>NC_090984.1:27901898-28517613 GCF_041146395.1 Eulemur rufifrons | reverse complement strand
AGGTTTCAGCTAGATACAACAGGCTTCTCTGTTGCGTGCACCAGGGACTTACCTATAGAATTCATAAAAATAGAAGTAGATGAAAGTGAAGCAAATTTTTTCTCTAAACACACTGCAAAAATTTATCTATTCAGTCTAATAATTTCATTTCCAGAGTTGAGATGGATTGACTAGTCAAAATCAGTTAGTAGGATTATCAGGTTCAGGTAGGCATTTAATACAAGTTGCAGCCTTGTCCTCTGTTTCTCTTTCCATAGAAAATTTGCTGTAGAATTAGCTCTACAAATAATAACACCATGCTGCTAGCCAATTGGGTCTATACTAGCTTGTCTGAACCCTTAAAGTGAAAGCTAAGAAGCTGATAAATGCATAATATATTGTAGTTGTGGGCACTTGGTTATTTGTTTATGCAGTTTTGCACACATGGGAATAATTACATTGTCCATAGTGGTGATCACAGAGAGGATACCCTTTCAGTAATGTTTTTGACCACAAAATATTTATACAGTATTTTTAAATCTATGGCTTGATAATATTCACATTAAGACAATTACACATTGCAGAATAACCTCTTTGAAAGGAGTAGTCATGAAACTTGATTGACTCTTATATATTTCAGGTAGTATTCCTAGATGTAACAAAAATTTTTAGCTATTTTTAACCCACAAGAAAGGTGGAATGCTGTTGACTGTCTGAAAAAACTGACTGGCCTTGCAATTTTATAAGATAATAAAAGAAAATCATCCTTTCCAGAGTATATAGGTTGATCTCCTATTTGGATATTGCATATTTTTATCATTTTTATTAATGAAATATAATTATAACAAAATCATCTACAGTGGTTCATAGCAGGAATGGAATATGAGGGTCTATTTTAAGCAAAATCTATCAGTCAAATAAGAATGAAGTGCAACAAAGAATCCTAATTCTTCTAGAAATACTAGATGTCTAAATAAAACCTACAAACTAATTCCACTTCCAGTTTCTTTGCTCAAGTTATTTCCTACACTTTTAATTTAACCCCTGTGTTTCTTTATTACAGCACATCACTTAATGCTACATATAAACTCAGTGGCATTTTAAATAAAATATATGGACATTAAATGAGATGTGCTGAGTATATAGCTCTGATGCCCTGAGCAGGTACATGAAGCCCTTGCCAGCCAGTTAAATGCCCAGAGATAAGTTTCCCCTCCCCTTCCTCTTCCTCCTTTAAAGTAAAAATAGGAGATGTATTGAGGTAGGATTTTTTTTCTTTTCTCCATGTAATCTTTCATGTCATTGCCAATTGATTTAATGACCAAAAGCTATATATATATATGTAGTTGGACTTCATATTTTTTCCCTCTGTGAATTATGTCAGCAAATTATCCTTGGGATTAAAACAATTAGTGGTCCCTCAAATACTTCATTCCATAAAAATTGTGGATCTTGTTATTATGAATTTCATGAAAAACAACATTTTCCAGCTTGTCTATACTGTTACAAAAGCCTGAAAGGAAAGATAGGAAAACTTACTTTTGTGTGCAACTGATCATACATTGGACTGAGAAAGTCCCAGGTGCTGATAAGACAGTTGCTTCCTGACTCTATTTTCTTCTCCCAGGAGATGAGAACTCGAACTCACGTCCCTTTGTGAACAGGGCATGGTGGAGGATGGCAGCCAAGAGTGTTAGGTCTGACATCACATTTTTACTATGTCTCTAAGTACATTGACACCCTTCTACTTGCTCATATTTGAGTTGACAACTCAAAGACAAGATAAACTCTGTTCCTTCCACCTCAGGCTGGGAAACTGGGACTTTCAAACAAATCTTTGCAGTCTTAAAGATATATTTTGGCAAGTAATATGGGATCTGTAATTTAGCTATAGTGTTGCCACACCAGATCCTTGAAACAGGTGTACTACCAAGATCTCCCAGACAGGATTTTCCAGAAATATCCAGATCTTTTGGGATCAGGAACAAAGTACACTTAAACTTTAAAACATTTTTATAGCCCAAACTAAAACATATTTGTATTCATCCATGTTATATTTATCCAAGTAACCCAAATCAACACTCATTCACTGGCTAGATCAGAGTTGGCCCCATGACCCTACAATATGAAATTATCCAATTGGTCTTGAGCTATCTGATATTGTACCATGAAACACAGAAACAGCATTGAACTGAATGTCAAGTACTCCATGCTCTAAAAAGAATTTTGCATCTACTAAGATGAAACTATAATCTTTGTAATCTCCTGCATTCTCATAAAAAATATTAAAAGACTTATTTATTGATTCTCAAGCTTTTTGGTGTCAGGACCCCTTTACACTCATAATGGTTATTGAAGACCCTAAAGAGCATTGGTTTAAGTAGGTTATATCTATCACTATTTACTGTATTAGAAATTAAAATGGAGAAACTAAAATGTAAATATTTTTATTTAATTAATTTATTATTTTAAATTAATAAGTCCATTACCAATATAACCTAAATAACATATATTTATAAAAAATAATTTTTATAAATATATGTTTAAATATAAGTAATAAAGTCCATTACCAATATAACCTAAATAACATATATTTATAAAAAGTAACTATTTTCCAAAGTAAAAAATTTAATGAGAAAAGTATCATTATTTGACAAGTTTGCAAATTTCTTAATAAAACACAATTGGATTCTCATATCTGTTTCTTATTCAGTCTGTTGCAATGTTGTTTTGGCTGAAGGATATAAAGAAAATCTGGCCCTACACAGATAAGTATTTGGAAAATTAATAATATTTTATATATTTTATAACCTTTTCAGGTAATTGTATATCTTCTTCTTTGACTCTATACTGGATTCTCCAATGATAATTATGTGTTAGTTGCAATGTGGAATCCGAAATTATATCAATAAACTTTTTGTATTTTGCAATTTATGAGAGAATAAGATTGAAAAAAAGCACATAACATCTTAGTATCATTTTGAAAATGGTTTTGACCTAGCAGACCCCCTGAGAGGGTCTTGGTACCCCACAGGGTCCCCCAGACCACAGTTTGAGAATCACTGGCTTCTGTTGAATGTAGTGCTGTCCCAGCCACTGACAAAAAGTTTGAACAGGCAACAACAAACATTAATAAATGGTATTTGATAGAATGGAAGAAAATATCCACAAGCTGCACATCTGATTAAGGGCTAATAACCAGAATTTACAGAGAACTCAAGCAAATCAGCAAGAAAAAAAACAAACAACCCTATTAAAAAGTGGGTAAAAGATACAAACAGAAGCTTCTCAAAAGAGAAAGACAAATGGCCAATAAACATGAAAAAAATGCTCAAAGTCACTAATCATCAGGGAAATTCAAACTAAAACCACAATGAGATATCACCTTACCGCAGTTAGAATGGCATTTATCAAAAAGTCCAAAAACAATAGATGTTAGCGTTAGCATGGATGCAGAGAAAAAGGAACACTTATACACTGTTGGCAGAATGGCAAATTAGTTTAACTTCTATGGAAAATAGTATAGAGATCCCTCAGAGAACTAAAATAGACCTACTATTTGCTCCAGCAATCCTACTATTAGCTATTTACCCAAAGGACAAAAAGACTTTTCATCAAAAAAATACCTGCACTTGAATGTTTACTGCAGCACAGTTCATAATTGCAAAAATGTGGAATCAACCCAAGTGCCCATGAATTCATGAGTGGATTAACAAAATGTGGTATATGTATACCATGGAGTACTACTCAGCCATAAAAAGATGAATTAATACCTTTTGCAACAATCTGGATGGAACTGGAGACCATTCTCCTAAGTGAAGTGTCTCAAGAATGGAAAAACAAATACCACATGTACTTGCTATTAAATTGGAACTAACCAATGAGCACACATGTGCACAGGGGGAAGTAAAACTCAGTGGAAATCAACCAGGGGGAAGGGGGGAGAAGGGGAGGGGCAAAAACCTACCTAATGGACACTATGAACACTATCTGGGTGACAAGCATATCATTAGCCAGGACTCAAGCATTACAAAAGTGTTCATGTAACCTAAAACGTTGTGTCCCCTTAATATTTTGAAATTAAAAAAAAATAAGAATATTTAAAAAAGGCCGGGCGCGGTGGCTCACGCCTGTAATCCCAGCACTCTGGGAGGCCGAGGCGGGTGGATAGCTCGAGGTCAGGAGTTCGAGACCAGCCTGAGCAAGAGCGAGACCCCGTCTCTACTAAAAATAGAAAGAAATTATCTGGCCAACTAAATATATATAGAAAAAATTAGCCAGGCATGGTGGCACATACCTGTAGTCCCAGCTACCCGGGAGGCTGAGGCAGTAGGATCGCTTAAGCCCAGGAGTTTGAGGTTGCTGTGAGCGAGGCTGACGCCACGGCACTCACTCTAGCCCGGGCAACAGAGCTAGACTGTGTCTCAAAAAAAAAAAAAAAAAAAAAATGTTTAAAAAAAAAAGTTTTAATAAGAGAAAGTCCTTACCCTTTTGGAGGTGAATCCATTTGGCCTGTTTGGTTTGAGGATGTTTTCAAAACTCACCAAATATATGTACTATGTTTTCTATATCCTCATAACAAAATGCCCTAATTTCCTTCAACAGCCCCCCAAAAACAACTATCCATTTTCTTTTAATCTAACTGGCACGGGATGTACTATATAACTAACCCACATAGGGCTCTCTCTTGCCATCTCTTGGTATCCACTCTCTTGATCTCTAGTATCTTGTGCTTTCATACTATAAATAAAACCTGAGAATAACCGTAATGTCTAGATCACAGTTTTCCAGATTATTACAAGATGCTAGGCATGGTGGCTTACACCTGTAATCCTAATACTTTGGAAGGCCAAGGTAGGAGGATTGCTTAAGGCCAGGTGGTTGAGATCAGCCTGACCAAGAATGAGACCCCTGTCTCTACAAAAAAATAGAAAAATTACCTGGGCATAGTGGTACATGCCTGTAGTCCCAACTACTTGGGAGGCTAAGGCAGGAGGATTGCTTGAAGCTGCAGTGAGCTATGATGACATCACTGCACTCCAGCCTGGGCAACAGAGCAAGACTCTGTCTCAAAAAAAAAAAAAAAAAAAAAAAATGAAAAGAAGAAAAGAAATGATGTTGACATGCATTCATTTGTGATGTCACATGTCTCTTACTTTTTTTTATCATTAGAATACCAATTTTTTTTATGAATTACAGCAAGCAATTCCAGATTATTTCTGTATTAATGTCACTCTTGCTCAGCTTGCATCCAGTATGCTTCTCATCCAATGAAAGAGAAAGGGATGGAGTCAGTGTCACTGCTATTGTAACCCTGTGAATGCCGCTGGGAAGATATGATACATTGAACGTCGCTGATCACTTGTTTCAAAATGAGGAAACAATTGAGAACTACCACCCAGACCATCAAACTGAGGCATGGATGACTATCATCTCAGGCCAGGGTCGTCAGATGAACAACAACTACTTTGTAACCAGGAATCTATGGTTAACCCCTTCCCTGTCTTGAGAGATAAAAGAAACCAGGAGTCAACCACAGTGTGATAAACCAAGTGTTCAAGAACATGTGATCTGCTGCAACAACAAGGGCCTGTCACAAAGGCACATGCCAGTTTCAAGGGGTTTTTGTCACTGAGCATGGCCTTACTCATGTCCTTGGGTTTCTGTACTGTTGTGAAAGGAAAGCCAATCCTAGCAGGGCTAGTTTGCTGGGTGTAAAGGGCAATTAGCATCATCAGATGGGTTGTTGTTTATGTGAGAGGAGGGATTAGGAAAGGCAGAGGAGGTAACAGTGAAGATGGAGAAATGATTTCCAGTAACTATTGATGAGCATCCTTAGTTCAATGGAGGACCAAAAGTAGTAGCTGAATAACTTCAGAGGGGCAGCTCTCAGGTAACTTTCTGTGGTGTGAAATGGGAGCCATAATATTTGGCAAATACTCATTTGAGAAAGGATGGAACATTCTATCAAACTAGGAATATTTTGTGGATGACGGGAATGGCCATCAGGAAAGAGGCCGTGTTCCTTTCTAGAGTGATGAGGAGAGAGTGCCCCTTTCTCCCAGTGCTGATTTATTCTGTGTTCATAAGGCCATTCTTTGAATTCCCCAGAAGTTCTCCAGATCAGAGAACCCAATTTTAGAAGAGTTGAAAGGAGGGGAGGGAATAATGAGAATGCAAAGGAGAAAGGGCTAAGAATTCAAAAGACAGATTCTTTGATAGGGGCTTCACACTCATTGCGTTCACTTGTATGGGGATTTCACAGGTGCCGGCTCTAATGTAGCTTACAGTCAGCTTACAGGAGCTGGAGTGGCACAGGAGAGAGGAGAGGTAGTAATAAAGCCAAGAAACGTGTAATAACAAAATGAGAAAAGGGTAGTAAAGAAAGGGTGCAAGAGAATGACTGTGAGGGAAGACCAAGGACCCTCTTAGAAAAGGGGGTTCAGGCACACCTCATGGTGATCATGGCTATCAACTCTCTCTGCTCTTCTGCCTCCCTCTTCCTCTTTGGAGGACCTTTATGATTACACCGGGCCTGGCCAGGTAATCCAGGATAATCTCCTTATTTTAAGGTCAGCTGACTAGCAACCTTCATTCCATTTGCAACTTCATGTCCCCTTGGCCATGTAACCTAGCGTAGTCACAGTTTCTGGGGATTAGGACATGGACATCTTTGGAGGGCCATTAGTCAGTCTACCACAACAATTTAAAATAAAAGTTAGAAAAGAGCCAAAAGTTCTTCGTCCCTTCTGGAGTTCTTTTCTGCTCACGTTTGGTGAGTCTTGTCTTCTCTTTTATTTTATGTAACTGAATTTCTCACAAGAGGTAAATATGTATTAATAGTATCTAAACTATTAATATATAATAATTATAGGTTTCTGTGATCTTGGACAAGAGACAAGGCACTAACCCTGAGTTTCCTTATCTATAACATGACAGAAATGAGGTTGACAGTCTCTCAGAACTCCCCCAGTGTTCCTAATCTGATGTTTGAAAAAAACCACATCTTTGTAGATGATATTCCAAAGTGGGGTGTCTCATTGACACTGGGCATGTCCGCTGAACTCCCCAAAGCCACAGCATCCTTGTTGATAATTTCCTGGTTAAGTCACTATTATATTTGATATATGCTGCCAGCACTGATGAGGTCTTTTCATCTACATATTAACTCATGTATCTTGTGAATATACAGAACATTAGAATAAACCTGACTTTTAAAAAAATTGGCTCCCAACTTCTATTCTGCTGATGGTAATGTATGTTACATTGTATCTTGCACAGAATGCTCTGTTGCTTGTCACAGAATTTGTTGTTATTGTTTTGTGCTTTGGAAGTTCACATACCTTGTAACATTAAAAACCTTGTATTTATACAACACTTTACAGTTTACAAAATGTTTTTGTATCTGTTACTGCATATGATCCTCTATAACAATGTTTTGAGGTTAACATACACTTCTTTAAAGTGGGTCTATTTGTAGGGCTGAGTATCCAGTTCTTCGTAATTCAATGTAGACATTTTATATGCATCCTTGATCAGTGGTAACAGAGGTACCAACTAATTTGCTGGAAAACTGACCTCAAGCATTTGAATGAAGCGCAGACTTATTCACTCACATGCTGCATATACGGCAACAAAGTGATCAGACATCTTTTATATTTTAAATTGGACATCATCTTAATGAGACATCTTATACTGCCTTTTATCTTTACTTTTGAAAGGAAATGCATTCATGGGATGCTCTCAGGCACTTTTCTTAATCATACTTTATTCTTTAGTCATTTCCCCTGCCTTTTTATTGTCTTGCTATATAAGTTATTCACAATATATCTTTCTAAACATTTATCTAAATATAGATAGAATTATACATATGCAGAATCTGAAGAGTTACAATATTGCGATCACACATAAAGACAGCAGTGGAATGGTAACTGTCTATATTAGCTTTTATATGTGGAATAGTTCTCTAAATTATTTGAGAGATTGATAATTTCTCAAAAATGGCTCTAACGGCCCATTTGTCCTTCTACCTCTTTAATTCTCAAGTCCATATGCATAAAGCAAAAGTGAGACTTTTAGATGAATTGGCAACTCATTTAATTTCCAGACGTTGTCTAGTGTTTAAACACTGACATCAAAGCAAAGAGCTAATTATCAGAGTTCATTTGGTCTGAAGCCCCGTTGCCTGAATTGCTATAGTTTTCCTTATGCTGAAAGGAAATCTGTGTCACATCTTGAAGATGTAGTATATAAAATCACTTTATCTATAGCAGTTTAACTTGAAACATGTGTTTGGGCTCACTAACCACAAGGAGGCATTGAAGCATCTCTTCAAAATGTGAAAAGCAATTTTATAAAGAAAAAAAGTTGCACCCACAGTTGCTGAATTTCATGTAAGCAATTACACCTGCTTATGAGTATGCATGCCTTTTAAGTTTGTGTTTTGATCCACATTTTAGAAAGACCTGAAATATCAGCAGAAAGTGTTGCTACTGTTGTTTCTTTTGTGGAAGGTTTTTGGACAACAGTAATCTATACATGTTTTCTTTCTGCTCTGTTTCCAATGTGAAGGAAGGCAAACTGCAGGACTTTTCTTAGTACGGACAAAGTAACTGCATTAACCTTTCTTGCCCTTTGAAGGTTATAAGTTCTTTTTGACTGTGAGCAGAAGGCTATTGCTTCAGTATTAGACTTATTTAAATACATGCCCCTGACAGCAAGGGGGTTTATCTGAAATCTGTGTCTCAATTTAGAACGATTCTGGGACACATCTTCAAAATGCCACATAGGAAGCTCAAGTTAAAAAGCCCAAACAATTTTTTTAACGTGAGCATAGTTTTCTTACATGTCGTTTTAAATATCCATGTTAAATGTCAGAAAATTTTTCCGTGTTTTTGTAACCTTGGTTCTCAGCTGCTTTGTTGGTACTGAAAAATATGAACCTCTCTGTTGCAGAGATATGTTAGCATATCTTCCAGAATAATGCTTAATTCCCCTGAGAAGCAAGGACCTCATTGTCAGGAGTTGGGTTGTTTCTGCAAGATGCTTAAGAGAAAATTTTTTCCTGGAAATGTAGACTGACATTTTCAAGTTCTCATATGCCATTTTGCTGTATTGACTTGCGCTTTCTGGGATTTGACACCTTGTTTGCCTTTTAGGATATTCCCAGCCTGTGCGAGAACATATTGCCGATTTCAACACACTGCAGAACATGCAGCTGGGGAGACTGTGTGACATCTTAGGTACAGTAAATAGTTTTACACAAATGGCTCTTTGGAATGTTTATCAGTGCATGTTGATACAGTGTTTAATTTTTGCTTGTTTCCCTCTACAAGGAAACAGCTCAGTTTTCTAGTCTACTTGCCTGCCAATTAAATGCTTTATTTTAAAAAACAGATTTATAGTGAAGTCAACTTGAATTAAAAAATGACATTTTAACCAATATACTCAATACACTCAGGCAGTTTTTTAAATTGTCATTGCTGCAGGTTTAGATAAAAATTTCTCTCTTACAGACCAAAATCATTTTCATTTACCAGTCTTACAGTGAGTGAGGTCAAAATTTTATATTTGTGTCAGTATTGTCTATTATATTATCTGGGGAACGAGTGCAAGGTGGTATCAGAAATGAAACATTGTGTTTTCATTGTATTAGAATAAGAAAGAAATTAAGATAGATTTTTTTTTAAAGAAGATTTTATTTAAATATAGAACATCTTATTAGACAATACGAAGTACCTAATGGAGGGAATTTTTAGAAATACAGACCTTGATTGAGTGATAGATATATCTTTGTAAAAGTCAAGTTCTGATACTGGTTTGGTCAGTTCTTAATCAGGCACCGATCTGGGGCCAGGAGAGAAAGATGCCTGAATGTGATGACTTTGGTTAACTCTGCTCAAGGCTGGATTCAGATGAGGTTTAAAGACTATAGGTTGCAAAGCCTAAGTAACAACATTGAATCAGTGAGGTACTGGCCCAAAATTCAGGATTAAATAAAAATTAGATTCTTATTAGTTATCAAATGAGAACTCCTTTGTTTTGTGAAAATATAATTGCTTTGGCCCTTATTTAAGCAAAACAAGGAAGGATTTTAAATTATCAATGACCAGCTTTGCTGGCTCCCTGGAATGACATACTTTACATGATTCATATATATTTCAGCATCATTATTATTTTATAAATGCCATTTGGTAACAAAAATACATCAGTACTAGAAATTTACCGTGTCCTAAAATAATAATCGTATAATTGCTTTAATCTATTATCTAGGCACTAATATTGTTTTTCAGCGTTACAAAAAAAATTTTAATGACTGGAGATTGATTTGTTAGTGCCAAGCTATTTCAGCTAAAAACCTGACTGAATGGAAACCACTGAAGTGCAGCAGAGGGCAGACTTTGCTCTAATTTATTTGAATTAATTTCTTCTTCAGCTTTTTATATACCCTTCTATATATAGTACAAACCATCACCAAAGAATTTCTTTACAGAAGAGTCTCATTATTGGAAAAGACTTGAAAGTATTAGGCTTCTATTTTAAACCATTCAATAATTCAGTCTGTGTCCACCTGCAATGGAAAATTTTGCTAATGTGAATGTTTCTGAGAAATTATGAAATGCTTTTTCTTGATACACTATCTTCATGATATAGTAATGCAATCATAAAACCTCTTCAAGAGGAGTAATGAAAGTTTAGAAATAGTAGTTAGATGAAAGAAAAAGTACTTTCTTGTGAAATAAAAACGTGACAAAGCTAGAAAAATTAGTAATAATTTTATGGAAGAATAAATAATTGTCCTTTTTTATTGCATTCAGTGATAGAAAACCTTTGTTTTTTGTACTTATTCAGGGGAAACAAAGATAATCCAATCAGGCTGGTAAGACTTGTCCTGAGATATTGGCTGTGAAGCCACAGTTGTCAAGTGGAGACCCCAGTGGCTAGATGAGTTAAGCAAGAGAGCGGCTGGTTTTGACTATTGACTAGCAATCAAAACAGCTTTCATCTTTGTATCAATTCCTTTCCAAAACTACCCGTCAATTAATTTTGAACATTTGCAGATTCATGGTGAAACTACACCAATACTGGATATTAGAGTTAGTGATATGTATTCCTTTGCCAGAAATGAACAGGAAAGGTGAAGCCAGCAATATGATTTGTTGTTGTTTGTAACCTAGAAATTCCTTCCCAAGAAAAAATTTATTTTTCTTCCACTACAGAGTCTGTAAGTTATTTTTGCTGTTTTTGTGCCCCTATTCTTTTATACTGAAAAAAACCCACTAGTTTGGTTTTAAAGCCACTAGTATAGTTTTTTTTTTTTTTTTTTTTTTTTTTTTTTGAGACAGAGTCTCACTCTGTTGCCCAGGCTAGAGTGAGTGCCATGGCGTCAGCCTAGCTCACAGCAACCTCAAACTCCTGAGCTGAAGCGATCCTCCTGTCTCAGCCTCCCGAGTAGCTGGGACTACAGGCATGCACCACCATGCCCGGCTAATTTTTTTCTATATATATTTTTAGCTGTCCATATAATTTCTTTCTATTTTTAGTAGAGATGGGGTCTCGCTCTTGCTCAGGCTGGTCTCGAACTCCTGAGCTCAAACGATCCGCCCACCTCGGCCTCCCAGAGTGCTAGGATTACAGGCGTGAGCCACCACGCCCGGCCTGAAAAGCCACTAGTATAGTTAAGTAAGACAGTAGTCTCTTCTTCAAAACAAGACTTGGGATAACTGTTATAATTTGATCATTCAGCAATTGGATGCAAGTTATTTAATTACTTTCTCCTGAGTTAATTTATTTTGAGGCTTATATGGCAATTTCACAATCAAATGGGAGCCAATTAAATATTCACATGTATGGAGCACCTACCCTGAGCTTAGCACTGGGCTAGTTTAGAAAACATGACCTCTAGACCTCAGGAGGACGAGATTTCTCCTGCATGCTGTGGGTCTAAGTGTGTAAGACTTTCCACTTTCTGAACCTCCCATTTCCCACATCCCTTTGGTCAGCCCACAGATGTTTACTGAGTAGCTCCTAGTACTCCACATAGTACCAGAGCTTTGGAGAATATAGGAAAGACTGTAAATATTGCCTTTAAGGAGCTTAGCAAGACAAGAGTAATAGATTTGAAACAACAGGATGGAACAACAGAGTACATGACTTCCTTGTGTTAAATCTTGAGGCATTGATCAAAAGGCACTAGCATGGGGGCCAGGGCAGGGAATCACCGTTGGCTGCTCTGCCAGGGTGGGCCACGGAGCAGATTCACGCACCTGTGCCCTTCCTTGAGCACTTACTATCTGCAAGATGCTGCACTGGGTACTTTTTTCTATATTCTTTCCATTTAACACTAAAAAGTCTATGCCCCGAATGGTTTTATTCCCCATTTTATAGATGAAGAAACCCCAGTGCTTAGAAAGGTTAAATGATGTGCCCAGGGCCCTAGGCAGCTGGCCTACACTTTAATCAGTCTATGCTCTGTATACTCTCCCAAACTGAACAGAGGAGTCTTAAAATCCCCTCTTGGCCCTACCTGTCCAAGAAAATATTTACAGTACTCCCTCCTCTGAGCTTCCTTAAGTACCTGGCCTGCGTTCTTCACTGTACCCACAATCATTGCTGTATTTCCCTCTGTGTCTAGCCAAGTGCTTTACCCGTACAGATCGGTCAACTCTTTTGTGAATGAATGACTTTACTGGCTGCTGATTTCCCATTCCTACTCCCTAAAATATTGTGCAGCACAGAGTGATGAATCTCATCTCGCTATTCCATTTGGATCTAATACTTAATTAGGGTTTCTTTCTGTGTACATACAAGATGCACATCTTAAGAAGGAGAACAGTTAAATTAAGAAAGTGTTTCCTTTAAACCAAGAATCACTAGATGAACTATTTAAGTAATATACTCCCCTTTGGGAATGGAGCAGAGGACAGGTTGGTTTCCTGAAATAATCACTGCTATGGCCATAATCAGACCGTTTATTTGGACAGGACATTCCCTGAATTGGCCTAGTCAAGTCCAGACAGAAAATGAAATTGCAATTTCATCAGCTTTCTAAAGTTAATAGCTCTGTTTCATAATTTACTGAAGTTAATGGGATAAATTTTTAAAGCAGTATGCAATTCCCAGTGATGTTAATGGGAGTTGTGTGGCTAAATCCCTATGTATTATTTGAAAGTCCATTTCAGTGGTACCTCACAGCCCTCCTTCTGAAGGAATCACTGCATCTGTTTTGTTGGTGATAGTGTGATTTATCTTTTCTTTAGAGAAATGCTAAAGACTAAAAGGGTCAGTTAGATTGCTAAAATTAAGATTGTACAAACAAAACCAATCTAAATTAACTTCAATGTAGCTTTTGGATCTCTATTTTAAACTGCACAACATCAATTGGATGCCAACATAATGTCATTTACCTTTATACCAGTAATTAACATTTTGCCTGTTGTTTTTAGATGCCAATGTGAACGTCATCTACATCTGCTCCCATCATATGAATGACGAGTTACTGCTATATTACAGTAAAATCCTAAGTCTACAAGCAGCTGTCAAATCAGGGAACCTTGAGGACAGAAGTGACCTGCAGCACAGGTTCAAAATTATCACCCCTGAAGCTGTAAACATCTTCCCTGTGAGTTTGTCTTCTAATTACTACGGCTTCAGGGATGCAGTAAAATTAAATTGGAAATTTTATAACTTGCAACGCTCTGGTACACATCAGTGAAATATTATTGCAAGTTTTAACAGCTTTACTGATTAGACTACTAGTTGGACTGTAGGAAATAAATATCCCAGTTTAACTCCCAGACTTAGTTGAGCTACCCCTGCCCAGTTTCTCTGTAACTGAAGCCTAATTGCAGTCATTGGGTGGTACCATCAAGTAGGTGAATTTATCACAGGTACCATTCTTTTTTCTTAATTTTGTATGGAGGACACCAAGGCAGGGAAAGGCAGGGCCTGTCCACAGTCACAAAGCTAGTTAGGGACAGAATCTAGATGAGGCCCCTGTTTTCTGATTTCTACACAGATATTTCTTGTGACTCCATGGTAGTTTTTCCTTAGGGGAATTTTGCCTGATTTACTATATCACATGGTTCATAATGAACAATGTTCAGTTTTTATTTAAAGGCGTACTGACTTCTGGTGACTGGAATGAGTTCTGAGTGGAATCCCATTCCTAGACAAGAGCCTTTGTGAAATTCATGGAACCATGAGGGCAGCATTCTAGACTAAGGCAGCATAAAAGATGACTTGAAATGAATATTTCTACATTTTAACAAGAATTTAAACTTTCCATTTTAAACGACCGACATTTTAATCCCTCATGGACTGTACAATTTTTAGGAAATTTTTTTTTGTATAATTAAAGACTCTGAATTTGCTGATAAAGATAGCTCTCTCCATTCACAATTTTTTTTTTTTTTTTGAGACAGAGTCTCACTCTGTTGCCCAGGCTAGAGTGAGTGCCGTGGCGTCAGCCTAGCTCACAGCAACCTCAAACTCCTGAGCTCAAGGGATCCTCCTGTCTCAGCCTCCCGAGTAGCTGGGACTACAGGCATGCACCACCATGCCCAGCTAATTTTTTCTATATATATTTTTAGCTGTCCATATAATTTCTTTCTATTTTTAGTAGAGATGGGGTCTCGCTCTTGCTCAGGCTGGTCTCGAACTCCTGAGCTCAAACGATCCGCCCACCTCGGCCTCCCAGAGTGCTAGGATTACAGGCGTGAGCCACCGTGCCCGGCCTCCATTCACAATTGAGATGCACCAAAGTCAATTCTCTATTACAAGAAAAACTGATTGTATACTTTACATAGGAAGCATCTATGTGTTGGTTTACTACCCACTAACACTTTAGATAGACCATGATTTGCCATAAAATGGGGGGGAAGGAGATGGGACCTGAGAAAAGGCCTGCCAGGGCTGGGGAGGGCTGCTCTAACATTTCTATTTTGCTGGTATACTCATTGAATTGTCATCAGGGTTTATTCTCTTCTACAAAGATGAAGATTTTATTTTTTCAGAACTGGGCACCTCAGTATTATTCCAAAGGCCCTTTGCTGAGCTGTTTCATTGGCACCATTGGCTGTGAAAGAGGAAGGCAAGGCCATGGATGAGGGGAAGCAAGAGAAAGGGCAGGTGACAAGTCATCACCACTTACTTATATTCTTAGGAAGCCTCCAATATCCTCCACCAATGCAAAAATTTCTTTGGTACTTCCTAACTATGCCTTGGCCTCAATGGCATAGTTACTGCAGACATCAGGAAGCAAGGAAGAGAAAGAACTATCATTAGTGTTTAGTTAAATTCCTGATTTTCTCCAGTCAGAAGCTTAAGCTAATACCTGATAGCTGCTAGTAAGGAGTTTCTGCACATCTGAAATGCTCATTTACATTGACGAGGTACAGAATAGGGAAGGGGCACTAGATTTAGGAGAAGTCAAGTACGCGAACTAACATTTACCAAGTGCTTAGCATGCATTTTCTCATTTGAGCCTCAGAACAATGCAACAAGACAGAAATTATCAATCTCCCTTTATGGCTGAGGAAACCAAGTCTCATTCTCTAGTCCAAGGTTACTAGTAGGACCAGAGTGTGAACCAAAATCAGTCTACCCCAGTCTATCATGAATTGGAATGACTGCTTTGCTCCTGGGTGACCTTGTGGCCTTGGGCAAGCCCCTTTATATCTCTGGTCATCTGCTCTTCATCTACAAAATGAGGTGATAAATTAGATAATTTCAAAGCCCTCTCCAACTCTATAATCCTATTGCCTGAGAAATTTAAATTTACCCTTTCCAGTGCACTCTTCAACTTCCATGCAGGAGATTGGCAGTTAACATTCATTGATGCACCAACTTACAGTCATAGTAGGTTTGCATCTTTTGGAGTAAAAACAAGTAGGCAAGGTTTTAAGTACTTAATACTTCTCATAGTTTAAGTTTAAATTATTTACGTAATTAATCACTCATAGGCAACCAACTTTTTAAAATTCAAAAATTAAATTCTCACTTTCAAATCAGTTCCTGCTCATGTTTAGCCATTGCTTTATTTCCATCTTTTTAATGGATTTGAGAGATTGTATCAGTGCTGATTTTCATTTAAATGAATGGCTTTGAGGAGATTTTTTAAAGCATGCCAAAAATCTGTTTATACATTTCTCCAAGTTATTATATGTTCCTTGAGTTTGTAATGGCAAAATGTGTTCTTATAAAAGTCATCATGTCTATTTTTGGACGTTTTAATGTTTATGAAGACATCCTGAACAACTACCTTTTGTCTCAGGTCAAAAAAAAAAATCAATGTTGATAAATTAAATGTAGCCATAATGCAATGGAAGTAGGAACATTTTTGATTTTTTATCATCTGTGTTAATCCACTGCCTGGATTTTGATGGTACTGATTTGTTCCAAATGGTCCTACAAGACCTGTGATCAGTGATGTGTCCTCTGCCCTCACTCACTCACATTTGGATCTTTATTAAACTCATACTGAACACAATGCTATGGTACCATCTTGCCTGAAGAATAAGGCATGCCCACAGTTGACTATAATACAGAGCTGGGTTAAAAAAACAATACACACACACACACACACAGATTTGGGTAGAGTGTTTGCCAGTAGAAATAAGCAAACCTAGAGGAGATAGAAATGCATCCTGGCTGGAAAAGTGCTCAGAACTTTCAAGTTAAGTTCTATTGCTGCATCTGTCATCCCCTCTTCACATCTCATAAACCCACCAGAACTTCACTACTCACTCTACAAAATGGGGAAATTTTGGCAGCTATCGTGTGCCAACTGTGTTAACTGGGTTTGGATCCTGCCTCAGCTGTTTACTAGCTGTGTGACTTTGGGCAAATCACTTGAGCCTCAATATCCTCATCTCCAAAATAGGGACTGTTAATTGATACAGTGTTGTGTGGATCAAATGAGAGAACACATGTCAAAGGCTTTGACCTTGTGAACTTACCATGAGAGAATTGCCGCCTTGGAATGCTCTTCCAGGTGCCCTGAAAAGCCCACCGTGGACATCATAACTCAAGTCACCAGTTCTCCTGGACAGTTAATTTTTTTTATGTTTCCTCATTGGGATAATTTATGGGAAAAGGAAAAGAGTGAAGGGGAAAAAGCAGTGACGGACCGGATGGGAAGCACACACTCAGCAGGTGCTGTCACTGGCCATTGTGTTTCCTAGAACTGCATTCTCAGAAGGATGTTTTAAGAATGGATTTACACTTATGGTAGAAAAGGCATATTGCATAGATCTAAGGAGCTTAGAATAGAACACCTAATCTGAAGGAAGGGCCCAATAGGGTAAATCATATAAATCTTCTCAGAGAAGCTCTCTGTTTTTTGCCTTTTATTATCATGGTAAAATATGTATAATATAAAATTTGCCATTTTAACCATTTTTTAATATACAGTTAAGTGGCATTAAGTATTATACATTCACATTGTTGTACAACTATCACCACTATCCATTTCCAAAACTTTTCATCATCCCAAGAAGAAACTCTGTACCCGTTAAGCAGTAAATCCAGAAGAGCTCTGGTTTTAAACGGAAAGTTATTTCAGAGTTATAAGGACCCTAGAGACTTTTCTAATCCAACCCCTCATTTGAATATAGGAAACTGAGACGCAGAAAGGTCAAGTTTTCTAAATCACCTAGCAATACGAATTCAGGCAGGACTGAAGTCCGGGGGCTGCCCCAGTCCAATTCTCTTTCTTCCATGCTCAGAAGCTGCTACAGTCTCCAACAGTTTGCAAACTGATGCGTCTGGTATTCCTTGAAACAGTTACTCAGCATTTCGCCACATTTTTATGCTGAATTGAGTAATTTTTCACTAAAATTGGGGGAGTAGGTGCTAGTTTATAAAATCCCTTAAGACTCAGGCACTTTTATGTTACTTGCATGACATTTTAAGCACTTTATTTTAAAAAGAGGATTTTCTCTGTAATAATAGTCACTACCATTTATTGAGTATCAACTTGATGCCATGCATCATGCTAGATATTTTACATTCAAAATCCTATTTTAAAAGCCTTAGTGCAATCCAGCAAATGGATATTTTGATTCCCATTTAGCAGATGGAAAAAGTTAGGCTCAGGGAGTCTAAGTCACTTGCCCAAATGCATGTAGCTCATAAGCGATAGAGCTGGATTCAAAACCATCTATTTGACTCCAAAGCCCCAGCACTTTCCTGGATGCCACGCTGCCCTCTTCTCTAGAGGAAGCGAAACAGTCCTGGGTTCTTGTATTCTGTCCTTGGGTACTGTCTTTCTCATGCCCGTCTTCACCTGATAAATCCTACCCCGTCCTTCAGAGTTCACCTCAACCCCAACCTCTTTCAGAATAACAATACTAGCTAACATTCAGCGTGTGCTTTTTATGTGCAAGGCACTATCATAAGTGCTTTACACGCATTATCTCATTTAATCCTCACAACATCCCTATGACATGAATACTATTATTATAGTCATTTTACAGATGAGGAAACTGAGGCACAAAGAGCATGTATAATTTGCCTTTTCAGCTCTCTCCTTTAGTGTATGGCCTCTACCTCTCTCTCCGTGCCTCTGAGGCACTTTGTGTCTCCTCGTGGCCCTTATCTGCCTTGTGTCAGGTTATGTCCTAGCTGTTCTTGTGTGTGTCCCCACTCCTTGAAGGCAGAAACATGATTGTTTATTAGTTGTGGTGTGTGCTGCCCATCTAGCTCTGTCCTCTGCCTCTAGTAGACATGCCAGAATTATCTATTTAATTGAATGAGACAGACACATACATTGCGCAGCTGGGTCTAATTAGTCAAAAAACAAATTTTAAAAGTTTTCATTGGAAAGTGAATGTGAGTCTTACTGAAATTTTCAAATATTTTCTGTCTGTCAATCCTTCTCAGCGTTGTTGGCTAGAACCATGATAATCACCATACAAGAGCATATTCTCTGAAACAGGCTGTGATAGAATTTTGGAGAGAAGGCGTCAAGTGCCTTTTTCCTGCTGAAGCACTTAAAGAGTTGCCAGAGTAGGACTCTGTATAGTGAAGAATACTGTGGGGCTTTTTTCTTCATTTCTTGTATTGATTTTCCAGACACTTTAGTGTTAAACCATGCCAGAAGTGTTACAGAGATGAATCACTATTATCCAAAGGCCGCCAGCCTCTTTTCCTTCTGACAGAAGGATAATTCCACGTGGATCAAATAAATACAGATGTGTAGTAATTAGTTCTATTCCCAGTGAGCCTATTTCCCACACACTAAAGATGTGAGCGATTATGGAACCTCACCCCAGCAGCTTTTATCAATTTAAACTGCTAGACAACAGGATAGGTCATAACCCAGCCTGCTATTAATAATGTATTTATTATGTGCAACATTATAAATTAGGTGTACGGACTAGAAAAAGGACACCTTTTAACAAGAATAATTTCATCTTCCCCCAGAAGCATCATATGTGCCTGGCCACTCACCTGCTGTACAGTCCCAAGGCACTGAAAAGAGTAAAAAATCTCATCCAAGGAGAAGAGGCCTACATTGTCGGCGGGCTCCTCCACAGAGATGATTTAGCTGTGGCCGATATGTTAGACATACCCATCCTGGGCTCAGAGCCTGAACTAGCTCATCTTTATACCACCAAGTCTGGAAGTAAACGAATCTTTGAAGGTGCCAATGTGCCAGTCCCTCCAGGAATATATAACATCTATGATCAGCAACAGGTATGTGGGGTGGACAGTGAAGGTCTCTTCAAATATTTCACATCCTTTTGACTTTGTGCAACTTTAGGTCTTCCAGAGCCAGCCCTACCCAATGAAAAATGTGTGGAATACTTGAGTTGATTTGAGGGGATCTACTTTAGGCCTTTGTGTTTTAAAGCAGTGGTCCCCAACCTTTTTGGCACCAGGGACTGGTTTCATGGAAGACAATTTTTCCACAGACTGGGTGTAGGGGTGGGAGGTACAGTGAGCAATGAGGGAGTGGCTGTAAATAGAGCTAAAGCTTCTCTCCTTCACCTGCAGGGCTGCTTACCTCCTGCTGTGCCCCTGGGTTCCTAAAAGGCTACAGAGAGTACCGGTCTGCAGCCCAGGGGTTGGGGACTGCAGTTTTAAAGTATGTTCCCGTTGGTCTTGCAGAAATTGCTGGAATTTCCAAAATATTTACTCATTTTGGATTAAGCATCAAAGACTCTGTTGAAATGTATATATCTTTTGGACTAATCTGCTACCAATATTTAATGCCTTAACATGGATGAGTTCATCATTCTATCAGCTAGCCTAAGAAATATGAGAGTCCATTTTGGCTAAAAGAAACAGGTTTGGAAAGCTCCAGGGAGTGAGCCTCTCCACCAGGTCAGATTGCAGAGGGCTGCAGACATCCTTGGCTCTGTAAAAAATACTTTGGCTCCTCAGAAAGGGGCCTAAAGGGAGGAGGGAAAAGAGCCCAGAAAGGAGAAGTGAAATGGCTCCAGGAATAAAACTGTTTTTGGTTATACCTTGGACCAGATCTGTGGCTATGAATTCTTCTAGCAGATAGTTAGGGCCCAAAATATTTGGAGAAATATATTAGCCATTAGAAGTGTTTTCTGAGTTAGCTCTGGCAGGTGTTCTCCCATTTAACTGCCATCTGTTTTCATAATAAAGGAAATTAAAAGACAAATGGCTGTTAATATTTCTTAACCTCTGTTTCAGTACATCTCTTGACCTTTGCTCTGAGCCAATCACAAATTATCCCCTCTACCCACTTCTTGGGAAACCAGAGAACCATGTTCAATGAGGCAGTTAGTGAGGGACAATATTTAGGGAACCCCTCCTACTCTCAGTCGCCCAATCATGATGCTCCGCACCCCATAGCTACTGAGCTCAGAAATCAGGCCTTCAACAAATTATACTTTGCAAAGATTAGTTTGAAGATACTATTAGCCTAGTAAATCGCCCTAAAGTGTTACAGTCTTATGAGAGGGTTCTTGGGCAATACATGAGCACATGAAGGAAGTTCCTCTTAAAGATATCACAGTGTGGGAAAGGCACAGGCAATTTTAGTCGGAGTGGAATTCCAGAGGGGCTCCTCTTGAGCTGATGTGTCACTTCCATTGTCATTAACTTCCACTGGAATTGGAAGATAACAAGGGAGATTGCTTGACTCTGCTTCCCAGTAGAATATTTGGCTGTTAGACTTATTACAAGTGAAATACATTTTTAAACGATACAGTTTCACATGTGCACATTACATTAAACAATCTATGTATGTGCAATATTTATATTGAATTTTGCCTTCATCTTCACTAAGGAGAAGTCAGGCAATCTTTGCTATGAAATATTTTAGAACTTTATATGTTGATGGTGGTTAAAGGTACAGGCATATTTAAAACACTAAAATCTCCCTCTACTGCTGGTATTCAGAAGTAGGACTAAAAACCTCTGCAAAGATACATCAAATTTGAAGGATATTATTTGACCTATGGTATGTGCAAATTGTATAACAACAAACCAATTTTTAACTGAGTTCTACTCCACTTGTTTGGAAAACATATGCCCGAGGTCATCAAGAATTGAAATACTCCACTGAGATTTCTCCAGATAGTGACTACTCTACTTCATCTATCTGAGCGTGTCAGCATTCTGAATCTGCAGATGGTGATGAATCAATAACACTGACTTTTTACCAATGTGCATCATAAACTTGAACCTGGTGAAAGAAAGCTGTGATCATGTTAACTTATTAATAAGGATTCCTGACCATCAGTTGGATTTTAGCAATAGTCATTTTTATACCTTTGCCCTTTACCAGTGTAAAAAGAATCACAACTAAAAAATTTACTACCTCTTTTGAACAGATAGACTCAAACAGAAAATGATAAATGTTTGGAAATAACATAAAGTCATTTGGTTTATGATTAACTAGTTTTTTAAAAATCTAGCATGAGCACAGTGAGCATTTCCTGTTTTGATCCATAAAATAACTGTGCAAGTTTTCTTTCAGGCATATGCTCCATATGAAATATTGGCAGCTTTGGTTAAATAATCAAAAATGGCAATGCTATTTTAAAGCACTGTTCAATTTTCACTTAAAGATAGCACATAATTCTTTCCAGTGGTACAGTCTTTACAATACTATTGATCCTTTTCATTACCATAGGGGATCCATCAACAGACGCCCATTTATAGGATTCTCAGAAGCAAAAAATAATAGGATTTGGAAGAAACAGATAATAATTCTGTTAGTAGTCGAAACCTCCAAATATACACTACATCCAAATATACAATAAAAAAGGGTATACCAGAACACCCTTCCTTACACTAGCAAAAGAATTTTATCTGATGTCAACAGGCCAAAGACCATCTCTAAGTCTGCAAAATGTGATCATAATATGGCAAAATATGATTAAATATAGAATCTATCCTCTCACTACATTACAGAAAGAGGGATGCAACTTTGGAAGGCACATTAAAAATCTTCCCAGCCTGTGTTCATCACGATATGGTGTGAAGACCAGAATACTTGTCATTTAAACACCTGAATTATCCACAGAAATTACTTGATAATTAGGGAGCTAAGATAATTTCATTTTACCCCTAAGTAAAAACCCCATCATTGTATGGGGTTTCCGAAGACCCCAAGTATAGCCATTTTGATGTCTATCCCACTCTGCTCTATAGCATAGCACCCCCAGGAAGATTTGCTGGACAGACACAACGCAAGAGAGCAGATTGTGCCTTTAATCAAAATAATTTTAATCTTACAGCTCCAGACTTCAACAGAACTTGAGTCCTTTCACAATCTTTAGCTAAAAAAAAATTTTTTTAATCCATATGGTGGGCAAAGAGAACTCATCAAAAGAAAAGAGAATAGGAATGTTGCAGAGACTTTCTTAAATACAGGAGACGCAGCCAACAAAAGCATGGGAAGGCTCGGGAGACAGAACGCTCGGCGTTATTGTGTTGCTTTCTGGGAAGTATAGACTGAAAGTTTGATGAGAAGACAAGACAAAAAAATCGTTCTGTGATCTAATGAGTTATTTTTCTCCAAGGCTCTACCAAGACAGTATTATTTATAGTTAAGTCATCTTGCTGTAGACTTTTATCTGATTCAAACTCACTCCAAATGGCTTATTGACTGTTAGGAAAGTTGCTTCTCTTGCTCCTCTTCCAACTTCTTCCTCCAGCTCCCTCTGCTCCACCTCTCTGCGGATTGGGATTGGGATGGGCAGCACAGTGGGGAGGGAGTCAGCATCGGTTTTAGAGTCAAAGCAACCTGGGTGGAATTCCTGCTCCGCCACTCAGTGCTGTGTGATCATGGACAAGTTATTTAAATTAGCCAAGCCTCTGCTTATTCGTATATAAAATAGAACTAATAATGGCGCCTACCTCATAAGGTTATTGTATTAAATGAGAAAATTCATGTAAAGAGCTTACATGAGGCAAAGGCATGGCTCATGGCTTACATGAGCCAGGCCAAAGGCATGGCTCCTCCTGAGAGTTCAGTAATGTTAGATGTTGTTATCATCATCTTTGTCATAATTATTTTGATGTTAGAGCTTGGACTACTATTCTGTCCCTTAAATTTCCATGTGTTTGAGCCCAATTCTTGAGGGAATGTTGTTTCAAATGAAATGTAGGATAGGTGTGTATTCCAGAAAGTATGCTTCCATGAATATTTTATCTCCTATATCTGTCTTGTTCTATAATACACTTATTCATATCATATATGTAACAAACTTGGCCAACTGACCAGCCAAACAAATGTATTTCATGTATGTTAAGGAGGAAAAAATTAAATGCTTTATATGTTACAACATTTAAAAGCTCGACAAAGTTCCAAACAGTTAAAGTTTTCAAGACTGTAACTTTTTATAGTCTTAAAACTATAAAAACATCAGTGGAAGAATCAATAAGTAAATGCATAATTCTCTGGAAAAGAGAGAAAACAGTATCAAGATTCAATTACAGATATTCAGGGATTCTTTCTTTTGTTTTCAAAAGCCAGCAAAATGATAGTTTCGGAATTTCTCATAAATAAGACTATATTGTTAAACATGTTTTTGGCCCCATTCGTTAATGGTTTCTTCACGTTATATGTACATCGCTTAAAACCTTTAATCTGTCTGAATAACTAGAAGATAACTGAATGAACAGATCATTTAAAGTAAAGACACATAAAAAGTACAACTAATTTAAGATAATAAAAAGGAATCCCAAGAAATTAGCTATATTTAACGTTGCTGTCTCTTCGGCCCCATAGATGATAGAACAGCTGAGTCAGCTGATAGCCGATCACCTGCACATCCAACGCTGGGTCTTTAAAATGGACCATGAGTTCCGAGGAAATGGGACTGCATTTTGTGACATTCCTTGCTACCTAAAGTGCTACGAGTGGGTGCTGAAGGAGAGTAACAGATACGGCCCCAAAGACTGGAGGAAGAAATGGGCACAAGTGAGTATTCGGTGGTGACGTCAGCCCCCCAGTGTCTGTGAACGGTTAGGAGATGAAGCAAAAGGCTCAGCTAAGAGATGATAGTACTTTGCTCTAGACTCAGCTCTGTCACCTACCAGCAGTGCCTTTTTTGGGCCTTAGTCCTTATATACAAAGTGAATAGAATTGATTAGGTCATTTTAAGTGTTTCTTTTTTGGGCTTTAAAAGTCTTTATTCACGTCTTCAAATTGCTTATGATAATTAGGAAGTCATTTTTTCATCATATTCAGGTAACATTACAGATCTCATCACTTGCCCTGAGTGGGTCCTAACATCTGGTGTTATTAAGCTATCTGTATTTTATTATGAGATAGAAATTCTATTAGTGAATGGTTGTCACCTGGAAGCTAATGTGTAATAGCATTCCGTCAACAGTCATATGTTTTGAAGACAATTCAGGGAAATTGATGTAACTGCAGGTCCCTGGGAGATGCTGAGTACATCCCAGCCAGAGAATCTCCAGCAAAAGCTGAGCTGTGGGTAAGAAGTCTTAGCATATGAGTAGACATGTATAGATTTTTCCGTGTGCATTGGTGCAGAGATGAATTGTACAACCTCTCAGTCTATTCCACATTTGCTTAATAATTAATTTTATATGGTTTAACATGTAAATTAAACCTGCCATTCTAAAAGCTGTCCCACTTTGCATCCAGAGACCTAGACTTGCCTGGTTTCTCTTAATCCCAAATCTCCGCTTTGGCTGTCCTACTGGTTAGAGCATAACTGATTAGGAAAATTCAGATGCAAATTCACTTAACCAGTCCCTTCCCTACCGGCATACATAGCAGTGGGCTGTGCGAAGAGATTTGCATGTGCTTGAGCATCCCACTCTAGAAGTATATGAATCAAGACACAAGCAGTAGAAAGGGAGGGGCACACTAGAGGAAACCATATTATTCCTGGGGAAGTGAAATGATGAATAAATCTAGAAAACAGTCAGGAGAGAGAGATCCCTTTGACAAATGTGACTGTTCTCCCCATGATCTATTCCGGGCTTTTTTCCCTCCTCCATCAATAAATGGACTAAATGCAGTACCTGTCATGGCCAGCTCTTTACATATTATTTAAAGGACACCAAAATGAATTACTCTTCTAGAAAAAAATAAAACAAAGAAAATGTATTTAATTTTGAGACGCATAGAGGTTTCCCTTATGTTGTTCTTGAACTGGATTTTATTTCACATTCTATAGAATTTTCTTTTTAAAGCAAAACTGTTGAGATTAAACTATTAAGGAGTAGGCCTTTTTTACTTAAAAAAAAACTGAAATGTTAGTGTGCAAAGTGTTTGCTGGCCTCAATATTTCAAACCAATAATTTTTAAAGAATTCCTCTGACATTAGACTATGATAAATTGGAAATATCTTAAGTTAAAAACATTTTTAAATACTGACATTTGGCTGAATTGTATTTAGAAGTCTCACATTGTTTAATTTCAGTTATTTTAAACTATACTATTTTAAATTGGCACCAAATACATTTGGCACTGTCATTAATGTTACTAAATGTGAAAGCCTTGAATAATTAATAGTCTGTCGAAATCATTTTTTAAAACTTAACAAGGAAAAAATAATTATTCAGAAATCTTTTTACAGTTTGAGGCCTGTGCTTAGCCATGGTATGGTGAGAAGTCAAAACTAAAACTAAAGTGGTTCTGAAAAGGTTTTTTTTTTTTTGTTTGCCGTTGTTTTTGTTGTTGTTGTTGTTGTTGTTGTAGGAGATTATTGACATTCTTTTGCCTTCAAAGTGAAATCATATTCGAACTGGAGGTGAACTGCAATCTCCATTGACTGTAGCTATTGCAAACTTAGGATTAGAATTTTCCTTTGTTCCAGAAGACCATAGTAATGGTGCACACTTAGACATCAAAGCATTACTTTATGAGCACAGGCATGTTTTAATGTCCTATTACAGTTTGTAGACCTGTTTCTTTTGATAATGAAGATGTTGTATCATCAAGCCCAGCCTGCCACATACAAAACATATGCTGGCAGGTTATTAAAAATTTCAGCTTCTTGATGAAAGACTATCCTGCAGGCTAAGAGTCCAGAGAAAGACTCCATTCTGGGAGAATTATTAGAAATGAGAATATGACTGTAAGCACTAAATTATGTTAATACTTACAAATAGCATCATTTGCATAGCAGTTTATGACACGATACCATGATTTTTCTCATTGGTGTGTTGGAGGCAACAGATTAAAAACAGTGTGCTGTTTATGGGAGTTTGAACTGTTTTGAGATTCTCTTACCTCTTACGCAGATATTGGTTTTAGATGTAGGCTCCAGTGTCTAATATAAAGAGCATCTCTTTTTCCATCTCTCTAATTTAGAACCAGAGTTATTTGGCTAGTTGCGGTGGAGATTTAAAACAAAGTCATGGAGTCAACAGATGCTGAAAAGCTATAGTCACGTTTTAAAAAATCAGTAAAGACATGTAGGTGATTTTAGGAAAAGCAGAATGTTATGCGATGGCCACAGTGAAAAGGAGTACAACTCTCTTTCATTTTTTCTGGGTGGCTTGGTACCAAGCCTATTCTCTTCATCCTACCAGCTAACAAAACCTACTTTCCCAAACAGGTTCCAGTAAGCTCATTCACTTAAGTATTCAATGCTTGTTAAGGTTTAATGAATCCACACACTTGCGCACACTCCAAATTCCCCTTTCCCCAGTTGGGGATATTTATTTTCATTTAGTAGGAATAAAGGCTTAAACAAAGGAAGGCACACTTGTAGGGAAGCAGCCTAGGGCACACTCACCTAAGACAGTGTAGGGAGACACAGGTAGACATTTACTGTAATACCAGTTGTTCTTGTGGCTTTTTTTTTTTTTTTGTAAGACAGGGTCTCACCCTATCACCCAGGCTACAGTGCAGTGGTGCGATTATAGCTCACTGCAGCCTCGAACTCCTGGGCTCAAACGATCCTACTACTTTAGGATCTGGGACTAAGGCACACACCACCATGCCTGGCTGGGACTACAGGCACATGCCACCATGCCCAGCTAATTTTTTTACTCTTTTTGTAGAGACTGGGTCTCACTATTGCCCCAGGCTGGTCTCCAACTCCTGGCTTCAAGTGATCCTCCTGCCTTGGCCTCCCAAAGTGCTGGGATTACAGGCGTGAGCCACCTCGCCCAGCCTTTTCTTATTTTTAAAGGGTAAATCTTCCCTTCTTCAATTCCTGGGACATTGGCTTACTGACAGTGATCCTGCTGGTGACGCTGGTGACACTACTGGTGATGCTACTGGTAATGCAAGAGAAGATCTTTATAGAGCAGTTCCTCTATGTAAAGAGCTTAGTTAGTTTAGGGTTTCTCTGTGCAGCCCTTGTTTGTCCCTCTGTTACCCCGGAGAGTCTGGGATGTGGAGGTCTTGGCATCACTATTTTACCACTTAATGAGAAAAGGGAAATTGAACTGGCTCTTGAATGTTACTACTAAATATTGCTATCTTAGCCCTTGCAAGAAGAGTTTTCCCTTTACTTGTACTTTCGTTTACTTTGTTAGACATTTGGTATTAATTCAGGGATCACCAAAGGGGGGAAAAATACTAATTCGAGGCACCCAAGCCTAGAAAAGGTAGAATAAACCACAGTTGTTGTTTTGTCTCCTTGTAGAGCTAAGTCAGCAAAGTACACTATTACAAAAGAGAACCATCAACCAATTCATGCCTTAGAACTCTCTACGTCCCTGTCCACTGGGAAGACTTCCATCCATCCTGAACGGCCTTGTAACTGGTCGTAGGAGCCATTGTAGGAAGGCTGAGCTTGGGGTCTTGTATGGAGGTATTTATTAGGTGATCCCAAAGAGCCATTGCCTTATAACTGCATAATTTTTAGAAAAGTTAAATGATAACATAAGAGGATTAAAGAAATATTTAACCAAATAAGTACATAATCACTTTTCCCAAACATAGTTGTTTTCATTTTTGTGTATTTCCAAATATGTGGTATTTATTTCTCATATCTGCAATAATAGTATATATGTTAGTTAAACATCAGATCTTAAACATTTTCCATGTTTCTACGCTGTCTTCACGTTTAGTGGTTGTATGATATTCCCTTGTACTGATTAACTCCAAAATATTACACTGCTCAAATAAGTTAGAAATTTAGGTTGTTTCCACTTTGTTTTCTTGGTGAGGGCAAAGGAAGGAAAGAGGAAATATCTGTTTGTTTTTATTTTGGGTTTTGGTATATGCCTCTTTTTGCTTCTGGTGAATTATTTCCCTAGGAGAAAGACCCAGGTGTAGAATATTTTATGGCTCTTGTTACATAGTGTCGTATTTCTAAGCAGGTAGTACCCATTTCCAAACAACTAGCAGAAAATAAATGTACTAGTGTTATTACAACCTTACCAACACTAGATATTATGAACTGTTTGCACTTTTATTTTAGATATAAAAATATATCTAATGGTTGCTATTATTTAATTGCTAGTAAAGGATATTCTTTTTTATGTCCTTATTTATTTATTTGTATTTTATATCAAAAACATAACATCTTTATATTTAAAAAATGTAGTAGGTTTTCTAGGTTAAGAAAAAATCTACAGTATCATTTTTTCTAATCATTAAACTACATATAAATGATTATTCATTCATTTGTTTTTCATAGTTATTTTTATATCCCAAAATCTTAACTTCTTAGATTATCTTTGTATGTTAGTAGTTGCCAGAACACTGGCCTACAGTGGAGATTAAGCATTTTGTAGATCCATGAATACACATCTAAAGTCTTGACGTATCTTTGTATTTCTTAATGCACTAACAATTAATTAATATCATTGTAGAATACCTATGGAGTGCCAGGCTTTGTGCTAAGCACATCACATGAATTGTCTCATTCAATCTCAGAAAAACACTGAGGTTTTTACTCATCTACTTCCACACCAACTTGATAAGAAAGGTGTTGTTATTCCGTTTACAGATGGAGAAACTGATGCTGGCTAATAAAGGATCATGCCTGGATTTGAACCCACATCTGACTCCTCCTAGCCTAGGGCTTTTGCCACACTGAGCCAAATCCATTTAGAAAAGACCCTCTTCTTTGAAAATCCTGGAGAAATACTCTCCCCTAGGTCCTTGCCTTTGTGACCTGTACCATGTGCTGCCCTTGTGGCAGTTTTCTGCTTCCCACAGAGACTTGTGGGAATCACAAATGCTCCTGGAACACAGCGGCCACTGCTCTCGAATTTCTTTCCTCTCCTGGATGACAGTGGAGCAGCTGGCCTTTCCCACAAGGCAGCAAATTTAGGGGTGAAGGGGGCAAGCAGTTCACACACCTCCGAGCTGCAGGGGAGGAACCCTGCGTGGGGAGTTTCTAAGATTCAGCCCCTGCAACCCCATTGCCTCACATACCTGGGTAATGAGAGAGAATTCTAGATATCACACTTTGATTATTCATGGGGTGACAGGTTTTCAATGCCTGTCTCAATTTAATACACTGTCATGATCATTTTAGTGAGCCTGTAAATTCTCAATTCTTTGAGTAGCCTACCTCCACAATGAGATGTAGCTTAAAAATATAGTGAGCATTTAAAGCCCTGTTTTTTGCATATGCAACCAAATATTTTGTTTTCCTTTTCTTTTTCTTTCTTTTTTTTTTTTTTAGGCTCCTGTTCCAGGTTGACATAGGAAACTCCCTTTTAAATAGAATGAGTATTGGAATAGGCTAGTCTGAATAGTTGAACATTCCACTATTCAGTGAGGCATTCAGGGTAACTAAGAGGTAGTTTGGCTTCATGGGGTTCCGTAGCCCAGGCACATCTAGGTTAGGCTCTCATGCTTGCTAGGGGATAACCACAGGCAGATTTCTTCAGCTCTCCAAGTCTGCATTTCTTCATCTGCAAATAGGGATATTAATACCTGTCTCTTGGGGAGGTGGTGAGAATTAAATGAGATAATCCTGTGAATTGGCCAGCAATATGTTTAGTATATAACAAGGTTTCAAGAAATGCTACCTGTTATTAATATTACCATAAAATTGTATTGCAACAAAATACAGGTAATTATTGAACAAGTACATACAATTTCATCTTTCTTTAGTGATTTAGAAGGTCCTTGAGGATCTTGTAGGCGTCCAGAAGATTGTGGTAGACATCCATTATCGTTACATAGGATTGTGGCCATTGAAGATTCAGACTTTTGATTCAGTTATTCCTCCCTATGATTTACCCAGACAATGCCTTTAAAAAAAATAAACCTTGACAGTAGCCTTGTTTCTTACCACTAAAGAATAGAAAACAATTCCATTTATTTGAACTTTCTACATATTGAATGAAGAGGCTTGATAAAGTCGAGATTATTCTGACCAAAAGATTGAGACTTGGTCGCTTTATTTTCTGGTTCCAGTTGGTGTATTTTCTAATTAGTGTAGCAGCACGTCACCACAATCGTTGGAAAGTCTTAATCATTTACATATTTTTCCTTATCTCTGAGAATGACTTAGAATGTTTTCTTCCAGTTCAATGGTTGTTTTCATGAGGCTGCCAGGGTTGAATTCGAGGTGCTTCTCTGCGCCTGGGGAAGATGACAGGAGAAGGAAAATTGCCTCCCCAAGCGAAGTGAAAGCCGGGGTACCCCTTCCGAGGACCCATAATAACCAGCTACACAAGCTGTTGGTTTGTGTGTCCTATTGATTTAATATGCTTCTAATCAGTACATAAAGCTATGGGCCTGCAGTGTTAATTTTTCATATGCTTACAAAGTACCCTTTGATTTTCTGTCACACGTTAATTACAGCGTTTTGCCATTAAATAGGAAGCTTTGTGTAAACTAATTACTAGGTAATCATTGTCTACTGCAAGCGTGCTGTTTGTACCTTTTATTTTATTCTAAAAATGCACAGATCTCACAGTCTGGAAACACTCTACCTTCCAGCCATTAGCTCTCACTAATTCATAGCATTACTGTGGTGAGAGTGGAGGAGTTGTAATTGTTGTGGTATCAGAGCTGTTAATTACCGGAGTAAACAGTTGAAATGGTGCCAAGGTCTATTGTACAAGGCAGAGAAAAGGAGGTTTAAATGTTACTCCCGCCATCTGGGGACTGGAGGAGCGGCAAACGCTTGGAAACAGCAGTGAGGCGCTGTCGCCGCCTCAGCTCCAGGGTTGGCGGCCATATGGATCCAGAATATTTTGAATCAATTGAATTTAACTGCCAGTTTTTCGCAATAACAGCGTGGAAGGAAGGAATAAAGCAAAAGATGAGAGGAACGAGAATTGGTTAGTATTTTCACGTCCAGGAAGTCCCCGTTGGAGTTCTTTTAGAGATGTCTGCTTTGCGGAAAACCACAGAGCAGGCGTGGGCATTTGGAACGGATTCAGGGTGAGGTTTATTCTCCTCTGACGGCAACTGCGCCATTTGCTTCTGGTCGTCTGTCCTCGGTGCCCCTTGGTGAGGGAGGGATGCCCTTGAGAAGAGTCGGACTTCCCTGAAACTGTGCCAGACCCAACAAAAAGCTTGACTGTGGAATTCATCAATTTATAATCCTGGTATTTTAATAAGCATGGTCTGTAGAAATAAAGCAGTCAACATATATTACCACTGTATCTGCCTCAAGTAGATACGTTTGTATAAGTGGAAACATCAGAGAAAGCACAGGTCTTTGCTGCGGTTAAGGAAAGTTGCTGCTTGCCCATTCCTTTTGTATAAAATTAAAATGTAAATTCTCCTGATAGTCTCTCATTTCATTCCACAAACCCACCCCTCTCCCCGACTACTTGAATGAAAGATCAAGTCGAAAGGGCACATGTGTTTTCTTTTGTTTTTAATTTTCAATTAAAGAGCTTTCATCAGCATATGCAATTTTCTCAACGAGTGATATCTCTCTAAGTAGATAGAAAGAAACCTATTACCAGTAATAATAATTATGGCTACTTATGGTTGATTTTAAAACTGCATGGTTTCTGCTTTAAAATATTGCATGATCTTTAAAACAGTCATATGTATTTACTTGATGTCACTCTTATATTTTAATACCATTTCCTTTCAAATCATTTTCAACGTTAAAAATGTTTTTAAAACACCAGCCATTTGCTGCTGTAACTACTTTTTCATATCGTTCTCCAAACATGAACACATTCTTCTTTTTTTAAACCACCCTGGATTATTTATGTTTAACTGTTCCTTTAGCAGATGTTGAAGTAATTCAGGGAGTAAACAACTCCTTGAAAGAGATCACAGACCTCCACATACGCCATGAACCAAGGACAGTGTTTGTCGGGGCTTTGATGATGACAGTTTTGTCCTGGGGAAAAATTTTCCTGCTTTTGTGTATGTGCAAAGTTCGATTAAGCATTTCAAGAAGCATTTAATCTTTATCTATTGAAAACCCCAGCATGCAGCACGAGATGGGGTGAGCCTAGAAAGAAAACCACGAGCCCCTGTGGTGAGGGGAAAAAAGAAACAGCAGTTTAAGTGCTGGAAAGTTGAAAGGGAATGAACCTTTCTAGTGTTTGTGGTCGGGGGCAAAGCAGTTGTGCTGAGCTTTGGAATGGAGGCACAACATATGTGCCTCAGTTGGACAAAACGCTTCTTGAGTCAAATCAACCGCCAGGCCTGCATGTTGGTGCAAGGTGGAGGCCCAGATAATGAGGGACAGACTCCTCGAGAAGCCGCGAGTAGATAATGCTACATAAGTATGGAATTATATACCGCATTTTCACCATTCTGTTTAACGAGAGCCGCCACCGCAGCGAATCACTTGCCACACAGCCGAAATGGGCCATTAGCTATCAAGGGAAAATTGTCTTTGCCGCTTTCAGCAGATGGAGCAAATATTTTACAAAGCAATTTTACATACCAAAAACATTTGTGTGCCTTAGTAATGTTGGCTGTTTTACATTATGTTACCTTCTACGGCAGCATAATTTTCCATCTCATCGAAGGCAAAGTTGGCATTTTTGATTTTTAAATTCTCAATTAACAATTAAACATGGAGTATTAAAGCAGTCCTTAAACTTTAAGTAGGTGTGGGAAGTAGTTTATGACTTGCTGAAGACAGTTTCCTTTTTTCTTCATTCTCTCAGCATATTTTTGCACCCTAAAGAGGGACTATTTTTAATCATCTTAATGGAAAGGAATGAGTGAAAACTTCACTGCTGATTGCAGAATGAGAGTAACCAGCACAGAGGGTGATCAGAAGAGCATTTGCTGGCTTAAAACACTCCTCGTGAATGGTGGGTACGTAGTTTGGCCCAGCAATTTGTATCAGTTTAAAGTGTTTTAAGCTTCAAGTAACAGAAAACTCAACTCAAAATGGCTTTAAAAATAAAGATAATTTATTATCTCAGCTAACTGAAAACCCAAAGATTGGTCTGGCTTTTAGACAAGGCTTAACCCAGTGTCTCGACAATGTCACTGAAGACTCAGTTACTTTCCATCTTTCCTCTACACCTTGCGTACTGTCAGCTCCACTATAAGGCTGGCTGTCCTCAGGGTTGCACAGTGGCTGCCAGTAGCTCCTAGAGTTTGTCCTTGGTCAAGGCAATAGGAAGAAAGAACATCTCACCTGGGAAGCATTCTCAGAAGAGCATAAAGCTGCTCTCTCAGAGGGACCCAGGAAGGGCTTCCTAACATTTGATTGGCCTAAATGGGCCATGTGCCACTGTGGCCAGGATGTGGCTGTCTGGTCAGTGGGCCACCCTTACAGCTGAGTGGGGGGTGTCACTCGCAGTCAACCTACATAGCTAAGAATGGGGTAGGTGCAGTTTCTGAAAGAAGTTTGGGTGATCCTTACTCTGAAAGAGGGGACATAAGTCCTGGGCAGCCAACAGCAGATGTCCACTCTTTTTCACAAACTTGACAGCAGAGGACTAGCATCACCTGTGGATGATCTCATCCAACCCAGATTGACCTTTTATGCCACGGTGGCAGTTACCCGCACAGATTCCATCGCACCATGGCACACTGGTAGCAACCGGTTTGAATCCCAGTTCCCGGACATACGACATGAAGAGGGGATGATACTGCCTACCTCGGAGAGTGGCTGTGGGATGGTAAACGGGAACCCCAGCAATATGCCTGCCACGTGGTAAGCTTTCAATAAGTGAGAGCTATTCTTGTACTTGAAAATGACTCAAATTTATCCTGCGCACAGCAAAGCGGCCCTTCTAAATTCACCCTCGAATTTGGAATCCTTCCTCCCTTCTCTCCACCTCTGAGCCACTGACTGATCCAAACACTGAGCGCACCTTTCCTGGTGCGCCACACGTCACACCCTGAAAGAGGCAGTGGCAGGCGGGGGACGTGAGCCGGGGCACACTCACCCACACTCTCCCTGTGTGACTCTCGAAGCCCCTGTTCCCTCTCCTCTTGCATGAGCCATTTCTCCTAAGCGGTCCACATGGCCCTTTCCAACACTGACAGTAATGCGTAGTCTTCCGAGTCACTGTCTTGTCCTTTTGACCTTACACCAAGTCCGCCACTTAGGGATATCAGAAGCATCTCCATAGCTAAACCATCTAGCCAGGTCCCTCGGGTTTCTTTTGAACACCATCAATACCTGATATGGGAGACTTGAAGTGATTAGCCAAAAAGCTATTTTATTTAATTTACTATTGCAGAGTCAGCAGAGAAGCTACTAAAATAAAATACGAATTTTGGTGGGATTGATACTGAGAGTATTCTAATTTGTTTTCATTCTTCTTCTCCCATCCTCCCCAATACACACACATACACACACACACACACACACACACACACTCAGAGGCACACTTGGAATTTACTTGGTTAGAAAAGCTAAATCTCTGGAGTTTGAAGTAGCTTTCGTCATTGAGGGCAATATTAAACTGGATATGCTAGTGGCTTCCCCTGAGATAGCCTGAATTTCCTTCAGTCAAATATCTCTTCCTTCATATATATGCTTTTCTTGATAGAAAAAGAGAGAGCGCAAGAGGCAAGGCCCATGCTTGATAGGCAAGGATCTCTAGGAGGCATTGGTCAGGCTGGGAGAGGCCTTCTGCCTTCTGCAGATGTCTTGCAACCTTCCCAGGTCATGACCACCATCGCTGCACTCAAGGGCAGACGTGGGTGCGGACAAGCCTCTGTCATGGCAGAGACGGGGCTGAGGTTTCTCCTGATGGGCATCACCCAGACCAATCAGTTCCACAAAGGCCAGCAGCTAATGTGCATCCCCAGAGCGAGGGCAATCATGATGGAATGAAAATCTGGAATTCTGACACTTTTTTCCAAAAGTAAAGTGTATTTTTCTACTCCTTGTTTATCATTCACAAGGCATGTATTTTCCTGTTCACACCCCGAGTCATTTCTCTGAACGATCTGCTCCATGTGGCTCAAACACTGACTTGGTCATCTATCGCCTTGGTGTCGCTCACTGAAAAGAAAATTCCAACTACTCATTTCACAAGTTTGTAAGACAGAGAAGTGCACCGCTGTGGCTGGCTTGTAACAGACATCCATACACACCTTCAGAGGGTGAAGAAGAAAGCAAGCTAGTGATGGTTCCCCAACTCTGCTATTTTCTGTCTTCAGTCATTTGTTGAAAATTACCCAATAAGAGTCTGAAAACTCAGCAAGTGACGTTACACAAGCCTCTTCATTCTAAGTGCTTCCCATTTGTAAAGCAAAGGAAATACTATTGCGCTTGCCTACCTCAGAGTGTTGCTGTAAGGACCAAATGAGATCATGTATGTGAACCTGTGACAAACAAGAGAAAGTATTTTACAAATACTGTTCTAATGATTCACGTGGATGAGAGAGTTTGTTTGGCATGGCTGTCTGTGTGTGTGTGTGTGTGTGTGTACTTAAGTTTTGTTCTGAACTGAATAAACCTGAGTCACCACACACCTTCCCTTACCAGCATCTGCCCTTAAAGCTGTGCTAATTACGTTTGAGCTAGGCAGAATGATAAACACTAGAGAACAGAAATTCCTTCCTAAACCGAGAATTTGTATCTGACACTGGTAGATGCCTTGTGGCCACTGAGACCTTGTTGCTTCTAAAGAAGAGCGTGTTCTGGGCTTGTCATACCGCCGCTGGGATGGGGTCCTCTGCTCTGGGACCTGAGCTCTGGCCTAACCCACCAGTTCGCAGGCAGGTGCTGGGTCCCAGCAGAGACTGTGCTGTCGAGGGTTGTTTAGGGGGGAATAAAATAAAATGAACCTCTTAACACAGAATGTCATTTTGCTGTCCTTATGTTAATATATGTAGGTCCTGTAAATTTTTTTTTTTTTTTTTTTTGGTACAGGTAGGGGTACAATTTTCTTTGATTGATACTAAGGCTATTCTTAGCATAATCCTTATATTTTCCATCAGACGCTTTCAAAATAAATAAATTAAACAGTTAATACCCCTGCCCTCCCACCCCCCACTATCCCTCTCCGCGTCTTTTGCCTAGCGAGTTAATCATGGCCCCGAGCCGCCTCCGCGTGCCCCAGCATCCCCTACTGAAGTCACCGCGCCGGTGCCGTCAGCTGTGTACTTCTCACGACGGGCACAATTCATCCTCCAGATCCCTGCCGCACACTTTCCTCCAGGAAATCTACCCCGTCGCTGTGGCTTTGTGCGCAGTGAAGACTCTCGGTGTCAAGGCAGAATGGCTGGCCCTGGCAGCAGAGGTGGTGGCGGCAGCCGGGCAGTGTCCAGATGCCACGCACAAGCGGCAGCCTTACCGGTGAATTATTGGCCCTCCCATAGCATGTTGCTTCTGAGGTGACACTTCGTAAATGTCACCTCATTTATCTTCCTGATGCCCCTCAGAAGCAGGGAATCGCATAAAACCCACCAAGGAAGAATTGGTGGTTCTTAAGCGGCCATCCCGCTAGGTGGTCCCTGGGCAGCAAGGAGGGGGCCTGCCGAGAGGTTTCACATTCTCCCTCATTGTGCACCTTCAGAACGACGGCCTGTGGTTCCCACCAGCGTGATCCGTTCCACGGACCTTCAGTGGCCCCTGTGCTGGGCCTGGGGAGACTGACCTCAGGGCCAGTGTCAGTGCCATTAGGGAACCCCAAGGGAGCTAGACAACAGGGGAGAGGACAGCCATGGGGGGGATGGCACAGAAAGCTTCCTGGAGGAGGCGTGGCTGGAGCTACCTCAGAAAGGATGAGGAGGAGTCAGGAAGGGAGGAAGAAGGAAGACGTGAAGGCAGTTTAAGGGGAGGCTGGGAGCTGGCGAGGGCAGAAGTGAGGCTACATCAGGAGCCAGAGGCCACATCCCAAAGGGCCTTGTTTTCTGTCGTGCTGAGGACTTGGTACTCAAGTTGAAGGAGCTCTAGTTTCAAGGTTACGTTGCAAGGCTTTCACCTGCTCCTTCACCGCTGCCCCTCTGGCTCTCTTCCTGCACCAAGAAAACCCACAAAATACATCAACACTGTTTTTCTAGCACAATGACTTAAAAGGCCTGACATTCTACAATTTTTTGATACATGGATGAGTGAATGAATGATTTCTCTTGGACTGTCTTCCTGTGAGTGGTCACACAGCGTTTAACTGGTAGCTGGTTTCATACTCTTCAGAAACAGGGCAGAAAAGGCCCCTTTAACCAAAGCAGAACAGAAAGAGCCCTCCACCCCCCTGGGAGAGGGCCCGGGCTGCGAGGCTTCCTTTCCAGCGCAGGTGGAGTCTAAAGCTGGGTTGCATCGTCCCGGCTCCGGGCACCTCATGAATCAGAGACAGTGGGCTTCCTCGATAGGGCAGAGTGGTTTTCATCGAAGCAAGTACGAAACAGAGAGAAAGATGAATTGGGAGGACTGCTCAGAGAAGGGACAGAGAGGGGTCTGGGTTGCCAGATCTGCGCATTTCAGGAGCGTGTTTACGATGTAGGTGAAGGGCTTTGGGGAGATCAGGTCATTCCCAGTAAAGATCAGAGAAGATGTGTACAGTGTGTAGGATACGAAGGGAGGGGGAAGGCCCATTGCTTTGGCAGCAGTATTCCTTGCCTCCGTGTCCTCTATGTCCTCTGTGTCGCAAGGCAGAGGCTCTGCACGAGCCGGCTTCTCAGCCCCTCTGAACAGACCTGCCACACCGCGCAGCGGCTCACCGTGCACCGAGTCGGGGCTGGGCACGCGCCGTTTCTCAGGGCTTTGCCGTCTCGTATGTCCAGCGCTTACTAACCTAACTCATGAGAATCTCCCACCAGGATTTTCTGGCTATTTCTGAACTTAGTCCGATGATTTGGACCTGCCTGGAGTATCCCCTCAGATGTTTGCCTTCTATTGTGGATTTTCAGTGGCCACTGGACCCAGAATCAACCAGATGTTCCAAAGACTTGGGGAGGGGGGCACATAGAGGACAATCACTTTTTAATGTTGGGAAATTGGAAATAAATGACTGTGCAGATTATTTCTAAGATTCCTTCCAGCCCCACCCCCAGGGCTGATTCCTCCACAGTATTCTTAGATTCAGAAGTTCCCCTGCAACCTGCAAGCCTGAGTTTTTCTTGTCAATGTCCCATATTCTGAGTATAAATACTGTCCGTCGTGTGGGTTTGTGTCCCACATCTGGCCGAAATAACATCTGAAGAGGTGGCTTCTATTTGAAAATTTTTAGATAGTCTAAGAGGAAGCACACTGTAACTTATGACATCCAAAAAGAAAATTGTCCTGGCAAACCAAGGTTTTTTATATCAAAAGCCAGACTTCTTAGTCATTAGAGGGTTTCCTACTGATTTCATTTTGACTGGAGACTCTGTAGTGTTTGAATGGTTTTGCATGTGGTTATGGGGCCGGCCACACATCTAGACAGATGAGACTGTGACCTGGGAAATTCAGGCAGACGGAGGCTGGGCCCAATACTCTGCCCCACCTGACTCTACTCTACTCTATCCCTGCGGAAAACCCCACCTTTACAGCTTCAGCCTGTAGTTTAAGGCTTTGATAACAAAGTTGTCGGACGCAGATAATCCACCAAGGGGGAAAGAGCACGAATTAAAGAGATGAAGCTGCCAAAGAAAGACCTTGCCAGCTCCCACGGTCAGCCCTGTTAGGGCCATAGAATAAAAAATGTCCCAGTCTGAAAAATCTTAAGGACAAACTAGTTAATCCCACATTTTACATAAAGGGAAACTGAGGCCCAGAGTGGGGAGGCACCTTGCCCAAGGACACTCTGCTGCTCAGGTGGCAGCGGGTCTCAAACCTGGATGTCCCGATACCCAGACAGAAGGGTGCCTTTCGGAGACAATAGGCACAATTAGCAGCAATTTTCAGGGGGCCAAATCACTTTGAAATATGAAAACCGAAATGGCTGGAAAAATAGAGAAAATTTTCAAAAATGGCTTTCTGACTCTGGGTAAACAGTAACCACATTTTTTTTGCCTGTTGGAGGCCTGGTTTTTAATCACTCCACAAGCAGTTTTCATTTCTGTAGTAAAATTGCTTGTGGTTCTATTTAATTTGTTTCTGCAGGAGCCAGCTTTGGTGAAGATCTCCAAGGAGCTGGCGGGCATTTTAGCACAGCACGCACAGCCAGTCAATGAGAAACAGTTCCCAACGTGGAGGAAATTCCTCCCAACGTTTCTCAGTCAAGGTAAATAAGACTGTAAAGCTTCTATGGAGGATTAGTCTACACAACCTTGGATTCTAGTTTGGGGTCAACCGGGGCCAATTTAAATCCTTTGCATCTCCTGTGTTGGTTTAGAAAATTGTTCCTACCGTTTTCTTTTTTCAATGCTGCCTAAATATTTATCTTGCACCCAGCCTCTTAAGTAAATAGGAAGCGAGCATACCAAGCGTGGCAGGCATAGCTCAAGATTCTGGGCCTTTTTTTTTTTTTTGTGCCACAGACTTCTCCTGAGAGGTGGGCTTTGAAATCAGACCACCTGCGTCTGAACCTCACCTGTAACCTTGAGTGAGCAAAGTCCTTAAAGCCCCGGAGGCCCAGTTTCCTCACTTTCCGATCTCACAAGGTTGTTGGGAGGACTCTGTGAAATACAGCTATGAAAGCTCCCACCACAGAGCCTGACGCGACACGGTTCTTTAATAAATTTCAGTTTCCCCTTCTGTTGTCTGGGAGAGCAGAAATGGTCTCACTTCCAGTTCTGAAGGTAGAATTTCCGAATAAGGCTCCTCCACAGTCCAGGAGCAAAGCCAGCCTGCATTCCTTTCTCCCTCCTCCTCCTCCTACCTCAGCCGCACTTTCCAACGGCATGGGGAGGCCCATGAAGGAGGGATGGGTGGAGCGGAGATGGGGGGTCCCATGCCAGGGCCCTCACTTCCTAGGAGGCTACAGTGGGGGCAGATATTCCTGTGTGCTGACCCACAGGCATGACGAGAGAGGTGCAGTATAACAGACCACTCGGTTCACTGCTGTCAAGAGATCATAATAATATACTAGCAGTAATATATAATGATAAAATAATGTTATGTCAGATGATAACAACAGCGGCACCTGCACAATGATAATAGCACAGTGACAGCAGCATAATAAGCACTATCTGTGCCAGGCGCTATTCTAAATATCCATGTACAGGTACACGTATGTGTGTGCGCTACCCACACAGGTACCCCATATGTATGAGGAGGGTACTGATACCACCCTCACCTTACAGAGGCAGAAACTGAAGTACAAAATATTTAAGTTATCCCAATTAGCTCTGCTAACATGCAGAAGAGCCCACGAAAGGCTACCTCTGTGCTGCTCCAGGAGTCTTGGCCAGAGCCCGTGGGCACGTTTATCAAGGAACATATCTTAGCTCAGTGTATGAGAAAGAATTAGAAGGGACAGATCTGTTGGTCATTAGAATACACTGGTAGTGGACACCCTGTTCATGAATTCTTTAACCAAGGGGTTCAATGGCAGCCATGTAGTAAGAATGCTAAAAAGGGATTCTTTTGAGGAAGAGGACAGAGAGGGGCTGTGCTACATAACTTCTAATGTTCTCTGAACTCTTAAAATTCTGTGATTCTACAAATTTCCACATGCACCCACTGACAGCAAAGTCAAAATAAGAAAGCCAACCCCCTGCTTAAATGGAAGAAAATAAAGTAGCTTCCATAAAAAATGATCAAGAATAAGAGATTTTTACCAGCCTGAGTAACAGTGAGACCCATCTCTATTAAAAATAGAAAAATTAGCCGGGTGTGGTGGCATGTGCCTGTAGTCACAGCTACACGGGAGGCTGAGGCAGGAGGATTGCTTGAGCCCAGGAGTTTGAGGTTGCAGTGAGCTAGGCTGATACCACGGCACTCTAGCCCTGGTGACAGAATGAGGCTCTGTCTCAAATAATAATAATAATAATGATAAGGGATTTTTTTAAGTCAAGAGGGAAGACCCTGAAGATCTCCAGGTTCATCCAGGACAGGGTGTTAGGAAGAGTCCAGATCTTCCAGGGTCAGCCTGCAAAGACTTCCTGTAAACAATTTCTTTCCATGTGAGTTTTGTAGATCAACACATAGGTGACAGCTAAAGCCGTAAAATTAACTAAATCAGAGACTCACTGGGTTTTTTTTGTTTTTGTGGGTTTTGTTGTTGTTTTTTGTTGCATTTACCTTGCTAAATCCCCCAAAACTGGTATTTCAGTACGGTACATACTCCTGGGCCCCATTTGAAGAAAAAAACATCTTGAACCAACCGAATAGGTATGTTAGGGGTTTAATGTATACTCTCTAAAATCAGTGTTTCTCTTGAATCTTGGTGTTTATTAGGGCTACCTCTGACCAAATTTATAGACATTTAAGGAAAGTGCCTTTTGTATGAAGTAACAGGTGGCTGCATTTGAGAATTGCTAAAATCTCAGGACTTAATCATATCTGCTGTTCAAAGTCTGTGGCTTATACCTATGGGCAGAGGCCCCCCACCCCCACAAAATTGGTGAAATACAGGCCAAGTTTATCTTAATGCTGTTGGGTGCTAGAGGCCATGCTGTCTAGGGAACACTTCATTGTTTTTACTTTTAAATTAAGATATCTCTTTACAAGTAATAACTTTTTTTTTTTTTTTTTTACAAAAGGGTTATACCCAGTAAGATTTGGTAGGCCTAAAAACTGAAGATCGGGGCTGTGTGATTAACGTGGACACCACTGAGCTGGCCCACAAAATTAGTCAGTAAAATATCGTTGCTATGGTTGAGCCCCAGATTTGCCTGTATGGTTTTTGGCATTCAGAGCAAGAGCCAAAAGATAATAAATTATAAAGCTCTCATTATCAGCAAAGAGAAAGCATACCTTTTCCTCAACAATGCCAGCGTCTCCTGGCTGTTATATTTTTTAAAATGTTTTACAACTGGCTTTTATATAGGAGTACTTTGGCTGAGATGATGGTCAGTGTTCTCTCAGCCTGCTAAAAACCCAAACCTATAAAACCTTCGAAAAGCAGCGAAGTTGACCAGAAAGAGCACATTGATCGTCAAGATACAAACTGTGGACTCTGGGCAGTTAATTCTCCCTGAGGGATCTGACCATAATTCTTGGGTTCGTTGTTTACGTGATGAACAGGCATAGACTCAATGATCTTCACAGTGTCTTTCTAATTATGATTAGAATCAAAACTACCGTGCATTGAGCCCTACTTATATGCCAAGCATTGGGCTAAATACTATAGACATAGTATCTCTAAGATTCACATCAACCTGGTGAGGTAGTTTTATTATGCCCACATTACAGATGAAGAAAAGTAAGTTCAGAGAATTTCAGCTATTTGCCCAAAGTCTCCCAAGACATGGTAGATGCAGAATCTGAGCCCAAGTCCACCGAAGCCTGGGCTCTTGTCTTCCTGCTCTAGATGGGCACAGTTCCTGTGACACGTCCGTTCACCTACTCCATGCTTTTCCCACCAGGGGGTGTGATCGAAGCGTTCCCACTGGCAGACAATGTCACCAACCTGACAGTAGACATGCTGATAGAGCCCAACGGAGAAATCAGTGTGCTGTCCACGGGGGACCAGTTTCATGCCGACGGCCCCTTCATCTCCTCCGGTACCACCTTGCCTCAGACCTCAGTGAACCCCGAAGTTCTCAGTTATTTGTGCCTCCAAATCGGAAAGGCTTGCAAAATGAGAGATGTGGTTGGTTACTTTTCTATAGATCTCGTGACTTTTATTGATCCGAGCACCTTGGAGCAGCAGGTAAGTCAGATAGATGTCATATGAAATATTAAAATATGTAAATGACTCCATACCCTACATACCATCACAGCGGGGGGTATGAGGGAGCTTCTAAAATTCACGGCTACTCTGATGAGCTGACTCTAAATTCAGCATCTACGTGGTCCGCGCCAATCCGAGAGACCAGGCTTCCTGTCTGGAAGTACGGGGCCAGGGTCATCTTGTTCAGGTACAGTTGGAGTTTAAATGACTGAAACCTCATACCTCTGTTGACTGGGCCCTCCGTTCTGTCCCTTGGTGCTATGCCTGTGTCTTGTGAGACTATTTTATGCCATCCAGGGATTGAACTTGTCCGAAGCCTGTTCTTAAACAGAAAATCAATCACTGGATAGGAGTTAAGAGCTCTTGTTTCTGTTTCTATTCTTAGAGTAGTTCACCAGCAACTCAGACTGTCGATCTTTTTCTTTAAAAAATGTATTGGGAAATATTTCAGAAATATAAAAAGGTCTAAATAATAATATAATCAATATCATGTGTCCCCCACCTAGCTTAAGAAATAAAGTGGTGTCAATACCACCTCCAGTCCTGTGTACTCCTTGCCAAATGCATAGCTCCTCCTCCTGGGGGACAGGAGGAAGCTACTGTCTTATATTTAGGATTTTGATTCCTAATTCCCGTCCATATCTTTGCACTTTTACCATACATGGATATATCCAGCAATAACACATGGTTTTATTTGGCATGTTTTCAAGCATATTGTAGATCGTAACATTCTATATGTCATTATTGTCCAGTATGTTTTATTTATTAAATACTGCACTGTGAGGTTCTTCGTGTGCTTATGTATGGCTCTGATGTATAATATTCTGGAAAAATAATTTTTAGCCTTTTTTGCTTTGCCTTGTTTCCTCCAAAATTATAATGCTTAAATTCACTACCTATTTCATAGGACTCGTTTTTAAAAACGTTCAGTGACCCCTGCCTCAGTGCTGGGCGTCCAGACCTGTGTCTGGAGGGCGAAGTATCCTCCCGGCCCCTCCCTCCGTAGCTGCTGGCCATCGAGCACTGTAAACGTACTCTAGTTGTTTTATATTCATGATTCTCAGCTTTACGGTTCTCCATTCCAGTCAGATGATGGTTTCAAAGTGAGAGTTTATGTTTTTGGCCGTTTTCAGCTTGTTCCATAATCATTTTCCACGTGCCTTCCCCAGCCCTCCGTTGGTTTCACATTCTGTTCTCAGGCCCACACGTCGAGAGGGAAAAGGACAAAGTGAAGGGCGTTCAGACATCTACCTGGGGGCAGCGGAGAATAGAAACAACGCGCCGTGGGGAAAGCTGGGTGGCAGGGAAGCGGGGGAAGGAGACAGGGGAGCCCACCCCCTCAGATATTTGTCACGAGAAAGGAGGGTTGAACCTGGGGTCCCAGGGCGGTAGGCAGCATGGAGCTATGGGAACAGTTGACCTGTGGCTTGGTATAGGGAGACTCGCACACAGCCTTGAGAGTGATCTTCTCCAAACACAATGCTTGCCTTGCCCTGGGCTTGCCACCCTTCCAGGCTTCTGAGAGAAAGATCCCACCTTTCACTTGGCTGGTCCCATGTTCCCGGCCAACCTTGTGTCATCCTAACTCCCCTCTTTTTCTCTCTGGTCCATCCGCACACACAGCCTCTCTCAGTCCCTCTTACTCATCACACTGCCCTTTGCCACAGGGCCTTGGCATATGCTACCCCTCCGTCTGAGGGGCCCTTGCCTCATCTTTCAACCTAGTAAACCCCCTTCCCATCATCATATTTCAGCTCAAGCCACACTTATTAAAGCCTTTCCCGTCCTTCTGGAAAGAGTCAAATTCTCCTGTTTTAAGTTCTCATGTTGTCGTGGAGCTCTCCCTCATACCATTTATCTCAGTTGCAAATTCAAACTTATTTATGTGAGTGTCTGATTAATATCTATCTCCCCATAGACTGTGAGCTCCCAGAGGATATGTGCTATGTCTCTTTCTGCTCTCCGCTATACCATCAACATTTATCTCTGCCCTGGCACGAAGTAGGTGCTCAGTAGATGTTTGTTGAATGAATGAATGAACAATAGCGGTTTCGAGCACATGCTGGATGCTGTCATGAAGGCTTTTAGAGAAGGAGCTCAGACAGTCATTGGATGAATGGGATCAACAGATATTAACCCAACATTCTTTGATTTTATCATACTATGAGTTCTCCTTGTTCCTTCCCCCTGATACTTGAATATATGGTCACTTGTATTACAATTATCAACAGAACATTGAAGGAAGTTCTCAGTGACCACACAAAAGGGTGTTTCTTTCTATATCAGCAAAGGAAATAGTTCTGTTCTCTCTATCTAATAGCTGATTTGCAAATCACCGACGTGTTCTCTAGCCATTTTGCAAGTGATATCACTCAGAAAGTGCCTTAATATCTTTTCTAATTGGAATGTCTTGTGATGCCAGTGAAGAGTCTGGCAGGCATAGTATCAACCTCTCATTTTTGCCAGTCTAACAGAAAAAATGTTATTTTTTTTTTACTCAGTATTTCTTTGATTATTAGTGGTGATGAACATTTCTTTATATGTTTGTTGGCCCATTTATATATCTTTTCTTACTTGTCTGATCATGTCTTTTGCCCCCTTTAAATTGGACTATAATGCAAATGTTGATTTGTAGGAGTTCTTTGTATATGAGGAACTCTTGTTCTTTGAATGTTGTGCATGTTGCAAATACCTTCTCTCAGATTATTTGTGACCTTTCTTTCTTTTTTTAAGCCGTGTTTCTCCACCATAAAATCACTATTTTTTCCTTTGTAATTAATTAGTGATATTTTGTAGAGAGCTGCTTAAAGTACCCCAATATCTTATTCCTTATCAAATTCCACCCACAAAGTTTATCATACATTGCTCACTTTTTCCTGAATCAACTACCACTATGATAGTGATAATTTTCTATTTCTATATTTTTTCTACATTTGTTAGTTGTCAGTCTACTGCAAGGAAGAATTTTTACTTCTCCACTTTTCATTTATGTATATATGTATGCATGTATTTATATCAGTATGAACTCATGGGTTTCTATTTTATTTAATGGGTTGTATTTTGATACTTTCATATTTTGATGCTCAAATTGTCCCAGATTTGGCCAGTTGGAGACCCTGCAGGGTGGTTCTTATGTTCTTTTGATATGTTCTTATCATTCTTTGAGCATTGTCTTACTTTCTGGCACAATAAGATGTTCCAAGTTTATTTTCTGTTTTCCCTACCCCAGACCTAGGATCAGCTGAGAAGCCCTGGTTCCTTTAGCAGAGGAGGATATTGAAATCTGGGCTGCTAGTGTTCTCATGCTGCTGGGATGTCATTGCGTCTGGGACCTCTCAGTGGACAGAGCTAGAAAATACATGTGTTTTATATATATATATACATATATATATGTATATATATATATATAAAATACATATGCACAATTATATACATACATATGCACACATAAGCATATATCTGCATGCATACACGTATGTATCTATAACTATTTCTGTATCTATCAGAGTGTGTGTGTGTGTGTGTGTGTGTGTGTATTTATTTATTTATTTTTAGATAGGGTCTCTCTCTGTCACCCAGGCTGGAGTGCAGTGACACTAACATAGCTCCCTGCAGCCTTGAACTCCTGGGCTCAAGCGATCCTCCTGTATCAGTATATATATTTTAAAACCATGAGTTCCTGCCAATGTCTCCAATTGCAAACCAGCACTCAAGATTCTTTCTAGATTTCCCGTTTTCCATGCTTAAAAATCGATACCCCGATCACACTGATTTGGAAGCACAATTACAATCTATATACGTTGTATAGATGTATCAGAATATCACAAGTATCCCCAAAATATGTGCAAGTATTATATATCAATTTAAAAAAATACAAATAAAACCCCATCCCCATGCTGTTATGTTAATTAACAAAGGGGAAAAAAGCTAAATAGAGCCTGACACATAGTAACTGTGTATGTTTACAAAAGAAAATCCCAGAGGGTTGGGATCAATATATCTAGAGAAGGGGTTGGTAAACTACAGTGCATAGGCCAAATCTGGCCCAACATCCATTTTATATAAATAAAGTTTTATTGTAACTCTAAAAAAAAGAACCTTCTCCAACAGTGAGAAATTATCTTTATCCCTCAATATATTTATTAATACTTATCTGCTCAATCAATTTACTTATTTACTAAGGTAACCAGTCTCATACCCGCTCCTGCCATCTCCTTTGCCTCCCACATCTGTGCCCTGTCCCCAGTGCCTTATGTGCTTGGATACCAAACCCTGTCATTTGGGTATTAAGTTTATTTGTAATGCTCTTCATCGTAGTAAAGTTTCATATAATCAAATCCAGCTCTTTTTTCTAAATTGTTGTATTATCTTGAGCTTATCGCTTTCTCTTATCTTTAGTTTTCTTAGCTGTAAAATGAGGAGGTTAGTTACTTGACTTCTGAGGGAACTTCCAGTTCAAAAAATTATTGATTTCAATAATATTTTTGTAGACCTTATTTTTCTGTATCAGAAAATTCAAAATTTAATAGTAATAAGAAGAGGAATTCACTTTTTAAAAATTATCACCAGGAAATAATCACAAAGATTTATATATACATATTAATCACTACATTATTAAGAATAGCAAAACATTTCAAATAGCCTAAATTCCAATAATAGAGAATTTTTAAGCAAATTATGATAGATCAATGGAATTGAATACTACTACAAAGACATTAAAACTAGTATTTTTGAAGAATATTTAATAGGAAACTCTATAGAATAGCAGGAGGGTAAAAAGCAGATCACAAACAATATATGCAATATGATGACAATTTCATAAAAAGAAAAAAAGAAACCATACAACACAGAGCAAAGAGGATCCAAATATATACACTAAGATGTTGCAAGTCATTCTTTCCAGATAGGAAGACTGAGGGTGTGGTAGTCAGAAAATTGGTCGCCCAAAGTTGTCCACACCCTAATTCCCAAAATCTGTGAAGTTGCCTTACATGGCAAAAGGACTTTGCATATGTGATTAAGTTAAGAATCTTGCAATAGGAAGGTGATTTTGGATTATCCAGGCAGGCCCAGTGTTCACAAGGGTCCTTTTAAGGGAGAGACGGGGGGCTCAGAGAGAGAGACTTGAAGATTCTATGCTGCTGACTTTGAAAAAGGAGGAAGGGCCAACGGGCCAATGAATGCAGATGGCCCCTAGAAGCTGGAAAAGGCAAGGAAACGATTCTTCTCTAGAGTCTCCAGGAGGAATGAAGCCCTGCCCACATCTTGATTTTAGCCCAAGGAGACTGCTGACCTACAGAACCTTAAAATAATAAACCCGTGTCATTTTAAGCCTGTAAATTTGTGGCAATTTGTTATAGCAGCAATAGGAAACTAATACAGAGAGTGATAACTGTTTTGTTTTTTGTGCTTTCTGCATTTGCATTTTGAAAACTAAACATGAATTATATTTCTAATCAGAAAAAATAATGATAATTATAAATTTGTATAGAATATTACATTAATAGTTTGCAAAACACTTTCACATACATGATCTTACGTGCACACACATCTTGCAATAGACATGAAGGCAGAAAACTGAGGCTACTGCATCCATTTCAAATCCTTGCCTGCTGACCCCAGCTGGGCCCCCATACTTTACCATGCTTGAGTGGCAGGAGCAAAGATGGCTGGGAACCAAGGAGAAGTAGACAAAATGACCATAGAGCAACAAGAACAGGTCTACATTGTGAATCAACTCCAGATTAGAATGTGGAAAATCCTGTCTATAGATGTAAGGAGATAAGAATGAGGTTCTAGAAATAACAGTTTTGGAAATGTAGGGTTTAAATATTGGGAACATCAGGCAGAACACAGGATCATTTGGGCATAAAAGAAAAAGGGCCAGTCCCTGGGAAATGGCAATGATGGAGCATGGTACAAAAACCGCCCTTGTCAATGGTTGTAGGTCCAAGACTGGCCTTCAGAGATTGCATTCAGAATACGTGGCACACCAGAACGCACACAGCTAAAGGTGGCCATATCGGAGATCTGGCCTTCCCATGGGAGGATGAGAGGAGGGGATCTGCCCCAAATTATGGTGAAGGGATCCAAAGGCAAAGGCAAAACTATTTCCAAAGGTTGATGGGTCTTGGAGCAAGGGCCAAAGATAGACAGTATCTAGTGGGTTCTAGGAGGAGCGTGAAGCTCCTAGTAAAGGCTCTAGGTTGAGGAGGACTGACATGTTCATTGAACAAACACCTTCCAAGGACCCAGTCTGGCCTATGCTAGGTACTGAGGGAGCAGAGATAAACAAGACATCTTATTGTGAAGAAGCTTACGTCCATCCATCATCCAGTTTCATTTGATGTACATGCATATCATTGTTTTGTACTCTTATTGGTTCATAGGTATAAATATGGCCTCTATGAGATTTTTTAATCCTCTAGAAAATGCACTGGGCTTTGACTTGTTTACCTCTTCATGATGTCTAATGCAATGATGGTCATATTAGGCTTGCCACCTGATCATCATTTGTTGATTGATAGACTCTTGGAACTTCTAGATGACCCAGATTTGTTGAGCTTATTTACTCACTTTTGGGAAACTCTTAAACAAAACAAGTGTTTATTGAGCACCTGTTAGGTACAAGCCAGTATGCGAGGTGCCAGAGTAGCGCACTCTGTAAGATGTAAGAGACAAGGAAGTGCCTGTCCTTAGGGAGTTCACAATCTAGCTTGGGAGAGAGGCTTGAAAAATGAATGACGAGAAAAGGCTTAAGTGACAACTACACTGAACAATAAAAGAGACATCAGAAAGATAATGTCAGTTTTAACTGCCAAATGATTCGCTACTAATTCAAACAGGAGAGAGATCCCTTCTGTTTGGAGCAATCAAGAAAGGTTTTTACAGAGTAGGTGGGACTTGAGCTGAAAGATAATTAGGATTTGAAGGAGGAAACAGTGTGTTCCAAGTGAGAAAGAGGCTGGGAAAGGTGAGTAGGGGAAAAACACAGAGCATATCTGGATAAAAATGATGATCTAAGTCTTTCTACCATCACGTCTGACTCACCTCGTAGAAACGTGCATTTGCATAGCATTCCTCTATCCCTGCTCGTCGTAGAAAAGTCTCTAGACGTATGATAGATTAGCAAAGATGCTTTCTGTTGAAATTCCTAGATGAAAAACAACTTTGTTCTTAGATAATTGTGAACTTTTGAAACAACTGTCTCTATTACTAGCATTGATAGTTATTACTTAAAAAAAAAAAGGAAAGGAAAGGAAAGGAAATCCAATCTTTAAGCATTTACACAAAAAACAGCTACAGGCAACTTAGTCATGGCCCTTCCTAGATAGGTAAGGTAGCTACAAAAGGAAATAAGACTTGTCACAATGTACAAATTGTGAGGAAACACAAAAATGGAGACCCTGATGTATATCAGAGTACATTCCATTTATTCTGAAAACTATTTCTAAGAATTTCTAAATGCAGAATATCAACCCAGAATTTAAAAAAAAAAAATCTGAAAATAGTTTCATTGCGATGCTAATGGGTTCTGGCTTTCCTGTAACTACTGTGATACTGTAGACCGTTCCCTTGACCTCTCTGACCCTTGTTTTTTCCTTAACATCTGGTAAATTCCTGCCCTCCTTCTCACGGGATGTTCTGAGAGGCTGAGCAGATACAAGGTGCCGTTCCTATTAAATCAAATGGTGTAACCACGTGTAAAACTGTCACAGGAGTCCTCAGCAGGTTCTCAACCTGTGAGTGGAATCGGAATTGAATTAGCATTATTTTTAAAAGTCACTGAGCATTATCATCATCTCAAAGTGATATATAAGCATCAAAAACGAATACATTTACTTCAGAGAATGGAAAAACCGAGGTCTACAGAAATATCATAATTCCTTCTTGTTCATTGCTGTATACCCGGCACCCAGCACCCTGTCTAGCGAATAATAGATGCTCAATAAATATTTATTAAATGAATGAATGAATACTTCCCTCTGAGTCCCCCTCTAGTACTCTCATTTGCAAGATCTCCCTATCTCTGTTTTCAAGATATAAAAGGTATTCACCAAGGGAGCTCGATGAGATTTACTTTTCCTCTTTAGGGAAGGTATTTTATTTATATGTACGAAGGCTAACAGTGTATATCTGAATTAAAATTTAATAGGCCTTTGGTATAAACAGAAGTGCCTATTATTCAGTGTTTTTAATGCTATAATAGGCACATTGTTAATCACAATTAATACCTAGTGAAGGGAAAATAGATCCCAAAGGGTTTTGAAGTATTAAAGTAAAAGACCTATATTCGTGTCAATGAAAGAGGCATATAATATACGACTAATAGTAATGATGATGGCAATGGTGATGACTTCTACAATAAGCACTTAGACAATGGTAACAAATTTTACAGTGAAAATTACAGTTCTGTTTGTTAACAATGCTAGTGCAGGTAAACTAGTGGACAACTTTCTATATACAATATTACCGTATGTGACTGTCCTTGAATGGTTAACATACCTTACATTGTAAACCTCGACATTGAGGAGGATTGAACCTAAGCCTAAAAATCAGCTCTTGGGTAGAACTTGGGTTGTTCTACATGTAATAGACCTAGTTCTTCTGCTTTCATCCTCTTGCCCCCCAAGGCTTCAGAAGATGCCCACTCTCGTCGTAGAGATCTTTGCTTCCTTTCAAATGAAACTGAGACACCTCTCTCTGGGCTTTGAGATCTTTAACTAACTTTAACCACCGGAAACATTGCCAGGACAAGGAATATCTGGGCATCCACACTGCATCCTGCACTTTTTAATAGGTACCACATTTCTGCAGGACTCAGAAGGGCAGCGGATAGGAAAAAAGAAAAAGCCTCCCTGCTAATGCTAAGAAATACCAGAAGATTCTTTACACACAAGTGTTTATAGCTTTCCCCCAAGCAGCACAAAAACAAAGCTGAAAATCTGCTTCCTACTTCCAGCTGTCACCCGCGGTCAAGACTTTGTGTGTGATAAATTTTCCTTTGCAAAATTGTCCTTTTTCTCTCTAGCTTTGTCAAGGTATAATTGACAAATAAGAATTGTATATATTTAAGGTATGCAACGTGATATTTTGATATACATATACATTGTGAAATGATTACCACAATCAAGCTAATTAATGTATCCATCATCTCACATGGTCACCTTTTGTGTGTGGTAAAAATACCTAAGACCTACTCTCAGCAAACTTCAAGTATACAATACATGATTATTAACTATAGTCACCATGCTACACATTTGGTCTCCAGAACTTATTCATAACTGAAAATTTGTACCCTTTAATCAGCATCTCCCCATTTCCCCCACCTCCCGACCCCTGGTAACCACCCTTCTATTTTCTGTTTCTCTGAGTTTAACTTTTTTAGATACCACATGTATGGGAAATCATATGGTATTCGTCTTTCTGTGTCTGGCTTATTTCACTTAGCATAATGGCCTCCAGGTTCATCCATATTGTCACGAATGACAGCATTTCCTCTTTTTAAAAGCTGAATAATATTCTATTTTATATATATACACCCCACAGTTTCTTAATCCATTCGTCTGTCCACGGAAATTTAGGTTGTTTCCGTATCTTGGCTATTGTGCATATTGGTGCAGTGAACATGGCAGTGCAGATATCTCTCTAAGATTTTATAATATTTTCCTTGGATATATACCCAGAAGTGGGATTGCTGGATTGTATATTAATAGCAATTCTCTTTTTAATTTTTTGAGAAACTTCTATACTGTTTTCCATATGGCTAAACCAATTTGCATTCCCACTGGCAGTATGTAAGGGTTCCCTCTCTCCACATCCTCACCAGCACTTGGTATCTTTTGTCTTCCTGATAGTAGCCATCCTAACAGGTGTAAGGTGATATCTCATTATGGTTTTGATGTGCATTTCCTTGATGATTAGTGATGAACACCTTTCATATACCTGTTGGCCAGTTAGTTGTATGTCTTCTTTGGAAAAATGTCTATTCAGATCCTTTGCCCATTTTTAAATTGGGTTATTTGTTTTTTTGCTGTTAAGTTGTGTGAGTTCAGCAAAAGTATCCTTAGTGTTCATTTTAATTTAATTTTACTTATACCATAATGTTGGAGTGACGAAGTACAAGGTAATTTGCTCCAGGCCTTACCTGTGTCTTAAGACAGTCCTGAATCACCCCCCTCCCACCATAAGGCACGAGTTGCTTTTCTCATTGATTATGTCTATAGGACATAATGGCCCCATATTCAGTAAGTGCATTCTCATCCCACCTCCCACATAATACCTTCACCCTGACAACTTGTTTTTCTTTTGCTCTCTGTCAATATACAACTTCCCTTCCTTTCAAAACATTTTTCAAAATCCAACTCCTCATGGAAATCTACCTTAATTAATCCCCCTTCAACTGCCACTTCGTCGTCTGGCCTCTTGAAGCTGAGGCCAGTACTGATGGCCAGAGTAATTAGTCGAGATAATGTTAACTGTTCATTGAATTGTTATCATGTTCCAGACACTGTTATATATTTTACATGTAGTAACTCTAATCCTCACACCCTGAGAAGTGGGTGTTATTATCCGTAGTTTACCAATGAGGAAACTGAGGCTAGAGTGACATATCCAAGGTCACACAGTTATTAAGTGGCGAATCCAGGGTTCAGAGAATGACTTTTCTGGCTGCCAACCCTGTGCTCTTTCCCTCACAGCAAATGCTCACTGTGGCACTGCGTTGGATTCACAGTGATTTCCTTTGTGAGTTTCTTCCCCCTCTCCGCCACTATCACCAAAGAAAATGCATGTTTCTCTTGTATCTCCTCAATATGCTTGTTGAATTGAGCTGAACAGCTTAAAGCCAAGAAAACACATCTCCTATTTTTTTTAATATATTCCATCCTTGTGCTCAGCACATAAGGTAATCATTAAATGTTAATGACTAAGCGAAATGGAGTAAAATCAGTGTTGTGGTAGCCATTTTTAAGCTTTAAGAGTTGAAATGTGCAGCCCATGCACAGCACCACAGCTGGGAGCGCCATATTGCCATTAAGCCAGAAGGTGGATTCACGGGATGGGAACATTGAAAACAGACACCACAAGAATGGTTAAGTCAGTTTTCCAAACCACTTTCTACAAGTAGCTACTGCTTTCCCCCCCATAATAATTTCACAATGATTAGCCTGCTAGGTAAGAAATCCCAGGCAAAATCCTACATCTCACAGGAATTTCAAATAGCCTTTGAAGTACTGGGTCAACGTTGGTGGTGATGTGGACAACAGGTAGAGTCATTCTATTTAACTAGTCAAAAATGTAAGAGAACTGACATCTAGATTTCTATTATGGGCTTTATCTTTCAAGATAAATGCCTTTGTTCTTATAATTGGATTGATGAAATGCAATCTCGCATTCCAACACATATGGATATCAAAACGTGTATTTGGTGAGGAATGGTGTGTCATGCTACCAATTTCTGCTTCCTTTGCTTTCTTTGCTCATAGCACAAAATTTCCTATTTTTTGCCAAAACATTACTATGTAGCTTTTTAACTTAATTAAATATATAGGCAATTACTGACACCATCTGTCTTCATAGAAAAAGAACAAGAAGTGACACAGAAGACAGGGATTCTGAAGGGGATATTTAGCAAACACAATCTTCTAGTTCCACTATAATAATATTTATTTTTAGGAGCCCTTCTGTTATTTTAAATTATTTATGCTTCCTAGAAATAATGAATTTGAGCTATACTTAAAATGTGGTGGCTTTAGTATGATTTTTTAAAAAGAAAATATCAGGTAATCCATTGCTTTTTTAGTAAAACAAAAACTTAAACATGTCGTTGAACATCTGTTACTAGTACAGTCTAACACAGCACTTAAAATCCTTTAAAATCCCTGAAAACCTTTATAAAGTTACATGAATCTTTTGCATAAATAGAACTGTTTTAACAATATGTATTCCTTTAAACATATATTTTGCTTTCTTAATCATAAGGTTCATTGTGTTCCCTATTGTTCCAAGCCCTTATAAATAAGTAAATGCAATGGCTTCCCTTCTTCAAGGGGTCAGTCCTCCCCTCTCGTGCCACCACATTCCTGTGCCCTCTGGAGTCCCTTCCTTACTTACATCTGTTTTTAACCTTTGTCTATTTCTCCACAAATGACTTAATATATAAATGATATCAAACCAACCCATTGGAACTTGATCAGGCTAAGAGTTATGAACCAATACAAAACACAAGTCCAAATAAACTAACAAAATTCACCTCCCATAGGGAGAACATAGGCAGCCCATATAAAGAACATGGAGTTCCCCTAACATTGGCAGTTACCACCAAGGAGGACAACTGTGTTCCCAGCAGCTCTTCCTAGAATGGAGGGAGCATGTTTTGAATCCCACGTGGCAGTGACTAAGTTCCAAAATCCTCTGTAAATAGAAGTGTGCAGAACAAGAGGACATTTTTTTTTTTTTTTGAGACAGAGTCTCACTCTGTTGCCCAGGCTAGAGTGAGTGCCGTGGTGTCAGCCTAGCTCACAGCAACCTCAAACTCCTAGGCTCAAGTGATCCTCCTGCCTCAGCCTCCCGAGTAGCTGGGACGATAGTCATGTGCCACCACACCTGGCTAAGTCTTCTATTTTTTGTAGAGATGGGGTCTCATTCTTGTTTAGGATGGTCTGGAATTCGGGACTTCAAGCAATCTTCCCACATTAGCCTCCCAGAGTGTTAGGATTACAGGCATGAGCCACCTCACCAGCCTTGAGGACATTTCTAAAGAGGCTCAATATAAAGATACTTTTCAAAGAAATGACACTATACAACTTCTAGTCATATTAAAGGTTTATGGTATATCGAAGAATATGCAGTCCCAGATTTGGGGGGAATGCATCAATGTATGTATTTTGTATTTTTTATTCACTTGTTAATGAAAGAAATACGAAGGAAGTAATTTCACAGTTATTTTCTACAAATTGCCTCAAAGATTCTGCATAAAATGCCTAGCAGATACAAGTAGAGCTAAAACTAATTTACATTTACCTGCCGTGACTCAAGAGCCGTCTAGAGTATTCCCCTGAGAGGAAGCTGTACATTAGGAAAGAGTGCATTGAATTTTAGAAGAGGAAAGAGGAGAAGGGGTGGGGAGAAGGAAGGAAGAAAATACCCCCCCCGAATGCTGTTTCTTACATTTGCTAGAGATTGACCCTAAGGACAAAGGGTATGGGGGGGAGGGGTGTCTGTCACTTAAAAGCAGCCTCTGAAGTAGGAGAGCCCTGACAGGTGAGCCAGCACCGAAGGACCTTACTTGGTGAAACTCCAGAGTGACTTTCAGTCAGCAGCTACTCGATTGGGACTTTTCCCAGGGCCCTAGAGCTCCACCCATACATTTCTGGAACGTGCCACAGGACTTTCATCGATCACGGGTAGGAACCGTGGCTTTTTGCCCATACTGAAGGACAGTATTTCTTTGTCCTCACACAGCTCTTACATCATAGGTTCTCAAAGTGCTTCACAGACAAATGATGGGGAAGGTGAGGAAAAAGGTGTTAGGCAACTTGCCTGGAGTCCCACAGCCAATCACAGGCCTGCTACAGCTCCAGAACTCTCTGGTAGAGCTTCTTGTTGTGACTGCCAGCGTCACTGGGCCCTCTCACGGCCTCCAGAGCACGCGTGTCCCTTGCCAGACTGAGAGAAATGGGCAGGTGTTCTCTGCCCATACATGGCAAAGCTTTTTAAGGTTTAGACTTGAAGAATCCCTAGGATAAACCCAGAAAGCAACTTGGGAGGTGGTTTGTCACAGGCTCACATTCAGTGATTATTTACACGCTCAGCTAGATGCAAGCAAGTGGTCACAGAAATTGCACAGGTGTCCATTCCCAAAGGAGTTTCCCAGAGACTGGGTTGTATGCGTGTGTGTGTGTGTGTGTGTGACCGCTTTATTGAGATACCACATATCATAAAATTTACCGGTTTAAAGTTTACATTTCAGTGGTTTTCAGTGTATTTACAGAGTTGTACAATCATCCCCATTATCTGATTTTACATTTTCCTCACTGCAGAAAAGAAACACTGTACTCATTGGAAGTTACTGCCCACACCTCCTTCTCCTCAGCCACCAGAAATCATTTTCTGCCTCTGTAGATTTCCCTATTCTAGACATTTCATTGTCTTTGGTGATTTGTTTCTTTGACTTAATGTTTTCAGGATTCAGTCATGTCATAGCATGTGTCAGTCATGTCATAACATGTGTCAACACTTCCTTCTCGTGGCTGAATAACACTCCATTGTATGGCTAGACCACATTTTGTTCATCTGTTCATCGGTGGATGGATATTTGGGTTGCTTCCACTTTTTAACTGTTATGGATAATGTTGCTATGAACGTTCATATACATGTTTTTCATTTCTCCTGGTTCTACACCTAAGAGTAGAATTGATGAGTCATGTGGTCACTCAAAGCTTAACTTTTTGAAGAACTGCAAACTATTTTCCAAAGTGGCTGCACCATTTCACAACCTCACTAGCAATGGAGGAGGGTCCCAATTTCTCATATTTTTGCCAACACTTGTTATTGTCATATTTCAGCCATCGTTGTGGGCGTGAAGTGGTATCTTTTGTCTGCATTTTCAAGGAATATTTTTCACCTGTTTGTTATTTGATTGAACCATACAACAAAGGTTGATTGGACACTACTTCTATCAGGGGTGCTGTGCTAGGTGTCATGCAGGATGCAGATTGGAAAAAGAAAGGACCCTGTTCTCAGTCTCACTCTCCTCTCTAGGAACTTCCCAAATGTAAACACACTTGCCTTGGATTTGGAATCAAGCGCTCTGAGCTCTGGTCTGCATTCTGCTCCTGAGCAGGTCTCTTCCCCTCATGGATCCTCATACCTAGGGTTTGAAGGGGCTGGACTAGACCAACTCCAAGGCTGTAGCTCAGACAGTCCATGGTTCTTGCCTACATATTCTGCAACCCACATTATTCTTTGTAGAAAAAAAAAAAAAGTTCTGGTTGACCTGAACTGTCCAGGAAACTGGGAAGGAAAGGCAAACTCTGCGGCCAGCTCGCCGCACTGATGGGGGCCAATGCCGTGTGCTTGTCCTTACCAAGAGAGGGCCTCGCTCTGCGTGCCTGTTCTCCCTGTCCACAAGGTCTGTGTACAGAAATCCTCTGCAACGGGAGCTACAGAGCAAGAGCTCTTCCGCTTTGAAAATCCACACAGAAGCCTTTTGGAGATCGCAGTGATGTTAAAGGAGCACTTCTCAATTAAGCAAACCATTCACCAGCTCTGACATCTATAGCATGAAAATTAAAGGAGAATAACTATATACAGTATGGGATTACTATATTGAATGGCCATGGGAGAAGAATATACAGTTACTAGTCCTAGAAACCTGTAATAGGTTATAAAAATTGGGTTTTCATGTTTATTGTAGAATAGTGCTTAATGTTAAAATAAGAAAGTGGCCTTCCAAAAATTCATAATAAAAAAGTGAGGAAATACTTAAAAAGAAATGAGTATGTAATTCTGTACCTTAAGAATATAAATTATAGGGATGAGCACAGTGGCTCACACCTGTAATCCCAGCACTTTGGGAGGCTGAGGAAGGAGGATCACTTGAGGCCAGGAGTTTGAGACCAGCCTGAACAGCAATTTATTGTTATTTTGTAGTTTTCTTTTCATATTTGGGAGCCGGTAACACTTATTTTCAGAATCCAGAAATTTTGAAGGCCTTTGAAAATTATGGAGGCCCTAGGCGTGTTGGATTACCGGCCCCGAATGCTAAGTGGCAAGGCCCAGACTGTTTGCAACCTCTGACCCCGACTCCAAAGACCCAAAATGAGGCAATGTCCAGGGAGGTGATACAGAGAAGGGAAGCTCTAGTTGCTCAAAGATAACCTCATGAAGCTGTAATTTAAGCCCTGCCCAAAAGGACAGATAGGATTAATAGAGACCGAGGAGAAGGCCTCTAAGATGAATACCAAGTGTCTCACCCACTGACCGGGGTGACTGCCCTGTCCAGCGGCACCGAACCTCCTCCGTCAATTCTCCAAGAGACTGCTATCCCAGCTGCTGCCACTAGGTGGCAACATGCCCAGAGGCTGCCATCCCCTCTGCCTGTTGATTTTTTTAATGTAATACAAACAGCTCTTACCAAATATCATAATCCCATTAATATTTTACTAATTGAAAATTATTTCAGTGCAATGTACCAACTCCTTTAAAATTAAGTATCAGGTATGTTGTTTACCACAATGGAGAACTCAATGCTGTCTGGCAATTCAATGATCCAAACGGTTAAAGAAAAGAGATGTCGTTCAGTAACTGCCTAAGAAAGCACGTTCTCTTTATAATAGCTGGAATTCTGCACCATGTCTGTAAATAGCAACTGAAAATCAGCAAATGTGCTCCCCATCTTTGAGAGGCAGGCACGAATACTGACGGGAGAGCAAGTGAGTTCCCAACGTTTGCTCCAGCTCTGCTCTCGACAGTCAGATGGGGCAGCGGTCAGGGCCCAACATGAATTGGTGTCTGCCAGGCCCCCGCAATAATAGTCTCACGCACTGTCGCATGTGGCCACTGGATCCTCACAACAGCCCTCGGGGACGGGACCCATCAGGCCTGTGTTAACAGACAAGGAAACAAGCCCAGAGAGGAGAAGAAAGTTGGCTGAGACCACACAGGCAGTGGTGGCCAGGCTGGCTCCCAGCGAGGTCCTGGAACTCTGGTCCAGTGCACTTTCCATTCCCAGGAAGCCACTGTCCTCTCCAATCTCATTACCTTCAAGGTGCTGTCATTTCTTTTCCCCCTGCCAAGCTGCCCTTCTTTTCAACTTATTTCATCTTGGTCTAAACATGGTGCGAAGCAGGGTGACCTGCTTCTGCCTGTGTCCCCTAGGGAAGTCCTCAGGTCCTGTAGACTTTACCTCTCTCCAGCCAAGGAGAGCCTTGAGCCCCGGGCCCAAAAGTGAGAGCAGAGCAAAGGATGCCTCCCGCCCAGGGACTGATTCTGTCTTATCCCTGCAGCCCAGCCAAGCGCGTGCTCCTGATTTCACAGCCGAGAAAGGAGAAAAGGCACCTGAGATTTCCACCCGCCCTCTGGAGCATCCTTCAACCAAGGCATCGCAAACTTAACACGCCCAAACCTGAAATCTTGATTTTACCCTCCAAACTGTTCCTCCTCGGGAAACAGTAACTCCAACCTTCTATTTTCTTCAGAGCAGAAGTCTTGGACAAGACCGGGCGCGATGGCTCACGCCTGTAATCCTAGCACTCTGGGAGGCCGAGGCGGGTGGATCGCTCAAGGTCAGGAGTTCGAGACCAGCCTGAGCAAGAGCGAGACCCCGTCTCTACTAAAAATAGAAAGAAATTATATGGACAACTAAAAATATATATATAGAAAAAAAAATTAGCCGGGCATAGTGGCACATGCCTGTAGTCCCAGCTACTCGGGAGGCTGAGGCAGGAGGATCGCTTGAGCCCAGGAGTTTGAGGTTGCTGTGAGCTAGGCTGACGCCACGGCACTCACTCTAGCCTGGGCAACAAAGTGAGACTCTGTCTCAAAAAAAAAAAAAAAAAAAAGAAGTCTTGGACAATCCTTAACGCCTCTCTTTTTCTCACACCCCACATCCAATCCATCAGTAAGGCCTTTGTGTTCTACTTTTGAAAAGTCTTTGGAATACAACCACTTCTCCCACCCCCCACTCTTACCATACTGGCCCAGTTACTGCTGTCTCCCACCCAGGTTACTGCACTGTCTTCCTAACTGGACTCCCAGTTTCCATCCCGGCCCCTCATGGTCTCTTCTCCTCACTGCACCCAGAGTAACATAAGTCAGGTCATGTCCCTTGCCTGCTCAATGCCTCCAAGTGAATTCCCGGCCCCCACGGTTGTCGGTAGGACATGAGCCCTTGGCACTGTACCTCGCCAAACCAGTGAGGACAGAAGGAACCTTGGCCTTCCTGGGGCTGCATTCCCCAGAGGCCAGAGGAGCTGGGCAGATGTCCTGGCGTCCACAGGTCAGCCATAGCTGTGGGGACCCATGGGTCTGACTGAGGGCTTGGTCTTGCTCTAGAAAGAATCAAGTCGTCCACTGGTGGATTTTCTGTCGGACTAGGGCTGTGAAGGAAGACATGAACATGGGCAGGGAAGAGAATCACACATCCCTCAGCCAGCTGGGCTGCTGAGGAGGACGGGTCATGCGTCACAGTTTGCTCTGAAGGCCTGATGCTATCTCTGTTGGGGGCGAATTCTCAGGGCTGCATGTCTCTTTTTAAAAATTCCTCATGATGTGGGAAGTCTTCACAATTCCCGGCTGACCTTATAGATACATCTTGGGGCCACAAGGGGAAGGTCCACCCAGACTGTTATCCCCAGTGAGTAATTGAGGAAAGTGGCCCAGAGAGGTCCACTTGCTGTGGGTCGCAGATATTTGTCTGAAACCCTGATATGGAAAGCTGGGGCCTTTAGCAAGTCATTTATCCTATCTGGAATCTCTGGTTCTTCTCCTTACAAAAAGCAAAGGCCAAGAAGATGACAAGAAAACTATGGGATGAGTCTGCAGAACATCTGTGGATTCTTAAAGCTCTGAAATTCTGATTCTTCAATGAATGTTATTCGATCTATAAATCAGTCTCTCCGTCCCATACCTGCCCTGAGGCCCCTAAGAGAACACTGGCAAGAGGCAAGACCAACTCTTTGCTGCGGAACTGTGTTTGCACTTGTGGACGGCCACAGGATGGAGGGCCTGAGCACATCTGCCCACGTGTGTGTGTGCTCTGCCACCCATTCATCCCGCCTGTCACCAGGAAGAGGTAGAAGCAGCAGGGGTGAGCAGGCGGCCTCCATCTGCCTGGAACACCTCAGGCAAAAAGGGCTCAAGATCAGGCCTCTCTCCCACCCCTCCCCACACAGAAGCACGTGGTTACATTGTCATCCCAAAGCTGTGGCACAGAACCTGGGAACGGAGCACTTCTGGGCGGGCTGGCCTCTGCCTGACCCCCTCCCTGCCCACGGGTTCTCATGTGCCCAGGCCTCGGGATGCAGCTGCGGTAGCGCTCAGGGCCGTGGAGAGCTGGGACCTTGGCAGCCCTTCTCCCCTCCCACCCCCACACTGGTCCTACCTCCTTGCTGAAGTTGCAGCGGACTTCTTTGCTACCAACCCAACAGAAATAGAATTCAAGCCATAAATGGAAATCACATGCGTAATGTTTAATTCTCTAGTAGCCTCCTTTTTTTAAAGTTAAAAAATAGACATAATTTTAATGGTATCTTTTATTTAACTCAGCATAACCAAAATATTACCATTTCAGCATGTTGTCAGGATAAAATATTATTTATGAGCTAGTTTGCATTCTTTTTTACATCCTCAGTCTTCAGAATCTGGTGTGTATGTTTGAGCCAGCCACGTTTCAAGTGCTCAATAGCCACGTGTGGCTAGTGGCAACCGTATTCGACGGTGCAGATCTAGAATACACGGGAAAGTCTGTATATAATTGCAGTTATCATAATGCCACTAATACTAACATTGACTGTTAACATTTTGTTATATTCTCGCCTAGTCCTTTCTAAGTATATTATTTTTGCAAAGCTGAAGTCACATTGCTTATATAGCTAACTTTCTGTGCTCCTCTCCCTGTATTGTTCATCTTCCCAAATCATGAAAAGTCATTCGCAAACGCCATCTCTAATTCTAACACCAAACTGTCCCATCACTTGGATGTCATAATCTTATTAACCAATGCCAAAATGTTGGACAGCTGCATTTTTTTCAATAACATAAGTAACGCTGAGATGACTATTTTTGTATTACTTGTGCGCTTAAGGCCTTGCTGTAAATCTGTCTAGCATTCTAGCCATTTTTAAGAAATTATGTTTGAATAGCAGCACTCAGTCAAACAGCTAGCAACAAGTGATTTCTGGCTGGGAGCTGAGACTCCTCGGGTTCTCGGCACGCAGTTGTGACGCCTGGCTCTGCAACCTGGGGCAGGCCACTTTGCTTTCCATGCCGGAGTTGCTCCGTTTATAAAGTAAACTGATTGTATTAGGTGATTTTTAGGGGTCTTTCCAGCCCTCACCTTCAGTGATGTTTTTCCCTAACCCACGAATCTAATCAATTAACCTGTCAAGCCAGTCATTATGTCATCATAAGCAAGTCATGTTAAAGCCACCACCTAAACATTTTAAAATCCAGGCTCACTCACAGTGCGTTTGTACAGGCCACCGTCATCGCTCATCTAAATTGGGACAGGGGTACCCAGTGCTGAGAGAGAGTAGGTTCTAAATTTAACAAATCAAGAATAGGACTAAATGAGAGATGTGTGAAAGCATTGGGCTGGCGCAGAAGAAGTGGCCAATGAATATTTGCTGCAGAGACTCACTTGGATCCCATTCCCTAAAAGTTGCAGAGTTCACAACATTGCAATTGCAAATGCGCTCCACTGCACCCCTGCCCCAGACACTGGATGCTTCAGAAAGACAAAGACTTGGCAGCTTCCCCTAAAGGGCTGACAGTCTAGAGGTGGAGGCAGGAACCCCTGTACACAAAACAAGCATGCCTCAGGCAGTGTCTTCAATGGAAAAACCAGATGGAGAACAGAACAATTATCCGAGCAAATCAGGCAAGCCTGCTGTTGAGGAAAAGACTTAACAAAATTTGTCCTATTTCCTTTGTGAGCTGAGGGGTTAGGGCAGCCTGGGAAAGCAAAAGTGTTTTGGCTCCAGAAAGACTGTTCTATGCTCTGTGATCTTAGGCAAACCATGAGGCCTCTTTCTGATCTCAGTATCCTCACCAGTAAAATGGAGATACAGTAATACCAACCGTGTCCAAACCTAACTACCCACTGGACTGAATTGTGTTGAACACAAGGATTACATAGGGGAAAACAGTTATTAAATAGGGTGATCTAATAGCTAACATAGATAAATGATGATGTGTCTCCTAAGAATCTACTCCTCTTAAAGGAACTGTTTGGTAATCATAAGTAATGTTTGTATTGAACTTTACAGTTTATAAGGCAATTTAATGTGCATTTATTTTATTTTCAAAACCCTGTGTAGTGGGTATTGCCTTTGCTTCTTTGACACTTAAGGATACTGACATTGAGAGAGCTTAAGCAACTCCTTCAAGTTCACACTGTGAGGGCTACATGTAGGCTCTTTAACTCCTCGCTCCTCACCCTTTCTCCTACACTGTGCTGCCTTCCCATTAAAATCCTTTTCACCAAAGCCTTAATGCTATTAACATAAATATTAACGATGTGTCTTATATATGTTTCCCTTTGATCAAGGACACCAAAGCATTAAAATAGAAGCTCTGAAACAAAATGCCTGACATGCAAGAACAGCAAGTTCACTTTCTCACATTAAGGGAAAGTAGCTGTCCCCATCTGATTTACATTTTATGCCATGCAGCAGGAAATATTTAAGTTGACAAATAGGATGTTTACAACTGCAACAGATACTTGGCAGTTAGTTTTTTAAGAATTGTTGCAAATGTGATTTATTCGCTATTATAAAAGAGCATTACTGTGCGAATATGACTCCTGAAATTAGCTTCAGTTTAGCAAGGGGCCTTGACAGTTTGACCTCTTAATATCCTTATAATGATGCCATTTACATTCAATGCTTACTCAAGTCACTCACTGCTAGTTCTGGTTTGAGAAGAGTCCACTCTAGAGCAGATGTATTATGTATTTTAACACACAGAGTTGGAGAGTGGGGCACGTGGAGGCCTTGTAAGAGGAAAAACTGTTTAATCAAGTCTTCATGAAAATGTGTTAGTTTCCAACTTCCTACAGTGAAAATGCATTACTGCTAATTGCAGCATATTCCATAAATATAATACTTCATGTTTTCTCCACAAGACATTTCCATGGCATGGATTATATTAAACAAGAACATGTTCTGATCCTCCACAACTTTAGCTTCTAATTTGACTGGAGAATTGGTACAGGGCAAGGATTGGCTGGGTCAGGATCACTGCCATCTCCTCCAGCAGGGAATGGGAAGAGCCAGGCAGAATTGGATTCAAATCCCGGCACCACTACTTCCTAGCTCTGTGGACTTGGGTACCTCCCTGAACCTCTGTTTCTTCATCTGTAACATGGAACTGTTATTTTATAGGTTATTATAAAGATCTGAGATGTTTCTGAAGCACCTGGCACACTGTAGGTACTTGATACATGGCAGCCTAGTGTTTTTATCACTTGTTTGAAGCTCAAATGTCACCTTCATAATGCAGCCCTGACTTCACTAGGCAAACCCAGTCTGTCCTTTCTTTCTGCTTTAGTGGTACCTTGTTCATGCTGACATCACATGCTATATCGCATATCACATTGTATTGTTTAATTGAATATGTATGTACCTGGTCTTCACTTCCTTGATGGCAGGACCTGCACCCATTTACTTTTAACTCTCCAGTGACTAACACAATGATATTTCTTGAATGTTGGACTGAGAGGGATTCTGGGCGTGCTTCTGGATTCAGCAGAGGGATAGGGAATGACATGGGCAATTAAGGTTGCTTTGCCATAAGAGAGGGAAGAAGTAGCACATGACTTACTTTGTCATTGCCAGTTTAGCACATAGTAGATGCTCAGTAAATATCTGTCAGAAGAATTAATGGACATAACTTAGCTCTCTAGTAGTTGACATTAACTTATAACTATGATGTCTATTTTTCAAAGCATTTTAGTTGCATCATAGTATTCTTCCAATAATCCTGTGATACAGCTAGGATAAGGTGTTATTACCTGTTGACAATTGAGAATACTATGACGCTGTAAGGTAGTAAAATAAGAATACCCTGCACTTTCATGATAAAATGATGGTAGAGCTAAGACTTACAGACCAGCCCTAAGTTTCCCTTAAGTTTCGTATTAACATTCACAGAGAGGGTGTCACTGCTTTCTCTAAAATCACAGCAAACTGCCCCTTACTCATATTTACTCATGTTTTTCCTCTTTCTGTTCCACTTTAGTTCCCCACCCTCTGAAGCTTCTGTCTGGGCTCATTTTCTCAGTAGAAAACCTTGCACCACCTACCTTAGAAATGGCAGGCTCTGGGCAGAAACACCAAAGCCAACATGAGCTTTTGGGGACTCAGCATCTCCATTAGATTGTCTTGGCCAGGTATTTCTGTAACCTCCCACAAGAACCTTGAATCTTCCAACTAGAATAAGACTCCACCCCTCCGCTGACTGATGTAGAAAGAGAAGGAAAAGCATCTACTCCGTTGAGCCACATGGTCACTGTTTTGTGTGGTCTCATGTGGTTCAGTCTGGCTCGGAGGAGCTGGGGGAGTTCTCTACTGTTTGCTGGTCTCACACTGACTTTTTCGGTTTCTGTTTTAATCAGGTGTGGGCAACGGGCCTTACCTTCGCCTATAGCGACCAGCTGGCCCTGACTCAACTCCTCTTATACCTGACCAACGGCCATCTGGACTGCAGTTTGGGCACCCTCGAAGTGCCCCGCTTTGTTCCAAAGAAAGGGAAGAAAACAAACTCCATTAAGTGTCTCTCAATGCCGGTAAGCAACAGATGCTTCCCGATTGTTCTCGGCGTTCAGCGGGGCTCTGTCTATCTGCCAGGCTCTTTGAGTAGAGAAGGAAGAAAGAGTTTCAGGCAAGTCACTGGACCTGTCTGAAATGGGTTCCAGGAATGTGAATGCATTGGTCAGAGGAAAGGGGGCAGGACATTCCAAAAAGAGAAGGCAGCGTGCACACGTGTGACAGAGCGTGGGGTTCTCTTCTGTTCCCCTGGGTATGTGTGCGTCTGTACCCACTGCCTCCATTACCAGAACTTCTCTGCTTGCAGTCCTCAGGAGCCAGCTGCCCAAAACTGCATTCGTCATCTTTCTTCTTCCTGTCCTTCCTCTTGGCAGAGCAGGCCAGAGGCTGCTAAGGTAGCCCCAAGCGCCACATCTATACAGCAACTAAGTCACGTTGAGTCTACCTGCTAAAACACCTCAACCCGACCCCCCTCCCTCTCCATGAAGACCCCCCCCGCCTTAGTTCCGGCTCTCACCACCTGACAGTAGGATTATAGTACCCTTCACCGAGCTCCCTGCCTCCGCCTCTCCCCTCAGCCTACACAGACACTGCAGTCAGGGTGGCAAGGGCAGAAGCAGGTCTGAGCATGTTGCTTCCCTACCTATGATTTTGAAGACTCCTGCAACCTTCAGGAAAACCCCACTTCCTGCTTGGTTGTGAGCCCCTCACGATCTGCCTCTTCCCACTGCCGCAGCCCCCCTTGTCCTCACTAGCCCCACGGGGGGTGGCTGGGGACAGGGTCCCAGGGCTGGGGGAGAGGTGTGCCAACCTCGGCACCCTGCGCAACAAAGGGCAGATCTCCGTGGGAACAGTGGGTGCTTGGCCCAGCAGGTTAAGTTTGTCGTGGGGCAAGAGAGCAAAGATCAGGAGGACCAGATGGCCCTCAGTGTAAGAGAGTTTGGGGACTTTCTGGCCACAACTGCTCCGACAGCTGCCAGAGGGTTTCTTCTGCCTTCTCCTACAACAGTGGGATTCACACCCTTTTTGCAAATGAAGCTCTGCTTGAAATCCGAATATGTCACACAGTTGAAAGAGGAACTCCAGCGGCTCATAGGACCCCACACTGGTGTCCCAGAGAAACCTTTTCAGAGCAGTGTCTCCTGCCTCTCTGCGGAACCCCTTTGGGTCCAGGAGATGCCTCTGGGATCTAAAGAACCTTTGTTTGACTCTGCCCAGGGTATCCACGGTCACGCTAGAGAGAGGGTGCCTGATGTCTTGGGGGGCTCCTCCTTCCCCTCCTTCTCATCCACCTGTCTAGTGAGGTGCTAGCAAAGACCTTGCTCACAGGCATCCTCTTGATCTTGTAGCTTATTAAGAACAGAAGCAGAGTTGGACTGGGGAGAACAGACCTCTTTTAATGAGGTCCCAGGACTTTGCTGAGAACTCCCAGGTCTGACCCCACCTATGGGCTCCATCTTCCCCAAAGAGACCTGCGGGACCCTAAGTTCAAAGTTAGAAGGAGAGACAGCAGTCAGACTTGAGCCCTTCAGGCCAGGGAGCCTAACTCCATGCCGTTTCTAAAAGGAGGCTGGAAGCTGAGGTGGTTTTCAACACAAGACTTCCAAAGACAATTTGCTGCATTTAAGTATGTTGTTTCCGAAGGCCGTAAACAGAAGTTGTACTTTAAATTAGAAGCACTCTCCCATTTTCCCATGTTGCTATAGGTTTCGTTCCTAGCTCCAGGCTAGACAATATGGGAGTTCTCCTGTGATCAAGAGTCTTAAACACTTTTAGGAGCTGCACACACACAAAAGGGAGGCGTTATGATCTTCAATAAGGCAAATGTCTCTTCCGTCACTGAAGAAAAGCTATGCAGGTTTTCTGATGTCAGGATAAACCGAAAGTGCTTTTGCTTTTAGAAAGATATGCATGGATGTTTCACCCTGGTGCCCATGTGCTTGCGTGTGCACACCTCCCTTGCACATGTACACGCACGATAGCCTGTCTTTTAAAAAGAAGCACGTACACAGGCACACACACAGTACAATTCCTAAGCAAACTGAGGGATCCTGAACAAGTGTGAACAGACTGTTAAGCCGTCAGGTTTACGATCAGTCAGTTGACAGCCCCCGTTTGAAGACTGAAGAAAAAGGAAACACACAGAACCACAATGAGAATGAGAGCGTATCCGCACTGATACCTATGAAACCCTGCCGGTTTGGGCCTGTTCCTTTAATAGCACGCTATATGAGGGAAAAGCAAAATCTTTCCTGGACTGTCAGAGGAGCTGTTGTCCCTATCAGAAACAGGTGGCAGAATTGTCACTTAGAGCCGTTTAGACCAGGTCATTGGGCTTCTGATCCAGTGACCTCCCTAAATAACCACTTAAAGGTATAAACAAGGTCTGAAAAATCCCAGATGTGCATGTTTTAGAAATGAGAAGGAATCACCTAACAATTTTTTCACTTGTAATTAATATTCTGTCAGAATTGGCATAAATCGTTCCCTTTTCCGTCGGTTTTCACTCTTCCTCTTTCTTTCTGGCCCCTCCACACCATGGCTGGTGAGTGGCCGAAAGGGAACATCTTTGCAAACATCTTAAAACAACCCAACTCATTTATTCGCATTTTAACAGAACATGATCTGTAATGAATGATTAAGTAAAACCTTTTGTGTTAAATTATGATGTTAATAATGATTCTGTCTCCTGTAATTTATTACAAATTCTCAAATGCTCCGGGTTTGATTTTGATAGAATGCAACAACAACGGAGTTTATGTGATGACTTTATTTTTAGAACTCCTTCTTTGAAGGCGCACATTTCCCCGCGACTGCTGCTACTGTAATTATGTACAAAACCAATCACTCATTAGAGTTAGGATACATTATCTTCTAGACAGATGAGGCTAAATAAGCAACACATTAATAATTCAGAGAGCAGTTCATTATGCATGTAGATGCCTGCTTCGTAACTGAAATAAGAACCTCATCAGCCTCTGCCAACCCTTAAACAATAGTTCTGTGTTATTGCAGCCACATTCAAGTTTACGCTTGTTAAACTGCTACTTGGATTATTTTATCAAACATTCATTTATTTGTGGTCCCTTACTGCTGAGGACAGATTTTGGAAGCTCCTTTTTTAAGTTAATGATTTGAGCAATGGGTGTTATTAATTCTCAGAATATTATAAACATGATTAATTTTCAGGCAGAGATTTATTACATAAGGATTTCAACTATGTCAACTGAAATGCATCACTGTCAAAACAAGTATCATGGCGAAAATAGAATATGCTCCACACTTCAAGTGCTGGCGCTCAGAACTAAATCAATTTAAATTGTGGCTGAAATAAAATTATATTCTCCAGTGAAAAGGAGTATTTCAAGCTTCCTTTATTTGGCTCGAAGCATTCTTGTTAGATTGTGATTTAGAAAGGTAGTTTAATAAGACTAGACTTCCACCAATAATCTTTTGTCTTTTATTTTTTCTCCTGTTTTGCTAGAAAAGGCTAACCTCTGAAACTCCCACACATTCCAAATGTGACCGGTGGGAACTGGTAGTGAAGAGCACTGGTCTGGGACATCAAGAGAGATCCCGAATTCTGATCTCTCTAGTGCCATTGTCCTCGTTTGTAAAATAAAGGGAGGGCGAAATGATCCCCAAGGTCTCTTGAGAGAGTTAATCTTATGGGGCCTATGGAAAGGGGTTCTGGCCGGGTGTGGCTCATGCCTGTAATCCTAGCACTCAGGGAGGCCAAGGCAGGAGGATTGCTTGAGGTCAGGAGTTCAAGACCAGCCTCAGCAAGAGTGAGACCCCATGTCTATTAAAAATAGAAAGAAATTAGCTGGGCAACTAAAATAGAAAAAAAAAAAATTAGCCAGGCATGGTGGCACATGCGTTTAGTCTCAGCTACTCGAGAGGCTGAGGCAGGAGGATCACTTGAGCCCAGAAGGTTGAGGTTGCTGTGAGCTAGGCTGAAGCCACGGCACTCTAGCCCAGTCAACAGAGCGAGACTCTGTCTAAATAAATAAATAAATAGAAAGGGCCTCTGTACCAAGGCTGGCCCAGGCAACCTCTTGGGTTATGGAGGGCTGAAGGAAGGGACATCTCCTATGAGGGGACACAGGAAGGGCCCATCCCTCTATACTGGCAGGGACAGGGGACACTTTACTGAGAATATAGAACTTGGTCCTGCCTTAAGGTCTAGCGCAGTCACCAAGCGGCAATGATGGGGAGAGCTCCCTCAGCAAATGGGACAGAGCCTGGAGAGAGCCCGTGGTCTCTCAGCAGAAGGCAGTGAACCTTTTAAGCCTTCCCTTAAAAGGTCTTTTTCTTGCAGAATCTTTTAGAAAGAGGTAATATTGTTGTAAAAGGTCCTCACCAACCATTACCTAAAAATTAAAGAGAATGAGGCTGGGCATGGTGGCTCACACCTATAATCCTAGCACTCTGGGAGGCCAGGGCAGGAGGATCATTTGAGGTCAAGAGTTCAAGACCAGCCTGAGCAAGAGCAAGACCCCATCTCTGCTAAAAATATTAATAGAAAAAATTAACTGGGCACAGTGGCCTGGTTACTTGGGAGGCTGAGGCAGGAGGATCGCTTGAGCTCAGGACTCTGAGGTTGCTGTGAGCTATGATGATGCCACTGCACTCTAGCCAGGGCAACAGAGCAAGACTCTGCCTCAAAACAAACAAACAAACAAAAAAGGCTGATTATCAAAGAGCTCCAGGTTTATCAAAGTACACAGGTGAGCGGATAACCATAATTCATGTATTAATATGATAATAACATCCAAAACGTGTGGAGCCTTTACTCCACCCCAGGTACTTCGCTAAGTGCTTTACATCAATCTTTTTACAGTCCAATATATTAGGCAAGTGGTATTATGTTCATTTTTAGAGAAGAAGACTGAGGTTAAGAGATGTTAAGCAACTTGTTACAGGTCACTAGGCAAGCAAGTGGTGCTGCCAGGATTTAACCTCCGCCGGTGTGTTTAATCCCTGGGCTACCCAACCTGCCCTTCAGTGGCTGAGAGTTGATGATCCGGCCCCAGAGTGGAGCTGAAGCTCATTCCTGAAGAAGCCTCTTGCTGAGGCCATAGAAGAAACCATTTTTCCAAAGGGGGATTCATTTCTCCTGTGATGAGGTTGTTTCCAGGTATATTGCCATTATCCATTGGCTTCTCATCCGCTCTGAGCTCGGCCAAGACTCGGTAGCACTGAATGGGTGGGATGGTCATGGAGGAGTTGTGGATTTTAAAAAAGAAATATAAGCAGATATAGTACAGGTTTCCTAGATGGCACAGATTTTCAAATAAATAACAAAGAGTATGGAAAATGTCATGTCATTTATACCATGAACCATATTGAGTGACAGACCCTCAACCTGCTGCTGGCGTTCTTTGGAGAAACGACTGTGGACTGGCAGGGACAGGGGACACTTTACTGAGAATATAGAACTTGGTCCTGCCTTAAGGTCTAGCGCAGTCACCAAGTGGCAAGGATGGGGAGAGCTCCCTCAGCAAACAGGACAGAGCCTGGAGAGAGCCCGTGGTCTCTCAGCAGAAGGCAGTGAACCAGTCGGGCTGAAGCGGAGCATCTGGGAAGAGGGGAGCAGGAGAAGTGGTGGGAGTGGTGCATTGAGCAGGTTCGGAGGGTCTGCCCACCATGCCGGGGTCTGGATTTCATCCGGAAGGCAAGAAGAAGACACTGAAGATTTCTGAGAAGGAGAATGACATTGACCAACCTAGGTTTGGGAAAAGCAAACAATCCGACAATACGGCTCAGAATCCCAGGAGACAGGGACAGGGAAGGAACAGCCTGGGAAATTACGTTTACTGTAGGTCCAAATTCCTTTCAAACGAATAGCAACGAAAATAGAACAACAACAAAAATAGTAGCTACTATGTATCAGGCACTGTACTAGGTGCTTATTTAATCACCAGAAGTCAGAGAAGGGCTGCACACAGTGACTCACGCCTGTAATCCCAGCACTTTGCAAGACTGAGTCAGGAGGATTGCTTGAGGCCAGGAGTTTGAAACCAGCCTGGGCAACATAGTGAGACCCCATCACTACCAAAAAAAAAAAAAAAAAAAAAGTCAGAAAAGTTAAATGATATACACAAGATCACGCATATAGTAAGTGGCCTTGTCAGGTTTTGAACCTCAGTCTTTCTGACTCCATACAACCTCTCCACTATAGAATTCTGCTTGCATCCTCACCTGCTCTCCAGGCAATAAAGGTGTAGACTAGTACGGTTATGGAAAAGCAGAGGCAGCTGGGAGACAAACCAATTATCCTGGTTCTTCTTTCAGATTCTTTATGAGTCACCATCCCAGGTCTGGGGAGAGGGGGAATTTCAGTCTGCATCCACAGATAGGACTAAACGTCAGGGTGGCCTGTCCTTACTTGTCCAGTAACGCAGTGAGCTCTTCTGCTGTGCTTTGGAGCCAAGACACAGCGTTGAGCTGATCCTGCCACCAGATGCCTGCCCGCCTGCCTCTCTTGCCGACTGGGGCCTGATCTTGGTTTTGCTTGTTAATATACTATGGCAGCATAAGACAAGTTTGGAAGACAAAAATAACCTTGGAATTATCTTGTGAATTCATGGCAATTACCATGCAATTACATGCTCAATAACCACAATGGAATTCCAGAGTATTTACAGTTCACTTCCATGTGCAAAAGCTCAGGCTTCTGGGCCTTCATTGCACAGGCAGGAGCGTGGCCAGCCTGGCATGGCAGGGCGAGCAGGCCTGGTGGCCGTGCCCTTCCAGACTGACTAACCCGCTGAGCTCGAACTTCTCTTAGCCAGTTCTTGTTACCTCACCGATTATTCCTGCTTGGTTCCGCAGGGCCACACTGTCCTCCAAGGGCCAAGGCCTGGGGTGATTGCCCTGAGTTGTCCTTCTCTAGGGACGGTAGGACTGTCCTCTGTGCCTAAATAACCTGCTTCTGCCCCAAAGCACTTATCGACTGGCAGTCTCTTGCATGACATCCTTTGAAGAGTTTCTTAAGTCAGAGGGAAGTGCTGTCCGCCTAATCTGTATCATGTATTCATTCTTTTATCCATTCGGTAAGCTCTGAGCACCTGTTCCGTGCTACCGTCATGCCCAGCCTTGAGATTCAGAAACCAAACAGTGCCTGCCCCCAAGAAACTCCCAGGGATGGAAGGGACACGGCCAGGGGAACAACTTATGACAGATCAGGATGGTCAAGTACAGTTGTGAAGCATGTGAGGGTCAAACACATTTTCTTTTGTTAAGAGAAAAAAAAAATCCCAGTGACTACACATGGGGCGATACGAATGGAGGCACACACGCAAGAGGCCTCGGCCTGTGGGCGTCTGACACTCCCGTAGACGTGGACTCTGCTCACACGTGGGAAGAGTAGCCTTGAGTAGTGGCTCTGGTGACATGACCCTCAGATACGGTCCTTGATGTGAATATTGAAGGAAAAGACACCACATGTGGGGGAAGCATGTCACAAAAAGTAACCATGAAATCTGAGTGTGTGCTTTGGTATGGCGAGAGCACGGCAGGAGAGGAGAGGATGTCCGTTCTCTGCAGGGCACTCGGCCCCATCCCTCTGTGTCATCTCAGAGGTCGAGAGAGGCCTGAGGCCTAATGAATGTCAGGTCACTTAGGATCCCTATGGCCAGCGCGAGACCAGCAGTACCTCCTTTTCCTACTCCTGTTTCAAGTCACCGCGCTAGCCCAGATGTCTGGCTGCCCAGCACCTGAGGGTCCCCAAAGTTCAAGAGTTGGGCCAGGCACCTTCACCTTCCATGCCCTAAGGTTGCTCAGGGCCCCATATGCAGTTCTCCACACTTCCGGCTTTCCAACGAGAAACACAGCTGATTATCAAAAGCAAATATCACAGAACATGCTACAAAACTGCCAAGATCTAATATCTTATTTTGTACGTATTAAATTTTAAATGCTTTTAGGAAGTATATAATCAAAACGCTTTGGGCCTGCTAGAACCAGTCTCTTTGGGAGGGCTCCCAGTGACAGGCAAACAAGATAAGTAGCAGTTTCCTAAACAAAGAAAGCAGTTAGTATCAAACTTCTAACACTGGCCACCCCAAGGAGGTAGGCTACTCTCACTGCTGTGCTTCCAAAGGGTATTTATCTGTACTGTGAAGAACCTGGTAAAGTTTTTGCTAAAGTAGCAAAAACTACCATAGCCAGGTGATAAAAGTTACATCGTCAGGGATAAGTCGTGTTGATGGCAGGTTCCCGTGATACAAGATGAGGAAAATGGCTCTGTGTTCTTTTCTCAGAAACACATGATTCTATTTATTTATTTATTTATTTATTTTTGAGACAGAGTCTCACTCTGTTGCCCCGGCTAGAGTGAGTGCCGTGGCGTTAGCCTAGCTCACAGCAACCTCAAACTCCTGAGCTCAAGCGATCCTCCTGTCTCAGCCTCCCGAGTAGCTGGGACTACAGGCATGCACCACCATGCCCGGCTAATTTTTTCTATATATATTTTTAGCTGTCCATATAATTTCTTTCTATTTTTAGTAGAGATGGGGTCTCGCTCTTGCTCAGGCTGGTCTCGAACTCCTGAGCTCAAACGATCCGCCCACCTCGGCCTCCCAGAGTGCTAGGATTACAGGCGTGAGCCACCGCGCCCGGCCGCAGAAACACATGATTCTAATCACGAGGAAAACATCGGACAAACCGAAACTGAGAGACAGTTTACAAAATACCTGACCAGTACCCCTCAAACTGTTAGGATCATCAAAAACAGGGAAAGTCTGAGAAACTGGCACAGCCCAGAGAAACCTGAGAATATATGACAACTAAATGTCTTGGATGGGATCCTAAACAAAAAAAGAGAGAGAGAGAGAATTAGGGAAAAACCAATGAAATCCAAATAAAGTATGGACTTACATTGACTGTAATGTAGCAATTTGGTTCCTTAGTTGTGACAATCGTGCCACAGCAATGTGAGATGTTAGCAATAGGAGAAGTGGGTGTTGGGATATAGAAACTCTCTGAATTATCTTTGCAATTTCCTGTCAATCTACAACTATTCTAAAATTAAAAGCTTATTTAAGTACGTGTTTAAGAGCCTAACCTTCAGCTGTGCTCTTTTCCAGACGCTGGCAACCAGTCGCTATGCCGTGATGACCACCCAGCTGAGGCACGACAATCTCTCGGTAGTTTTCCACTACGTTTTCCTCCAGATATGCAGGGCCCATGGCATCGGCTATGACCTTGAGGTATGAAGGGTTACAGTTGACCAGGGCTAGACCAAAGCCCTGGATCGCCTGTGAGTGATCTAGGTAGTGAGTATTTGGTCCCCCTTCAGATATTCTTTTTTTTTTTTTTTTTTTTGAGACAGAGTCTCATTCTGTTGCCCGGGCTAGAGTGAGTGCCGTGGCGTCAGTCTAGCTCACAGCAACCTCAAACTCCTGGGCTTAAGCGATCCTACTGCCTCAGCCTCCCGAGTAGCTGGGACTACAGGCATGCGCCACCATGCCCGGCTAATTTTTTGTATATATATATTTTAGTTGTCCATATAATTTCTTTCTATTTTTAGTAGAGACGGGGTCTCGCTCTTGCTCAGGCTGGTCTCGAACTCCTGACCTCGAGCGATCCACCTGCCTCGGCCTCCCAGAGTGCTAGGATTACAGGCGTGAGCCACCGCGCCCGGCCTCAGATATTCTTTAAATATTGGTGGGACATGCATTTAGAAGAGAGCCGAGTACTGCTGGGGGAAGGGCAGAAAGGCAGCTCCACAGAGGGCAGGAGTTAGTCCTGGGAAGTTCGGCCAAACTTGCACACTCCCCTTGGTAAAGCAAAAGCCATACAGCTCACCAGACTTAGGAGGCATTTGGGGACCATCTCTTAAACCTGAAGCATGCCCTAAGTTTCCTGACCCTACCCTAGCTGCTTAACAATGAATATCCTCTGTCTTAGTCTGCTGAGGCTGCCATAACAAAATAGCACAGATGAAGTGGCTTAAAAAACAGAAATTTATTTCTCACAGTTCTGGAGGCTGGGAAGTCCAAGATCAAGGTACTGGCAATTTGGTTGCTGGTAGGGGCCCACTTCCTGGCTTATAGTTGGCTGCCTTCTTGCCGTGTCCTCACATGATACAGAGAGATCTCTGGTGTCTCTTTTATAAGGACATTAGTTCCACTGGTAGAGTGGCATGTGCCTGCAGTCCTAGCTATGTGGGAGGCTGAGGCAGGATTACTTAAAGCCAGGAGTTTGAGACTTGCCTGGGCAACATAGCAAGACTCTATCTCTTAAAAAAATAAAAATAAAGACACCAGTTCTATCAATTAGGGCACCACCCCTATAATCTCATTTAACCCTAATCACCTCTTTGAAGGCCCTATCTCCAATGGGAGTTAGGACACAATTCTGTCCATGGCATCCTGCTACCTACATATGGCAATTTTTTTCTAGAAGGAGTTCTGATAATAACAGCTTTCTCCATTTTTGGTCTATTTCCAATGATATCTGGGGCCCCTGCCCAGCTGTGTCATCCTGACATAGCTGGAGAGGAGCAAGTACGATGTAATGTCTCCTACCTAAAATAGAGCCTCCACTTTGTGCCTAGAGACTCATGTTACTGTGGAGAAATAATTTCATGTTTTTCCACTTTGATTCACATTTTCAAATCTCTGATACTCAGGGTGTTAAAAAGACCTCAAGTGGCCCTGTACACTCTTATTTGTGGAAGAACTGTCCCACATCACATCAAACATACTAAAATATATTCATCCCCTACATTAAATATAATGTATATATAATGACATAAGAATTGAGCAGTAACCAATGGATCAAATGTTTTGATTTATAGGTATTCAGTATTACATTTATTAATTTATATTTTTCATACTTGAGAACCAATATACTTTTCAGGGATCAAATGTTTTTATAGGCCCTTGAAAAGCAGGCAGACCTTAAGCACGGGGCCAACAGTGAGTAGAGTGGTCTGGCGGACACTTGGCAATCCCCACCAAGCTGCCAGGGCGTTGTCACGGTGCATAAAGCCCTTTGGTTAGATTGATTCATGCTGTTTGCAGACACATATAATGGAGCTCATATTCCCTTGCAAATTACATTAAAATTGATAAAATAAAGAAGAACAAAAAAGCCAGATTGAACTGATTTACCTGAAATTAATTGTTGCATCTGTTGCACATAATCCCTTTGAATTAAATAGGTTTTAGCCCCAAACTGATTAGACTGATACATTGCCACATACCAAAAGGTGGCTAAGTCTAACTCTAGCTTTATCTGAGTCTATTTATTTTACGTTCTTCTAAAAATATCAAAGCATAACAAGCTCTGTGAGTGGGTACATTTGGCGGGGAAAGTCTCCTGCCCAAAAGAAAACATGCTCGGTCACTTTCTAGTGCCTGAAATGATTATTAGAGATTTATTTCTTAGGTGCAAAGCTTTGTATTTGATCGAAGTTCTAGTATCCTTGGGAAAAGTAAAGCACCAAACTTTATTTACACCTTTCTTTCTGAGTTGATCAGCTCCATTTGCAAGAGCAGATTGTAGTGAGAGGAAGAGATCGCTATGGCCGGGGAAACAGGTGGATGGCGCAGAGGAAGGGGCTCCACGGGGCTCAGGAGCTCCCTGGAGAGAGCTATGGAGAAGGCAGACAGGGGGGCGCCGAGACATGGTGCAGTTTGGCACAGTTTCGCAGGCTCGCCTTTGGGCCACACAGGCTAAACAACCTGAAAAAGATGAACGATGACATGGGAGGAAAAGAGAAACACAGATGGTGGGCAATGGAGAGATAGGATAACACGAAGAAGAAAAAGAGAACAGAAGAGACAGGATAAAATCCAGAGACTGGAATCCTCCATTAAAAAGGAAGGAGGGGGAATCAGGGGCAAAAAAAAGAGCAAATAATAAACGGAAGTACAAAAAGAGAGAGAGAGAGAAGGAAAAAAATGGAGTCATAAAATTCCAAGGTGGGAAGGAGTCATATAACGACTCGGAAATTTTAGAAATTATTCTTGCTTTATTTTCCTGAGATGAGTTCTTATCTTTTCTGACCCTGGGGGCCATCCCTGGTCAGGACTCTCCACTTGCTCTTAACCGCCTTTCCTTCCGGGGCCAGTGGTGAGCCCACGTTTACACAGTACCTGCTGTGCGTTGGCCGTGAAGCTGGGCGAGCACTTTCACTTCATTATCTCATCCACTCTTCATGTCTGCCCTGCAAGAAGGTGTTATTTCTACGATAATGCAGTGAGGACTTTGGGCTTAAAGACTTTAAGTACTTTCCCAAGGTCACAGACCCAGGCATTTTGTGGAAATGACATTTGACCCATCATTGTCCACAAAGTCAAGCATTATTCTTTCTCTTACACCAAGGTGCCTGCTATGAGCCTTTTTCCTCCCAAGGACTATTTCCCACTGTCCCTATTTTCTAAAATATTATTACCAGCCCAATCCAAGAATTCTAGAATCTATTTCAAATGAAATGTTCCATCTAGGTACCTCGTACATAGTCTTCAGCTGGAGAAGCACAAACTTGTTTTCAAAGCCCCTATAGCTGTCTCTACTTTACAAAGAAGAAAAATAAATATGATTATCAATTAACTTCCCTAAAATTTTATTGCCTCTTTGGGTTATGCTGAGTCTAAAAAGAAGATCATGTACGCAAATTCCATCGCAACCTCTGCTACCTGCTCACACTCTTGGTTGAATTTAATGTGGGTGCTCTTTGCAGAGAAAGAAGGTAACATTAATAATACATCATTGTTGATGCTACCAAAGGAGGAATCCTCAAAAGTCCTTATACCCAACATTGTTTTTCTTCCTATTATTATCACATAATCTCAAATGATGTTCTTGTCCAACGTCTCAGGGAAAAAAGAAATGAGATCACTGTATGAGTTTATTTTTCCCTGATGAATATCGGAAGGGAGCATTGCTGAGTCTGTCAGTGACTTGGTGGGTTTCGTTCCTGGTATTTCTGTAATGCTACAGACTGCCCCACTGATTTCCTAATGAAATGAGGTTGTAATGAAAGCCATATGGAGAAAGGCGTCACGTTTACCGCCTACAACAGTGTGGAGCAGGGCTGGTCTCACACGTACACAGGCAGCGTGCCATGGTCCTAAGTAGCTCCACCACCACCAGCAGTCATTTCCTCAGGCCAGGGTATCACCGTGGTGGGAATCATCAGGGCTGCTCACAGATACTCTGATTCTCCTCCTTCCAGGTATGTAACGGATTTACACTTCCTCAGGCCTCCCTCTAAAGTTAGGCGTGGCCAAGTAACTTGTTTTGGCCAGTGAAATATGAGCAGAAGTGATAGGTGTCCTTCCTATGCAGAAGCCTTTAGGAGCCACTTCATGAGTTGCCATATGCTTTTCCATGCCTTGGAAATTATAGAAGCACATTGACACAGAGCCTCCTTCAGCCTGGGTCCCTGAGTGTGCCAACAGTGATCAGAGACCTGTGCCAACCCATGTGGGAAATGGAGCATGCGCAAGGACTATAACTTCTGTTGTTATAAACAACCAAGAATTGGTTTTCTTAAATTACTATGGTGTATCCCAGCCTACCTGGTTGAAATTGAAATTAGTATCAAATGTTCTGAACACAGAAACCTAAAAGTTTGGTATTGACTTAGTGGTCATGCAATGAGTAGCAAAGAAACTGTTCATGGAAACTAGAGAGATGACAATCCATGTTATGAAGTGGTGACATGTTTAGTAAAAGTGTCACCTGCAATAAGTTGGAAGGCAAATAATATAGCTAACATACCTACAGCTCCACAAGAAGCAGTTGGAAAAGATAATGTTAATAGTGTATGTTGGGCATGGCTGCCTGCATTTGGCAAAGTATATATACAAAAATTATAAACTTTCAAATGAATGAGGCGTTTTGTAAATGGAAATGAAAGGGAATAGAGAGATACTGGAAGAATAAAAAAAATTGAAAAGGCATTTCCACAACAAAAGCCAATTAAAATTCAGCCTGACAATAAGGGTCAAAAGTACAGGTTTGACTCTAACCTGCTATTAAAACCTGCGAAAGAGATAAGATATCTTAGAGGAAGAATCCAACAAAGATTATGGCCTCCAGTAAGTATTTTCCTTTAGACAGAATCACTTAGGAAAAAGAGACAGAGTGTAGCTCTCCTAGTGAAGCCTGATAGGTGTAAGATACCTGAAATTAAGAGAGAGAGGCATAGACACAGGAAAGCAAAGAAATGTAAAAAATCTAAGCAGCGTATCTAGACAAGAACTGCACGTGTAGCGATTTGTACTTGTAGCTGATTGAAATCAAATAGATTAGAAACCAACTCAGCTTTTGAGAGGGCTTAAGAGTAGTATCAGTCTGGATTAAAAGAGACCATCACTGATCAAGACATAAAACAACGCTTGGGCCCTCAACTATCTACAGGCAGGAAATGGATGAGAAAATTTTTAAACTGCTAAGGAAGGCGTAATCTCTAATGTCCACTTCAGATGCGGGCAAGGATGATTGTGGAAAAGGAGTAAAAGCCCAGAAGGCAGAGCCAAGGACCGCAGAGAAGAATGTCTAAGGAAGCCTCACGGAGCCAGTGGAATGAGGCTTAAACCAAGGAACATTTCCCGCCCAAAGGATAGGGGCCCTTGAAATGCCTGCCCGTGGGATTTCACAATTGCTACAGACCCCGTCTTCCGTTCCTCTCTCACTCTTTCCCTTTCCAAATGGAGAACTTACTGTGGTTACACAGTCCCCGTTCTACCGATGTTTGAGTGATGAAGGCTGAGCAGATAATTTGGTTTTTTTCTTTTTAGTCTGTAGTTATTTATAATATTATTTGATAGCATTTTATACCTTGTAAAATATTTTCATATATTTTGTTTCATCCTTGCCATAACTTTGAAAGGTTGATATTCCTGTTCTGATTTAGTAGATGAGAATGCTGAGGCTTACAACAAATGACTTTGCAAGTTTACATACAAAAAATTATTTATTATGGCGCTTTCTAATACCTAGCTTGAAAAGAATTTTACACAGAGTAAAATTTTAAATATAGTCGAAGGCGGGGAAAGATGGATAAATACAGACAAAAGGATCTATAGCCTGAGATGCTACCTACCTGGGGAAACAGGCCTGAGTAGGAAACAGCTGTTGGGAATCTGACAGCGTATTGTCTAGGGAGAGACCGGGGTACATAGGTAGATAGCAGTTGCCTTGGGAAAACGTTGTTTACAGTGAGGTTTACTTTGGTGAGCTGCTTGTAGACTCTTACATCTCTCACATGTAAAATAAAATACTGAATTGTTTTATGGGGTATTAAGGAAAAACACCTTTGTGTAAGCCTTTTACTTCTGTTATTCTCTCTGGATGAAGGCAAAGAAGACTCCTGGTCACCTTTCATGGAGAGTTATACAAATTGCTTCCCTATATTTTTTTACCCACTGCTCTTATAACAGTGGTTTTCAAATTTTGATGTGCACAAGAATCACCCAGGAAAGGCAGATTTCCTTCCAAGGATTCTGAGCTTGGATGATGCCCCACAAGATGATTCTGACGCAGGTGTTCTGAGGACCGTACTAGGAAACACTGCGCTAGAACGTGCCTACTCCATGTTCCGGAGACACCCTTTTCAAATGTGCTTCTCACAATATGAAAGTAGCTCTAGATTTCAATTCAGATCAATCTCTGTGGTCTTAGTGGTCTTTCTGTGCTAGTAACATTTTCTTTATTTTCAAAATAATATGCTATTTCTTTTCTCCCCACTCAAATTTTACAGGACAGACAAGGAACTATTTTTTTATTATATGAGCACCTGAAGAGAGACAAGTTGGGAATGTTGTGAGTATGAAGTGTCTCTATGAGATGGAATAAGCTAAGAAAACAGACTATAACCACCACCAAGAGTGGTGCTTCTTGTGCATTTTAACCAGCATGATGATTTATTGGAAGTCTATATTGTTTTATTTAGATCCTCAGGTATTTCATAAAATGAATTTAGATGTGTCCATAGGGGTTCGTAAATATAACTGATTAATTATCCAAAATTGGCAGGTAAGAGTTTAGACTTAACAACCCATCACACTCAAACATACATGCGTGTAAGGCATGTCAAATCTGACTGATAGGGCCAGCTCAGGCGTCCAGATTATGGAATGGCAGCTGTCATCCTGGCATGCTTAGAAAAGTGCTCTGGTGTCTTGGCAAGATGTTCCCCAAAAAGGCAGAGTCTGTGCCCCTCCTAAGATCTGGTTTCCGCCGCGATCTTCTCAAGGCACACGTATGCTGAGCAGAGCCCTGCGGCAACACTCAGGACGCTTCTACATACACTTCTCCCAAACTTCTTTCCAGGGTATTTTGAAGAGCTAGCAAAATTGTCTCCTCATCCAGGATTCAGAATTTTAGAGCCACAACCTTGAGTTATCTAGTATTCCATATCTTGGCATGTAGTTATTTGGTACCTTTAAGTCATCCTACCTTATTGGGAAACTGTTTCTGCCCTGTATTTCTCTTCCTTGTACCATCTGCAGGAGTGTAGACATTGTAGCTTCACATTGAAACACACCACACACACACACACACACACACACATACAGAGAGAGATCTGGTCTTACAAAAACTAACCAAATAAGAGCCAATTCCTCTGCTAACCATTGACGTTCCTGATCGGATCCCCATCCCCCACTTCTCCCCCCTCCCCCACTCCCCACGTCAGTCTCCTGGAAACTGATTCAAAGAGTTGTGCACCAAAACAAGCAACCAGGTGCATAGGACAGGTCTCAACTCCCCTACCCAAAACACAGTCCTTTGTTTTACCAAAGCATTCTCAGTTATTTATAACAAACCATTATCAATACAGTGATATTCACTCTCATCAATCCTTCTCAACTTTTGCAAATGTTCTGGTTTCTTCCCCTTTGGAGATAGAATGTGACTACAATTTAATCTAGTGCTTAACAGTCTTAAATGCTTCTCGTCACCTGGGAGGAGGACAAGCTGTCCATTTGAGTCCTCCCCTCCAGTTCCAAACCTTTCCAAAAATCCCATAAACATGCAAAACTTATTGGCTCTTGTTAAGAAAGTCCCTTCACTGGGGATTCTCCCCATCCTTTTGTCACACTGCCCTGAAAGCAACAGAAATGAGCCTCAATCCACAAGAGCCCAGCAAGCATGCGTTCATCTTCTCTGCCCAGGTCCTCACATCCTCACGTCCAGGATGACAACAGAGCCAGGGACACCTCTGAAGATGTGCAGGGAAGCAGTAGCCTTTGTTTCCCAGTGATGTTCTGGCCCTCAGCTCTCTCCCTACCCTACCCTTACCTATCAGAAAATTCAGAAGCGTTTAATCAGCTGTGCCAGGCATAGTTCTAGGTGTTGGATAAACAGCAATGAACCAAACAGACAAGTCCCTGCCCCCGTGAAGCTGACATTGCAGTGGGGTGGGCATACAATAACCAAGTAAACAGGTAAATGTGTTCTAGCCTGTCAACTGCTGACAAACCAGGAAAGGGGCACAGCAGTTGACTAGTAGCTGGAACACTTCCTATTCCACTCTCTGCAAACTTGACAGTATGATGCCTGGGCTGTGGTAGGACATAGGCCACCAGGCAGTTACTGGGACTAGGAAAACCAAGCAGCCAACTGGATGTGAAGTTGGCAAGCTGGGGGATGAGAAATTTGCATTTTCCTGGGTTTTGAGTCTAATTAAGCAGGAAAGTTTCAAAGTCCAAGTGTATTTCTAATCTCAGGAATTCAGACAGATGGATTAGTTAAGTACAAAGAACTAGAAATCAGAACACAGAGAGCTCTGTCTTACTGGGCACCAGCTGGCGTGAGGGATTAACTGCAAAGACAACCTGGGCCAGGACTGGAACTAGACAAACCCTCACGCACATGGGATGGGGCTGGGAGGGGTGTGCTCCCTTCAGGTGATGGGAGAAGAGCAGTCACACAGGCTAAATACAGGACCCACGATCCAGGTGCCTGGAGGTCATCCCAAAAAACAGCCAATTCACAGCATCAGGAAAGTTCCAACCACAAAGAGTGAAAGGACGACCTGAGAGCTATGTAGGGGGAGCTCGAACATAGGAGCTCAGAAAGGAGGCCACTCTCAGAAGACCCAGGTCAGCTGCTGGGGGGGGGGAGGGGCATGAAGAAAGCTAGTCAGCAGGTGACGGAACCCAGCAGAGGCTGACACTCAGGAGCAGAACTTGTGTCCCAGAATGGACAGATGAGACCTGGGTAGGATTAACAGGGCAGAGGCAGAGTTTCTGGGTTCTGGGTCACAGGGAGATTTATCCAGGTGGGACTGAGGCATAGAGGAGCTAGGCAACAGGAAAACCATCGCAGAATTTAGGAGCCAGCAGGAGAGACTGTTTCATGAACAAAGAAACCCCCCATCATCTAACTGACCTAGCAACACAGTGGATTTGATGCTGAAGCCCACAGAATGAATTATTAGACTGGTAACCAAGAGGAACTCGCCCAGCTGTCCCTACACCTGCACCTGAGATTTCAGGCAAGGATGCCTTGACCTGCAGGCTAGCTTCAGCGGTAGAAATAGTCCTATTGGCATACCTTCTAGATGGCTATTGCTACTGACATGTCCTGCAGAAAGGGGACTGTTGACAGGGACCTCCTGAAAGATTCCTGTGCCTCCTCCACTGCTTTCTGCCCCACCTTATTCTCATCCCTTACTGCGGTCATTGAGCCAGAGAATGTTAGAGCAGGGAAGGACCTGGGGGATTGATGGATCTTCATATTATAGATGGGAAACTGAGGCTTAAGGAGGGTGTGATTTGCCCGGGTCCCACAGTTGCCTGTGTCCTGGTCCCGAACCTAGTGTTCTTTTCTCTACACCACAAAGGCTACACTGAGTGATCACCTTGTATAGGTAGCCCTACTGTGTAATGCAGAGATTCTCAGATTGTTGTGAGGTGCATCACTTGTGCAAGTTTGTACAGATTTTGCTAATTTGCTTTCTGTGAATATTAGATAGGATTCAAGGTTATCCCTAGAATTCTCACTTGCATATAGCTGTGCTTTCTTAAGTGTGAGATAAAAGGCTGGAATCACAACTGCTGTATTGGGAATTGCACTAAAGTGTAAACACAGGAGATTGGGAAAAGATGATTTAATTAACAATGGCCAAGACAGTCCCGTTTTCTAGAACTCAAGTTGAAAAAGAAAAGACGAGAAAATAAAAACTTTTTTTCTTTGTGTTGCATAATTTTCCCTGGAGCTTTAAGGGGAGGCCTTTCCTGGGATGGTGGCTTTGTTTGGCTTCAGTGCAATCAGGTCATGCCAGGTGACTGTCAAAAAGGAGAGGGAGCTCACACGGAGGATGGCTTTTCAGACCAGAGATTGTGGTTTGGCTTTTCTGGGATAACTTCCTACCAACTCCATCTATTCTGGGAAATAGTGAAATTCAAGAAGAAATTTCAAGGAAGAGAAAATGAAGGAAATTCTAGAAATGAATTAATTAATAGGGAACAGGGACTTGGAGTCCATCCAGCCTCCTAGTTCCCAACCCAGAGAACATGGACATCAGGAGGCTGAGGAGAGACCACGGGAGGGGCATGAATCCGTCTGTGAACACGGCATCGTACACACACGTGCACACACAGGCATGCAGACACAGCTATAACTTAACTATGAGCCTTAATTTTTAGTATATATGAGAATCACCTGGGAAGCTTGGTGAAATTGCATATTCCTGGACCCCAAATTCAAAGATTCTGATTTTGTTGATCATTGGTAGAGCCTAGGAATCTGCTGTTTTAAGACGCATTCAGGGTCTAATATATACTGACCCTGTGGCAGTAAAATACAAATCACTTTTTTAAATTACTGATTCTGAAGTTGCCTTTGGCTGCTATTTATTTTCTTAAAAGAGATACTAACGTTCAACAGTCACAAGAGGTGGGTTGTCCTCGGATTCAGGAATGGAACTCAAAAGGTTAGAAGCACTGATCTAGTCCAATTCCTTTATTTCAGAGAAAAGGAAATGAAGACCCAGAGAGCTTAATTAAGTAACTTCCCCAAAGCCATACAGTTACTGGCAGGACAACGAGCCCACTCCCTGTCATGGGGACTGGGAAGCTTTGGGCTCCCACCCTGACCCGAGGGAAAGTCTGATGAGGCTAGAAGTCGCCATCCCAAAGAGGTCTGAGCCTTAGACTGTAAGGTGACTTAGTTTACAGGTAAATGAGAAAGAAGTAATCCCACCATCTCAGGGCAGAACACTTTTTAAATATTAATCCAGTCATTAAATAACCTATTTTTTTCCTGCAATAAAGAACATTCAAAAAATAGCTAGAAAAATACCCTAGAGTTTTGTTTCCAAATTAAAACTTACAACGATCTAGTTGTCTGGGAATGTTCACTGACCGCAGTATAATGCTACACGGTGGTTTGCAAGTTGTCTCTGAAATCTTGTTAGAGTGAGCGTTCAGCTTCATAAAAGATGGCCGTTCACGAACGGGGCACATTCTCCGCTGAACATGGGCAGAGCACCCCCAGGAGGAGCAGGACTCACTTGCACACCTGAAATAGATAATAACCCCAGACAAAAGTCTCCTGGATCCCGAGATGCAAACGTCTCTGTAGACAAGGCAATTGTTAGGCATGAGTCACACTTAGCAACAATTCTCTTAAAGTGACTTAAACAATTTTTAAAATGAGCTCATACAATGTCCTAGCTCAGTGGTAGCCTTTCCTGGAAATGACTGACCCTATCGCTGTATTCTGCTAAGTTGATTAATAAAAAATATTTATTACGCAAATCCTTTTTGTTGACAAGTTAAAATGGAGCCTCATCTTTCATATCTCCCTGAAGATTGCCACCTTGTGAGATTGAAAATACTCATTAAATTCCATCACCAGACAGGCACAAATGAGAGGGCGATTGTTTTTAAGCATGTGAGGGGAATCGTTGGTAAACTCATTTGTTTGGATATCATTAACAGAACAATCGGCGAGGATCTCCAGGGGGTCCTCATGACCTTTGCTCACAATCTCTTCATCATCCATCAAGAAATATCAGCACCTAATATGCAAGGCGAGACCAATTTTAAGGTGAGGTGTTAATTAACTAACGATCCTGGTTAATTTCTATACAACGGCTGAAAATACCTCATGCTGTATTGTAAACAAGTGCTAAACCATCTTTTTTTTTTATTGTAAGCAGTACATATTTTACAATGTGCAGGGTCAATATTGTAAGGTTCCCACTGAAGCTGTTAGTTAAATTTAATAGCTTGAAACTTTTTTCTTTGAAATATAGTAGACTTGCTTTTAGCTTGCTGCCATTTTCAGACCCAAGCTCATAAGAGAGAAGAGCTTCCTGATGTTGGAGGTGAAGCTAAAACATCACAGTGGAACCAAAACAGAGATTGTCACGACCATAAACTGTGAATGTAATCTGTCCATATTTCAGATAATACAATGTCTGGCTAATGATTCCTGGGGAGCTCCAGTTTCTAGAGCTGGAGAAGTTCTAAGACCCAAGAAAGCAATGTGTGTTAGAGAGAATAAGAACAAAAAATCCCAGAAACGGTGATAGAGAGCAACCTTGTCTGGTTCCAGTTCAGACTTAAACCTAAGACATGAAACTATAAGACTTCTGGAAGAAAATGTTGGAAAAACTCTTACAGACATTGTCCTAGGCAAAGGATTTATGAAGAAGACACCAAAGGCAATCATAGCAACAACAAAAATAAATAAATGGGACCTGATCAAATTAAAAAGCTTCTGCATAGCCAAGAAACCATCACGAGAGCAAACAGACAACCTACAGAATGGGAGAAAATATTCGCATGTTACACATCTGATAAAGAGCTGATAACTAGAATCTATATAGAACTCAGGAAAATCAGCAAGAAAAAAATCAAGCAACTCTATCAAAAATTGGGCAAAGGACATGAACAGAAACTTTTCAAAAGAAGATAGACTAATGGCCAACAAACGTATGAAAAAATGCTCAACATCTCTAATCAGGGAAATGCAAATCAAAACCACAATGAGACATCACATATCTCCAGTGAGAATGGCCTTTATCAAAAACTCCCAAAACAATAAATGCTGGTGTGGATGCAGAGAGATGGGAACACTCATACACTGCTGGTGGGACTGCAAACTCGTACAACCTCTGTGGAAAGTAGTATGGAGATACCTCAAAGAGCTACAAGTAGAACTACCATTTGATCCAGCAATCCCATTACTGGGCATCTACCCAAAGTAACAAAAAAATTCTATAATAAAGACATCTGGACCTGGCTTGGTGGCTCATACCTGTCATCCTAGCACTCTGGGAGGCCAAGGTGGGAGGATCACTTGAGGTCAGGAGTTCGAGACCAGCCTGAGCAAGAGCGAGACCCCATCTCTACTAAAAAAATAGAAAGAAATTAACCAGACAACTAAAAGTATGTAGAAAAACTTAGCTGGACATGGTGGTGCATGCCTGTAGTCCCAGCTACTCGGGAGGCTGAGGCAGGAGCATCGCTTGAGCCCAGGAGTTTGAGGTTGCTGTGAGCTAGGCTGACGCCCCGGCACTCTAGCCCAGGCAACAGAGTGAGACTCTGTCTCAAAATAAATAAATAAATAAAGACATCTGCACTAGAATGTTTATAGCAACACAATTCACAATTGCAAAGATGTGGAAACAACCCAAGTGCCCATCAATACATGAGTGGATTAATAAAATGGGGTATATGTATACCATGGAGTTCTACTCAGCCACAGAAAACAATGGTGATCTAGCACCTCTCATATTATCCTGGATAGAGCTGGAGCCCATTCTACTAAGTGGAGTATCCCAAGAATGGAAAAACAAGCACCACATGTACTTACCATCAGATTGGTATTAACTGATCAATACTTAAGTGCACATACGGTAATAACATTCATCGGGTATTGGGCAGATGGGAGCTGGGAGGAGGAGATGGGTATATAACCTAATGGGTGTGGTGAGCATTGTCTGGGGGATGGACACACTTGAAGCTCTGACTCGGGTGGGGCAAAGGCAATATATATAACCTAAACATTTGTACCTCCGTAATATGCTGAAATAAAAAAATTAAAAAAAAAAATAAAAGAAATGCAAAAAAAAAAAAATCCCAGCATATATGTGGACCATCTACCCCACCCCATTTCTCCAAAGTGGGGTGGATGTTTCACCACCAACCTTTTGAAGACTCCTTGTGGCCTGTAAAGATGTTAGTCCACAAAGTCCAGTTATATGTCATTGACTAGACGTCTCCAAACTCTAAAATACAGGAGCAAGATCTAGGGAGTGGGGGGGGGGGGGTTGAAACACCAGCTGAACAGAGATGACCACATGGTATTGATCAGGAAAGTCTGAATCTGATTCCCAACCTAGGCCTTCATCATGTTTGAAAGAACTCAATTGGAAACCCCATGTAGTTTCTCTCTTAAATGGGAAGTTCAATAAAAGCTTGATAAAAATATAATTTTTAGGCTAGGCATAGGAGCTCACACCTATAATCCCAGCACTTTGGGAGGCTGAGGCAGGAGGATCCCTTCAGTCCAGGAGTTCAAGACCAGCCTGGGCAACACAGCAAGACCTTGTCTCTACAAAAAAATAAGAAAAATTATCTAGGCGTGGTAGTGCATGCCTGTAGCCCCAGCTCCCGGGAAGGCTGAGGTGGGAGGAACACTTGAGCCCAGGAGTTCAAGGCTACAGTGAGTTAAGATCATGCCACTGCACTCTAGCCTGGGTGACAGAATGAGACTCTGTCTCTAAAAAAATAAAAAATATAGATATATAATTTTTAATACATTTTTTACTTGAGTTAAGGCATAACTCCTTTAGTAACAGTAACAATGACAACAATGCTTACTTTTTAAAGCGATTTTATGAGCTGGGGAATAACCATTGCTTTTCCTACAACATGATTGAGAAGATCCAATAAAAAATAGACCCCGTGTTACCTCAGTGTACACTGGCCCTAAAGAATATAGGCTCGTCATTTACACTTTAAGTTCCTTCTAGCTACCATCATTTTAACTGTTACTGCCATGTGCAAACTTTCAAGCCTGTCCAGATATAGCTAATAAGCAGGATATGGTTTATCCCCAAATCCATACAGACTAAGCAGACTCTGAGCTTGGACTTGAGATTGGCAGAGTCAACCACCCTAGAGAAAATGAAGGCTATTTCTCTGTCCTTTCTCTGACTTTCAAAATCAGCAAAAGTCAGATGTTTTCATGTAGCTTTTAAGTATCTCGTGATTTCTAGCCTTCTCAGATCAATCATTATTTTCTTGATTTTTACTTGTGTTAGATGGTCTAAAGGCAAAAACTTTAAATCCCAATATAATGTAGGTATAATAACAAAAATTTGAAAAGTAGAATAGATTCATCCTTGGTAATATTTTCTGTCCACTACCTAGTGGCATTATGATAGGTATTTGCTGTTTGTCTTGCAGAAATCCCACTATTTGTGGGAAACAACTCAAAAAGTTCAAGCAGTTAGTTAAGGGAGAAGATTATAAAAAATATATAGGGGTCATTGAAATTTGTTCGTAGAGCCAGTTACAGTGCTGAGACGGACAAGTGGATATCCACATACAAATAAATGAAGTTGGACCTCTATGTCACATCATATACAAAAATTAAGCCAAAATGGATAAAAAACTAAATGTCAGAGCTAAAACTATAAAACTCTTAGGAGAAAACATAGGTGTAAATCTTCATGACCTTGGGTTAGTAATGGTTTGTTAGACCTGATGCCTAAAAGACAAGCAACCAAAGTGAAAATTGGACTTCAACAGAACCTAAAATTTTGTGCATCAAAGGATACTATCAAGAAAGTAAAAAGAAGGCCAGGCACCGTGGCTCATGCCTGTAATCCTAGCACTCTGGGAGACTGAGGCAGGGTTGAGAGGTCAGGAGTTCAAGACCAGCCTGAGCAAGAGCAAGGCCCCATCTCTACTAAAAATAGAAAGAAATTAGCTGGGCAACTAAAAATATGTAGAAAAAAATTAGCCGGGCATGGTGGTGCATGCCTGTAGTCCCAGCTACTTGGGAGACTGAGGCAGGAGGATCACTTAAGCCCAGGAGTTTGAGGTTGCTGTGAGCCAGGCTGACACCATGGCACTCTAGTCCGGGCAACAGAACGAGACTCTGCCTCAGAAAAACAAAAAAAAAAAAAAGAAAGAAAAGAAAAGAAAGTAAAAAGACAGACAGCCCACAGGCAATATTTATAAATCGCATATCTGATAAAGTGCTAGTATCTACAATATATAAAGTACTTGTACAACTCAACAACAGAAAGACCAATAATCCAATAAAGGGAGCAAAGGATTTGAAGACTTTTCTTTGAGGAAGATACACAAATGGCCAATAAATATATGAAGAAATGCTCAACATCATGTCATTAGGGAAATGCAAATCAAAACCATAATGAGGCACCATTTTACACCCACTAAGATGGTTACAATTAAAAAAAAAAAGCAGGCAATACCAAGTGTTGGCAAGGATATGGAGAAACTGGAAACTGGAACCCTCATACATTGCTGATGGGAATATAAAATGGTGTCATAACTGTGTAAAGTTTAGCAGTTCCTCAAAAAATTAAACATAAAATTACCATATGACCCAGCAGTTCCACTCCTAGGTACATACTCAAGGGTGTTGCAAACATGTTCACACGAAAGCTTATACATTAATGTTCTTGGAAGCATTATTTATAATAGCCAAAAGGTAGAAACAACCAAATGTCCATAAACCGACATTGTATTATATGGATGAACCTTGAAAACACTGTGCTAAGTGAAAGAAGCCAGTCACAAAAGACTGCATATCATATGATTCCATTTATATGAAATGCAGATGCAGGCAAATCCATAGTGATAGGAAGTAGATTAGTGGTTTCTAGAGGATAGGGGGTGGGAGACTATGGGGGATGATGGCTAATGGGCACAGGGTTTCTATTTGGGGGGATGAAGATGTTCTGGAATTACATAGTGGTGATGATTGCTTGTGAATATACTAAAAACCATTGATTTGTACACTTTATAAGGGTGACTTTTATGGTATGGGAATTATACCTTAATAAAATATCAATTAAGTAAAATGGGAAGGTTCATTTTTCTTCCCAGCAACCAATGGAAATAAACCTGCCACAAGCCCACTAGCCCTCTTTTTAGGGTGACGAGACCAGTGCTTCTCAAACTATCTGTAGTGAAGAACCTGTTTGTTTGGTTTTGTTTTTTTTTCTGACCTGTCATGGAGCAATATTTTTGTAAAATACAACAAAATCGAATTACTAAAAAAAGAAATGAAAAAATTAAAGACGTGCAAAACAGAAGCCCAGTGTTTTCATTATTAGACTTTCTAGACATAAAAATTCTAGAAAGAGTTACAAATTCTTCCTCTCTACTTTTTTACTCATTTCAACAAGACTGGTAACCAATGATTTGTAGACAGATGCCAGTCAGTGGAACATACTTTGAGTAGAACTGGTCTAAATCATACTCTACTTCAAAAAGGAGCAAATGCTTGCTAGGGAGGTTGCAAGAGGTGTTTAAGTAATGACTGAATGAGTATTGTTTTTATTGTTTGTTTACAGACCACCATTAAAGATATTGAAGCCATTCTAGGTGTAACAGAGGAAAACAAAATGAAATTTCAAGAAGAGCAACAGTCCAAAGTTGATAAAAACCTCTCTAATCCTGATAAGTGATCCCGGAATACCTTATTATTTTTGGATCCCAATTTGGAGCAAAAAAGGCAACATTCCTTTTGCTGTGAGGAATTAAAAGTAGGGGAAAATTAGTGCACTTTGTTTGCTAGGAGGTAAATTAAAACAGATTATAATGAAATGCTCTTTTTAAAAAATTGTTTATTAAGTGATCTTATTTTGCTTATTAAATAAACCAAAACCTATTTGTGTTTTCACTCGAGAATGTTGAACTATCCTTTCCGCTTCCCAGATTTAAGAAAAAGAAATCTAATAGGAGGAAGTTAAAAGTCTTACTGATACCACGTCTACATTTACTTCTTTATAATCTTCAGGATTATGGAGCTTTTGAAAATGTTTAAGTTTTCTCCTTTCTTTTTATCTTTTATTTTCTTTAAGAGATAGGGTCTTCCTCTGTTGCCCAAGCTGGAGTGCAATAGCATGATCATAGCTAACTGTAACCTTGAACTCCCAGCTACTCCAGAGCTTAGGCAGGGCTCAAGCGATCCTCCTGCCTCAGCCTCCGGAGTAGCTGGGACTACAGGTGCATGCCACCATGCCCAGCTCTCTCCTCCTATTTCTGATGTCATTTATCTTCTGCATTTAAAAATTGAATTAAGGTTTAATCATTGCTATTGGGAAAAAACACAAATGCCTTTTTTCCCAAGACTTGAAATTATATAAATTTTGTAAGTGATTCTTTACCATTCATTGTATTTTTGTTGCACAAAGTCACTGTTTGTTGTTGCCATTTTTCAAAAAGTAGGAGAAGCCAACATCTAGTTAGACAAAGCACCAGAATTAATCTAGATGGCAGTATCTGCTCTTAGTTTAAGATAGAGCATAACTTGAGCCCTCTAGCTTGAATAAACATTTGTATTCTCTAGTTCTCCATTTAAAACAGCAGTAGGATTTTTTCAAGCGTTGTTCAACAGTGCAGTACCTTTAAAAGAGCACATTGTTAAAATTTTGCAGTGCTGGCACTAACTTTCAGCATTTGCTTCATAATTGTCTAAAAATATGCAAGCTGCAACACCAAAATCATGTATTATTTTAAAGAGTGATCTATAAAAATATCCGAGTGTGTTGAAGAAAGGAGGAGCATTCTTACCTATGGAATTCCAATAATTTTTTTTACTGTGTTTCACCCACAGGCTAAGAGTTTCTGCAATAAAATTAACATTTCTCTGTGTGTCAGCTTTTGTTTTGCTATAGTTGGAAATACATTAATTAGCCAGCTTCCCTGCCTGCACTAGGTACAATGATGACCTCTTTTTCCTGCCAGATCTTTCTAATCCCTACGAGGGGCCCATTGTCCAGACACTTGACAGATAGGAAGTACTACATGCCCATTAGAGTCTCGCCTCGATTGAAGCCAGAGCAACATAAGGTCCAAGAGACTCATTAGTTCACTGGCACAATCGTGTCCTGAGAGTAAATGAAACCCTCTGTCTCCCTATGGCTCTCATCTGCTCTGGACTTTAAAAGAAAACTGTCTCCATTTTGTTCAGCACAGCAGTGGCTCATTCACATGGGGCGAGCCCCTTCTTAACAATGCAAAACTGTTCAATCTATCCGGGAAGTTTGTTATGTGAATTTTGATTAGCACTCCTGAGCCTCAAGCTGCTGGCAATACTGAAACGTGTTCGCTGTCCTGAACCATTTTTTTAGCCACTTGATTGGTTTCTCAGACAATGCCACTTTCCTCCTTTGCATGTGCCATTAGCATACACCACAGAAAGCCTGTTCCCAAATTCAGGCCTTCTACCCAGATTCGGGTCTCACTGGAAAGCGACAGGGAGCAAGGTTGTCTACCTAAACACCTACAGCTTCAAAATGAAAGGAGAAAAATTGGTATAATAAGACAATCACTTCATGTAATTATGTGGAAGAAGCCAAAGGACCAGATTAAATTAGTGAAATGTTTTAATTACAGAATATTTGAAGGGATGCATAGTCCATTACCTTTGGCACATGTATGTTATAAAGATACTGTACTATTGGTAAACTAAGGCAAGTTTGGAAAAAGAATCATTTATATGTGTACAATATCTAAAGTCAAGATTAATGATTGAGCTTTTATTATACTAAATAGAAAACTGATTTTGGGGAAATGATATACCATTTTTCAGGAAGTTTTTGGGAGAAGCATGCATTAAACAGTAGGGGTATCTTTGTAGGAGAATTGACCTATTATTTAATGTTAAATGTTTGCAGTGGTTGGAGAGCATTCTTTCTTTTTTTTTTTCCCCACCCTTGGCCTCCCCAGAGCATTCTTTTTTTTTTTTTTTGAGACAGAGTCTCACTCTGTTGCCCGGCTAGAGTGCCGTGGTGTTGGCCTAGCTCACAGCAACCTCAAACTCCTGGGCTCAAGCAATTCTCCTGCCTCAGCCTCCTGAGTAGCTGGGACTACAGGCATGCGCCACCATGCCCGGCTAATTTTTTCTATATATAGTTTTAGTTGTCCATATAATTTCTTTCTATTTTTAGTAGAGACGGGGTCTTGCTCTTGCTCAGGCTGGTCTCAAACTCCTGAGCTCAAAGGATCCGCCGGCCTCTGCCTCCCAGAGTGCTAGGATTAGGGGCGTGAGCCACCACGCCCAGCCCCGAGAGCATTCTTGAATAAGTAATAACCCACTTTATACTGACTTTAAAGAAACTGATTAGATGATAATATTAAATGACAATCTATGCTGTCTACCTACTTACCTACCTTCCATAATCTACTTACATTTACCATTTATTGAACTCTTTCTAGGGGCTAGGTTTGTACTGTCCTAGAAGCTTTATATCCATTATTTTATTCCATCTTTCCAACAACCCCATGCAGGTAGATGCTACTACTGTCTTCATTTTACTTATAAGGAAACTGGGATTTAGTGAGAGTATCTCACCTTATGTCTCAGGCTAAATCAAGAGAAATGTGGGATTTATTGTCTTTTAGCACAAATTCTAGCATGCGATGTAAAATAGAAGGTTCGGTTTCATTTGCCCCAGATCATGCAAGGGATTTGTACATTTTTTAAATCTTTTTTTAAATTTTATTTTCCAGAACTTACAGTGTTGACATGTACATTTTTAGAATAACAAATTCTAGAGTGCTGCTTAAAATACAGATAGACAAGTTAACTTAAGCACACTTCCTGCTAATAAAATAAACTTGTGCAATTGACAACATCATAAGGCATCACAATTATGTGATCAGAGAAAAAGTGGCGCCGGTGGAATTCTCTGGTGATGGATCTGTAAGACTTTGGTGGAGAACTGGTGATGGAAATGCACAGGAGAGTTTGGAAGCTGGGGTGTCGGGCCCGAAGTTTTGTTTGAGAGATGGGAATGAGGCCAGGAAATCCTAGAAGGGTTGAGAAAGGCTTCCAAGAAGATGTAGAATAACCTAGCAGGAGTTTGGGGAGCATTTTTTCAGCTACGCCATCCTAAGAATTGCAAGCATCCTATTTTTCAAGTATAAAAACATGTATTTTATCACAAGTAATACATTAGTAACCATCTGATCGCTTTAACAATTAATAATCATTTGTATTCAACTGGCACCTTTCTTCTAAAGAGCTCAAAGCACTTTACATTTGTTATCTCATTAATTCCCAACACTGTCCCTGTGGGGAAGGTAATAAGTATTTTAACATTTAAATGTTTATCTTTCAGGATTTCTCAAGCATACATTAATTATATTTCCAAAAATGTAAATGTTCATTAGTTTTATTTTACTGTTCCTCTGGCTTTAATGTGCATAATGAATTTGTTCAACTCTTGAACAATGTACAAATCATGGTAAATCTTATCTGAAAACTATAAATTAAGTTGCCAAGATAACGCGAAGGGTAGAGGTTGGGGGGGCGGGGAGGAAGCATTTGACTTTGCTTTTTCCACTAGAGGAAGTTTGGACCAGTCGATTCAAAGCCCAGGTGAAATACGCTGCGGCTCTTCTGCACCTTCCCTCTTCCCATTCCTTCCCAAAGGCGAGTCACAGGAGAGTCGGCACTGCATCTAAGAGTCCGAGGCAAATAGAGCTGCTATTTATATCATTGTTTTATGAATGATTTCGTCAACGTGTGACGGAAACCTGATGCATTCCATCAGGAGTCACTTCCGAAAGAGTCACAGAATAATAATAAGGGCCGGGAACTCGTCTTCCCAGGCCTCCCTCTCTCTGACCTGGTCATACCTTCCTCAATTTTCTAACTAGAAAAATGGCAGATAGTAATACCCTACTCCTTAGGGAAGCAGTCGAGATTAATTAGCCAACGTTGGGAGAGTGTTCCAAAGATGAAGAGTTCTACATAAATGTTTAAGTATTATTATTACATCGCTACTTCAAATGGAAGTTCTAACTTTGAAATGTGATTATACACTTTCCAAAAAAAAACCCCTTCATAACCACATATATAGGTTTATTTTTCACTCTACCAGTCTAACTCATGGTTGTGAAACTTTATTGCACTTGATGGAAGGCCTTGGGTTTTATTAGTTTTAAACTGCTGGTTTCTGGGGTATTTATGTAAATGAGGGAAAGATACCAAAACAATAAATAATAAGCATGTCCCTGCTGTTTAAAAATCTGTTGGTAAAAACAACTTTTGTTTTAAGACCCTAAACATAGCACAGAAAAATATGGCTTTGGCATGTATGCATAAAATAGGTTTGTTGGTTTTGGTTTTTTTTTTTTTTGGATGGTAGTTTTTCCCTCAAGCATTTCTTTATCATTCTGTAAACATTTTGTTTCAGTTCTACAGTGTCATCATATATATGTCTGTCACCACACATACACACACACACACACACACACACAGAAATCAGAAATGAGAGAAGTAAAATGCTACATTTTAAGATTTTTTTATTTAACAAACTGTTATAAAGTATACCAGATGGCTAATTACAGCTCCCAGAAACAAAAGGCCACACCCAAGTTTATTGCAGTTGCCTCATAAGGAATGTTGTGATGAAATCATGGTCCCATAAACTTGACAACAAAACAGCAGACCTTCCATTGATTGCAAAATACACTCCAAATTCAAATTCAAATTTTGGTTCGTTTAAAGATTTATGCCACTTTGCTTCCTAGCAGAGGACACAAAATTCTTACTTTGCAATCATTGGAAAACTCAAAACTAATTAGGAATATACTTTTTGTTTCCAGATTCCCTTTATAGTCACTTTCCAGTCATTTTCTTAGGTTTTTTTTTCCAAGTTGAATATCTATAACCACATTCCTAAGCCAAAACAACTAGATCATTTGCAACAATAGTGAAAAATCAGAAAGATCTAAATATTCAACAGTTAGGGTTTTGCTTAAAAATATGGAATAGCTGTATGAAATACCTACATACAGTGATTTGAAAAATCATGTTATTACACCTACCATATGATCCAGCCATTCCACTCCTACGTATTTACCCAAATTCAGATTTTGGTTCATTTAAAAATTCCTCTGTTTCCCAGCAGAGAACACAAAATTCTTACTTTGCAATCACTGAAAAACTCAAAATTATCTAAGAATACACTTTCTGTGGTCCAGATTCTCTTTATAATCACCTTCCAGTCATTTTCTTAGGTTAAAAAAGAAAGCAAATGTCCATAGAAAGATTTGTCCATGAATGTTCATAGCAATTTTATTTATAGTAACCCAAAGCTGGGAAACAAACTAAATGTTCGTCAACAGATGAATGGATAAAAAATTGTGGGATATCCATAAAATGAAATACCACCTACCAATGAAAAGGAATGAACTTCCAATCCTGATCTGATAAGCTCAACAACATAGAAGAATTTCAGAATAATTATGTTGAATGAAAAAATCCTAACAAAAAAGTATACATACCCATTTATCTAACATTCTAGAAAATACAAACTATAGTGAGTGATTGCCTGGGGGTGGAAGATGGGGTGGGAGTCGGGTGAGGAGGAGTGGGGGTGATGGATATCTTTACTATGTTGATGTACAAATGGTTTCTTGGGTGTGTACAGTTGTCAAAACTTACCTAATTATACACTTTAAATATTGTCAAAGATAGGCCAGGCATGGCGGCTCATGCCTGTAATACCAGCTCTTCGGGAGGTCAAAGCAGGAGGAAACCTTGAGGCCAGGAGTTCAAGGCCAGCTTGGGCAACAGAGTGATACCCTGTCTCAAAAACAAAAAGGAAAAAAAAAGAAAAAAAATATTGTCAAAGGTAAGCAAGGCCAGACACTAGTTAAAGTGGTAAGAACAGATTTTAATCAATAATACACTATGGCAATAGGAAAAAGAATGCATTGTGAACTGAATTCAGCTTCAATTTGTACAAAGGTGACTGGGAATTTTAAAGAGCCAATGAGGGGATAGAGCAGGAGAGTGGTGGCTCAGTAGAGTCAGGGAAGTGAAAACTTAGAAAAGCCAAGATGGAGGGTTGGTTCGTGGGAAACCCACTGGGTTTGTTAACTGACACAGAAGTTAGGCTCCTGTCTTCCCACAGAGATTGGGAGGCAGAGGCCCTAATTTAGGTCATGGCTGGAAGAAACAGAACATTCTTTTGGCAGCCTTGAGTTTTCTCATGCAGGCACTTTAAGGCAGGCTAGTGTCATCCTAGGGATGCAGACTTGAGCTGTTAGAAACCATGTTAGTGTTTGTTCAAGCCTTCAGAGGCCAATCAAGAAAAGGGCTCAGGCCAGGAGCGGTGGCTCATGCCTGTAATCCTAGCACTCTGGGAGGCCGAGGCGGGAGGATCACTTGAGGTCAGGAGTTTGAGACCAGCCTCAGCAAGAGTGAGACTCCGTCTCTACTAAAAAATAGAAAGAAATTAGCCAGACAACTAAAAATATATAGAAAAATTAGCCAGGCATGGTGGCACCTGCCTGTAGTCCCAGCTACTCGGGAGGCTGCGGCAGAAGGATTGCTTGAGCCCAGGAGTTTGAGGTTGCTGTGAGCTAGGCTGACACCACGGCACTCTAGTCTGGGCAACAGAGCCAGATTCTGTCTCAAAAAAAAAAGAGAAGAGTGCTCAGGGGAGCCCGGCTAGAATTTAGTCAAAGAGAGAACTTTATCACTATGTGCAGTTTTTGAATATCAATAATACCTTAAAGAGCAGTTTGTTAACAGTGGTTACTTCTCAATGATGGGATTTTTTTTTCTTTCTGTATTTTCTATTTTATAATGAAATTGTTTTTAATTTATGCAGCAACTGAAACAAAAATTTAATAGGATATAGGGGTTGGGAAAGGAAAATCTAGGAATGTCTTTACTGTAAGCTCTACTCTCCAAAGTGATAATGAACTTTGGAACATGGCATGAGAATGCCATCATGACCCCCCTGCACCAAGTTCCCGAGGCTGCCACCAGAGAATAGTGGCATGTTCCCTCGTACCCTGGGTTGACTGTTTTTTTTCTAATGCCCTTAGTGTAAATATTCTAGAGTACGCACCAGACTATTGCTTTGGTGCCGTGCCTATTCAAACAAACAGAAACTGCATAGAAGGTTAAGTGCTTCCACACACCTGCAAATATTTGGAAGGACAGAATAATGATTATGTGGAATTTGTAGATGTTCTAAATGGATATGGAATATATATGACATCTGTTTTAGATTTAAACCTCCTAATGGGTTTTAGCTCCAATTCTTTCCTTAATAAGTAATTTCTCCTCTCTAGTTCTCAGGTTTCAGATACAGAAAATAAGAAAGTAGAACTGATATTTAAGCTTCCTTCCAGCTCTAATGTTCTATGATTCTATGCCACCATCATCAATGTATCAAAAGAGCAAAATTTTATATATCACACAAGCAGGTGGTTTCTTCTACTAGCTTTCTTCTTCCATTTATTGGAAACAAGGGATGAAAATATTTTGAAAATACTTTGCAACCTTATATGGCCTCTTAAGCTCTCCCGTCTACTATCCAAAAGAGCTGTGATTTTAAATGGTTCCAAATATCCTATAACTTTAAAATAGTTCATTACAACACAAGTATTTTTCTCTTGAAGGGAATCATCTTTACTGAAGCCAAACATAGTACATCCTTTAGACTAGGATCATGTCTTTCATTTTTTGGGTTTCACTCTCCCACACTGAGCTGTTATTTATTGTTAAGCAACTAAAATAATGGAAACATTTTATTGTGAAAGCATTTTTATTTGAACTGATGTAATATGTACCTTCTGCACTAGAAGATCTCAGTGCAAATAGATGAAATAGAAATGAGAATAAAAAGCTTTAACTGGTGTTGCGTGAAAGATGTGTATTTACAAAGTGACCCCCAAAAGCAGGAGGAGCCGGGAAACCAAAGAATGAGGCAGACAAATCCAGTTTATTGGTAAAAGGTGATTTATTGGGGAACTTAAAGACAGAAGTGTGATTTTGGGTGGCAGCAAGACAGGTAGATCTCTGTGCTATTACCCCTCAGACCCAGGGCTTATATCAAGGAAAAGGGTACACCTGCTCTATAAGAAATGTGTAGGACAATTAAAATTGACCTTATGACCTATAATTTGTGTGATAACATCAAGGTTGAGCCGGGCACTGTGGTTCATGCTTGTAGTTCCATCAATTTCGGAGGCCGAGGCAGGAGGCTCGCTTGAACCCAGGAGTTCAAGATTACAGCAAGGTGCACTCCAGCCTGGGCAACAGAGTGAGACCCTGTCTCTAAAAAACAAAAACAAAAAAATCAAGGTTGTTTTGACCTAAGGGCAGGATTTATCAGAAATACATGTTCTTACAGAAGGAACAGTAGATAAAGTAGAAATCTTAGAAGCATTCTCTGGGGTTAATCAGAAGTCAACATGGTGAATTAGCATCCAAGATGATGTTACTTTAGCCTCCATAACTGGACAATTGTCCCTGTACAAACCAGAGCATATCTGCTTTATACATCTGCTTTGCAGGGACAGGATGGATAGCTGAGGTGCAGTCTCTGAGATTTCTTTAATTTATGCCTGTTCCCAAAAAAGAGATGGAAGATGCATTTTGCAACATTCCATTTTACTGTGTAGTAGATGTAGCCCCTGGTGAACTGCAAACGAGATACGAGAAGACAGTAAAAATATTTCTACCTGGCATCTTTCATCCTGTCTTCTAAAGACATCCTAAGATGCTACTATGTTTCCTGGGCCACCTCTACAAGCAGGCAGGCTCAGCCTTTTTAGGAAATGTCACATCCATGTAGCAAGGCCTGGACAAGGAGCTAGACGTAAGATGATTCTATATCCCTCCATAAAGACCACACCGATTGTTATGACCAAAAGTTATAGCTGAAACACTTCTTTGAGCTTCATTGCCAAAACAGAAACCCCCCTCCTCCCTTTATCCTTGCTACCAGTTCATAGGTTCTTGGCATTGAAACCATGAAAACAAAAACTTATCAATGATATAAACTTTTAAAACTACTTACAACATTTTTCTTAAGATTACTTCCTCTTTCAGTACGTCTGTAGAATTTTTATTTTTTTCTAATTATAGAAACATATGCTCATTCCAAAAAACAAATAGGGTCACATAGCTTCTTCAAAAAAATAAATAAATAAATAAAGTCAAAAAACTTTGAAAAACAGGAAAGAATGGGGAAAAAATTTAAAAATCAGCTATTATTCTACCACCTGGCAATAACCACTGTCAAGGTTGGGCGTGTACTGCTATTATTCCCGCCATTCCTGCCTACGGCCTCTGCGTTTGCCATTCCTTCTGCCTGGCTCACTGTCCTGCTCCATTCGGGTCTTTGCTCAACTGTCACCAGCCCAAAAGGGCCCTTCCTGACTACTCTCCCTAAATTATAATAGCATCACCACTTTCTGTTCACTTACTCTGCTTTATTTTTCTTCAAAGCACTTGACAATATGTAATAATATTACATAACAAGTGTGTTTTTTATCTGTTTCACCCAATGGAGGGTGAGTTTAAAGATATTGTATGTATGTATATAAGCATACATACATATATATACACATGTATACATATATACATACACACAGGTATATATCTCTCTTAGAACATTTTCAGTAGTGAGAGTTGCTCAATTAACATTATTGCATTTGGGTTTTTTGTTTGTTTTGTTTTGTTTTTTTGAGACAGGGTCTCACTCTGTTGCCCAGACTACAGTGCAGAGTGGCATCATCATAGCGCACTGCAACCTCAAAGTCCTGGCCTCAAGTGATCCACCCACCTGGGCCTCCCAAAGTGCATGAGCCACCAAGCCTGGCTCTTCATTCTACCTCATCATGCCAAGTTTAAGCCTTCATTTTATAGACAATTGATCCAGGCTTAGAGAAGGGAAAGTGATGTGCCCATAGTCACGTAGCTTCTTTAAGGAAGAATTTAGATAAGAACCCAGGACTCCTGATTGCCTGTCTAAAGCTCTCTCGACTACACCATCTCTTAACTGCATGCTGGCTCAATAAATTAGAAAAAAATTGCTAACTTACTGCATAGTTAAAATGGAGACCGATACACGCTGTTATACTTCTCTGAAGATTACACAGTATATTTGCTTGGTGCTGCGAAGTGCCGACCTGATGACACTTGCAATCCTGAGCTTATTTGATGTGGTTGGGAAGCAAATGAGATTGCAGTGCCCCTGTTGCGCATAGGTGCTCATTGAGCATTTCCTGCATGGTGGGGAAGTGCCCTATATTTACAGTATTTGATCCAGTTTAACAGCAAGATCTAACGTTAAAATTAGCCTTGTAAAAGTTTTCACCCTAGTTCACACGAAAACAAGATTCTGAGATTGCGACTAGCAATTTTTCGTGAGTTGATTTATCTGAATAAAACCTAAAAGGTTTTGAACCATTAAGCATTAGATTTAGAAAAAAAATTTAGTGTACCAAAGAATAAACTGAGAAATGGAACAGGTTTGTTTCTTGTAATAATTATGAGCAATATCTCAAATTCAGCATCCTTAGACCATTGAGCTGTGTAGGATAAATGTGCTAATTAATCAATTACTACCCAACAATGTACCCTGTTTATTTACTGAAATGCACCAGAAATGTGTGCAGAACTGGTAATTATTAATCATCTTCAGTAACAAATATGACTCAAGTTCACCTTCATATAATTAATAGAGCATGGAGTTAGCTTTAACATCTTGCTTTATTAAGAACAGCAATGAGGAATAAAAAGAAAAGGCTGAACTGCAAGTTGTGGTTCACTGAAATGCTGGCCTGGACTAACGCGAATATTATCCGTAGCAGCAGTATTACTCATCTCCACCCAAATTACGGCCACATGCTCTCTCCATTAAAACTCAAGTTTTAAAAACTAAAATGCTTTAGTTTGAATGAAATTTTAGGCTTAACAGAAATGTTGAAAAAACAGCCCAAAGAATCCCCACATAAACTTTACTCAGATTCCCCAAATAAAACCTAAGTTTTTGGACTTGATAACTTGCTTTTGGGGTCTGCGTTGGTGGTGTCCAAACTCCTTAGCACATGGCTCTCAATTTTAAAGATGTTTAAAAGTACATTTCAATATACATAGAAATAGTTGTTTTACATCAAATTTTGCAAGTGATCTAGTTTTTTATGGGGAGGGGGTTGTGTTTTGTTTTTTGAAACAGGGTCTCTCTCTGTCACCCCAGCTAGAGTGCAGTGGTGTCATCATAGCTCACTGCAACCTCAAACTCCTGGGCTCAAGTGATCCTCCTGCCTCAGCCTCCTGAGTAGCTGGGACTACAGGTGAGCACCACCATGCCTGGCTAATGTATTTTTTTATTTTTTATAGCAGTGAGGTCTCACTGTTAGGCAAGTGATCTAGTTTTGAAAAATTATTCTTGTTTGAGAGTCATGATGTATGCCCAAACTGTCCTTTGAGCCAGACAGACATCTGCACTAAGTGAGCTATATTTTGGCTCTAGAATGCTATTTCCTGTGTCCTTACTGGCTGTGCAACATCTAAGGGATGCTAAACTGTGCCGGCTACATTAACATCTGAGTCTGACATCACGTGACTCTTTCAAACTGTGTTCAAAGCATGGGTTTTTTAGTCCTGCTAATGTAGGTTCAAATCCCAGCTGCACCACTTACCTGCTCTGTGACTGCAGACAACTACATTACCCTCTCTAACCTCTGACATTCAGTTTCCTCAGCTTGAAAATGAAGAAAATGAAACTTTGAAGTGTTATTTAAATGAGACAATAGGTTAAAAAAAAATACCTAGAACATAATAAATACTCAGTCACCAGTAGCTAACATTACATTGATATTATTCCCCTCTGTAGCCAGTTTTAGCTTAAGACACTGAAACGTGCACACCTATGCACCCAAAAACAAAGTGATACTTCAAACAGTGGAAACTGAAAAGGCAGATTGACATTTCTGAAAGTTTTCTCCTGAAGGAAAAAATTGGAGAAAATCTAGTGTTATTATACAGCAAATTAAAAACCTGTCCCCTCTGAAAATACCAGTGGAACTTCACTTCAAGAACCAAAACTGACAAATCATAAATCAGTGGGCAGACTACTGTATTTCCATTATAAAATGATTCAAGACCCCTTTAAATGGAGAGCCCCTTAGGGCATCTCGGTATTTGTTTATAGATCATTAACTACCTGACAGTGAGAGTGGGGAAGGGGCAGAGACACTTAAAGCTAAAGGACCAAGAGCCACTGTCGTTGAAGATCAGCAATGAAGCCAAAATATCTTTGAGATTTGGTATGAAAATATGATTCGTGTTACAAAAATGTCATATGCTTTTCACGAACGTATCTGTTGGAAAACAAGGCTCATTTTATGAAGCTGGAACCATAACCAGGACCCACGTGACAAAGTGAATTTACTTGGCCGCGTTTTCAAATACGTCCCCAAACATGAGGATTTGTAATATTGGAAACACGCCCATAAAATGGATTTATTCGGTTTAAAAAGTCACAGATACGTCTTCTTGCCACTGGATTCCAGAGTATTAGCATCCACAGCGGGAGATGCGAGAGTAGAACTGTTTGCTAAGGAAAAGCTCACTGAAAGCAGGAGGTCAGGATTTTTATTCTTGATTCTGATGTATGACCTATCCTGTAGTTTAATTTCTCCAACTACCAAAATTTAAATTTAAATTTAAATTTAATTAAATTAAAACCACTGACTCTACATATTGTAATTTCTTTTCTCTGGCATTCTTCAAATACACTGATTGTATTCATTTTAACTACTTTTTCTTTCCATTTATTCAACGAGTACCTCCTATTAATATATTCCAAGTACTGTTTTAGGTGCTGGGATCACAAAGGTTAATAAAACAGAAGTCCCTGGCCTTAGCAAATTTACATTCTAGTGAGGGGAGACAATGAGAGTAGTTTAGATACAAGGTGCTTTTGGATGAGGTCCCCATACCCACTATGTTAGCAGTGAAATGCTTTACCAGAGTAATTCTTTTTGCCATTTTACGTAACAGCAGCCCCAGCTGCCACCCAGCTCCTTGGGGGCTTTCAGATTGTCAATCAGTTCCCTGGAAGGACTCAAGAAGACTTAGATAAGAATACAGCAGTTGGGGTGGGCATGGTGGCCCATGCTTGTAATCCCAGCACTTCGGGAGGCCAAGGCAGGAGGAGAGATGATCGCTTGAGTCCAGGAGTTCCAGACCAGCCTAGACAACAAAGTGAGACCCCTGTCTCTACAAAAAAAAAATTTTTTTTTAATTAGCCAGGCATGGTGGCAGGCACCTGTAGTCCCACCTACTCTGGAGGCTGAGGCAGGAGGATCACTTGAGCCTAGGAGGAGTTGGAGGATGCCGTGAGCTACGCTTATAACCACTGCACTCCAGCCTGGGTGACAGAGTAAGACCCTCTAAAAAAAAAACAAAAAAAGAAAGAATACAGCAATTCCTTCCTTTCCTAATGACTTTTGTCATACTCAGTACTTCTGTGGATTGTACGTAAAGCCAATGTCTGTTGTCCTTGCCAGGGTAACACAAGGATACAGGAATGGAGCAGCAAGCAGCATCTGCCAGCGATGGGAATGGGGAGAATCAGTGAACATTCACCCAGCTTTAGGGGTCTCTCAAGCCACCTCTTCTGGTATGAGCTTGGCTTAGAGGGCACTGAGCCTTTAAGCAGGTGCGGGCTCCTAGAAAACCTGGGTGTGTGGCTCCTTTGGGTACCTAAGTTTCAAATCGTGCTGGAATAGGAATTGGACAGCATCATTTCCATGGTACTTCTTCTCTTGAACCAAAAGTCTTTAGGCCCCAAACTGGAAATTTTAAACAAAATCATTAATGTAAGTATTTCTGTCTTTTTTTTTCATAATTCCTTTATCTTTTACCAACATGCTGATACATGCACCCAGTAACTTTTTTATAATTCTCCTTCTGAGATAGCAGTGACCTGAATTCTATGTTCCTACCGTACTGTTTTAAATCACACTATCAGAAATATATGAGTAAATGAGGATCTCACAGTAAGGCTGGAAAAACAATATGAGAATAAAAAGTTTTGTGGCTGGCCTGAAAAGAGGTAACTTGGTTTTCAGTTACCTGTTCTCCTAAAAATTCTGTCTCTGACCATACATTGCATTTTCAAAACAAGATGTGATCAAATAAACGTACCCTGTTATAATGCTAAAAAAAATGAGAATAAATATTCTATATACATATAAGATCAGGTCTGGTTCAGGTCCACAGTGACATGTTCTCTGTAGGTATTTAATGAACACTAGTAATAGGATATGTTAATAAATAATACTATCCATGGGACTCGTTTTTTGTCTTTTTCAAACTTTCTACTGAAGTGTCATGTATGTAAAGTACACCTGTCATATATGTTCAGTTAAAAGAATTTTCACAAACTGAATACGCTTATTTAACCAGAACCCAGATCAAGAAAGAGAATGTCTTCATCCCCAAGAAAGTCCTGCATGAGTGGCCCCATCCCCCAGAGGTCTCACATGGGTGTCCTCATCCCCCAGAGGTCTAGCGTGCTCCTTCCAGTCACTGGCTTCCCCGCGCCCCGCTCTGCTGAGGGTGACTGATCCCTGTCTTGCCTTCTGACTACAAACATGAGTTTGTGCCTGTTTTCATACCTTATATAAATGAAATCAAACAGTAAGTACTTTAGTGTCTGGCTCCTTTCATCTTATGTTTGTGAGATTCATGCATGTTGTGTGTGATTGTGGATTCTTCCTTCTCATTGCCATATAGTACTCCTTCATATGAATATATCACAATTTGTCTATCGATTCTACTATTGATAGGCATTTGAGTAATTTCCAGATTGAATATTACAAATATGAACCGTGCTGCTGTGAATATCCTAGTACATGTATTTTGGAGAATATACGTACACAATTTCTGTTGGGTATTGTTGTGGACTGAATGTTTGTGTCTCCATCCCTCAAGTTCGTATGTCGAAAGTCTAACTCACAACGTGACTGTTTTTGGAAATAGAGTCTATGAGGAAGTGATAAAGGTTAAATGAGGTTCTAAAGGTAGACCCCTAATTTGATTGGGCTGGTGCCCTTAGAAAGAGAGGAAGAGACAGCAGAACCCTCTCTCTCCACCATGTGAAAACACAGAGAGAATGCAGCCATTCACAAGCTAGGAAGGGAGCCCTCATCAGGAATCCAGTTGGCTATTACCTTGATCTTGGACTCCCCAGTCTCTAGAACTGTAAGAAATAAATTTCTGTTGTTTAAACCACCCAGTCTGTGGTATTTTGTTATGGCAGCCCAAGCAGGTAGCTACTTACCAGTGGTATGACTGGGTCATAAGGCATGCATATATTCAGCTGTAATATATACAGTATTGAACTGTCAAAAATTTTCCCAAAGTGGTTGCCAACAGTGTATGACTTCCAGTTGCTTCATAGCCTCACCAACACTTAGTATTTTCTGTCTTTTCTACTTTAGCCATTCTGGTGGGTATGTAATGGTATTACATTGTTGTTTTAATTTCCATTTCTTGGATGATTATTGAAATTAAGCACTTTTCACGTGTTTATTGGTATCTGGACATTGTCTTTTATGATGAAATGTTCATTCAAATATCTTTTCATTTTTCTATTGGATTGTCTTTTTCTTAATGATTTGTAGGAGTGTGTTCTAGATACCAAAATGCTTGTCAGTCAGATACATGTATTGTTACTTCCTCCACTCTGTGGATTTTTTGTTGTTGTTGTTGAGATAGAGTCTCATTTTGTCACCCAGGCTGGAGTGCAGTGGCATGATCATAGCTCACTGAAGCATCAAACTCCTGGGCTCAAATGATCCTCCCTCCTCAGCCTCCCAAGTAACTAGGATTATAGGTGTGCACCACTGTGCCTGGCTACCTTTTTATTCTCTTAATAGTGCCTTTTCATGAATAGAAAATTTTAATATATTCCAATTTATCAATTTCATAAAATTCATTTTTAACATGTTCTAAACATCTGTAATGTCCTCGATGCCTTTAAATAAAAAACAAGAATGCTAAATCCCTTCTAGGAACAGCACGATGTATTCACATACATGCCAAATGTTGTACACAGTATTAGTCTTCATAATTATTCTTAAGGGATTCTAAGGGATATATCATTTCTCTATGCATTTTGGGAAGCTGAATATTCATGTATTTAATGTATTCTTAATGATGGTATACAATACTTTTTTAAAAAAACATTGACTTAGTGTTTTGAGTGCTGACTTCAGACACATCCCTAAGCCCCTTTGTTTCATAGCCATCAAGAACTGGAGCTGAAAAGGAAATCAAGTGTCTGATCTGAATTGTGAGGTTGGTTGTGTTTTTGTTTTGAGAGATTATTTATTTCAAATATAATCTTACAGTCAGAAGAGATGTCATATTCTCCATCTCTGTATCTTTAGGTAGGGGAATGTTTCATTCAAACACTCTTGAATACCTGGATGTGGTCCACCATCTATCAGCTCTATTTGGAGCAACTTCCTTACCTTAGAATGGAAAACAGAGGGAGATAGTCAAAGAGCCTTGGATTAGGGGAAACCCTCACCGCTGATGAGATTTATCCAAGAGAGCAGTTTCCAACAGAAGTCTTTGAGGTTCCTAGCCTTTTACCTAAGCCTTCATAATAGCAAACCTATCTAATATGTGGTTCTCTGTATCAGTGGTTTTTATCTCATATGCCACAGAACTTGGGGTTTCTCAGACATACTTCAGGGATTCTGCACATGTTTGGTTCAAATTTCAGTTTTTAAAAAATAGATTTTTACGTTGCCAAAAGAAAGATAATGACAATTTTAACATTACAAACTGCCCACACATGAATTTGAGGTGAAGTCATTTTAGTGTAGATCTCGTAATTAAGCTCCTGCTGCCATCTTTGTAATTGAAGCACATGCCCAGATGTCAAGGTGAAGCACTTTAAAACCATTCTTATTTGTATCTACTTTTCTGGAGAAATCAGGATTTTCTTGATAGCATACAGCCAAAACAGAAGATGCAGAAATAAACTGGGTGTTCAGGCTGCTATAACAGCAACTGTTGACCACAACCCCCAACTTCAAAATTCTGGAGCATAATACAGGGTCAAAAGTGCAGTGGCAGTGAGGCCAACCATGGCATGCTCACCAGACTAGTTCCTGTCGTTCTTATCCATGTCATTGCTGTCCAGACTCCCTTGGTTCCTTCTTGGTTATCCAGACATCCTATTTATTATTTTAGCTACCCAATTTCCTTCCAATAAATTCCTTTCTGCTCAAAACAAAAACAAACCCATGACAACAAAAATGTTTAGTAATAAAACAAATTTTAATCTACTTTATACGCTGGAGTTCTGAAATAGATTTTGTTTGAAAAAGGACTCTAATGCTTTTTAAAATTTAATTTGAAAATCATATACTGCCTCACCTCTCTGCCTCCTGTCTTAGTCTCCCTTTCAACCATGCCTTCAGCCATCTCCATGCAAATCTAACCACATCATGCCTTCACCTAAAATCCTTTAAAAACTTTTACCTGATTGGAAATTCTATAAATTCTATAAAGTTCAAATTATTTGCATGACTACAAGGCCCCTCAAGATTTGGCCCATGTTGGGGGGTGCTCAATCAATGTTTGTTGAATGAATGGATAAAAACTGGAGAATATAAAAACTAGCCACACTATCCTACATCTCCCTTGAGTTTTCAACAATAATAGTAATTGTTATATGATGATTACACATAACTGCTGTACCTCATTTACATAAGGTGCTTTCAGACACATCATCTTATTTATGTATGGTCTCTCCAAACAAGATGAGTTTATAACAAATAAAAGGAAATGCTTCTTTAGAAAACCGTTGTATACGTAAGTTATTACCCCAAGAGGCTGCAAAGTTTGAGAAGAGGTTTTCCTACAGTAATGGATTGATAATGGGTAACTGAGTATTATAAAGGTTGATAACTAAAAGGCTCCTGGTCTGGCGTTCTTAGGAGGAAGGTGGCTCTGTGCATCTGGGCATTGCACCCAGAGACGTGGGATTTTTTGAAAATAAAATTTTTATATTTTTTTGAGACAAGGTCGCTCGCTCTGTCATCCAGGCTAGAGTACAGTGGCACAATCATAGCTCATTGCTGCCCCGAACTCCTGAGCTCAAGCGATTCTTCTGCCTCAGCCTCCCGAGTAGCTGGGACTACAGGTGCACACCACCATGCCTGGCCTTACATAAACTTTTCATTTTTGAAATATCTGGGGCCTATTTTAAACAGTGAACAAGACAGCGAGGACCTATACACACAGTGCTCCCTGACCTTACCAGGCAATGCAAATCTGGGGTCTTGGCTTTTAACTCACTTCCCTGAGGACACTTTCTCAAGTGTTTCTACAATGCCAACTAGGGATTTCAATAGGGCCCAGGGCCTGGGTTTGAGTTCTGCCACACGCTAGGGCGGTTATTTCATTGTTTTACACCTTAATTTTGCTCATACCCAAACTGATAAAACCTCCCCACCCTGGGGTTACTAATAACGACATGAGGTCATATGTGACAATTTAACCAGCTCCTTTGCGCAGGTGTCCCTCACGCCCACCGCGCGTCACTCCTGCGGCCCTTCCACGGCCCCCCGCCTCCGCGGGAGACCGCGCGACCACCGTGCGCACGCGCCGCCGCGCCCCGGGGGCTCTCGCGCACCCGCGCAGCGCCCGCTGGGCGTTCCCGCCGCTCGCCCGGAGCCGCGGGCGCGCGCCCGCCCGACTGCCCCGCCCCTGCGGCGCGCCCCCGCGGCGGCCGCGAGCACGGGCCTGCGTCCTCGGCGCGAAGGGCCATGGAGCCCCTTCGGCGGGCCCACGAGGCCGCGCTCCGGCTGCTGCTGTGCGGGCCCTGGGCCTCGGGCGCCGCCTCCCGCCCGAAGCCCCGCGCCTCGGAGGTGCTGACGAGACACCTGCTGCAGCGGCGCCTGCCGCACTGGACCTCCTTCTGCGTGCCCTACAGCGCCGTCCGCAACGACCAGTTCGGCCTCTCGCACTTCAACTGGCCGGTGCAGGGCGCCAACTACCACGTCCTGCGCACCGGCTGCTTCCCCTTCATCAAGTACCACTGCTCCAGGGCGCCCTGGCAGGACCTGGCCCAGCAGAACCGCTTCTTCACGGCGCTCAAGGTCGTCAACCTCGGTGAGTGGCGGCCGCCGGGGACGGCCCCGCCGTCCGCAAAGCACCTCGGCACACGTTGGCGGCCAGAGGCCCAGAGCCGGCGGGGTCGGGCCGTGCCCGGGGGTCCGCGACATCGCCCCGGCTCCACCCCCCGGAGCGACCGTCTAAGGCCGGCCTGGGCGCCGGCCTTTTGTATTCCCGGCCCGGGAGGTCCTTACCACGCTGGGCTGTTGGCTTCTGAACTCGTTCCCCGAAAGTGGGCTCACTGACGGGCCTGTACTGAGTGAGGGACCATCTCGCGTCTCCCCTGGGGAAGGGCAGTCAGTCCGTCCTCAGGTCCCCCCGCGGTGAGTCAGGGAGGACCCTGCACTGGGCACTGAGGAGGGTGGAAAAAAATAGTCCCCGCCGGAAAGTGGCTCTGAAGTTAAATGTCTGTGGCATAGCGGAATTCATTCCCGTGAACGTCACTTTGTGGGTGCGTTTATGTTACAAAAACTAGAACTACTTTTTAAGTTTCTTTGTTTTCTTTACATGAAATCCCAGCAAGTTCGTTTTACTAAAAGCACTAAAGGTTTCCACCAAACATATTAGCCTCTTCAGGTGCTAGGCCTAAAAGATATTTTAAAAACTACATCTTTAATGTTTGTTTTCATGGATATATTCTAATTCTGAAAGTATCTACCCTCACCAGATGTTTGTTTTCTTTTGTTTCAATGACAGAAGAGGCATGAACATTGACATGGGTTTATCTTTTATAGGTCAGGGAAAAATATAAGGCCTCAAGATGTTTTGAACCTATTAATAGCTGACATAAAATTAATTAATCAAGATTTCAGTAATTCAAAATCTAAACATGGAGCTGAACCATGTTACCCAACCAGTTTTTTAAAGCCAGAATTAAAGCTAAACTCTGTGCAGCTATACCACTAGTATTACATAATTTGTTAGCTGATTAAATTTAAATATGGTATATGTATTTTTACTTAAAAAAACTCACATATGTCAGTCACGGGATTTTTGAGCCATTCCTCCACTAGTGCTGTCCTGGGCTCAATCCAATAAGGAGAAGAGGGTTATCCTTTAAAACTTTGTCGTCTTATTTGACTGATAGACTATCTAGAGCATGACCACTAATTTGGAGGTTGATAAGAAGTCGAAGGATGAGGAGACTTAGAAAATTCAACTCAAAATTGTTTGGAAAGACTGGAGTGATGACTAGATTGAATAAGAATAAGTTTATTTCAGCGTTTTCAGAATCAAGAAATCATTCTTCCCAAATATAAAGAGTAATTGGTTAGGAAAAGTATAATAGGAGGGTTATAGATAAACCATGAGCCAAATGCCTTTTTTTAAAAAAGTTGTCACAATTTCAAATAACATTTTGTTTAAGATCACCTTAATAATTAGGGGCTTCTCTTTTAGATGTAGATATTAAGACATCCCCAAAAAGTAGGATACCCAGCACATTCCCCACATAGAAAAGTTAAATCTTTTGAGGAAAGAAACAGTTGTACTTCTTTTATATGGGCGAGTGATTTAATGGTCTGTATGATCTTTTGGAAATTCTAAAAGTCCTGCTCAAATGAGAATAAGAGTTTTAAGTTAAGCAAAAAGGAAAAGGTTTTGCTCATGCATGCTTTAATACAAATTGGCTTATACTGATAAGGGGAATTTTTTTCTAGGCTTTTTAAAGTGTAGTATAGTCACCAATTTGGTAATGTTTATTTTTTATTTTTGTCTGAAGGTAGGGAATGCAAATTAGATAGTAGGATCCTTTCTTATTTTGTGATGTACAATTACCCCTCTGGATCATCAAGTGCATATTCTATTAATAAGAATACTTAGGATTTTATTCCCCTTCTTCCCTTCCAAATTAGTAATTATCAGAGTAATTCATTTTTCCACTTTCTAAATAATGAAGATTTCTGTGTACCCATTTGTGCCCTTTCTCCTCTGCCTTCCCTTCAATAGAAGCTGACATTTTACTGATGGTTTATCAGTCTGTGTATCCTGCTGGGAAATAGATTGAGATTTAGGAAAAGCAACTTACCATTGGAATGAATGGGTAATCGGAGATTTACTAGCAAGTTCTAATTTTTTTTTAAGTGCTTAATTTGACAGTGGTTTACCTACTGTTCAGTTGACTCAAAATGAATTATTATGCAAAGAACTGATTTTCAAGTTTATTTTGATGTTCTGATATGTTTCAGATAGTCTAGAAAAAAATTAATTTTTCATGGAATCTTATAGACTTTAAAGCATATGTGCTGCAAAGAAGATTCTTTTTATGTGTAAGTTATAAATCTTCCCATTTAGTGTGCTAGTCTCACTGAATAAACAGATGGCAGAAAAAAAAAAAATACAGAATTTATGCCTCCTATATCACAACTCCATCCCCTGTCAAACAGCATTACTGATAATGGTTCCTAGTTGTTTCTTAAGAAGAGGTAATGTAGTTATTATTAAACTAGTAATCTTTGATCAACCCCGCATTTTAGCTGAAAAAATATCGACCATTTGTGTGATTTTTCAAAAGTGTGAATTTTTTAAAGTATCAATATTTTAACTGAAAACTGTGATAAATACTATAAAGCAAAAATCTCAGTGTGACCAGCCATTCCTTAAATTTATATACTTAGCATTGGGTTAAAAGTCATATTTTATATATTTTACTCCCAGTATGTTTAGAAAATTAATAATTGCCTCTAGAGCCTACTTTTTTCTTTCTCATTCTATTGATTTTCAGCTTTTGGAGTTACGATACTGTATTTTATTTTTTATTTCAGCTACTCTCTCTACTCCTTTCTTATTTCTGCCTGTCTTGTTCATGTTTTTCTCTAGTCTGCCTCCCACCCCTGTGCCACTGGCCTTTTTTTCTTTTTGGTTAAATGATTTATAAATAGCTTTATTATTCTAGTTTTTTGTATTTTTTGAGACATTCCTTTGAGGCACTAGAGATTCTTTTGGGCATTACTAGGGAACAGAAGGCAATATAAAAGGTTTCATAGGAATTCTAGGGAACCCTGTGAGAGTGACAGACTTTGACCTAGCATATTCCTAAAAATAGAGGAGTATCAGCCTGAATGGGCATTTTTTTACCTTCTCCTTCTCATTGCCAGTTAGTGATGCTTCTCCTGATTAATCACAGTGGCTGGAATGCAGGTTCAGGGAATAAGCACTGGGTAGTCCAACACACACACTCAAAAAGAGCATAACACAGCAAATATATCCTTGCAGAAAAATAAGAAAAAAAGATTAGCAATATGATTAGTCCTGAGCATGTGTTGATTTCCTTATTAACGAGAAAGAAAGTGATTTTCCAAACATACAGCTATCCTTTTAAATTGTCACTTTCTGCCCATTTCGCACATGGGAGCAATAAAATTAATACTTGTGCAGAGCATACAGTACTTGTTATTGATTTGCCTATGGTTTTATACATATGTTTTTAATATGTTAATAGTCATTGGTTTTAAATAAGTGCATTAAAAGAAAGGAATTATAAAAGTTTGTTTTGTATACAATACAGTAGCATATTCAGAAGAATGCTTAATCCATCTCTGAGTAGTGTGTGTTTGGTTTCATATATCACAAATGGCAACTAATTTCAAATAATCAGCAAAATCTTACCAATGGAAATATTTCAAAGAAGAAACATGGGTTGGAGTCTACTATATACCTCTTTCAAATTGGTTGAAACAAGGTTGTTTTCAAATCAATCATAAAAATACTGATGATAGTGTTTCTTTCTCATGCCTATTATACTGAAATCTTCCTTAGACTTAGGCGTTGCCTTAGGTTTTGAAGACAACCATTTGACCCAGTTTCTTTTAAGGTGTACAAAAATTACTTTAGCCATCAGTGTTACTATCTAACTTAAAGAACAGTAATGTTGACCTCATAATTTTAGCTCAAGGATAATAATCAGGAGTATCTACAATTAAATTAATTAATATTCTTCTCCATTTGCTTATTTGTGAAAAGAATATAGAATTACTTCATGAGTATTTGAAGGTAATGAATTAGTGAAGTGCTTTGAAATAAAATTTATACCAGCCTTATCTATAGTTTTAAAAATCTCTAGGCTCGCATAATGCATAATTGCCATCGTGTTCTACAAGATGAAATTGAGTTCTTAGATGGTAATCATAGAGTCAGTGTCGAGTAATATTTTTATATTTTCAGAACTTTATAATTTGTTAACATGGCTGAAGAGTGTTATGTGATTAGTAGCATGACAAATACATGGGTGCCTGATTAATAAGTATTGATGTTATAAATAACGTTCATTTGTTTTCTAGGTATTCCAACTTTATTATATGGACTTGGCTCCTGGTTATTTGCCAGAGTCACAGAGACTGTGCATACCAGTTGTGGACCAATAACAGTTTATTTTCTAAATAAAGAAGATGAAGGTGCCATGTATTGAAAGTATGCATTGGAGAACATAAATATCATTGGATTTCCTCTGTGTGTATATGCAATATTTATTTTTCATCTTTTAAAATAAAACTTTTGCAAACATCTTTTTCTTTCTGTGTTGTCTGGTTCTTTAAGATGAATCATTGCCCTCAAGAGGTGAAGCTTTACATACATTTTTATATATTGTATACTCTGTTTAGCTAATGGGAACTACAAACACGTGAAGCTTCAAACCATTTTTTTTCCTAGAACTAGGTTAAACTACAGGTAAAAAATGATTATAATGTAATAGATTCTACAGTTGGATATTAACAATTTAAATTGACTCTAAAGAGAAAACATAGATGCCCACACAAAGGAGGGGGGAAATATTTTATATGACATTGGAAAAAGAAGTAGAGGATATTAGGGTATATGGTGGAGATAACAGTACATCATTGGCAATCTGAAGTCTGAACCACTCAGCTGCCAGGATTTTAAATAGAAATGTTTTAAAGCCCTTGTGCCATTTACCTGAAGGAAGAGTTGGAGTGTAATGAGTATAATGTTAGAACTTCTTGTTGCTTAAAGAATCCACAACCATAGTGCTTTTTTAAAAATGTAATAATAACTCTGATTAATGTAAGTACAGCAAGGTGAATGAAATTAAGACATTAAAAGTTAAAGTAGCATGCCGGTAAAACTAAGAATAACTATGTTCTAGAAAGACCCAGAAAAATTAATTTGGTAACTATTTATAAAAGCAATGAACTGAAATGGTACATATACGTAGACAATAGGGAGTGGACTGAAATTTTAAAGACCTGATGATGGCACTTTTGTATTAGAATTTTATTAAGTTAATTGCATTTTTGAAACAAAGTCATTAAAAAAATTTATCCTTGGGGTAGTCACAAAATACCGACACATGGTAAATTTCAGAAATTTGGAGTAATTTAGGGAGAACTAAGTAGAACTATTTAATTTCTAAACCAATGGATGTTTAAGATTTATGATCTCTCCCATAATTACGAACATACATTATATATCATTTTATGTTAATGTGTCGCTGATACTCTGCAACATTTACACATTTTTGTAGCAAAACGTTTTGTAAAATTTAAGCAACATTGAGATGCTTACTCCTATCAAGGCAGTAGAGAAAGTGAGTGGAAGTGATTGAGGTGAAAGCACCAGAATAATGAAGTAATACAAACTGGCTTCGTTAAAGGTAGTCATTTTAAATGAGCCACAGAGAGTGAACTGTTCTGCAAATATATGTAGTGTTCACTTGTCTAAAAGCAATTCTAAATAACACTTTAATCAAAGAAGTACTTATGCCAATATATTTAGTCCAGAAGAATATACTTGACACTAGTTAAATGAATGGCTTGCACAAAGGAGATAGTGTTACATTAAGCTTCATTAATAATAAAACTGACTATTAGCATTTTGCAAGGAAGGCTAGAACTGATTTCCTCTGTAATGGGCTAAGTTAAATAACTATAGCTCATAAGTTTTAAGTCAAATACTGCTCATTCATTGCTGCTGGTCTTGTCAATACTTGCTGTAAAGGTTTGGTCCCAACACAAGGCTGATAAAATGGTTTTTAATTACCAGACTATAAATACAGCTTTTTAGTAGAGTTGCACCTCTTTTCACACTGGCCTGTTTGATTTCTGATAATTTGTACTGCTGACTCTGCTTACCTATTTTTCAATAGCTACCATCAGTGTGACTTTCTGTCCATATAGTGATAGGTAAGTCTCCTTGGAGAACATCTTTGACAAACTACCCTATTGATCTTTGTAATTCTCTGCTGCTTGCAGCATTAAATAGAGCCTTGATTTCTTGTCTGATGTGCTCACTGTGTGACAATTAAGCAAATGTAATATTTTCTTGTATTACATGAAAATCAATAGACCTCTTGATCCTACAGAGTTGATCATGGTGAAGGATGAACTCAATGATGGCTAAGGGCATGGTTCAAAAATTAAAATATTCATTGGATTTAAGTCTTGTAGAAAACGTTTTAGTCTGAAAAACACTTCTCGTTGAACAGCAATAGTTTAAGTTTTTTCTTTAAAGTTGCATATTACACTGAAGCATTGTGGCCTAAAAGGGATAAAGTATAAATGCTGGAAGTCATGAGACTCAGTCTATTTTTAGTATAAGTGCTATCTTACATTTTGACCTCGGGCTAACAATTCTACTCCTTTGTGTCTGAGTTTTTCCACCTGTAATTTGAGAAGAATGAAACAGGAGACCTTTCTACCCTAAAATGTAACATGGATATGCTTGTAAGCACATCAGTTTTACTTTTCTTTCAGAAAGAACCGTGTTTTTGTGATCCACATTCTTCTGTTACATATATTCATATCTAAAGGACTTCATTAATAAAAAGATTTCAAAAATAAGGTGGGAGAGAGAGACACATCGAAGGCATTTTGTGTGAGTATATCTATGCACATGCCAATTAGTCCCAAAGTGGCGTGGAGGGGTCTGAGCGGACCCTCCCCTTCTAGACATCAGGAGTTTTCTTGATTGATGAAACCATGAATTCACCTTTTCTGCCTATACTTCTTTAATGGGATTTTGTCTTTAAAATAACCCAGGAAAAACTGTTAATGAAGATGTTTTTAGTATAAAACTTTGCATCTCTTCTCTTCTTATTCCATACAAATCAATTATCAAGTATTGGAAGAAATTTCTAGCAAAATTCTTAGTTACCGTATAAGTTGTGAGCCACCATACAGATGCAGTAACCAGGCTGGGAGCATGAAAGAGGCTGCTGATATAAAAATACCTATTTTCTCAGTGCTGATGTCCTAATATACCAAATGGTACAAATAGTTGCTTCTTTCATCATACATATTTAGTCATTACTATTTTGCTAATGTTGACTTCAGTAAAAAGTGAAACATTTTTAATTATTAAAGGCCATATGTATTTCTTTTAAAAAGTACATTTTATTTCATATCATTGATACTTATATTCATCCAAAACTATAAGCAGAAAACATCTGTAATTCTTTGTGAAATATCTTTTAACTCTTAAAGAATGAATGATACTTAAATGAGTGGGATGACATAAAAGGCAAGGATCTTGGTTTCACTTCACTTAAAAGCTAATGCAGATAACAGAAACCTTATCCTAAAGCTAGTGGATCAAGTATCTACTTTTATTCAGCACTTACTATTCAGACAATAATGACTTTTGGGGGCATCTTAACCTAAACAAGTACTTAGCATTACATCTCACCTGGGTCAACAGTCTAGGGTATCGGAGTTAAACTGTGTTACTGTAAATTAATGGAAAATGTAACTGCACTTTGCTGAGAGATCAATGTCCAATAAAGGCTGCACAATCAAATCTTGTTGCAATGATTGAGGTCTTTAATTGCCTTTCGAAGATAAGGTGGTAATCAACACAGCTTTAACTGATCTTTTTTACTAGTTCAATTACATGCTAATGACTAGTGCCAAGTCAGAATCTTTAACTACTTAAACTTATTAAATCTTATTTTAGTAATGAAAAATTACTTAAGCTATGCAATCAATAGAACACAAATCTTAATTACTATATTTCACTTTCATATCATTTTATGTGCTTGACGAATGTTTCACAAGGGCTTTCCCAACAATGAGAAGTGTTATTAGTAGTGTCCACAGTCCACAGAGTATTTTTTTAAATTGGAGATCAGATGTTGATTTTTTTTTCCTTTAATGAAAATGTGGCTAAAATGGTTTCCACTAACAAAAGCTTGGCCATCCAGTTACTGCTCAGAACTCTCTTCTGCTAATTGAGAGTGCTAACACAACTGAACTAAAGTAAATCTAGATTGTTATTAGTAAGTGTATTTCTAAAAAGTTCGGTTAGATTTCTAGTAAAGAAATGATTTCACATAGAACCTACACAATTTTCTTATTTAAGGAAAAGATAAATGTAAAAGGCAATGACAAAAGAAAAAACAGATAAATTGGACTTGATCAAAATTAAACATTTGTGCTTCAACAAACACTATCAAGAAAATGAAAAGACAATCCACAGAATGGGAGAAGGCATTTGCAAATCATATATCTGATGAGGGACTTACATCCAGAATATATAAAGAACTTTTAAAACTCAACAACTCAATTAAAAAATATATTTGAACAGACATTTCTCCAAGAAGACATACAAATGGCTAATGAGCACATGAAAATATGTTCAACATTAATCAGTAGGGAAATGCAAAACAAACCCACAATGAGATAACATTTCACATCACATTATATTTTGATGAATATAATCAAAAAGACAGATAATAACAAGTGTGGGTGAGGATGTGGAGACAATGGAAGCTTTATACCTTGCTAGCAGAAATGTAAAATGGTGCAGCTGCTTTGGAAAAGTTTGGCAGTTCCACAGAATATTAAATATGGAGGTATTAATACTATACAACTTAGCAATTGTGCTCCTAGGTATATACCCTAGGGAAAACATATGTCCACACAAAAACTTGTACAGTTCATGAATGTTCATATCAGCATTATTCATACTAGCAAAAAGGTGGAAAAAACTCAAATATCCATCAATTGATGAACAGATAAATAAAATATGGCATAGTCACACAATGGAATGTGTACTGATACATGCTATAGCATTGATGAAGCTTGAAAACATTATGCTAAGTGAAAGAAGAGTCATAAAAGACCACATATTACATAATTCTATTTATGTGAAACTGCCAGAATAGGCAAATCTATAGAGACAGAAAGCAGATGAGTATTTACCTCGGCCTGGGGAGGCTGGGAAGAAATAAAGAGTGACCATTAGTGAGTATAGGGTTTCTTCTGGGGATGATGAAACTGTTCTAAAATTGATTATGGTGATGGTTGTACAATTCTGTGACTATATTCAAACCATTGAATTGTACACTTCAAATGAAAGAACTGTATGGCATGTGAATTATATCTCAATAAAGCTGTTAAAAATTATTAAAGGGGAGGGGAGGAATGTACAATTAGTGTTCAGTGGGTACAGAGTTTCAGTTTTGCATGATGAAAAGCATTCTGTAGATGGATGGTGTTGATGGTTGCACAATAATATGCATATATTTACTACGACTGAATGGTACACTTTAAGATGGTAAATATTATGTGAATTTTACTATAATGAAAAATAATTTTTAAAAATTAGTAAAAAATTTAAAGTTACCATGATAAAATATAACTGCATGATTCCTATAGAAAATAACTGAGTTTAGAAAAATGTTAGCAATTAAAATAGTTAAAACATGTTGATTTAACATCATTTTATATGTTGCAATCTCAGAATTTTAAAAATTTTAATTATGAAACCTAGTTTTAACTAAGTAGATGAAATCTCATTTGGGATCATTTTTAGTAGTATTAAAAAAAGATATATTTTCATATCTCTACTCACACTCACAAAAATTCATTCAAGATGGATAAAAGACTTAAATGTAAGGCATGAAACCATAAAAACTCTAGAAGAAAATGTTGGAAAAACTCTTTTAGATATTGGCCTAGGCAAAGAATTTATGAAGAAGATCCCAATGGCAATCACAGCAACAACAAAAATAAATAAATGGGGCTTGATTGAATTAAAAAGCTTCTGCACAGCCAAGGAAATAATCAACAGGGCAAATAGACAGCTTACAGAATGGGAGAAAATATTTGCAAGCTATACATTCAATAAAGTGCTAATAACCAGAATCTACAAGGAACTCAAGCAAATCAGCAAGAAAAACTCAACCCCATTAAAAAGTGGGCACAAGATATGAACAGAAGCTTTTCAAAAGAAGATAGACAAATGGCCAATAAACATATGAAAAAATGCTCAGCGTTACTAATTATCAGGGAAATGCAAATTAAACCCACAATGAGATATCATCTTGCCCCAGAAAGAATGGCTTTTATTAAAAACCCTAAAAACAGTAGATGCTGGTGTGGATGCAGAGAGAAAGAAATGCTTATGCACTGTTGGTGGCACTGCAAATTAGCACAATCTCTCTGGAAAACAGTATGGAAATCCCTCAAAGAACTAAAAGTAGACCAGCAATCCCACTACTGGGTATTTACCCAAAGGAAAAGAAGTCATTTTATCAAAAAGACACCTGCACGCGAATGTTTATTGCAGCACAATTCACAATCGCAAAGATGTGGAATCAACTCAAATGCCCATCAATTCATGAGTGGATTAACAAAATGTGGTATATGCATACCACAGAATACTACTCAGCCATGAAGAAGGATGACTTAATGTCTTTTGCAGCAATATGGGTGGAACTGGAGACCATTATCCTAAGTGAAGTATCTAAAGAATGGAAAAACAAACACCACATGTACTCACCACTAAATTGGAAGTAATTGATGAACACACATGTGCATAGAGGAAAGTATAAATCAATGGAAATCAATTGGGGGGAGGGGAAGGAGGGGATGGGTGAAAACTTACCCAACAGGTATAATTGAACATTATCTGGGTGATGGCACACTTATAACACTGACTCAAGCATTACAAAAGCAATCCTTGTAACCAAAAACATTTGTATCCCCATAATACTTTGAAATAAAAAAATGAATAAAAAAGGATGTATTTGGTTTGAAATTATTTAAGATAAGACCAAAGTAAGCATGTAAAGTGTTAGTAAAAGAAAATATCCTCTCTTAGATCCTAGTTGCTAGATAAAGAATATCAGCTACTACTAGTACAAGGTTTTATATAGTATTGCTTATGGCTATTTTAGTTGCACTTATATCATTTTAAATACAGCTTATGAACATTGTACTATTCCATTATATTATTAATTTATCTTCAGTTATATTTATAGTATCAATTTAAAAGCTGTAAAACTTCACAAGAAGTAGCTTAAACACAAGTATTTTGATAAACAAAAGCTTTTGGTTTTTAAAAGCAAATCATGTAAACAGTACTTCTTAAAGAAGATTTGAAGTTTTTGTTGTTGTTGATAGAATTATGAACCTTATAAACTCAGTATTTTTTAGTTAACCTAAATACATAAATCTGTTTGAATTCATCTTATGAAAACAGATATGTCATTAGATATACGATCATTATATGCTTTAGTGATTCATGGACCTTGTTACATACATGCTTTGTAATGTATGAATTATTTAGTAAGAAAAATCACAATAATTTTGTTGTTACTCAAAAATTTATGGGCTGGCAGAAACAATTATGCAGCCCCTGAAGCTGGTATGTTAAGGTAACATCATTAACACTACGTAGTATGATTTTTTTTTAGTAGTTATTTGACATAACCTTTACTGCTTCTGCTAGAATATATCAGTAATTTTATAACACTCTGTCTGTAAACAGAACATTGAATTTATTAGCCACAAAGTGATTCATTTTATTCTATTTTCATATTAGTACATAATTTAAAATCAGACCTAAAAAGTTGTCTACTCAAACCCTAAAGCAAGAATAGAAATATACAAAATAAAAATTAATACTCTAGCCAATAGATATAAATGTAAAACTCCATTTAATGAAATGGATATTTTTATTTTTAAAAATGTAGATATTAAAAGAATTGGATGAAAATAATTCATGAGAGCAGGAGATGATCTTGTAACCTTTTTTATACATTGTATTAAGACCCTTACTATGGGATGAAGACCAAAATTTTACTTTCTCATGCTTTCAAATCTCTAAATTTACAAAATGAAGGAACCAAGAGTTTGAATAAAAATCTAAATAGTGTCACTTAATTTTAGACCACATTTAAAAATCAACAGTCATTCCTTTATCCAACAAATACTTTTGACATTGACCATGTTGAAGGCAAATTTTAGTAACTTTACCTGCCAATAAAATCTAGCAGTTCTGAATCTACACAGAGGCCATTCAAGCCATTCTGAAAAAGACTGCTTCTGCACACAACCAGGCGTTACTAATTTTTGTTTCCAATATTTATCATATAATAAAGGTTCTATTTTGGATAAATATGTAATGATTCAAAATTAAAAAGAAAACTTGCCTTTGTCTTTATAGCTTTTAAAAAAGGATACTTTAATTGGAGATCATATGGATGCTTTTCAAGAACAGCAGTAAGTTTTGAAATATTATCTCAGATGTAATGAATTAACTATGTATTCTGAAAAATGGAAGATTGGAATCTTGTTGCATTATCCATTTGAGGCATTTCAGAAGGTGCCATCTATTTTCTCATATTAAGAATTTTACTGGGCCGGGCGCGGTGGCTCACGCCTGTAATCCTAGTACTCTGGGAGGCCAAGGCGGGTGGATTGTTTGAGCTCAGGAGTTCGAGACCAGCCTGAGCAAGAGCGAGACCCTGTCTCTACTAAAAATTGAAAGAAATTACATGGACAATTAAAAATATATACAGAAAAAATTAGCTGGGCATGGTGGCGCATGCCTGTAGTCCCAGCTACTCGGGAGGCTGAGGCAGAAGGATCGCTTAAGCCCAGGAGTTTAAGGTTGCTGTGAGCTAGGCTGACGCCATGGCACTCTAGCCCATGCAAGAAAGTGAGACTGTCTCAAAAAAAAAAAAAAAAAAAAAAATTTACTATTCTAAAGTCAAACTTAGAATGATATGTAGAAGTAAATGAAGTGAAACATTAAACAGAAAGTACTAGGATCTTTTTAAACAAAGTAAGAAACAATGTGTTAGTAACTACGAGGCAAGAAGAATGTTTATTAGGGTTACCTCATGGGGCAGTGAGTCCTCTGTTGTTGAAGATGTCCAGAGAGGATATATGATAATTCCTCGGGTAGATGCGGAGAGAATTCTTGAATGAGGCAGGGGATTAGATTGGTGATTTTGTAAGATCCCTTTAATTCTCAAATTTTATTATCATTCTTGCATGCCTATGTTTGATTCCCAATCATGCTGTTTAGTTTGGTGTTTACTGCTTTTCTACTATGTATGTAATAAAAAGAACCATGTTTTGAAGATAAAAGAAATGGTTTAAGCTCTTGCTCTACCATTGCTGGTTGAGCAACTTTGAGAAAAATTAGAGTTTTCTAAGTCTCAGTGTCTTCAAGTATACAACAAGAAGTTCATCTAACACTTCCATAGCGTTTATTTGTGCCAGGTCCTCATTTAAGGACTTTACACATACGAATTTACTCATCCTCTCATAACCCTATGAGGTAGGCACTATTTTTATGCTTATTTTTCAGCTGTGGAAACTGGGGGGGTCTTGCCCAAGATTACACACGGTGTCATTCCAATCCCTGCAGTCTGTCCAGAGTCCCTGCTCTCAGCTGCTACCATGCACTTGTCCTACGATGCACATGGTCAGACAACAGATGCGCAAGTGCTGTTAAAGCTGTGAAGTGCCACACTAATGTGAGTTATGTTTTGTTATGATTAGTACTCCTACAAATAAAGAAAATAACATAGATATGTTCAAACAATGAGAAGAGAGGCATTATAAAGTTTAAGTGATTCGTAGGAACACCAGCCTACGCTACCTAAAGGAAAATGTAGTATGTAGAAATGAAGTGCAATGGCATTTTAATGAATGAATGAATTCATGTTAGAGTATCTAAATTCCACAGTGCCTGGCCTACAGTGGTGCTTCATAAATAACCGGCTGAACTTCCATGTCTGCTCCTGCATGAGTGCTGGGATTGTTCCCGTCCGGCTTTTGGGAGTTTGTCTGTGTCCATTTTTGTCCATGTCTCTTCATATTCTTTTTTTTAAACTAAGAGATATTAACCAACTTGATGAGAATGCTTATGTTTATTGTGCTGTTATTCTATTGTAAATTATATTTTTTACAAATTAAAATTATTGCTGGTGTGTAGAAGTGCAACTTATTTTTTAAAAAAAAAACTTTTGGCCGGGCGCGGTGGCTCACGCCTGTAATCCTAGCACTCTGGGAGGCCGAGGTGGGTGGATCGTTTGAGCTCAGGAGTTCGAGACCAGCCTGAGCAAGAGCGAGACCCCATCTCTACTAAAAATAGAAAGAAATTATATGGACAGCTAAAAATATATATAGAAAAAATTAGCCGGGCATGGTGGCGCATGCCTGTAGTCCCAGCTACTCGGGAGGCTGAGACAGGAGGATCGCTTGAGCCCAGGAGTTTGAGGTTGCTGTGAGCTAGGCTGACGCCACGGCACTCACTCTAGCCTGGGCAACAAAGTGAGACTCTGTCTCAAAAAAAAAAAAAAAAAACTTTTTATTTTGGTATAATTTTAGCTGTACAGACAAGTGCAAAGACAGTACAGGGAGTTCTAGCACACTCTCACCTCCATGTGCCCCTAATGTTAGCATTTTCCATAACCATTGTACATACCTCAAAACTAAAGTCAACACTGGTACATTATTCTTAACTGAGTGTCAGAGTTTATTCAGACTTCGCTAGTTTTTCTACTGATGTCCCTTTTCTGTTCCATGATTCCATCTAGGATCCCACGTTACATTTAGACATCATGTCTCCTTAGTCTTCTCTGGTCTGTGATGGTTTCTCAGACTTTCCTTGTTTTTTATGGCCTTGACAGTTTTGAGGAGTACTTTTCAGGTATTTTGTAGAATGTCCCTCAATTTGAGTTTGTCTAATGTTTTTCTCATGATCAGACTGGAGTTATGGGTTTTGGGGAAGAAGGCCCCAGAGGTCAAGTGCCCTTCTCATGGCATCACATCAGAGAGTACATCATGTCAACATGGTTTATCGCTGGTGATGTTAAACCTGATTGCTCCGTTAGAATGGTGTCTGCCAGGTTTTTCTGCTGCAAAGTTCTTCCATCCTCTATTCTCTTCATGTTCTTTTAAATCAAAATTAATCAACAACTATTGGAGTGTTATATGCAAGGGCCCATACTAGGCTCTGAAGGAGACAGGTGGATTTCTTTTTCTTTTTTGAGACAGAGTCTCACTCTGTTGCCCAGGCTAGAGTGCCGTGGTGTCAGCCTCGCTTACAGCAACCTCAAAGTCCTGGGTTCAAGTGATCCTCCTGCCTCAGCCTCTCGAGTAGCTGGGACTACGGGCATGTGCCACCATGCCTGGCTAATTTTGTCTATACATAATTTTAGTTGTCCATATAATTTCTTCCTATATTTAGTAGAGACAGGGTCTCGCTCTTGCTCAGGCTGGTCTCGAACTCCTGAGCTCAAAGGATCCTCCTGCCTCGGCCTCCCAGAGTGCTAGGATTACAGGCGTGAGCCACTGCACCCGGCCTGGATTTCTTCAACATGGGAGGCAATCAATATTAGTTATGAAATGTACTGTTTAATGGGAGTCTATGATTGTTATTCTATCAATCTTGTGGTGGTGGGAAGGCAAAGAAGCAGGTGATACTCAAGGCAGGCAGGAGAAGCATATGGAAGTTGCATTCCTATTGCTCAATCTACATTGCCTTCAAAACTCACGCATTCAACAAATATTATTAAAGTGCCCGGGATGTACCAGGTACTCTCTTAGGTACCAGGGATATGGAAATGAATAAAACACACAATTCTCTCCCCTCATGAAGTTATAGTCTAGTGGAAAGACAGACAGACAAATGAGTAAAATATGTGGTATGTTAAATTGTGGTAAGTGCCAGAGGGAAAATAAACTAGAAGAGGATTAGGAATCATGCACACTTTCCTGCTTGTATCCGTGGGTGGGTGGGCTTGGGGCTGGTTTGCAATCTCAATAGAGGAAAGACCTCAGGAAGAAGGTGACATTTGAGTCAAGACCTGCAGAATGTGAGGGAATGAGCCACGTAGATATCTAGGGTCAGAGCAATCCACACAGAGGAAATGGCAAATGCAAAGCCCCAAGGTGGAACGCCTGCCATGTTCAAGGAACAGTGAGGAGAGGCTGGTGTGAGTGAGGAGGAGTAGCAGGAAATAAGGTTCAGGAGTTCCAAAGGGATGGGGGGCAGAATGTGTAGGGTTTTGTAGGCCAAAGGAAAGGACTTTGGCTTTTACCCTGCACAAGATAGGAAGCCAACCGGAGAGTTTTAATCAAACAAGTGACCTGATCCAACTGTAACTACTTGTTGTAGGGGAAAGGGTAAAAACAGAAGATCAGGAAAGAATAGTTTGGACTGGGGTAGTTGCAGTGAAGGTGGCGGGAAGGGCTCAGATTCTAGGTTAAAGATTCGAGATTGAGAGCAAGGTAATGAGATGAAAGAAAACCTTTCTGAATTTATAATAGCAAAATGTGATTTTCCTCATTAAAGAAAATCACTTTAAAACAACAACAAAATAACTTGATTAAAAAATGGGCAGAAGACTTCAGTAGATATTTCTCCAAAGAGGACATACAAATGGCCAAGAAGAATATGAAAAGACGTTCAACATCACTAATCATGAGAGAAATACAAATTAAAACCACAATGAGATATCACTTCACACCCAATAGGATGGCTGCTATAAAAAATACAGAAAATAACAAGTGTTGGTGAAGATGTGGAGAAATTGGAACTCTTATGCACTTTTGGTGGAAATGTAAAATGGTACAGCCATTGTGGAAAACAGTATGGTGGTTCCTCACAAAATTAAACAAAATATGACCCAGAAATTCCATTTCTGAGTATTTATCTAAAAGAACTGAAAGCAGGGACAGAAACAGTATTTGTACACCCATGTCCACAGAAGCATTATTCACAATAGCCAAAAGGTGGAAGCAACCCAAATGTCCATCAGTGGATGAATGGATAAACACAATGTGGTAAATACATACAATAGAATTTTGTTCAGCTTTAAAAAGGAAGGAAATGCTGACACATTACAACATGAATGAACCCTGAGAGCATTATGCTAAGTGAAATAAGCCAGTCACAAAAAGGCAAATGTTGTATCATTGCACTTATATGAGGTATCTAGAGTAGTCAAACTCATAGAAACAGAAAGTGGAATGTTAGTTGGCAGGGGCTGGAGGAAAGAGGAAGTGGGCAGATGTTTAATGAGTGTAGAGTTTCAGTTTTGCAAGATGAAAATCTGGAGACTGGTTATACAAATTGTAAATATACTTAACACTAATGATCTGTACACTTAAAAATGGTTAAGATGGCAAATTTTATGTGTATTTTATGACAATTAAAAATTTTAAAATGTAAAAAAATGACTAGACACCTAACTTTACAGAAATGTAACTCTTGAGTTGTTTACCAGTTAACTGGAGTCAGTACGGGCCAGTTTTAATATTCCTTAATGTTATTACTCTGATGAACTGCATTGTTTTTATTTTCTCCTCTGGGTTCATTTTTCTCCTAGTGTTTACCACTATCTAACATATATTTCACTCATTTGTCTGTCTGTCTCCCCTCATCAGAATACAACTTTGTGAGAGGAGGGATTTTCTGTTATACTTATGAGAAGTCCTTCAAGTAGGAAAAATAGAAATAAGCACAGGTTTTTACCATAGTAAATCTGCTTTATGGCTAGTAAACTATCTCAGCCAATGCCTGAGTAACTATACTGACTTATATCCACTAATAAAAAAGAAAAAAAGTACTATATGCAAAAGTCTTAAGATTGCAACTTTAATGTTGAATATTAAATATTCTTTAAATTTAGACAATTAAGCTCTATTTGGTAAAGAGATGAAAAAGTTATATTTTGCTATTTATGATATCCAGTGGAATGGTCTTGTATTATCTGTGACTACAATGCTTTTTGCAATGAGGGTTAGAGTTTTCTGGAAAATCCATGCTCAAATCATCAAAGTTAAGATTTCTTACTACATAAAGGCTATGAAGAACTGAAGTGTGATTATATTGGCTCTGCAAATATTGGGAAGAGTTATGAGTTTGCCATTAGTGTAAGAGAAGCTTCAGAATATGTATGCAAATTTGGCAAATTGAGTTGGTTTTCCCCATGGTACTATGAATAAAGGAGACATTTTAACAAACCATAGATTCATAGAAAATCTCTAGTTTTGTGGTCTATTTCCTCTAATAATAGGAAATGAATTTTGAATAAAAAGTACACGGGGACCTTGGATGAACAGTTTATTTTTCACTGGATTGAAGAAGTGCAGGTAGAAAGGGGCAATTCCTAGAATATCTGGAGGATCTGACTAAATGAATTTCTACCTAAGCTATTAATTTGCAATAACTAAAAGGTGATCATTTATCTCCTACAGTGGCCTTTCAAATTAAATATAAAAGAAATTCAGGCAGAGAAAATTATGCACAAAAAACTTGATATTATACTGAAAATGACCAACATTTAAATCATTTTTACTCTGGCATTAATCAACTGTTACAAGGGAAACTGACACCACTCCTCCACTGAATTAATACAAAATTCAACCCAAAAAAGCAAGCCGATGTTTGTACCTTGATTAGAAACAGAAAAAAGACGAACCGATACGGTGCAATTTATAAACAAACTTCCGTATAAAGCACCAAAGACTGAGAAGATCATGCGTTAAAAACTCTGAGGTAACAAGGCATTTAAAATTAACCAAGGTTTAGTGCTACTGCCCTGGTATCACCGACTGCGTAAGCATTGCAATTTAGTTGAAAATATATGGGCTAGCCTGGATATTTTTGCAATAGTTTAATGAGTGGTGATGATGCTACTACTGCAGCTGTCCCCAGGCAGTTAAACTCTTTACAGAGTTTCTTTACTATTGCTTTTGAATAGGGGACTGTTTTCTATTTTAGGGCACTCGTGGGGTAAAGAACCTCATTGAAAAATTTATATACGTTTCCCAATGTGGGAGAAAGGCGATCCTCTGGACTTGTGATTTGGAAAAAAAAAAAAAAAAAAGACTATTTTTTTGAGTTCTTGCCTTTCTCTTGCTGATTTGATGCACAAAACCCCATGAATATTCAGGTGCACGGCTTGAAAAACTAGGGATAAACCCGAGCTGAAGTTCTGTCTTTATGAGGCTTTTGTAAAGGGAAACAGTACGCAATTTTAAGCCTTAATTGGCTTTTGGCGGATTGCAGCCCTAGGTCCGTTTTGTCCTTCGTTTGTTAGATGTTTTCACCTTACTGTCTTTAACCAGAGTCCGGCAAAGAGACTGCCGCGACCCGGCTGCCGCCAGCGCTCACGTGGCGCTGGGGGTCTCGGGAGCTAGCAGGACCAGCCCCGCCCCCTCACCCCGCGCCGCTTGTCCCTTTCGCGGGTGCCGCCCGCCGGGAGCTGCCCTTTTCCAACATGGCGCCGCGGGAGGCGGGTCCCGTTCGTCGGCTCCCGGGGTTCCGGCGCCGCGCATTTTGGTTCCGGAGTAACAGTGCCCTCGCCACCGCCTTCCTCCTCCTCTCGCCGCTGCTGCCGCCGCTGCTGCCGTCACCGCCGGGCCGCGCGGCCTGCGGCGGCCGGGGCTGAACCTGCGCGCGCCGCTCGGTCTGTCTCCGTGTGGGACAGAAGACTCGCCCCCTGACCCTCCCGCGGAGGCCCCCTCGGCGTTCTAGTGGTCTGGGGGTCCCGGGGCTCCTTCCTAAAAGCCCGGGACTGAGTCTCCTGCAGTCGGGACCTTCTCATCCGCTGAGGAGGGGTGGACCCCTGCCGCTGTATCTACCCCAAACTGGGTCCTTGCTCTGCCGTCTCACACTCACACGGACGGCAGAAAGCTTCACCATACTGTTTGCCTTCCTTTCCAACTCCAGAACCTTCTGACCTCCGCTAGTTCCTGCTGGCCCCTGCCCGCTTCCCAGTGCGCCCCGCCAGGAGACACCCTCAGACCCTATACACCCTGGGTCTGGCTCGGTGCCTGCGGGCCCCTGCCTGATCACCCCTTCTCTCTTCATCACACCCTCATCCTCCAGTCCCCTGTTTTCACCTTCTGTTCTCTACCCCTCACTCCCTTTGTCACCTCTTGACGTCCCTGCCTAACCAGGGGCGAGCCGGTACCCCCCCGCCCCAAGATGTGAGCCCCTTTAACCTGTAATGCTCTGGCTGACCCTTGGCCCCTCCCATGCCATGGAGAACCAGGTGCTGGTGATTCGCATCAAGATTCCAAATAGTGGCGCGGTGGACTGGACAGTGCACTCCGGGCCGCAGTTACTCTTCAGGGATGTGCTGGTGAGTGGTAATCTCAGCGTCCAAATCCCCGAGTGGGGGGCTCAGGGACTTGGGTAGTCTGCAGCTTGACCACTGGTGGCATGTGTTAGTGGCGATGGCAGTTTTATTGCTTCAACCACAGCATTGATTAATTGCATCAACCAAAACCTGGCAAACGTGCAGGTCTCTGGGGAAATAGACAAATCAGACTGAACCCCTGTCCTCAGGGAGCTCACAGCCTGAACTGAGACACACACACAGGCAACTAACTGGGATGCAAAACGCTGTCTAGAAGAGTTTTTTCCTAAGTGTTTCAGGGAATGTCCCTGGCCAGATTCCAGCCATGTCTTTCTACTAAGTTCTCTGAACTTGGTGACCAGCCAGGAAAGGGAAACAAGGGCAACTTTAATTTACCATGTTGAGCAAATTTAAGGCATCATTGAGTGTAAGACATCTTACCACTAAGAAAGAAAATAACTGCCTGTTAACTATGATATACCATCCGTTGTACAAAAATAGCCCAATTTCAAAGATATTAAAATAGAGGGAAAGTGTGCACCTTAGAATTGATGATGTATTACCTTCAGGATACTCAGAATATATTTCAAATAAAACTATGGAATGTGAGAGCCATAAGTAAAATTATGGAATGTAGGTGGCCTCTTCAGCGCATGTATCTTTTTTGCAGGTAGTTACTGAAGAGCAGTGAAGTGACAAGACTTTTCAAAGCTGTGTAGCTCCTGAGTGGGAGAGTCGGTACCAGAACTTAAATTTCCTTACTTTTACTTAGTAATTTTCTCCCCCACATGCTGCAGCCATATTTCATCTTTCTAGGATTCATTCGAGATAGACGGGGTACATTGTGCCCATTTTGTATACTGAATGACACAGGCATGGAAGGCAGAAACTGATATACCAAGAAGCACTGTTGCAAGTAGCAAATCTGTGGTGGAACTTACCCGCAAGATAAGAGGGGGCTGGGTGACACAGGTTCATGGGAGGAGGAGGATTGTGATGTGATTTTTTGATTGTCTTGGGTGACTCAATCAAAACTTGATTTCTATATATTTTGAGTTGTGACCCTACTGACCACCCAGGCCATGCAGATGTTCAGGTGCCTAGGCCAGGAATGTAGAGGCTACAGTGAGCCAGCAGCCTTCAATCCCGTGCATCAAATGCCACCCTTCTCTTTGCATCCAGAGCTCTGCACGCACACGCACGCACACACGCATATCTTGCCTCATGATAAGACCCAAATTCCTTCACGTGGTCCTCTGGGCACATCTTGATTGGCTTTTGCCTGCCTGGCATCAGCTTCATCTCTCACCACACCCCTATGAGCATCCTGTGCCCCAGGTACGTAGAATTACTTTCATTTCTCCCAAGTGCCCAGGCCGCCTCCACTCTGCCCTTTTCTTCAATTGGCCAATTCCCACTTATCCTTCCAAGTCAAGTTTTGCTTTTTCTCCATGTTAGTCTTTGTATGTGCCCCACCTCCGTGTTCCCACAGTTTTATGTAGTTCCCCCAGCAAAGCACACATGTTCAGTCATGATTCTTTGTCTCTTCCACTAGATGATAAACTGGTGGAGGAGATGGATGTATGTTTTCCCTGTTTCTGTTGCTTCGTAGGACCCTGAAATATTTGCTTAATGAGGAAGCTTCAAAGAGGATACGTGCAGTTAGGGTTCTGTGGACAGATCACTAGATTTTGAGTCAAGAAATTTGGGTTTAATTGTAAGCTGTCCCAGTACCTAGGGAAGTCACCTATGTCTCTGAGCCTTAGTTTCCTTGTTGTAAAATAGGAATACTTATACCTGCCTCAAAAACCTGTGAAGATTATGTGAGATTGTGTCTATGATGAGAAAGATGAGCTTTCTCTCACTTCACTCAATGAAACAACAGAAGATATTATTTTAAGTCGAGTAGTACAGTGTTTAAGACCACAAACTCTGGAGCCAGACCGTCTGGGTTTAAATCACAAGTTCTACCACTCAGGGAAGTGTCTTCTGTGTCTCAGTTTCTTCATTTGTTAAAAAAAAAAAAAAAAAAGAGGGGATAAAAATAGTGCCTATCTCATAGAATTTTGAGGACTGCTCTGGGCCTTGTCCTTTGTCTGAATCTTCAGGGACTGGCCGCAATGTCAAGGAGACCTACCTGGTCCTGAAGGAGAGAGACATTTGGATTATCTGTTGTATCTATTTTGCAGCTTTCTGTGTTTCTCTTCTTCCCTGAAGAACGAGTCCCTAGTTCTGGGAAAACTGCAGGAGGTTGAGAGAGTGTCCAGTCCTCTCTGCTCTGCTCTTTATATTCTATGGTCTCTAAGTCCCAGCTCAGATTCCCCTCCTCTATGAAATGTCTGTCTAAACTGAGCCTTTGATTTTTCCCTCCTCCTGAATTAGCAAATACTATTTGCTATTTATGTTTTTTGTTTGGTTCTTATTATACTATAGAGCCAAACATGCTATGTTTTATGTTATTAATCTTTTAGGTTTGTCTAAGGTCAAGGACCAAGTCCTTATTTTCCTATAGCCTATAGCTCTTGAGCTTTATGCTCCTGGCGTGTTGTAGATGCTCGATTATATTTTTGGTCTGTCACGTATTTGTCTGATTTATTGAAAGGAAGGAGAAGAAGAGAATCAAGACATGATCACCATTACGATATGTAAACTTAGTTTCTCTTTTGAAATCTTCTTCAGGTTAGGTAAAATGGTTTTGTTGTCAAAGGGAGGAGATGGTCACTTGGAAATAAGTTACTTAAAATATTACCTGAAAATGTACATAAAATCATTAAATGTACCCTACTTAAAAATTACTGGTAGATATTGACTAATTTTCAAACTTCTTACCCCTTTGTCATTATGATAGCCTCACTTTATTCTCTTTAAAGAAACAAGATGGTTGTGTTCACATGGTTCTCTCCAGCAGGTTTGTTTTTTTCTGTCTCGTTTTCCCCACGTCACATGTAAAGCATGTGTGGCGCCTTATTTATGTTGATGACCAAAAGCATGCCCTTGCTTCCCAGTGGCGTTTTCAGCGGGTTGTTAGAAATTTGCTGTTTGATGGGGTCTGCTATTCATAAGTAGAAAGGATCCTAAATTAATTTGCTAATACTGTAGAGGGATCAGAGTTCCCTGGAAGTAACTAGTGATAACCTAGACATAGAGGATTGGGGATGGAGCAGTTTTTTTCACCCTCCTTTTTTTTCATTTTTTAACCTATGCTAGCTAGAAAGGGTCTTCAGTAAATGCTGTGGAAGGATGAAGTCAGTGAGCGAATGACTATCCTCCATTGATTGTTGGGTGCTGGAATTTCAAGGTTTTATTATGAGGTAAGCTTTGTAATGTTTCAGTGATCGGTGATGTGGGGTTTTTTATTTGTTTGATTGTTTTGAGACAGAGTCTTGCTGTCACCCAGGCTGAATTGCAGTGGTACGATCATAACTCACTGCAGCCTCAAACTCCCTGGCTCAAGCAATCCTCCTGCCTCAGCCTCCTACGTAGCTGGGACTACAGGCGTGTGCCACCACACCCAACTAATTTTTAAACTTTTTGTAGAGATGGAGTCTCGCTGTATTGCTCTAGGCTCCTGGCCGCAACTGATCCTCCCACCTCAGCCTCCCAAAAGGCAGGGATTAGTCATGAGCCACTGCACCTGGCCAGTGATGGGTGTTATTTATTTAGCAGGCACTAATATGGTACTTGCCACGTGCTAGATACTCTTCTAAGCACTTTCCAAATATTAACTCATTTAGTCCTACAAGATTGTCCTGCAATCTCATTTTACACATAAGGAAACTGAAGCACAGAGAGATTTTCCCTCAGCTGTGAGAGGCAGAGCCAGCATCCAGCCACAGTTTGGCTCCAGATTCCATTCTTTTAGGTTTTACACTGGACTGCCTGTGTACTTTATTCTGTATTCGCCCTATAGTTTTCTATCAGTAAGTACTTTCTACCTATGAATGTAGAAAGAATTTTTTAACACTAAAATCTTTTACAGATACTTCCTCAAAAAGTTGATGTTTCATTTACTGAGACTAGAGTCAGAGAAAAAAATAATCTCTTTTGGCTCTAATGAGCAAGAGCTGCATGAGATAGTTCTCTTTGATCAATTTTATATGCACAGATTTATTTTTGAAAAAAAAAGAAAGCACTGTAGAGGCAAGACTATTATGCAAATTGCCACTGCTGCAAAAGCTTCTAAAGAATTGCCTTTAGAAGGAAGTTGCAGCCGCCACTCTGCTAAGTGCCCTGCTTAGAAGGGCTGTGGGCTCCCTGCTGAGAAATATTGCAAGCAGCTTTGTCAGCTGGCTGCCTGGTGCCAGTTCTTGCGCAGCCTGGGAGGGACTTTGTGGCAGAACTCCCAGAGAGAAATGAGGTCTGCAGGCCATTCGGGTTGGACTGGACAAAATGGAGGATCACTTCCCCAGAACTGAGGTGTACTGTGCCTCTTCAGTTAAGCTTCTCAGTAGGCTAATTTTCAAGTGTTTTCAACTTTATAGATTTATTTAAACATTGATATCATATTATATACACTTTTAAGGTTTTTTTGGTAGGCCAGATTAACTTTATTTTGGTGTCATTAAGTATGTTTTCTATTGCTTAAGAGTAAAGGTTGGTAAGAATTGTTTGTATTCAATGTGGCGTTATGGGTTTATGTCATCATCAGGGAAACTTGTGTGTTGAACTCCCACCATTATGAGTGCAAGGCGCGGTGTTGCTTGTTATATATCAGAACTACATTGTTGAAAATGTCTACAATGTCTACGCTTATGTTTATTACATTAATTTTTACATTACCTCTGTAAGTATTACTAGATCCATTTTGGAGGATAATTGAATTGAGGCTCAGAGAGGTTAAGTGATTTTTTTCCAAGTCATGCATCTAATAATAAATGCAGAGCTGAGATTCAACCTAGGTCAGTCTGATTCTCCAACCCTTTTATCTTTCCATTGCAGTATATTCCACAACCTCCCATAGAAGAAACCAACTTTTTGTAAATACCCAACACTGTATTTCTATATACACTGTTGAATTATGAGTAAAAGATTATGTTATTAATACAGAGTAGAAAAGGTTTCCTAAAGATTTTTCTCCCTGGAATAGAGATTTAAACTCTGGGTTTACATTGCTGGGCTAAGTGTGATTATGAGCTAATGTTTTTATAGTTTATGCCAACATTTCAAAAATCTTTCCCAGGTTCTCATATTTCCTCTAGGATTTGCCACATGTTAGCAATAAAGAAGATGGCTAATTGTGTTTCTTTATTCTTTCTTTGTTTAGGATGTGATAGGCCAGGTTCTGCCTGAAGCAACAACTACAGCATTTGAATGTAAGTCTGGCTTGTATACTTTCTTGACTATTTCTTTCTGCAGTAATTTTTTAAAGGGTTTATGAGTTGCATTACTTTAGAAACTGACAAAAACAGATTATTTATGATTATCATATGGTACATTTAAATATTTATAAATTAATACAAGTTTAATGATGATACTTAACCGAGTAATATTTTCTTATTTAATCATATCTTGGGTGAGCATATTTCTACAATATAGCTTTAATTACCAAGGTGACCTTTATTTGCTCTTGCTCCTCATTGTAATAATGTTGCGGGACAAAATGAAACGTGTAAACTACCTGTAGGCCAATGATTATTGATAAAGAGATTTTAATCCATTGCTGTTTTAAAACAGCAACAAAATAGAGCTTTTACATGAGAATTGCACAGAATAATTCTGTTTCAGTGGGGCTTGGCAGGATTGCTAGATGATGATGGGAACACTTCGGGTCTTCAGTCCTTCCTTTCTCCTCATAGTTGTCTTGAGGACAGGGCTGGGATGGCTTGGGGACTAGAAAACTGGTTTTGACATGAACCATGTCATTGCAGGGGAGATCATGGTCTGAGTAATATTAAGATGAGAGGTTAGGCCAGGCTATTGGGCTCATGCCTGTAATCCTAGCCCTTTGGGAGGCTGAGGCGGGAGGATGACAGGAGGCCAGGAGTTCAAGACCAACCTTGGCAACATAGTGAGACCTCATCTTTGCAAAAAAAAAAAAAAAATTAGCCAGGCACGGTGGTGTGCGCCTATAGTCCTCGCTATTTGGGAGGCTGAGGTGGCAGACTCACTTGAGCCCAAAAGTTTGAGGCTGCAGTGAGCTATGATCGCACCACTGCACACTCCAGCCTAGGCAACCCAGCAAGACCCTTTCTCCAAAAAAAAAAAAAAAAAAAAAAGATTTTAGAGTTTAGTCAGTAGCATAGACGCTAAGGTGCTGAGAAGGATAAAGTGAGGGTTTAGAACTGTGGTTCCCATCTTTTTTTGAAGATGAGGGCCACTTTTCAATGTAGAAAAGTTTCAGTGTTTCCACATAATAGTATGCTTTTTTGTTCCTGTTTTTTAAGAAGATGATTACTGACAGAATACAATGGGTACCTCCTCTTTGGAGGACAATTTGGCAATACTTATTAACATGTAAAATGTGCAAAACCTTTGAGTTAGCAGATCCACTTTTAGGAAGCTATTCAACAGAAATAGCTACAGATGTGTTGAATACCCTTCAAGCAAAGTATTCATTGTGGGATTATTTTTAAGAGCAAAAAGTTAGAAGCAAAGTAAATTCATAGTATAGTGGGTTAATAAATTATAATTATCCATAATTTGAATCAGTAAACAGCAACTAAAAAGAATGAGTTAGGATTTTTGCATTGACATGGATATATATATATATCCATGATATATTATTGAATGAAAAATAATACGTATGATATGATCCCATTTTGTAAAAAGTCTAACCCTTCTCCCCCAAAATCATGTATTTATTGAGAGATAGGCTCTGAAGAGTGCCCACTGCAGTGCCTTCCAGTGGCTTTCCCTGAAAAGTGGCTTTGAGACCCAGGAGGTGGGCTAGTGGTAGATGAATGAGCACACTTTTACTCCATATACTTCCCTATTGTTTGAATATTTTTCAACAGTCATTGTTTGTTTTTAAAGCTATAAGTAGAACTTTTAATGTAATTAGTATTTTATTAATCACACTAGGATTTATATACTATAGCAAAATAGTGCGTATATCTGAAATATATGTATTAGTGTTGCAAGCTCTATTGAGATTCCTTTTACTAAACTGCTTGAGAGTGCCAGCAGTTTCATGGACAGTCTGATAGTTAAAATTTGGAATATTTACTGTTGATGGATGATGGACTAAGAGCATTTCATGGGTTATCTCATTTATTTTAACCATCACAAGATCCTCATGAAGAACTTTGAAGGACTGTTATTAGCTCCGTTTTAGTTGAGGAAAGGACATCTCTTTTAAGCAACTTACAGTCTCACAGGTAGTAGGTGATAAAGCGGAGTTTCTGGAGTAGATTCTAGAGCATATATTCTCAAACACTGTGCTCAACTTGTCCTGAGAATTGTCAAAATTCTTGAAAGCACATATTCTGGTTGTTCTTAAGCATGGCAAAAAGCAGCTTACTTTCTACTTTCTACTTGCTTTCTGGGTCCCCAAAGTGCCTTGATAACTTGTGCCTGTCTCATTAGCTTCCAGTTAGGGTTTATAATAATACTGATTCTTTTAACTATAATTATTGATGGCTTGCTTTATGTCAGGCAATGTACAAGATGACTTAGCTAGGTTGTTACTAATCTTTACATTGATTCTGTGAGGTAGGAAAATTATACCTGTGAGGAAACTGAAGCTCAGAGACATGACATGATTGTTGAAGGTGATTTCTGGGAAGTGATGGAGCCCAGATTAAGACGCATGTCTTTTTGACTGTAAAACTTGCCCTCTGTAACTAAGTGTGTTGAAAGCCTGTGAAGTGTAAGTATAGAAAAGTTGAAACCTTGAAGTTTAAGTTTAAGCTCTTCCTTTTCCCCCATGAGGGACAGCAGCTGTGTACCCACCTGTGTCTGGACCAGTTTTAGATGAAAAAACAATTAAAACAAAAACATACCCACAGACAAAATAATGACAGTCCTTAGTTTTTTAAGTTTGGATTATCATGTACTTTCTATTATAGACTTGGAATCCTAGGCTGGCTTTTTTCATGAGTGCTCTAGGGTGACTTTATTTTCTGAACCAATGGAATCTATGTATAAGAAATAGTTTAGAAGATAAAGCTTTTAAGCAAATTTACTGGATTTTGGGAGGATAGTCCAGTGGTTTATGGATATGATAGAACAACCCTGAAATAAATACTTTAATCAAAGAAATATTTATGGTAATATATTTAATGCTGAAAAGTATACCTAACACTAATTGATTTTTTATACAACAGAGATAGTGTTATACTTAGTGATATAAATTAAGCAACAAGAGAAAGGGCAACTGTCAAATTTTTCTGTTTTACATAAATATAGAGAAAGAGTTGACTGAGTAGAAAAGAGGGGAAGGGTCAGGATATTATAGATTCTCCAGTTCTGAGAAGTGCCATCTCTTTAATGAAACGACTGGTGATTCCAGGTAAGGTTAATTTCTCTGCACAAGAGCAGGGAACCCCCTCAGTCTGCCTTCTGGTCGACTGTGTGTGTGTGTGTTTTCCTCCCTCACTGCATTTTGAGTCTCTTGGTGATAGGCACCATATTTTATTCCACTCTTTCTTTCTTCTTAGTAATGAGCTTACTGCCATAGAGGAACACAGTTGCTGAATGAAATGGAACGTTATATGTGTCCATATTCAAATGAAAATTATAAAATGCACGTTATCTAAAGCTAAATGAGTAATTTGCTTTTTTGGATTATTTGTTCTGTTGTGTAGACTTGGGATATAATCGGTTGGTGGTGGACAATTCAGACTCCAAATTCAAATTCCCACATTTGACTGTCCTGGGGAGGCAGAGGGTCTGCAGTATCTGTATTCTTTCTAATTTCTATTCCTGGGGATGGTATTTCCAAGGGGAGTTAGGGATGGGTGAAAGGAGGGAGGCCTGTCACTGCTGAACTCACCTTTTGGGCTGATGGTCCTAAACCTCTGTTTCTTCTTATTCCTTTTAGGTCCTTTTTCCCTTACAGCTAGAGTGCAGATGAAAACAGTTTTTAGTAGCTAGTGTCTTTTTTTTTTTTTTTTTTTTTTTTAGTTTAGAAGGTTCAGATAAATCTTAAAAAAATTCAAGCAGCATAGAAAGAAAGCAAAAAGTAAAAGTCCCAATTTCCCCCCAATTTGCTGGTTTCATTGTTAACAATTTCTTCTGTATTTTTGTAGAAATTTTTTCTGCGCATAGTATATACTGTACTGCACTAGTTTTTCCTATCCCCACTTAATTTATATTTTAGACCTCTTTTCAACACCAGTGTGCACACATCAACATCATTCTTTTGGATGACTACCTTATACTTAATTTTATGGCTGTGGCTTAATTTATTTAACTTATTGATGACATTTAAGTTGTTAACAATTTTTTAGTATTAGAAAAAAAATGCTGAAGTCAACGGAGTTGTCTTATATCTTTTCACATTGTGGAAATAAATTTTTAGGATTAAATTCCTAGGAGTTGGAACTATTGAGACTCCTGGATTACAGGAGTGGTGGCTCACACCTGTAATCCGAGCACTTTGGGAGGCCAAGGCAAGAGGATCAGTTGAGGCCAGGAGTTCGAGACTGGTCTGGGCAATATACTGAGACCTGGTCTCTACAAAAAATTAAAAAGTTATCTGGGCATGGTGGCATGCAACTGTAGTCCCAGCTACTTTAGACACTGAGGCAGGTGGATTGCTTGAGCCTAGGAGTTTAAGGTTGTAGTGAGTTATGATCACGCCACTGCACTCCAGCCTGGGTAACAGAGTGAAATCCTCTCTCTCAAAAAAAAGAGTATTCCTGTTTTATTATCTATTAATATTACTATATTTGCTCTCTAAAAGATAGAGCCAGTTTACACTCCTACCAACAACAGTGTATGAGAAGGCCCATTTCCCTCTACCTTTACCAACTCTGGGTATTAGCAGACTTTTTAGTTAATGTCAATTTGATAAGTGAAAAAGATTATTACCATACTGTTTTATTTTATACTTCTTTAATTATAAATGAGCTTGAACATCTTTTCATTTGTATTTGGTCACTTGTATTTACTTCCTATGAACTGTTTGTCACCTTTGCCCATGTTTTTATTTGGTTATTTGTCTTTTTCTAATTGATTTAAGGATTTTCCGGTATTAAGAAAACTGATCATTTGTCGTATAGGTTACAAATATTTTTGTTCATTTATTGCTCTTTTCAGCTTGCTTTAGTCTTCTATTGTCTCTTCTTTTTTCCATAGAGAAGTTTAAAGTTTTTGCATGGTCAAATTCATCATGTTTTCCTTTGTAACTTCTGGTTTATGTCATACTTAGAAATGTCTTCCATATTCCAGGATATTGAAAAAAATATATTCTTTTTTCTTTCTCCTTTAATGAGGTTAAACACACATATTAGTTTTGTATATAAATTTGTATGTTTGTGTGTTCATAATGTGGGTTTTTTAAAAAATTAGAAGCATGCATTTTTATTACAAAGGTCAGAAGAATTTTTTTAAAATTTATGTACCATCTTCAGTTTATTTTGGTGAAAGGAGTCAGGTGGGGATCCAACTTTATTTTTAAAGCAGATAGAAAGTTTTGACTTCATACCAGTTATTGAATAATTTGTCTTTTCTCAAATATGACAACATTTCTAAGATGAAGCTAAAATCTATAACCATAAAAGATCCTGTATGTTTGCATTTCTGGGTCCTACGTATGTTGTAGGAGCTTGACATTTATATCAACCCAGAGACCCCTGCTGATTTTCGTGGGTTCATTAGCAGATTAATGAGTAAACCAACACCTGAGTGATAAAAATCAACCACGCCCACTAATGCATTTCCTGTGCATATCTGTTACTTGTGTTCTTCTGCCTGGATTTTTCTCTAGACAAGCTGTGTGAAACACTGTTGGATTGGTGCTGCTGGACAGTAAAATCTCACTGGTAACTTGAAAGAAACATTTTAAGTCTGCATAAACAAATGCTGTCTTATACCTAGAAATACCATGTGGTTTTATTTTTCCACGATACTCATGTATTCTTGATCTGTAGCTCTAAGTATCTTAACACTTGTCAAACCATGCATCTGAGTTTGGTGCAGAGAATATGGTTATAGGATAAGTATTTATTTTATTTGTGCCTTTCTTCAACCCTGACTATTTTATACTCATTGATAAAATCCTTTTTGTTTGTTTTATGAAATTCTAGAAGATGATTTTATATTTTGAGTGGAAATCTTTAAACCAATACATCATATCTGATTTTAAATTTGGCATAGTATGACCATTGAAAGCTAAATTGCAATTAAGTTATAAGTTCTCAGAGTATAGAAAACAACTATAGCTGATTACTAGAGTGATACCTGTAGGAAATATCCTTATATCCAAATAGCAAAGACCATCTTATTAAGAGTAGTTGGGTGGGAGTCCCTTTTTGCTTCAGAAAGGAGTCTAAATCATAAGATACTTGGAAAAAAAAGAAGTTTCATTTTCTTAATCTGTTGTATATGTAAAAGATAAGTGGTTGCTTATAAGCTGAACTAGGTAAGTTAGTGAAAAATTGTCATTCACAATAAACCTGCATTGATTCTAAAACTTATTTAACATGTAAGATTTAATAAGCATCCTAGAGTGTGAGACAATTTGAAGAAAGCTTTAATTTATTGAAATTTTGGCTTAAAATATTATTGATGCAAAAAATCCAAATCCTTTTTAGTCTTATGAAAGTAGTCGTTTCTTATTAGTAGTCTTGCTAATTTGTATGGGAATTAAGATGTTTAAGTCCTTTACCCAAGCTCCAGACTAGTTAGTTGTCCCTTGAGGTCAATAGACAGTACTGCTCATTTTTGAATCACTAGAAATCCTACCATAGTATCTGGCACATAGTAGACACTCAATATGTGTTTCCGGAATACATGAATAATTGAAGGAATGAAGTAATAAGGACAAGCTTTCTATATTCCATTAATCACCAAATCCTATTGTCTCTATCTTCAGAATTTATCCAGCATGTGATGAATTCTCAAAACCTCACCTTGGTTTAGGCTACCATCATCTCTCACCTGGAGTGGGACAGTGGCCTTCTAACTGGTTTCCCTGTCCCTGTTTTTGCCTCCATAGAGCCTCTTCACACAGCATCCAGAGTGATTCTTTTAGAAGTTAAATGAGATTACCATACTTAAAACCCTCTATTGATTTCCATCTTACTCAAGAATAAAAAGCCGAGTCCTTAAAATGCCATACAGGGCCCTGTATTTTCTCATCTGCCCCCAACCCTGTCCCACCATTACTTCTCTGAACCCATTTATTTCTTTCCCTACCTCTCATTCTGTTCTAGCCACTCTGGCTTCCTCTTTGTCCCTTGAATATGCCAGCCACTCCTGTAACCATGGCCATTGCATTAGTTGTTCGCTCTGCCTGGAGCACTCTTTCCCAGATATCTACATGGTCTAATCCCTCACCTCCTTCAGTCTCTCTCCACTAGAGTGTATGCTCCACGAGAGGCACGGTTTTGTTTGTTTTTTCTTTTTTCACTGTTACTCTTCCAGTGCCCAGAATAATGCCTGCCACATAGTGGGCACTTTTATTTGCTGGAAGGAGGAAGAAAGCAGAGAAATAAGGAAGAATCAAGAGGAGGGAGGCAGGGAGCCTCGTGGATATGAAGATTTGACCATAGAAACTGTAGCCTCTAGTCCTGCCCAGATCATCAAACTGCACACCCGAGAAGGGCCTTAAACTTGACATCTTTTCTGGTAGTTTCCTGTGGATGTCTTTCTAACCTCTACAATTATGTTTTCATTTCTTTTCTCTTGCCTGGGAAAAATGCCTTTGCTGTAGTTCTAATTGACTCCCACCTGGCACAGAAGGAGTGTGACAAATGACATATAATATATTGCCTTAACTTTCTGTTGCTCTTTGTAAAAGCGAGATTGTTTCTCTTTGAAAGCCCTCTTGAGCCCCTGTCACCACAGTGGGTGGTGTTTGGCCGAGAGCTCTCCAGAGTCTGTTGCTCACTCGGGAGGCTGTTCAGACCACCCTTTACCTGAGGCTGCCTTTCCTCCTCTGTTGGGCCTTTATGTTCCTCTTCTTGGTTTTTCTTTTGGATTGTATGTTGCTTCAAATAAAATCGCTAACAACATATGGCCTGTTATGATTCTCTTTTCCCAAACTCTGCCATTTTGTATATTTGTGACACACTGCAGATTTTGTGAAGATTGCTTCATAATATTTGTTTACCATCTGCTGCACTCTATTTGGTATCTTGCTAGGATTTTTTCCTCCATTTTAAGTGACATTAACAAAATCCAGCCAGTACGTAGACTTTCTGGTTCTACTTTTGCTTCCCTAATGTGCTGGAAAATCATATTACTATGCTCCAGGCAACTAGAGAAGCCTGGAATTCTCATTGTGAACCAGTGTATCAGATCTGTTTCCCCCACCCTCCCTTTTCTTGGTCATATCCAGTAATGCTTTTTTGGTCAGATGGCAAAGAACCTCCATGTATAAGACAGAAAAAGTTCAAATTATTTTTCTACTTCTTTCTACTTAGTACCACTACTTTTTAGTGTTCTTCACCAACATATGTGTACTTTTGAAACTCTTTGTCCCATGTTAGTTTTTATGATTTATAGTTCCAGCTACTGTAATTTTTATAGCTAATCCAGTTTGATAGACAAATATCCAGAATCTTTGCTAGATGGGCTATGTCCAGCTTTTCGTTTAGAAAAATGGTTTAGATTACTGTCATACTAAATTGCTTAGTATGTATTTCTGCTTTCTTACCCTTCACCAACTTCTCATATCTATCAATTCACTGTCTTTAAAGAGAAGTGCATTTTTACTTTAAATGTTAAGCTGAATGGTTTGCTCTTAGGCAAACCATCAAGGGGTCAGAGAGAGCTCAGAGATTTTGCCTTTTGGCCAGAACCCCACCAGTCTTCTCATGGGTGTGGTTAGTTTTCCAACTCAGTCTCCTCTTGGATAAGAACGAGTCTTCTTTAAAACAACTAAGCACAAATATTAAAGAATCAAGCAGATAGTCCCCCAAAGAACAGTTTGTAAAGAAAACCAGTGCCTACGTAAAACTAAGTCTTCTATTAATCCATAAGAACTATTAATCACTGCATCATGTAAGTCTGATTTTATCCCCAGGCTTTATTAGAATGCCTCTTTCAATGTATCTGAAATCTTTCTCTTGGAGTCAGACCCCTTATGGGGTTGCTCTAACACTTTACCACCAGGTTGGCATCAAAAGCTTTTGGCTTCAGTTTTCTGTCCACTTAAAGCAAGTGCCCTTGTAGTGTTTCATAGCTGGTTTTTATGGAACTGCCCTATAAGAAATTATTCTGGTAGCTAACTTCCCTCTCAGCTTTTTTTTTTTTTTTTTCTGTCTGAAATAATCCCTCAAGAGATTTCGTGGAAATCTAGAATTCTAGACTATTTTAAGTAGCCTTAAAAGGTTCAAACCCTGGCTTTGAGAACTTAAAGAACTCTCTCCTCTTTTTTTTTTTTTTTTTTTTGTTCTTGATTTAGAGAGATTATGATGCAAATGATCTTTCTGGAATCTGTGCCCTCTTTAGAAATTATAAGGTTTTTCACTAAACCTATTTTAATAAACTATAAGCACCTCCCCATCCCACGTGAACGATACCTTATTGAGGTCTTATGTGTATGGAAATTTGAATATAAGCAGTACCTCCGCAACCATCATCTCTATAAGCTAGCTGAAGTGCAGAGGTGAGATTTATGAAGAACCACCTCATTCAGACTGGAAATTGGTGTTTTGTTTGTTTGTTTGTTTTGTTTTGTTTTGGCCAAGTTCAGGTCCTCGTCAAGAACAAATCATTTTGATCTGTATTTAAACAGAATTTGACCTTGGTTTAAAGCAAAAGTGTAAAGTGCTTTTCATGTGTGGTAATATGTAATATCATATCCTTTTATACTCTGTTTTGTCCCTCTCCTGTATTTTTAAGAAAACTTTAGACTTAGCCTTGAAAATGTTAGTTTTTGGAATGTATATAGAAACTGTTTTCTTCTCTTCCTACAGCTACAATGGCATTTCTCCCCCAATTTGGCCCCAGAGAATCTGTACCCAAAACGAAAGAAAGAAAGACAAAGTGTTAGATTCCTCTGTAGTTCTTTACATGTGAGACATCCCTCAGAACTGTGCCTTCTTTGTTGTTCAGAGTGGCCAGGGTGTGCCTTTTACAGTGAAAATGCAACTCTTGGTAATAATACTGGTAGTGACTCTCAACAGCTTCTAGCTATTTAGACAGTGTGACTTGATTCTGAATCACATGGAATTGGGGAACTCTGTGGGAGTGAACCAGGATCCAGACAGTGCTTTGGAGAGAAAACCTGGGTGAGAGCTGTTGGCTTGGTCACCGTGTGGGGCTGGCCCAGGTGTTGTTTTCCATCATGCTGGCACATTGCTGTTGGCTACGGGGAGAAAAGGGAAGTATCATTTTGCTTGGAAATAGGCTAATTGGGAGCAAGCACAAACTCCCTCCTAGGGTCCCTACAGCCTGGTCACCAAGCAGGGAGATACCTTTAAAACTGCAGCTGTGCCCAAGGAAGGATCTGTTGACTTATGGTGGGGGAAGAACCCTGTGTCGAACTGAACTCTCCCTGTCCTTTCAATATGTTCCCAGAGCGCGTTGTGCAGACTTATTCTCTTCATGATGAGAGATTTGTCTGCTTCTTTAGGCTCGGGATCAGTGTTCTCCACATCTGGTCAAATCAGCAGTTGTATGCCCAAGACTGAACAACAACAACAAAAAAATACCAATTGTTAACAGGTGTACCAGAGCTGAGGCTTCCTGCCAAGAGCCTGCCCTTCCAAGTTGTCTACTTGGGAGGCTCTGTATATTACTCAAAACGTTTTTGGCATTTTTCTTTCAAATGTGCATTTAGAGTCTAACACATAGGCTTGTTCTCATTGTTGACAAATCTTTATCTTTAGAAGGATGAAGGGGCCAGCTAAACATTTAGAAATAGCCAGAAGTCATTCTGAGTCCTGTCTGGCAGATGGTGTGGCTGGGTGACCAGGCCAACAATTCCATTTTGGGTTAAAAATGATATCTGATATTTTCATGCAGTTTATCTTCAGGTTCTGAAAGCTATTTTGAAGGGATATTTCAAAATGCTACTTTGGATAAGAGAAGTATCATTGTTTCTAGATGTGGCCTCCTTGATGATACTTATTTAAAACTTATTTAAAACTTAAATCCTTTAAATATTTATTTAAATACTATAAATAATTTAAATGCTTATTTAAAACATATTTTTAAGACTGTTAGATTATTTCAAAATAGCATGAATCATCATTTGAAGCTTGTTATGGTCAGAGAGCACCCAAAGCAAATGAAACTGTTCAGAAAGAGAAAGAGAGAGTGCCGCTAAATAGAATGTGATATGGAGGGACTTGTGTTAGAGCTGCTTGGCAAGTTAATCTTATACTAGGCCCCAGGTTCTTCTGTGAAAAGGGAATAATAATAATGGTTATGATGTCCACATTGTAGGACTGTTGTGAGGTTTTAAAGGAGGAATTGCATATGAAGCAAAGGTCATGGTATCTTGTGTATAGTGGTGTTCATTAAATATTAGCCATTTTTATCATGGCCACTGTGACATGATAGATTGCCTGGGAGGAAGAATGGAGAGAGAGAGACGGGCAGGGGGCTGTTTGAGAAGTTAAAGAAGTACTGATAGTAGAACAAGACTGGCCTCTCTTTGGGTTTTAAAGTTCTTCAAACCAAAAGTGTTTTGTCACATTCCAGTTATATTTACTTTAACCTAGATATATATTGTGAATGACTTAGCAATATTTTAATTTTCAGCTGTCCCTAAAAAAAATTTTAGTTCTATATTGAGATCCTGATTGTATTCCGAACAAAAGCAAAACAACAAACAATCCCAACATCCTCCAAAAATATGGTGTTGAGGGTTTGGATATCAAGTTATAAAAAACCAGTTGTATTATGGTCCCACCCAGCATGGTTTTTGTACACTTAAAAAAATGTAAATCTTATCACTCAGCAGTATGTTTTTTTGTTAAACAGATGAAGATGAAGATGGTGATCGAATTACAGTGAGAAGTGACGAAGAAATGAAGGCAATGCTGTCATATGTAAGTATGTTACAAATGAGGACTATTTTTAAATGTGTTAATGTAAATGAGGATGCTGTTTCCTGGGCATAGTGAAGATATGTAAGTAAGTCACAGTTGCCATATATTTTTCTATATAATAGATAAGGTTTTCAAAGACATCCTTACGTGAAAGTTAAGGGCATTCTTTTCAAAAGACACTTACTGATCATATCATGAACATTAAGAATAATGCATCTTAATGACTTTTGCATTAGGTATGGTGCAGACTAAATGGACTATCAATTTCCTGTATTTTTTATGCAGTACTTAAAGTAACGGCTCATTAAAAATGAACCCCTGGGCTCTAAAAAATTTTTCAAAATCTACTTTCAACTGGAGATCTCTTTCACCCTTCCAGACTATAGTTATAATGTAGCTGCAGGCTTAATATGGATATACAGTTTAAAGATGTACTCTCAGTTATTTTATGTACTGCCCATTCTCCTACCCCCATCCGAAAATGAACCACAGGGTTACTTACTGAATCAAAATGATTTGAATATATTCTGAAATGATTTTTCTTTTGTGTTTCAAGTTTCAGTGAAAATTTGTGTTAACATTTATCTGGTACTAAAGTTGATACAGAAGAGAAAAGGGTACATTTCTAAAACTTCTATGCTAAGCTTGAAAAATTCAACTATGATGAAGAGACATAGCTTACCTGATTTGAGCTTTCCTCTCAAGTTTTATTTTATCTGAGTTTGTAATCTGTTTACAAAACCTTTTCCAGTGGTCCGGTAGAAGGAGCTTTGGACTGAAAGTCAGGAGACCACAGCTCACTCTGGTTTCCTGGCCTTAGGCAAATCACTTAACCTTTCAGTGCTGTAGTTGCCTCATCTGTCAATTGTGGATAATAATACTTGTCCTTTATACTGCACCGGGTCATTGTAATGATCAAATGGGATAATGGATGTGAAAGCCCTCTGAAAACTTAAAAGTTCTATACAAATGCAAAGTAGTATTGTGGTGGAAATGGTGGAATCAAGGCCCTTGCTTTTCACTGAGACTCTAATGTTAGCCAACAGTTAGGTTGTAGGTTTTTGATAGACTTCAACTTCAACCAGGATATTGTCTCATTGTAATGAAAACTGTAGACTATCTGTATGAGTTTCCGCCAGTAGTTTTAATTTAGGGTAGGAGGAAAGAGAACAAGAAGGATGGGATGATTAACAGAGCATTGCATTCCAACCAGCATAGAGTAGGAAAAGTCAATTTCCCATTGACTTCCCATTAACTTACGTGGGAGTCTTTGTGTGCTGAGAATTTAGAGCTGGGCTCATCTGTACCTTTAAAAGCAGAGTAGGATTGTTTGCTGAAAAGGTCTAGCACTAGCACTGATAGATTGACTGACTCTCCTGAGAATGTGACATGCTTATTTTTAAAAACATATGCACACACACACACACACACACGGAGATGGGTTCTAATTTTCTCATATATGTCCATTGCAGAGAACTGTCATCAGAATATTTTCATTATGTATTCAACATAACAACACACAAAAGATACGTACTATTGGTATGATCTTACAAATTGTGCTTTTTGAAACTGTGACTGGCTAGGATCATAGTGATAATAACAACCATTTCCATTTTTAAGTGCCTGCTATATAAAAAATGCTTGAGATATTTCATTTTTTTAAGTTTTAATCACTCTGTGAGATAGATATTACCATCCCTATTTTTTAGATGAGGAAGCTATGGTTAAGAGACATGCCCAGGATTTAACTAGTGTGGATGTGAATATGGAATTTTCCTATGCGAAGCCAATGCTCATTCACTATTTTCCACTGTCCACCCCCTACCTCCTTGCAGATTCATACTGGGATCTTTTTATGTCATCTGCATTATTAAATTCTGAATGATTTGTGTTTTTTATAATACCTTAGTTGTGATTTCTGTACCATATGTTCCTTAAAACTTATGCTTACCTTCTCAAATGCAACGTTTAATTATTTTTGTGTTGTAACAAAATACTAGAGTCATGATTGGGAGCCACTTTTTAGTCTGAATAGAAGTCATCTAGCTCATTGATCCCCAAATGTTTGCATTTCATGAACTAATCAGTTTTTCATTTTTATGTTGGGGGACAGACATAGACATGGTAACTTTTAATTTTACCAAATATAAACATGAGTAAAATAAGTAAACTAATGAAAATTATCTATTATCATTATTTAATTAACAAAAAAAAAAGTTGGAGTCATTTTAAGGGTAAAACAGTGGGCAAGACATATCTCAAAAGTAAAGATGACCATTTCTTTAAAGTGAGTATATTTAGTTCTGTGTACAATCGCTACATTATTATTGTTTTTTCTTATTTTGCTGTGGATGGATGAAAACTTTTTATGCATTGGCACGGGTCCATGGATTGTGGTCTGGCTGATCAGCTTCAGGTTTTCTCATTAATTCACCCAATAAATATTTATAGTTGGAAACTGAGGGCCCCCCCCCCCGATTTTCACGTACATAAAGGTAGAGCTCCATTTTTCTGACACTGAGTGTTTCAGTAAGATATTTTGAAATGAAAATATGTCTGAGAGAGTTAACGTATTTTAAATAATTTAAAACTTAAATGGGTCTCCTTTTCCTCTTGTCTTTTGCTGTAGCCTTTACTATCGCATACCCTTTGTTTGTATAGAGTCAAACGCTCAAATAAACATTTAAAAGGTAAAGAGTAAGTGAATATCTTTTGCAAAAAGCACAAACAAGATTGGTTGGCTATCATTTTGATCTGTCTCGGTTCTTATGTTGAAATTCCTTTGGGTTGCAGTTTTGCCATAAAGAGAATTATTTGGACCTAATCTCACAATAGATTTTGGTTATTAGTTCTCATGATTACCAGCCTGTTATTAAAAATTTGTATTGGTATTTATTTTTTAGGTTCAGTTTGGCCTTGAAGTTTGATTACAGGATTTGATGTAGTGGCATAGGGAAGATACTGACAGATGAGCACATTTTGTTTTTTAAAAAACAAACCCAGCCTAGTTTTTCATATGAAATTCAATCTGTGGTCACCTTAGTATTTCTTTAAAAGCAAAAATAGAGACACTTTTTACCATTAGTTCTTTAATCATTCTTTTCTATTGATTACAAAGGTTAAGTGAATAAACAGCCTATATGTCTGCATAAGAATAAAAACAAATTTGCAACCTCTGAGTTGAAACTTGGAGAATTACTTTTCTTCTCCCTCGAATGCAAGCATTTTCTGGCTTTGGGCCAATACAAGTGTAAGTTTTTATCAGTAATTTAAATAGATTTTTGTATTAGACCTGAAAATGTTGCCTTTTTAATTGAAAACTTATCAATTATTTAAATCGCTAGCAGCCTGAAGCTGTTAATTTTATGAGTGCCATAATAATGGCATACAGTGGTTTTTGATACATATGACACATAGAATATCGTATTGTGGTAAGGATTTGTCATGACAATAGGTTGTTGTGTGCTGTTAAATAATAACCAACATATTAAACCAAAGTCTGTTGTCATACATTAGTAGCATTTTATGTAAGTTATTTAGAAGTTCTATTCTTTCCTTCATTAGATATATTTTTAAGAGATAATGAGAAGAAAACAAAGCTATAATAAATTGTCTTTTAAGAAAATGTAAAGTAATTTGGTCTCCAAGGAGATATTTAATGTATTGAAAGAATTCAGCAGCGAAGTGTTATTACAGAACCATTGTGATAGCTCTCTGCGTTTTGTTATGAGTTTGTGTTAATCAACAATCTGTTTTTATAGCATAGTTTCTTGTAAGTTATGTTGTTAGAATATTCTACTTCTGGGATCATGGCTTTTCCTCTGACACTATTGTATCTTTTTAATTCCTCCATAAAGTATTTTTTTAATTAGAATGTGAAATGCTTTATTAGGGAAAAAAAAATAGACACAACCTACATATTCTGAAAACTAAATACCTGATCATTACTAATTATTTAAAGGACCCTGTTAAATATTCCTTTAATGTAGTTTAGATTTGTTGTTCTTTTTTTCCCCTCTCATTTTCTAGAAGAACTGAAAATAAGTATGATGCTTTTCTCCTTCTATCTGTTTGTATTTGTTGTCTGGTAATGCTATTGAGGTCCAGTTCTAGAAAGGGATTATTTTATTGTTAACCTCTGATTTGGGGTGACTTTTCATTAGGAAACTCAGCTGTATATTTTTGTTTTTGCTAAATCCTGTGTCTAGTAAAGGATTTATTACATCTGGTTCTCTTGATATTGAGAGGCTTGTATGAGTGGAGCACAGTATAAGCAAAAATAATTTTCATCATTTTGACTATCCTTTTTTTTCCTTCAGACAGGACCTTTTTCTGTCACCCCCAGTAGACTGCAGTGGCTCATCATAGCTCACTGCAAGCTCAAACTCCTGGGTTCAAGTGCTCCTCCCGCCTCAGCCTCCTGAGTAGGTGGGACTACAGGAATGTGCCACAATACCCAGCTGATTTTTCTGTTTTTCGTAGAGTTGGGGTCTCGCTCTTGCTCAGGCTGGTTCCGAACTCCTGAGTTCAAGCAGTCCTCCTGCCTTGGCCTCCCACAGTGCTAGGATTACATGAACCACAGTGCCCAGCCTTCCTGGTTGTTTTAAATAAGGTTTATATTTTGGTATCTATTGAAGTCTTGCTGAGGAAGCTTTACAAATACTACTTTTTTCCTGATTGTAAAAAATAATGCTTTTTGACATTCTGAGTTTGATCAGGAACGTAAAAAATACTCTGTGGGCATCTTAAGTTTTAAAGATTTTGACCTTACCTACAAGGCTATGTTTTACCACAAAATTTGTTGCCTCTTTAGGAGTTGAATGTTTAATAGCCTCAGGCCCTTTGCTATTAGGAAGTTTTCTTTAAAGAGCAAAGAGGTTGGAAGCTCATTTTCCACGTGGTACTTTTAAATATGTCTCATGTTAAATAGGTCCTACTGTTTTTTGTTTTTTTGTTTTTGTTTTTGTTTTTGTTTTTGAGACAGAGTTTCCTTCTCTTGCCTGGGTTAGAGTGCAGTGGCATCATCGTAGCTCACTGTAACCTAAAACTCCTGGGCTCAAGTGACCCTCTTGACTCAGCCTCCCAAATAGCTGGGAGTACAGGTGTGCACCACCACACTTGGCTAATTTTTCTATTTTCAGTATAGATGGGGGTCTCACTGTATTGCCCAGGCTGGTCTCAAACTCCTGGCCTCAAGTGATCTTCCCAGCTCAGCCTCCTCAAGTGCTGTGATTATAGGCATGAGCCACCACGCCTGGCCACAGATCCTACTTTGAACTTACTTTGCAGGTGGCAAAATCAGCTCAGCCTTCAATGAGTGGTTAGTCCCTGTATTCACTGCAGTTTATCCAAGCAACTGACAATACAGTATATTTTTCAGGTAAGCTGGAGAAATGATAAAAAGAGTGAGAAAGGGAAACTGAAGGAAATAAATTATTTTAGAAATTAGTTTATTTACTCAAATAGTGACATGCACCAAGCTGTAAGTAAAGTTTTTGTTTTGTTTTCTCGTCCTAGTTAAAGAATAAAACTTTTTTTTTTTTCCTAGAGGCAGATTATTTTAACTGTCTTCACTGTATTGTCTGGGACATTTGGATACCCTCGAAGTAGTGATAAAAATGTAGTACCCCCTTATGTAGCCCCTGTTATGATATATCTTGGGTCATGTTTGGTATCAAGGAGCAGAGGCATACTCAAATTTGGGTCAGAACAAGGGCTTTCTTATGCAGTTCTTAGAAGCAAAGGAAAAGATGAGCATGAGCAGGCCTCAGCGTTGGTGGCACCAAAGCATGCTGGGGACTGCTGGAACAGTAGCTTTGAACCACCAACATTTTGTCTCTAATGTGGGTCTGCTCCTAGTTCAGCTTCATCTCTGTGGAAGGCTCATGTAGCCTATTTATAACAGAGTGTCCCATGTGGCTTACTGTCTACGTGACTGGATGGTCCCGTTTTATTTAAGTGGCAAGTTTCCTGAAGCTACTATTAAACTTCTCCTACTTTAGAGGTATAGCAGAATTGCTTCAGCCTAGAAATCAGATGAAAGGTTAGTGTAGAGTCTATTGAAAGGATTTGTTCTGTAAAATTTGGATTCAGTCATAAGGCTGCTCTCAAGGATCCAGAAGGCCACGTGTGGCCCCAAGGCTTCAGGGTCCCTATTCCTGGTATAGACACTGCCCTAAACTAACCATGGTGATGACTCTGAAAGCTTCTGCTAAGATGATCCTACAAGTTTTGGACCTATCACTGAATATAAATTTAAACTCCTTCTGCCAACACACATTACCTTAAACTTAGCCAAGTTGAATTTCATCTGCTATTGGCTGCCCAGACTTCTATTAAGACCATCTGGAGCTCCCTAACGTGCTTTATGGTTTTATCCAAATGGTGTTATCATTAAACTTAGCCAACTTGCTGTCATTTTCACTTCTAAATCATTAATAAATACATCTATCCAATAACATTAGCCTGTAAACAGGTCCCAGAGTTGTTCCCTGTTGACCTTTACACTGGAAGACTTTTGATTGTGATTTTCTTTCTTACCATCTAATCAATCCATGACCGTATGTGCACCCTCTTGGTCAAGTCATTTAAGGAAGAGCTTGGGCACGTTGTTGTTTCCTCATGGCAGGGACAATGAGTTATTAGGGAGTCAGGGGACCTGAAGCCAGGTAAATAAATGTGGCTATTAATTTGGTATTCAAAATAGATTGGCTTCAAATGTTATTTTTCACTACTGGGGCAGTTGTGTGCTTTGTGAGAGGTCAGTATCACAGAGGAAAAGTCTCTTAATGTAAAGTATAAGAAATAATTGAAAGAAGGTATAACTGATGACACATCTGAGTAGTGTTGTAATTGAATCTGTAGCCATTTGACAGAATTAAGATTGTTGGGTTCTTCACTGGGAAAACTAATAAATTAACTATGGACTGCAAATAGTTGTTGGTTTATTGATTATTGCTGTAATTACTGACTGAGCTACATATAATGGGGTATGCTTGCAGTATTGACAAAACTGGAATTTGAAAATTTTATTGTTAGTAGGGAAAAACCAGCATGAGTATTCCTTATAAGTGAAATACTGCACCAATTATGTTGTCTGTTAGAAGGAATACTAAGGAGAGATTTAGGAAACTGTCCTGTTATAAATGTATGGAGGAATAGTAAATAGGCCTGATATTTCCTTTGTATGGGAGACTTGCTGCTGAGTAAGTTTGAAGATATGACCAATGAGAGTAGTTACCATGTCTGCATTAGTTCCTGCCTGTCTCTGTCCTATAAACATTTGTGGAATACCTGTTATGTACTAGGTACTATATGGCAGTGATTTCTTAGGTTTTTGGAGGCATGACCTTTTTGAAAATCTGAGGAAAGCTGTTTATTCTTCTCCTAGAAAATTCACATAATACATTTCACATATTTTAGGAGCTTCAAGGATCTCTCAAAGGCCATATAGATCCTAGGTTATTACCTCTCTGCCATAAGAGATAATAAAATGTATAAGACATGGTCCCTGCCCTTCATGAGCTTCTAGAAAAGAAATAATGTTCCCCATAATACCCTTTAGTATTTATAGTACTGTTATAATTGAGGGAAACAGAGGGGACACTGACTCAACCTCATTAAAGCAATTAGTTAAATTCTACCTCTGTACTTGGTCCATATATTTCAGTGATCTTGTTTAGTATTTTTTGTGTCACCCTATTGTTATGAACATTTTTCTTGTATGTGCTCTTGCTTAGAGGTGGGAGATTAATAGCACCATGCCTTATTTCAAGATTTTTTAAAAGTACTTGTAAGATTTCCCATATACCAGCTCCTTTAATTTTGATCTTCTTAACACCTCTATAAGTTGAGCAAGGCAGATATTTTTTCCATTTTTATAGCAGAAGATACTGAGGCACAAACAATTGCATGCCTTTATTGAGGTCACACAGCTAGTAAATAGAGAGCTGAGACCTGAGATCACTCACTCACTGATTTACTCCCTTATTCATACAGCCAATTTTTCATGCAGCAAATGTTTATTGGATAGCAGGTCTCTGGCCAAACGCTATGCTAGGTGATGGGGGGGTGCAGCAAGCATATAGCTCCCTCAAGGAGCTCATGGTCTTGTTAGAGACATTAGCAAAAAAGGAAACAGAGGTCAGTGTGGGAGGACAAGAAACACTCATAATTACCAGGCAGAGTGATAAACACTATGGTATGCTTAAGCCTTAGGTGCTCTGTGAGCACAAAGGAGCTCCTAATCTAGCTTTGGGAACTGAGAAGGTTTTCTGGAGATGGTGGTGTCCAGGTGGAGTAAGCTAGGGCAAGAAGACTGGAAGGATGTTTGGGACAGAGAGAACAGCATGTTTAAAGACTCAGAGGTATCCAATAGCTGCAAAGTTCACATTCTTCTCCTCAGCTTGTGGGATCATTCTCAAGGGTAGACCGTATGTTAGGCCACAAAACAAGTCAAAAAATTAAAAAAAATTAAAATTATACCAAGAATTTTCTCTGACCACAATGGAATAAAACTAGAAATCAGTAACATGAGGAACATTGGAAAATATATAAACACATGGAAATTAAACCATATGCTCCTGAATGACCATTGGGTCAATGAAGAGATTAAGAGAGAAATTAAAAAGTTTCTTGAAACAAATGAAAATGAAAACACAACCTATCAAAACCTATGGGATACAGCAAAAGCAGTAACAAGAGGAAAGTTTATAGCAATAAGTGCCTAAATCAAAAAAGTGGAAAAGCTTCAAATAACCTAACAATGCATCTCAAAGAACTAGAAAAACAAGAGCAAACCAAACCCCAAATTATTAGAAGAAAAGAAATAATAAAGATCAGAGCAGAAATAAAAAAAATTGAAACAAAAAATATAAAAGATAAAACAAAATTGGATTTTTTAAAAGATAAAATAGATACATCTTTAGCAAGACTAAGAAAAAAGACAACCCAAATAAATAAAATCAGAGATGAAAAAGGAGACATTACAACCGATACTGCAGAAATCCAAAGGCTTGTTAGAGACTACTAAGAGCAACTATATGCCAATTAATTGGAAAACCTAGAAGAAATGGATAAATTCTTAGACACATATAACCTGCCAAGATTGAACCAGGAAGAAATCCAAAACCTGAAAAACCAATAACAAGTAACAAGATGGAAACAGTAGTAAAAAGTCTCTCATCAAAGAAAAGCCCAGGACCTGATGGTTTCACTCCTAAATTCTAAGCATTTAAAGAAAAACTAATACCAATCCTGCTTAAACTATTCCAAAAAATTAAGGAGGAGGGGATACTCCCAAACTCATTTTACAAGGCCTGTATCACCCTGATACCAAAACCAGACAAAGACACAACAAAAAAAAGAAAACTGTAGGCCAATATGTTTGATGAACATAGATGCAGAAATCCTCAACAAAATACAGCAAACCAACTTCAACAACACATTAAAAAGATTATTCATCATCATCAAATGGGATTCATCCCAGGGATGCAAAGATCTTTCAACATATGCAAATCAATCAATGCGATACATCATGTCAGCAGAACAAAGAACAGAAACCTATGATCATTTCAATTGATGCTGAAAAAGCATTTGATAAAATTCAACTTCCCTTCATTATAAAAACTCTCAAAAAACTGGGTATAGAAGGAACTTACCTCAATATGATAAAAGCCATATATAGATATGATATGACCCACAGCTAGTATACTGAATGGGGAAAAACTGACAGCCTTTCCTCTAAGATCTGGAACAAGACAGGAATGTCCACTTTCACCACTGTTATTCAACATTGTACTGAAAGTTCTAGCTAAAGCAATTGGACAAAAGAACAAAGTAAAGGGCACCCAAATTGGAAAGGAAGAAGTCAAAGTATCCTTGTTTGCAGATGACATGATCATATATCTAGAGAAACATAAAGATTCTACCCAGAAATTATTAGAACTGATAAATTTAGTAAAGTTGCAAGATACAAAATCAGCAGCATTTCTATGTGCCAACAGTGAACAATCTGAAAAAGAAACCAAGAAAGTAATCCCATTTACAGTAGCTACAAATAAAATAAAATACCTAGGAATAAACTTTACCAAAGAAGTGAAAGATCTCTATAATGCAAACTATAAAACATTGATGAAAGAAACTGAAGAGTACACAAAAAAATGGAAAGATGTTCCATGCTCATGGATTGGAAGAATCAGTATTGTTTAAATGTCCATACTACCCAAAACAATCTACAGATTCAGTGTAATCTCCATCAAAATACCAATGACATTCTTCACAGAAATAGAAAAAATAATCCTAAAATTTATATGGAACCACAAAAGACCCAGAATAGCCAAAGCCATCCTGAGCAAAAAGAACGAAATTGGAGGAATAACATTACCTGACTTCTAATTATACTACAGAGCTGTAGTAACCAAAACAGCATGGTACAGGTATAAAAACAGACCAATGTAACATAATAGAGAGCCCCAAAATAAATCCACATATGTGTAGTGAACTTACCTTCAAGAAAGTTGCCAAGAACATGCGTTGGGGAAAGGACAGTTTCTTCAGTAAATGGTGCTGGGAAACTGGGTATCTGTATACAGAAGAATGAAACTAGACCCTCATCTCTTGCCATGTACAAAATCAAAATGGATTAAAGACTTAAATCTAAGACCTGAAACTATGAAGCTACTAAAAGGAAACATTGGGGAAATGCTTCAGGACATTGGTCTGGGCAAGGACTTCTTGAGTAATACCCCCAAAGTAGAGGCAACCAAAGCAAAATAGGACAAATGGGATCACATCAAGCTAAAAAGCTTCGGCACAGCAAAGGAAACAATCAGTCAACAAAGGGAAGAGACAACCCACAGAATGGGAGAAAATATTTGCACACTACCCATCTGATAAGGGATTAATACCTAGAATATATAAAGAGCTCCAGCAACTCATAGGAAAAAAAAAATCAAATAATCCAATTAAAAAATGAGCAAAGGATCTGAATAGACATTTCTCAAAAGAAGACATACAAATGGCCAACATGTATATGAAAAAATACTCATCATTAGTCATCCGAAAAATGCAAATCAAAACTACAATGAGATATCATCTCACCCCAGTTAAAATGGCTTTTAATAAAAAGACAGGCAATAATGAATGCTGGCGTGGCTTTGGAGAAAGAGTGACGCTTGTATACTATTGGTGGGAATGCAGGTTAGTGCAACCACTATGGACAATAGTATGAAGGTTCCTCAAAAAACTAAAAATAGAGCTAGCAAATGACCCAGTGATCCCACTGCTGGATATATATCCAAAGGAGGAGAATTCAGTATATTGAAAAGATATCTGCACTCCCATGTTTATTACAGCATTATTATAGTCAAGATAAGGAATTAACCTAAGTGTCTATCAACAGATCAAGAAATTGTGGTGTGTGTGTATATATATATATATGTATGCAATGGAATATTATTTAGCCATAAAAAGAATGCAGTACTGCCATTTGCGCCAACATAGATCGACCTGGAGAACATTATGTTAAGTGAAATAAGCCAAGCACAGAAAGACAATTTCACATGTTCTCACTCCCATGTGACAGCTAAGTATTAAAAACAATTAATCTCATGGAAATAGAGAGTAGAATGATGGTTACCAGAGGATAGGAAGGGTAGTGGGGAGGAGGGAATAAAATAGAGATGGTTAATGGATGCAAAATATAGTTAGATAGGCCGGGCGCGGTGGCTCACGCCTGTAATCCTAGCACTCTGGGAGGCCGAGGTGGGCGGATCATTTGAGCTCAGGAGTTCGAGACCAGCCTGAGCAAGAGCGAGACCCCATCTCTACTAAAAATAGAAAGAAATTATATGGACAGCTAAAAATATATATAGAAAAAATTAGCCGGGCATAGTGGCGCATGCCTGTAGTCCCAGCTACTCGGGAGGCTGAGACAGTAGGATCGCTTGAGCTCAGGAGTTTGAGGGTGCTGTGAGCTAGGCTGACGCCACGGCACTCACACTAGCCTGGGCAACAGAGAGAGACTCTGTCTCAAAAAAATAAATAAATAAAAATAAAAAAAAATAAAAAATATAGTTAGATAGAATGAACAATATTTGATAGAACAACCAAGTGACTATAAACAACAATAAATTAAGATATACTTTAAAATAAGTTAAAGAGTGGAATTAGGATGTTCCTAACACAAAGAAATGTTAAATGCCTGAGGTGATGGCTATCCTAATTACCTTGATTTGATTAATTTACATTGTATGCCTGTGTACAAAACATCATGTGTACCCTATAAAGATATGCAACTATTATGTATCCATAACAATTAAAAAAAAAAAACCAAACAGGCTCAGAGGTGAAAGAATGCACAGTAAATTCAGGAGGAGCTCCCTCTGATTCAGTCTTTATGGACAGTGGGAGAGGGAGGGTCTGGGATGAGGGTGGAAGATGGGCTAGGTCATGGAAGCCATTAGCTCGAGGGAGCAGGGAAGTGACATGATCACATCTCATATCTCTGGAGGGTGGCTTGGGGAAGAAAATTTCTGAAGCCATTTAGGGGGCTTTCCATGTGAAAGACAGTGGTGGTAATAGGGCTGGTGAGAAGTTAACAGATTTGAGAAGTGGAGAGGATGTCGAGTTAATAAATCTTGGTGATTAAATGTGGGGAATAGGGGAAGAGAGATGGTCTGGATTACTTCCAGATTTCTGGTTTGGGAAACTGGATCATAGTTGTGGCATTTACTGAGGTAGTAAACCCAGGCAGCAGAAGACAGCTCTAGGGTATGAAGGAGGGATGGGAGAGGTAGAGAATTCGGTGTTGGACCTGTTGAATTGGAGGAGGCTCTGGACAACCAGTTGGATATGTTCTGAGTCTTAGGAGACAAATCTGGGCTGGAAATAAAGATTTGTGATTCATCAGTTCCTAATTAGTCTCAGTGACTCCTCTGGTAATTGAAACCTTTGAAGTAGCTAAAGTAACTTAAGGAGAGCATAAAATGAGAAGAGAAGGTTGATGAAAAACCATGGGGAACTCCAGCATTTAAAGGAGGTGGAGGGAAAGAACTACTTACAGGAAGTTGAGTACAGTGGTTGGAGAGGTAGGAAAACCAGGAGGGCTGCCAAAGAAAGAGCCAGAGGTCACCCATCAGCACAGATGTCTTTGTACTGCTTCCCCAGTCAGTGAACGATCAGGTGACACGGCCTGACCCACACAGGGTGTGAGCGTAGAAGCCAGAGCTCTCTGCCAGCTCAGTAGTCTACTCACTCAGTAACCCGGTCTACACAGTAAGCGTACGTTTTATGCTCTGAGTGCATGGACTAGAATGAAAGGAGTATTTTTCTTTGTTTACTGATAAACCGTTTGCTTCATCTGTTAAATAGAGGTGATGATATTTGAGAATGGGATAGGGTTGTGAGAAATTAAGTGAATAAACACAAATATGTAGTACTGAGCCTCATATACATAGGTATCCAATGAGTGATGGTTGTTTCTCTCTCTCTCTCTCTCTCCTCTCTCAATAGAGAACTTGTGCCTTATAAAATTAAACTGTGATGTTTTTTATATGGCAGATTTCCATGAAGAAAAAAATGTAATTATTGATTGAATTGTGCTGTTAGAATTAGAATTAGGTTCATAACAAACAGGAACACTGATAAACTTGCAAAGAAAACAAAGCCAAAAATTGTACTTGTTATCCCCTTGTTGAATCTGGCCTTCTGTTTCAAATTAATTAGATTTTTTTGATAACTATGCTAAACTTTGTCATATCCTTATTAAAATTGTTTAAGGATTTTGAAGAACATCTCAGAGGGACTCTGAAACTAATCTGAGTCTGGTACTGGAGTTTCCATTAGCAATCACAAAACTGATTAATCTTTTATTCAGCTTATTGATTATTGCTGCAATTACTGCATGTAACAGATTATACAAGGGGTAGCAACAGAAAACACATTTTATAACTGCTGCTCATGTATTAGTTTGAGCACAATATTTTGTACTCTTTCATATACATAATTATTTTTGCATTTTAAAATACTGGAACATTTCTACTAAGATAGAAAGTGGTGTGCTTAGTATTGTTTCAGTATTAGGAGGTTTACTTTTTAATTTCTCAACTAATGCATTACAGTTTACAAAGTGCCTTCACTAACTAATTCTATTGCTGCAGTTTAGTTTTTGAGCCTCACAGTAACCCTATGTAGTAGTCAGAGTAGAGGTTTTTACTCTCATTTGGAGAAACTAATATTCCAAAAGGTTAAATGACTTCCTGAAGGCTGTACACGTTAACGAGTGGCAGAATCAGAATTCAACCCCATTTCAATCAGTTAGTATTTATTGAACACCTACTGTGTGCAGAGCTTTGTGTTAGGGGTAATAAAAGCCAGGATGGGATTATGGAGGTAAAGATAAAGAAGTTATCTGGATAACTTCAGGTAATGGTTTCATTAATGTTATCCTGGTCACTTTGTTACTTTTCTGTCCAAGTCATGTTAAGTATCTTGGTATACTAGGTATAGGGTTTTTTGTTTGCTTTTTTGTTTTTGTCTAGTAGAAGTCTTTGTTATCATTATCTGTATTTTATCACTATTTAGAATGAAATTGGGGAGAATCCCTTTAAAAGAAGAATATGTTTAAAAAGATACAGAGAAGATCAAAATCTAAAAACAATTTGCTTTGCAGTTTATTAATTGCTGTCATATGTGTTTTCTAACATGAGTCTCATAGCTGTGCTCTGGTAGATCCTATCTTCATTTTACAAATGAGTAAAGTGAGGCCCAGTGAGCCTTTCCTCGCTGAGGTCAGGTGCTAGGAGATGGCCAGTGATGAGATGTCTAGGTCTGAGCACTCTGACTCAGGGTCAGTTGTGTAGAGTGGGCCCACACTGTGAGTTTATCACCCTTTGGAGCATGTTCTTGATGGTGAATTACTTTGCTGTGTGGAACACAAGATTCCTCATTAATACAAACACAGATCAAACTCACTATTTCAGCAAGAGAAAATAAATATACTTGGATTTGGAGGAAATGTCAAAAACGAAAAACAAAACCTAATTACTTGTTTTAGAGACACTGGTAGGTGGCATGCTTGATATCATTACTGTGACTGCGTTAATCATAGTACAAAGAGATGTTTATGGATTGCTTAAAAATTCTCACAATGACTATAAAAGTATATGTAGTTTGCCAATTGATTTGGCACAAACCTAAAATGAAAGGGAAACTTTTTATTTATTTTGTGAGGTAAATAAATAAAACTGGAAAACAGGTCAATTTCATGCATGCAAGGTTTTATAGTAGGGAAAAAATGCATTGCACCTGTTCTGACCCTTTACATTTGAGGTTATTTGTTTTCAAACTTGACCCCAAGCACCAGTTTTAGACAACTCTATAATTAATTTGTTAGATAAAGCATAAGGATATTTTATTTGTCTTGATTTCTAGGACTATGGTGAAGTAGTAACTGAAATTACTAACCTATTGTACATAGCAGTTAATTAAAGAAAAGCATTAGCTATAGGAGAACACCACCATTGCTGTTGTCTTGTATCAGTACAAAAAGGCAGTAATTTTTTTGACAGCCACTGATTGGAAAGTTGCTTGCAGCCTTTCAGAAGCAAGGGGGTACATGCTGTGGATCAATAACCGGCAAATTTCCCATTAAAGAGAATACCTGAGCAATGTTCCAAATAGCCACTGGCATCTTAATTTTCCATGGAAACCTCAAATACTTGTGTGCTGAGGACAAGTCATTTTCGGACAATTTTTCCAGACTACTTGTTAACAGTTATTGCTGTCCCAAAAGGTTGACAGCCTACATGATTGATATTTCATTTACTTGTCATCACTGTTTGAGTAATGGCGAGTGCTGTACTTCTGTGGTTTTAAGGAACAGAATCTCATGAAAGACATTTGCCTTAGTATGTATTCCAGAGAGTGTGTTGCACATGTTTATGCTGTATGTATATAGTTTTAGGTCCAGAGAAGGAGAGGATCACTTTCCTTTACAGTTTGAGAGCCTTTGGAGAGCAGGGTACACTTACATCAGTCCATAGCTATCAAAAATCCACTTTCACTTTATTTGTTATTAGGGCAAAGAGCCTTAGACTTGTTAACTTGTGATTGTCAAGATGATATATAATAGAATTTTATAGCTCCCCTTTATTGGGGAATAAAAGCTTTGGCCTTATAATAATTTTAATGTACATAAAAGTAGTAGGGAAGACGTATGTGTTATCTTCTAAAAAGAAACTTTTTTAGAATGTCAGCACATAATGATAATCAAGGAGGAATTTCCTGAAAATGTGGTGGTTAAATAATATGCATGTGTTTTTAATATAGAAACAGTAAGGATGAAAGGGGAGTTCTGCTCTTTGACAGCCCCTCAAAATACAAAATCAGCACTTTTCGTCATCAATATTTTTCTAGTAAGAACATTGGTTTGTTGTGTCAAACGTTATAAGAAGTGAGAGCGCAGAAGCCATCTCCAAGTTAGGTGGACATATACCTACCAGTTAGCATATTAAGGAACATGGGAATCAGACCATAATAGAACCTATGTAGTGATTTGTGTTCATGAAGGAGTGTGAAAGCTTTTTCATTCAGAACTTTATTTTTTGTGCCCAGAATTTTATAGTGAAATTTGATCCATACTAAAGTATTTATAAGCCTAAAGCATAAAAGGTATATTTGCTTGAAGCTAGGCTACCTTTTTATCATATTAATTCTGTCATCTTTGGATGGGTCATATCTTGTTTCCTGGTTCCACAGTCTCTCTGATTTAGATTTCCATTATTTGTGCATTTTATAGACAGATGTTAATAATATTTGATTAACTGGTATGTAGGTCCAAAACCATTGTGTAGCTTCTCCACTTTGTAAAATTCAGGGGAAAAGAATAAGAGGCAATTTGAGAAATTTCTACTAAAATGTTTTATGTGTCATTTTAAATACTTATCATTTAAAAAATTTCTTAAATCAAAAACTAATATAAAATCTTAATCAACACTTTTACTCTTAAAGATAATTGGCACTGTGAAGGGTAACACTATACTGGACTTTTAATCCTGAATATTCACTGTAGTCATTTTGATGTGCAAGTAGGGGAAAAGTATTCTCAAGGCTGATATGTGTATACCAGCAATTTACAAAAGTACTATGAATTAAACAACCCATGAGTGTCTATTCCAGTATTCATACATTACTGAGTAATCTATTTCTATAATCTCTTTGCAGTATTATTCCACAGTAATGGAACAGCAAGTAAATGGACAGTTAATAGAGCCTCTGCAGATATTTCCAAGAGGTAATGTTGAGCAAATTCTAATCAACAATGATTATTTCAGTAAACTGTTTCATCAACAGTTATGTTTTCCAAAGGTTTAAATGCACATAACATGATGTTTAGATCTTAATTTGAAAAGCCAAAAGAAGTATTCATTATCATGGGGATTGCAAGCTATATTATAGTTATGGCAGATAAAATATCTAATTTACTAGAGTAAATTAAACTAACTAGATTGTTTTTTGTTTTTGAAGTACATACTTACATTAGCTTAAAGAACACTTTGGGGGCCCACATGGTTTCTAAACCAAGGCAAATGAATGACTTTAATTCTGGATATTTATAAATTGTGGCTCATGATGGTAGCCAAAGCTGCTATTGAGGAGAAAGCTTTCATCTAGTACAGAAGCTAAGATTTACTGAGGGGTTTTAGGAAAGAAATTTTGGTGAAATGTTCAGTACTTTGTTTTTTGAGGAGCTATTTTCTAAATAACAGAAAATTCTCATAAATGGAAATTTTATTGTTAAGTCTTCAAAAATATGAGCTGATCTTGGTGAATCACCTGGTCAGATAATTTTCTTTTTTCCTTTTAGGTTTGGCAGTCCTAGCCTTGTAGATATGATTGTTCAACTACGTATAAACGTTCCTTTAAAATTTGAATAATGGTGAAAAAGAACAGTTAATTATATAAACCATTAAGTCTTTCACCCATTATACATTGCCCCACTTGGAATCCATGTTTTCTAACTAATGGAACAGATAAGGAAATTCTCTAAGTAACCCTTCTAGAAATAACTTAATTGAAATAATTAAAAGTTAAACTTACCTTCGTTAACTGATACTGTACAAATAATCATGGTATGAGTTTTCCAATTAAACATTCTAGACTTTCATTACCTGTAACTTTGAAGTTTGAATGGCTCAATTAACCAGTAGGCTCCTACTTGCACTAATAAAGTCTCCAAAGGCAGCTGGCTTGGCCAACCCCACAAGATAAGGGTTCAAGAGTAATATTGCTCTTCTAGCATATGTGTGGGCAGCAGAATTGGGAGTGCTTATTACATTATTAATAACTTATTAAAATGCTAAATAAGTAAAATTGGGCAATTTAGGACCAATGATAGTCCAAAACAAGAATTATGATTTATCCGATTATATTGTACTTGAAGACTACCGAAACAGAAAATAAAAAAAAAAAGAAAGAAAAAGAGAAAGAAATGTTGCCATTTCCTTGTATTAGGCCAATAGCAAGGATGCACATTTTTTTTTTACTGTTGCAATAACTGGAGAACTTAGGCATGTTTCAGAATTGTTTTTCTGCAAGGAATAGTTTTTTACAAGCTGAAAATTTCCGTTAATTTCTTCCCTACTTGATAGCATTATAGCTCTGTTGTAGCAAACCTTAGTGCAGTATCCTGGGGAATTATAGTTCCATTGTTGTGGGTCTTCATTTTTCTTTTTAATAAAATATTTACTTCACTTCATTAGCAATCTTTTCAAGTTCTGTTTGTTTTCTTTCGTTTTGTGAACAGTCCCTGTCATACTCACTGTCCATACCATTGTGCCCCCTCTGTGATAATAACAAAACCATTTTTAGACATCTGCTCAGTTCAGGCACTAATATTGCTGTATGTGTTATCATTTCTAATCCTCCCAACAGTTCTGCCTATTAGGTATTATTGCTTCCATTTCTTAGATAAAAATATTGAGGTTCAGGGACGTTAAGTAACTTCAGAGTCACATAGCTTATAAGTGGTTAATATCCCTTTGAGTAAGAATTTCACTTAAATTATAATTTGCTTAAAGTGGAAGGGCATATAAATTAAAATATTAGTAAAATTTGCATGGGGTGGTTTGGAGGGCTTGGACTAGGGGTAGGGAGAAGAGTTTATTATGGGGAGATGATAATTAAAAGAAGAAAATACATGAGATGGTAGTGTCACATGTAGTCCTAGCACAAAACCTACTAGGTTACAATGAATTATTAAATATAGTCTTTCCAAGTAAAATTTTAAAATTTCAGAATATGAAAGACTCAGTCTTCCTATCTTTGTGGATTTTTTGTATGCTGTGGTAGAATTCTTTCTGTTTTTTTGTGGTCTTCTCCTTTTTGCTACCTATCTACATTGAATGTACATCTTATCATATGAAGACAAGTGAGATTATACAAATTTATACAGTTAAGGTATAGACATATTTGGTACCTGGGCCTTCCTAGTTAGAGGCCCTCAGACCTTAGATTTCTTGGTCAGGCACCATGTTAAGAAGAATCTTTAGAATGAACAAGTAGGAAGGATGGGAGAAAATGATTCTGTTTTAATAACATACGTTTTCCTCATTCGAAGTAGCACGTTACCTTGGATAGTAACTCCCAGCTGTGGCTAAGTCCTTTCTGTTGTTAAAAGATATGTTAAATAATAAATATGAAAATTTACTAGCTTTATAATGACTTCTGATTTTATAACTTTAGGAAATATGAAGTTATTAGGTTTTTTGAATACTGTTTAGATTTCCAGTTATAAAGATTTGAGAAGCCAGTTGAGGAGTGAGGTAGATGTTAGAGTTAAAGGGTTTATGCTTGTCTCTGATTCCTTGGTTAGCTACTTTCCTTAGGTGAAGTTTATGAGTGCGCTGGGTTACTGCTATGGAAATATTGTAAAGTTGTTGTTTTAGGAAGTGTTGATAGTCCCTCAAGAACCAGGCATCAAATGTATGTGACTGTTATTTTGTTCAAAAAGTTAATTTCCATTTTAAGGAAAGATTTGGATGATGATGATGATGATTATTATTATCATTATTAGAGACAGAGTCTCACTCTGTTGCCCTGGCTAGAGTGCAGTGACATCATCATAGCTCACTGCAATCTCAAATTCCTAGGCTCAAGCAATTCTCCTGCCTCAGCCTCCCAAGTAGCTGGGCCTACAGGTGCGAGACACCACACCTGGCTAATTTTTCTATTTTTTGTAGAGACAGGGTCTCACACTTTTCAGACTGATCTCAAACTCCTGAGCTTAAGCGATCCTCCCACCTCAGCCTGCCAGAGTGCTAGGATTACAGGCGTGAGCCACCGTGCCTGGCCTGGAGTCTTAATTTTAATGTGTTTTAAAAAGACAAATAAAAACCCTTTATTAAGGTTTAGGTATATTTTCTAGGAAAATAACATAATAAATTTGAATATACTTGAAATATACAAAATGAAAGCAACTGATGTGCTTTGTAATTATTACCCACATCATCTTATTATTAAATAGCTCTATTTCTTATCAGAAACAAAGGAAGAACACATGTATATTTGAAAGAGGAGCAAAAAAAATCCTTCCCCAAATAATCAAACAAAACTGATGGCTCCTTAACATACAATTTGTAGGGCATAATAATTTTCAAATGGAAGCAGTCTATATAGTATGGGCAGGAGGCTTTTGTATTTTTAACATTTGGTGAAGAAGCATTTGCTAAATTTGAAAAGTACTAATTTATAACTTGAGATGGCGTCAGGAAGTTAACATTATTTTTCCTGGCACTACTTTATCTTTAGAACTAAATATTAGCAGATGCTAAGATTTGCAAGACGTAATAAAATTAGTTATATATTTGTATTTTAATAAATTTGACTGCTTATGGCTGTGCAAACTAGTATTCAAACTTCCATATTTCATCTTAGAATCTCAAGCAATCTTTTTGGCATTAAAACATCCTTCTTCCACCCCACTCTCCCCCCAAAAAACCTTAGCTATTTTCAAAGTAGTTTAAGTGATAGCTGATACACAATGTAATAGAGTGAGGACAGATTGCAGAAATTTGAATTATGAAAGAAATCTAATCATTTTAGCTCAGTTAACTTGATTTTTATATATTTTAAGCAGAAATTGGAATTTATATGAGGTGGTGTCAGAAAGCTCTTTGCATTTATAAATGCTCACTCCTGCAAGTTAAAACCTTGGTTCATAATTCCCACTTTGGGTCTTGGGAGCCACTTTTCAATCATTTCTCTCTGCTAATTTTGGTGTCACCCTCATTTCTTTTTAAACGATTCATTTTGAGCAAATTTGTAAATGGCCCTGATGTGTTCTACAATTTAGTCAATTACTGTTTCAGCCTGCAAGCCTCCTGGGGAACGGAACATACATGGCCTGAAGGTACGAATTTCAATAATTGTTTCAGTAAAGTTAGATGGATTTGTAATGCTGTGTTCCACTTATTGAAATGTCAAATAAAACTGCACTTTCTCAAGCTCTGACAAGCGATCCTTTTTTTTTTTTTTTAAATGGGAAGTGGAGAGGGATTCATCTGTAGTATTTGCTCAATATGTGTATATACTTGGATACTGGGGTTTTGCTGCTGCTGCTGTATTTTTAATTTTTTAAAATTGTTTTATTGGTCAGTTTCTTCAGCATGATCCTGGGTACTGTTGTCTCCACAAAGATTTATTTGAGTGAGAATACAGACTTCGTTTCAGTGATTAAGCACATAGGCATATTGCACTTGGACTACCCCCCTCTTCTTTTTGACATATTTATGCTAGAAACATATATCTAGTTAATGTCTTTTTATTGTTCTGTGTATTTTGAATTCTGGATTTCTGCTTAGGGCTTCATCTCTGAAAGAAAAGCGGGCCTTGGTATTAGGTTCAAATATTTTATAGTTGATTACTTGGATCTCATTTTTTATTGAATAAGCAACATTCTACAGGGTGTCCCAAAAGTCGCCATAGGGAAAATGGGAAATTATAGCTAAATGTACCTTTATTTACAAAATATTCATTACAAAATTTTACAAAATTTTTCCTTCGTATGGAAACTTTTGGGACACACTGTACATACAGTGTTCTGCTTGGTTGTAGAGATGGAAGGATATGATAACCTGTGGTTCACTACTAACTCCTGGATATATTCTTAATATACTTTTTTGAACATACCGTTTTTGTATGTGTTCTAGACAGTGAAATGAATTTTTTCCTTGTTTATCTTTCCTTTTTCCAGCACTGTTTAACTAAGTATTTGAATAATGACAGGAATAGAGTATTATGTAATATACAGGTTGTATGGTTCTGTAACCTATATACTGAATAGACTCTAACTGTGGGTCTGTCTAGCAACAAGCTAATTAACCTCCATAGTGAAATGTGAAATTTGTGGCAAATTATAGGTTAATTAGAACTGTGTCCTCAGAACACAAGACTGATCAAGATTCTTTCTTTACTTATAGGTGAATACCCGGGCTGGACCCTCTCAACACAGCAGCCCAGCAGTCTCAGATTCACTTCCAAGCAATAGGTGAGAACAAGCAAGTGAAGTGTGCCCCTGGTGTAATTATCTACACCAGGGGGTGGGGTGGTAAAGAATAGGCTTATGGGATGACATTTCTTTTTTATAAGACCAAAAAAGTATGTATGTGGCCAAAAAGAAATTTGGCCAGATCACTCTAGCTATATATTGACCAAAGAGAAAGGACTTTATATAGAAAGATGAAATTATAGATGTTAAAGTATTAATTTTGGTCTGTGGACTGGTTCACCTTCATTCTCCAGATCATATAGAAAATTCAGTGCCTTGGCTTTGACTATTCCTGCCTTGATGGTCTGTTTTGTCAATTACAAAATGCTTTTTTTTTCTTTTTTTTTTTTTTGCTTGCCCATCTTTTGACAGCCTCGTCATTCACGGGCATCTTCACTAGAAAGAGACAGGGAATAAGTAAAGTGGCGAAATTGAAATTGACCACCATGTTGCTCATTAGTGTCTTTGGTGTATAGGAAATTGAAGTTAAGAGGGAAGATAATTTTCATTAGCTCATGCTAATATTGCTGGAGTGGATACTAAAGACCTGAGCTTTTTCAAAGTGTTCTTACAAGCCTGAGAACTTACTTCCAGACTATCATCGTCCTCAAAGAAAGCGCATCCTGCTTAAGCTGATAGAATTCTAGGACATTTTGGTTTTACATTCAGTTATTCAGCCAGTAAATATCATATTACTGTGCTTGAGGGTGGCACTATGAACATGATTGTCCATGTGTGCATATTCACATTGGTGACTGAAAAGCCAGCATGGAGCTAGAAAACCCTTCCATTTTATGTTGAGGTTTTTCTGGGTTTAGGGCTTCAGCCAATTTTTTTCTTGGTTTAGGATTTTAACCAATATTTATAAAGTGATACCCTCTATTGGCTGAGATGTAGTTCAGGCTTCTACTTTACCGTCAAAATGTCTCCCACCCCTCTTAACCCACAGTCTTGGTTTTTGGCCAACAGGCTTTAATGTAGATAATTTAAAGTCTGTTCTGACTCTTTCCTTACTTGCATGCCTCTTCCCCAAAGTCACTTCCCCGATTGCGTTATTATGATGTCAGTGTATCTACCCACCAGCTTCCCTGCTATGAACATACTGCTCTTAAAGTATGTTTCCTTTTTAAGTAATTTATTCTGCCTTAAAATACAGTTGGTCTGGTGATTCGCCAGTGGATCATCTACCTTGTGGTGATGAGGGATAGATGTTCTCAACAAAGGGCTTGGCCCTGCCAGGTGGTACTTCGCAGCTTCCCTCTCCATGCGTGTTGAGCACGTGGGCCATGGCCCGGCACAGTAGAGGCATTGGGCCTGAGGGTCACTTGTTGGACTCAGTTTGAAGAAGGCAGGGCATTTCATTATTACCACTATTTCCAGAACAAGTGTTACTTACAGATTATGACCCCAGAGGAAGAACAAGGACTTTCCCTGGTGTTTTAAGTCAAATTTCATCATGGTATAAAAAGCAGAATTGAGTTGAAAAAATGGCAAGACAGAGAAGGTAATTCTCCCAGATTTGGTTTTTAACAACATGAGTAAATTAGCTTTGTTATTCAAAAATTATATATTCACAGAGTATTATGAAGTTATTAGGTTGGACAGAGGTTCCGAAACCATCTGATGATCCAGTGGTTCTCAGCCTTTTGTCGGTGGTAACTTCCCTTAGGGATATTACATCCTCCCAAATAATAATGATAGTTTGCTCCAGGAGTGATTTCTGTTATGAGAGGAATGTAATTTGAAAAAGTCCTACAGGTGATTTTACTATGCCACCCTAGGTTGGCCATGTTCTGTGCCCCAGATTGGTAACTAATCAACAGGTATTTATTGAGTGCCTCCTGTTTATTAGGTACTGTCCTACACAATAGAAATGCAGCGTGATCCTTGTCTTCTGAAGCTCACCATCTAATGGGTGTACATATAAAAAAACTATGCAAATAATTACACTTTATATTTAGTGTCATGAAGGGAACGCAGGATGTGAAGAGAGCAGACGCTGCACAGGAATATGTTTAGATTTAGACTGGGTCCTCAGGGAAGGCTCTCCAGGGAGAGCTATGGTTCCATCTAGACCTGAAGGAAGAGAAGGACCTACTCATGTCAAGCAGCAGCGAAGGGCATTTCAGACAGAGGGAGGAGTGTAGGTGAAGGCCCTGAGGTGAGAAAGGAGCTTAGCGTGTTTGTAAGCAGGCCAATTTGGCTGGAGCCCAGACAGGGATCCTGGGGTGGGGCAGGGCTATGGGAGGAAGAGGAAGAGCAATAGAAGTGACAGGACATAAGGAAGTAGACAGGAGTCAGATTATGCAGGGCCTCCTGGGCCCTTTAGTGTTTGAATTTTCCTCTCAGTGTACTGGTGAGCCATTAGAGGGTTTTCTGCAGGAGAGTGCCATGGTGGGCTCTATGTTTTTAACAGATCCTCTGCCTGTGGGGTGGAGAATGAGTAGAAGAAACACTGAGCTAATCCTGCCCTCCTTTGGTGCTTGATTCCCCGGTCCTTGCCAAATAGTCACGCAGACTCTTCCTGAGGATCTGTGTGGGAGGAATGCACTTTATTGTTCAAGGCAGCTCTCTCTATTTTCCTTTAGCTATATCTTAGCAAGCTCTTCTTTGTGAGCTGGGATTTATCTCCCGTTAGCACCCACTCCTGATAATTCAGTTTAGTCCTTAGAATGTGGCTGTTCCAGGTGATAGCTCTTCCAATCATCTTTGCTCCAGACGTACTACTTCTCCTAGATTTCCTGTCTCCAGATAACCTGCCAGTCCTCTGTCACTGCTCCTAGGCCTTCCTCAGCCCCACATCCTTGCAGTTGTGGGTTCTACCTTCTGAGTAGCTCTGAGTCTGTCTACTTTCCAGCGTTGTTGCTGTGCAGGTGGTTCAGGCTGTCCAAATCACTGCCACAGCCTCCTAATAGCTTCCTCCCTCCAGTCTTGCCCCATTTCAGTCCCTCCTCCCTGCTGTAGCTGGAGTAGTCTTGCTAATGCACAGTTCTGAGCCATCATTCCCTGCTTAAAAACTCTTTATTGCTCTTCACACCATCAGGATAAAGTGCAGCCTCCACAGCAGGTGAGCCATGGCCTTTCACGTGTGGGTGCTCTGCCTACTCCAGCTTGCTGGCCTGCCATTTTGCCCCTTCCCATCTGAAATTCCAGTTTTGCTGATGAATACATGTGCCCTGAATGTATCACTTTCCTCTCACTAGTGGGCCTGCACATGTGCTGCTGCCTCTTTCCTGTTTTCCTCCTCTTCTAATCCCCACCTTCACCTTCAATCTGGCTCTTATTGGTCATCCTTGATGACCAAATTATCTTCTGATGAAAACTATCCCTAATTACTACCCACCTCCCAGTCTATACCAGGTTTTCCTTCTTTGCATTCCAATAATCCTCCCATGCTTCCTTTTATTGTAGCAGTGAGCATATTGTATTGTAGTCACCTCTGTCCCCCAATAGAGTCTATACTCTTTGAGGGCAGTGACCGTAGTGTATTTATTGTCGAAGTCCCAATTCCTAGCATGATGCTTAGCACAGAGGTGATAGTCATGAAAGAATGAATGAATGAATGCACTTACATACTCTTTAAATCTTGTCTCTGGATTAAATTCTTTCCCAACTCATTCATCTTCATGGACATGACATTATTTCTAGTCTCCTTATCCTGTTACTCTTCTTTGGATATCTCAGTGTCCCTCTTCAGGTATCATACTCAGATTACAACTGTATTGCATTTAAATTTTAAAATGTTTTTGAACGTGATTTTTAGATAGCTCAGGTCACTGTGACCATACAGATAAATGAAATACTGAGTAAACTGAGTCACGAAGAAATTGCCAGGATACAGAATGTTTTTTTCTTTTACTAGACCAAGTTGGTAGTCAGATATTAGCATAATGAATGAAATCAGTATTTTCCTCTGTTATTCTGAAAGCATGAGTTGTGTTTTGCCTTAGATGAATGAATGTTTATTAAACTGAGCTAATCCACATGGTTTTCCTAGGCCATAATTACTGAATTCAAGTCCCACTGTCAAGGCAGGGCCTTTCCTAAACAACTTGACTTTCTCCTTCTGTAAAATTAGGATGATTAAACTTTCCATCTAACTACCTCTGGTGTTAGGAAGATTGATGAAACTGTATTAAGGAATCATGTTTTGTTTCTTGGATGAAAGGTGTTTTGCAAATGCAATGAATCAAAATGTTATTATTTCAAGTTTATAACATAATGGAATATCTGTGAAGAAATGTTGCCTGGGCTTTGTTTGGTTATTTGTGTCTTTACAAAAATTGGGATTCATTTATAGGAATACTAGGATCTAAATGTTTCCTGAAAAAAGTGTGTGTGTGTGTGTGTGTGTGTGTGAGAGAGAGAGAGAGAGAGAGAGAGAATGACTTTGAGCAAGGTATGTACCTTAGTTTTATCTATAAATTAGGGATAATAATAACTATACCCGAAGGGTATAGTTATTGTGAGGACTAAATTAGGATAAGTAATGGCATTTAGCACAGTGCCTGGCACATGGTTGTCACTTGATAAATGGTAGCTGCTATTATTATTTTGTTAACTGGACTGATTTTAGGCAGTTTATCAGCTTTAGTTCCATTCTACAAAATTCTTAACTTCCACTTTAGTGCATGGATTCTTAGACTTGGTAGGACATTACTAAAGTCTAGAACCCTAGAGAGAGGACATATTTTGTAAAATCTAGGAAAGTAGGGACTGAGGCTCCATAGTTGGCATTTGACCATAGCAAAAGTTTAAGATGTATTTAGAAAGAAGAATAACAACTTGAAATGTAAGTGTGGTCAAACTTAAAGTCTGAGATTTTCTCAAATGTAACCTATTAAAGGTACCAAATGGAGTGTGTGTGTGTGTGTGTGTGTGTGTGTATTTCATATTAGGTCATGAGTCCTTTTGCTTTCTGATACATTTATGGTCTTTATGTCTTGCTGCCTTACTACTGCTACTACCACAATATGATAAACAACAGGAGCAACGACCACCATTTATCAAACACTTAGCACATGCTAAGTCACTGGGCTAAGTTCAAGAGTGAGAAGGGAATGGAATAGATAGAATAGGTAAGATTTTGTCTGTGTTCTCAGGGAGCTCCCAGTCTTGGGGGAGGGTATGGTGGGAAGAAAGACATCTACGCTGATAACTAGCACAGGGGAGAGAGTTAACCTGGTATATAGGCAGAAGGTTAGAGTGGATAGATCAAGAATAGAGTTAACAAGCTTTAAATTTCAAATAGAACAGTGCTGGAGGAAGCTGCTATTTCATATGCCACTCTACCGGCCAGGTAGATATTTGCAGACATAGCTCATTCTAAAGCTGGAAGGAGTTCAGAGCTCCCCTTGGCCCACCTCTCTTTCTTCAAGAAGGACTTCCACTAAACTCATCCACATAAACGTTAACATAGCCATATCATCCAGGAACATTTTAATATTCCTTAAATAACTCTGGAAACTGCCTGCCTATAGGAAAGGAAAGAGAATGCAGCTGAAATTTATTAATTTTATTCATAAAAACGTACCCACTATGTACAAGAAAATGCTAGATGTTTTGTAATACTTAATTTTCCTGGTTACCCTCTAGTTGTTATTTTCCCATTTTTTTGTAAAGAGGAAATTGAGGTTGAGAGAGGGTAAGTAATTTGTCCCAAATCACACAGCTAGTGAGTACCAGGATTTATTTCTACTACACATTTGCTTCCTAGGAAGCTGAATTATAGTTCTTAACTGCAGTAAGGACTTAAACAGTGTATTTTAATCTTTTGAAGTTCTATAATCTTTGTTTGCTGTAAATATTCTGAGTGGGTTGTTAAATACTTTGTGCTTAGCAGATGAGAATGTCCATATAAAATTGCCACTGAAAGGCCACCCAGAGGCAGCAGAACTAAAAAAGTCACCGAAGTAGTCCATAAAATATTGTAGCTTCGTTTTGACTGCAGGCCTTTTTATTCCTTTAGATTACTAATGGGGTTTTAGTCTCTTCATTGATACCTTTAGCATGTGGCCAGTTACTTTTGAAAAAATTTTATACAAGGAGAAGGATGCAAAGAGTATAGTTAGTGCCTACACCTAAAAGCAAAAGTAGGGTGGAGGGCGAGAAAAAAAAAAAAAAGCAAAGGTGTATTTTAGTCTGGAATTTTGAATGGTATTCAAAGGTGTTGATCTTGCCACTATAAATTATGTCTTTCCTTTTCAGCCTAAAGAAATCTTCTGCTGAACTGAAAAAGATATTAGCCAATGGCCAGGTAGGTATTATTACATTTTAATATTTTCACATAGTAGTGACTTATTACTCTCCAGTGTTCGTATTCATAAACTTATTAAACACTTAAAAAGTATGTGAATTTCTTCTTGTCATAAATGAGTAACATGGCTTAATTTGATTGGCAGAACAATTTGCAGCACGTTTTTCAAACTCTGCTAATGGGTTTCACTCCCAGCAGATTGAAGTACCACGCACACACCCTGCTGCCGTCTCAGTTTAAAAAAAGTTAATCAGTTCTGAACAAGTGTGTCAACCCATGGGTTGCTGAAATGGCCCTGCATTCTGAGGTGACGGTTTCTTTCATTATCTTTGGGGAGAAAAGGAAAAACTGTTACTTTATTTAGCTCCTTCTTTTGTCCTGAAACTAACACTGGCTTTTTAGGAGAACAGTGACAGCAGACCTTTGGCATTTAAAATTCCTGGCCTTCAGGAGACCTTGGTTTGCCTAGTCGACTGGCCATCTAAAGCTGAATGACCTAACCCCGTCAGTGAGGGACAAACGGGCCTGCAGGCCAGTTATTTCTCACTAATTTTGATTCAAGTAAATGGACACTTCTGAAATAGTACAGTGCTTTTAAACATACACTGGTAAATTAAGCTACCTACAGGGTCCTCGATTCTTCAATAGCAACATAAATGCGTTTTAATGTTTGTTATAGTGGAAGCCCTTTGATAGCCTTGGAGGCAGGCGCCTGTCCATTGCGATCAAGCCTGCCTATTAGGCTCTATTGACTGAGACATCTGTGTCACCGCAAATAAAAGACTCTTATTGATTTTCTTAACTGCTGTTCACTTCCCGTCCATGTTTCGAAGCCTGAAATCTTAATTATCTCAGATGCTTATTCAGTGCCTTCACACGCTGACCTCTCCAAGCCTCATTGGCATTTCATGAATCAAGTACTTGTAGTGGAGCATGTCAAGAAGACAAAGCCAGGTCCTCATGCCTGTCCTTTAATATCACCTGTAACGTTGTGGCCTAATAGATGTATGTGCCTTAAAATGGTGATTGTATGGTAGTGCTTCTAAAAGCCTTGCTTATTTAGCACATACTTCCTTGAATGCAGTTAGAAAAAATTAAGTTGATCTGGTTCCGACATTTGATCATCATCCAGTGTGTGAATTCTAGTCCTTAAATATTCTGTATACAGTTAAGGAGAATCTGGTGTTGTGTGTATAATCTTGATAGTGTCTAAGTTTTAGATCCTATTTATCTAATACTTTTAACTTCAAGCAGCCAAAGATTTGTTTAGATTGAGGTCCGTGTCTATATCACCCCAGTATCCTATGTGTGTTCAGAACCAGTATAAACAAAATCTGACTAAAAGCAGAAATAGTGAGCCCAGGATATTTATATATCTTCAACATGCCTGAATTCTAGTTACTGATTATAATTTATGTACAAGTCGCTTGTGTTCTTCAGCTGGAAAATATATTTCAAAATTGACATAAATTAAGAAGCTTTAACTACATTTGTTCAGCCCACGCAATGGAAAATAACCTGTCATAGATTCCTCTTTCAAAAATGAAAAACAAGGTTGGGTGCAGTGGCTCAGACCTATAATCCTGGCACTTTGGGAGACTGAGGCAGAAGGATTGATTCAAGCCAGGAGTTTGAGACCAGCCTGAGTAACATAGCGAGACTCTATCTCTACAAAAAATAAAAAAAAAATTTAGCCAGGTGTGGTGACACACGCCTATAGTCTCAACTACTTGGGAGGATGAGGCAGGAGGATCGCTTGGGCCCAGGAGTTTGAGGTTGCAGTGAGCTATGATGACACCACTACATTCTAGCCCAGGCAACAGAGCAAAAAAAAAAAAGAAAGAAAAACAGTTTATTTTCACTGCAAAAAATAAGCATTCTGAAATGTTCCTAATGTTTTGACAACAAACCTAGTATCATAAATGTTTTAGTGGTCTCAGTTAGGAGGTTCTCTGTTGTGGGAGATTGTAATACCAATGATTTTTTGACACTTAAAGATGGTTTATTGCTTTCCTTTGGGAATATGATAACCCCACATTAAATAGTATGACATTTTCTTTCTTTTAAGGATTAGCTTTCTTTATATTTACTTTGACTTAAGAAAACCCAAAAAACAAAAAACCCACTTTTGGAAGCTTTCAGAATACCTCCTACTAATTCCTCAGTTCCTTGGTGCTGTAGGGTAACTAAAGAGTGAGTGAGATTCCATTGCGGTGAGGTAATATACACAGTGTGGGCATCAGTACATTTCTGGGCTGCACACTGACACTACTTGATATGGAAGATGTGAGTCACATTTAGCGATACTTTAACACTTGAGCATAGTTTTTTTATTTCAGTGGTTTATCAAAGCATTAATAATGATTTGCCTTTCCACTAGCCTCCACTTAGATTTAATAAGGAATTCATATTAATCATTAAAAGAAAGGGACATGATTCTTCAAGATAATCAAATATTGACAGGTTAGAAATAGCTTTCTGCCTGGGTTCATTGATATAGGTTATGTGATATAAATATTTATTTCTTTTCTGTCACTCAGAGTAAATGCCACCAATTGATTCAGCATTGATATAGTGTCAACAGTTCATAAGAAACATTTGACTGGCTTGTGTTTTCCGATTAGTCTCTGCTCTATAAAGTGGGATTTACTAAATCTCTCCAATTGTCTGCTCATAGAGTGTGACTGCTTTCTGAAACCATTATTGCTTCGATTTGTGAAGCAAAGGTCTAGTGATAGGACTAGTTTCTGTCAGACCGTTACATAAAAAATAAGGATTAATTGAGCATTTTTATTTTAATGATTTATAAGCAATAGGTACTGATTCTTTTTAGCACAGGCAGACAATAAACAAAAGAATGTTTTCTTTACTGATCTGTAATTGAATTCCATTTCCTTTTCCCCATAAATTTCATTAATATTAATATAGTAAATCAAGCACTTTTTAAAAAAGTTTAACATTTAGTCTTTGGAATTGAGACATTGTTTTCCTGTTAACGCTTTAGATGGAGTATTTTATTTTTTCCAGCTTAAAAAAATAAATCATAAGGTATTTTTGGCATGTTTTATTGAGAACTATAAATCAGTCTCACTGATGTGTTTTCTGTATGTGTTTTTCCTACTTCAGGTCTGGTGTGGCATCATCTGTTTAACTTTGGCCCTTGATTTGAAACTGATTAGAAGTAGCCCAAAGGGTCAATTTAGAGGATTTAAAAAGTATACAGTTACTCTAAGGATATGTGACTTTAACCTTTGCATCTATAAGGTTGTTTTCCCTGTTTTTCTTTTTTAGATTTTGTAGGAGACGGTGACAATATTTTCTTATTCCTGTTAAGTCAAGATGTACTCATAAATGTACTGAGAAGTCACAGATGTAGAACTAAGTCTGGTCCAGCTGCATCTTTGCCTATTATTTTGAGAACTTGAAATGCCTTTAGAAAAACTTTTTGTGTTTAGAAAAAAAAAGAGTTTGGGGAAAAAGGTATCTATTGTAAAATTAGCTTTAAAAACTGTATCATCACCAGTATATAAAACTCTTAGATTCTTAAACAGCTTGTTTTGGATGCCATATGAAGACTGAAACATAAATGAGAGTATGTATGTAAGTCTGAACTACACGACACCCTCATCTACCCACATAAACACAGTCCGATTGCCCGTGGGTTGCTGCTGTCTCCATTTCTTTCATGGGCCCTGCCTTTCTTGCAGCAGGAGCAGAGCCCTGTGCCAGTCATTTCTCTAAAGTCATTTGCTGTCTTGGCAGTTGACAGGTAATTGTAACTCTGTGACTTTTTCTTCTTCCTCTCTCACAACTATTATTTTGCTTTTTATTTGCTTTTTTTTTTTAGTCAAAACAAGGAAACTGAACTATATTTTAAAACTATTTGGTATCATTATCGAATGAAAAACTTTACCTCTTTTCAATTCAAAGAGCTATGTGATTTTTAAAACATTTTTCATCTTAAAAACAAACATCATAGCTAATGAAATTGCTTTTAACTTGTGAGTGCCCTTCAGGTGATTGTTTCCCTTCCTGTGAGCTGGTGGCTGTTGATAGAGGAATGCCCCTCCAAACTTCCACCTGAGACAAACTGCTGATTTATAACATTGAGCTGGAGTTTACTCAAAGACTGAATTCTAGCCTTGACTAGTTGTTACTGACTAGTTATATAACCTAAATGAATTGAGCTAAATGGCCTTAAAATGCTATAAAATTCTGTGATTTTTATGATACTTGATCCCAACTATTATATAATATTTAAATGTAGTACTCTGAAGGCTTATAAAGCCCATTTTCTTATGTCATGAGCACTGTTCCTATGCTTCATTTTGAAAAGTTGAATTAATATGCTCATCTAAACTAAAAAGGCAAAAATGTTATTAGATGTTTTTATCCCTTTAATGATTTTTTTCAGTTAAGATTAATTAAATTAATCTTAGATTAATCAAATTAAGCCATTTTTATCAAAGATACGAAATTCTCAAAATTTTTTTTGCAGTCAGTTCATGATTACAATAGTTTTCTGCTTTAATAGTTTTCCTTTTAAAAGTTTTTACATGAGGAATATTGGTATACTGTATAAAAGTTAGAAAATTCAAATATGCAAAAAAGAGGAATCTGATTTTTTTAATATTAAAAAATTGTCAATCGGTACCTAGGCCAAAGGTGTGTATAACTTTAAAACATTGTAGAAACAACACTTTAATCATTTTTTATGGATACTGTCTTTTAAAATAATTAATTAATTAATTAGAGATGGAGTCTCCTTATGTCTGGTCTCAAACTCCTGGCTTCAAGCAGCCCTCCCACCTCTGCCTTTCAAATTGCTGCGATTACAGGCATGAGCCCCTATACCCAACCCTGGATACTATCTTTTTAAGTGACATGGTTCTAGAACTTGCTCTTCAAAACCATCTTTATGTAACTCTTGCGATCTTCCTTATTATCTGAAATATTCTATATATCTGTCTTGATTTTTTTCTGTCCTTGAATTTGCTTACATAGTGCTTAGTGCATATGCACATACATTTGCAACAAACAGCACTTTCCCTCCTCCCTTTTCCTCACCCTCCACCCGATCCTGGGGCCCTCAGCCTATCTCCTAGCTCCTTGTTAGGTTGAAGTGCTGGGAATGCAGGTTGGAGAGCTACTCCACTTCTCTTTTCACTCTGATGGGCATTAGTGGTAAAAAGACTATGATATCAGGATTATAATGGTTGAATGTACTCAGAGATGTGCCACCACTACCCTGTGGTGGAGGGGATATGACCACATACTGTGGCCCCTCTGGAGCCTAGACCCTAGATACTAGGTAGCTACGTCCTGCTTACCCTTAAACTCAATGCCACTAATTTAGAATTTGCGTGCTTGAATGAATGAAATATTTCTCTCCTAGAAATTTATTTCAAGCCATGATGAGGGTGCATCTTGGTAGGTAAATTAATGGTACAAATTAGGTTGTTAGAGACATGTTCAGATTACCTAGAGAAATATTCTAAAGAAATTAGCCTGATAGCCTGTTTGTACCCACTATTAGATACTGCTCTTTACATATCCTTCATTGATCAAAGTAAACCAAGAAGCTACTCTGCTAGTTTAGCATCTCAAGTCACTTTATGTGCTGCTTTAAAATTTATCATTCAGTCCTGAATGAGGTTTTTCTTTTCTTCATACAACAGACTTTATACAGGTAAAATTTTTTTTTTCTATATGGGTAGTGAAGAACAGACTTCCCCTCCAATAGGAAAATTGTTGCCAATTTTTCTGACCTGTCTGTCATTTCTTTACTGACCTTAAATATAGTAATTAGCTGATTGTAAATTGCCTCAATCTGATTGTACTACAATTAAATTGGGTGCTGAATTGGCCTTTGCACATTAATCTGTCGATATTCTTTTAGGGATTGGCAAAACAGTGTGGAAAGGAAGCTGTTTCTGTTACTTGCACTGTACTCCTAATTATCACAGCTCTCTGAAGCTTCAACTTCAGAAATGTATAGAAGAAAAATATTTCCCTTGATAAATGAAGCCTTTCTTTATTCAATTGGTGGAAGTTTAGAGTAGAGCAAAATATTTAAAGCTTTACTATAATGGTCTGAGAGCAAACTAATTTTTTTCCAAGTGATATTGAATTAAAAACTCCATCCATTTTCTGTCCATGTAAGGCAGTGCAATTCCCTGGAAATTGATTTTTTTTTTTTTTTCAGGGCTTACTATGGCTTTTCCCAAGCTTTAGCTATATGGAAAATAACACCTCTATTAAATCCACTTAGTGAATAAAGTTGGCAGTTAATTTTTAAGAAACTGGATCAGTGTGTAGAAAATTACTGAATGTATCAGTTAAAATCTGACTAGTCTTAAAGTCATTCGATAAATAATTATTTAGGGAGTTTTCTAAAAACTCTGAAACATTATTTTGTGGTAGGTAGGTAATATAATTCACCTACTATTTGTGATACAATGAGAGTAGTATTTGTGGTATAATAGGTTTTATAGAATCTTAGAAAATGTGCCTTGTTTTATATATTATGAAGATGACTTTGTTTTATAAAAATTACATGTCTATATGTTTTCCCTTTATGCATTATAATATTTGACTATGTGTGCATTTTAAGGTGCATTGATTTCACGCTTTTCTGTCAGCATAATATGATTTCTGCCCAGTTATTGCTATAAACTGATTTATCGTTTACAGAGAAAAGCTATACCTCCTGTAGGAAAATTATAAACATTATTCAGTTAGTTTGTTAAACATTAATTATAGGGTCACCTGAGGAGTTTTCAGGGGCTGATTTACTTGCAGATCATGCATTAGATTGCTGGGTGTGTGTTTATGTGTGTGCATTGTCTACCTAAGTTTGACTTTGGTTATGTGCAGTGCTATTCGGCATTTGTTATATGCAGTACTGGAGACTGTTTTCTTATCAGTATCTCTGACCTGACCCTTTTGAGCTATGTTATATCATTCCATTTTGACACCTTTTATCAAACTTTAATGAAATGACCCAGGCAAACAAATTGTCATTAAACTTTCCATCACTTTGTCCCTTGGTATCGTCTTTTATAAATTGGACAGCAAATGTTGTATTGATCTTCTCGTTCTTGCAGCTGAACTTGAAATGACCCAGACTGCATGTTGTTTATGGCCCAGAGTTGCTTTTCCTTGACATTTCCATCCACAGCATGACACCCTTTTTGTTTTTCTTTCTTTCTTGTGGAGATGAATGAACAAGACATACGGTATCGAGACACCCTTGGTCATGGCAATGGAGGCACAGTCTACAAGTGAGTAGTCAATTTTGTTTAAACTTTCTATCCACTTTTGCGAAATACTGATTATCCAAGTTCTCCATGGCAAAGATTTTTAAATGACCACCAGCACTTAGATTTTATTTCCACATTTGACTCCAAAATTCTGCAAGGCATCTACTTTCTCAGGATTGCCTGAAAAGTGCATTTATATTGCCTTTTTAATATTTCTGAGTCTGCATCTCTCCTGAGTGTGTACTTAATAGTCCACCATTAGCTAGTGTACTTTTAACTGGCCTGAAGTTTAATGCATTTTTTTCCTTTGCTCTTTAACACTATTTTTTTTAACATTTTGCTAGCACCCTATGCTAGTCCCCTGCCTGTTTCCAGTTATACCCAGTGGAAGCTAGACCTTATAAATACCATTGCTTTGCCCTATGTTGACACTGTAAGTTATTAAAAAGCCTTCTTCCTGTTGTATTTCCCTCTTTCCTCACCCTACTCCCCTGAGAGAATTTCTACACATTGATGAATATGTTAAGTTACAAAATTCTCCCAAATTCTAGTTGCAGTGATCTTACCCTAAAGGAGCATTCATTTTCATATTAAAAAATGTTAGCCATAAAAAATAGTTCTCTCGACAGGGAAGTCTTTCTCATGCAGTAGTGCAAAGTTTAAACTACATAATGTAATATCTGGTACTTAATAGTCTGCAATGGTGTATGAAAAATATTCCACTAGGAATTTAAAAAATCTATACTCTGTAAGAAAGCCCTGAGGGAATAATAAAGCTTTCCTCCAGAGAGCTGTTTTCCATGTATACACTAACCCTGCATCACATTATGATTGTGTTTTTACCTTGGATATTTCAACATTGGTATTAATATGTATTTTCAGAGTTATAATTAATTAATTTTCTAATTAGTTACTCCTAGTCTTAGAATTTTAAATTCTGTCTAACCACATGTGTACAGACAAAAATTGCCCTGTTGTCCTGTGACCATGAGGGGTTACATCCTAAGATCCCAGCGCACTCCCCCTCCCCCACATCCATGCAGCCTTAGCATAGAATTAGATTTCTCAGGGTTAGGAGCTACTTCAGAGACATCTGATCCAGTCGCCTGTCTATGGCTTCAATCCTCTCTGCAGATACAGCCAGGATGTGAGTCCTTTCTCCTCAATATAGTCCTTTAAGAGCTTATGTTCATATATTTGGATTATTTTTTTCCTGCAGATGACTGAGTATTGTGAAAGTAAAGTCCTTCCACTATGATAATTCAGAGAAATAAATAATAACATGTTTCTTACAGATCTTTGGGCCTTGCCCTTAAATGTTTGAGGCCTAAAGTGTCTAATGAGTTTTAAGACTACTGCTATCTTTACCTGGATCATACTTTCATTCCATCCCATGCAGCCTCTAGTACTGCATAAATGGCATATCTTCATCTTAGTCTTCTCCTCCTCACTCTTATCTGACTTGAATTTTTCCCCTGTTCTAAAGGCTCTTGAGTTCAGGTACCTGTAGAAAGGAAAGAAGAAGAAAGAACATGCTCATTTCAATTTGCTTCTCTTGAGTTCCCTGGGAGGAGCAGTTTTCAAAGACTCAACCTTTTTCTTAATGCTTTTATGATCATAGCCAAATATAATAAAACAGGAAAGATTTTTTAGCATCTCTTTGGATTTCTTTTATTGGCTTCAAATGGAATCCAAAAACATTTCTTTAGACTCCTAACCTACTTATCTGTGTTATTTCATCAAATGTTTAGCTTTATATCTCTTAATTGAAGATCTATTGTGAATTTACTGTCCTGGTTTGTTCTAGAAGGGAAGAAACCATAAGAACACCAAACTCCAGCAGAATTTTTATTAAACATAATATCCTAGATGTTAAAATTTTAATCCTTTATCTTAAAACATAGATTTATTTTTAAAAAGGGGGAGGGAGTAGACAGGAAAGTGGAAATAACGGGCCCAACCCACAAGGAACGATTACAACATGAAATTATGTTAATGTTTTTAAAATTATTTTTTACTGTGATGAAATACATATGACAAAATTTACCATTTTAACCATTTTTAAGTGTACAGTTCAGTGGTGTTAAGTACATTCACGTTGTTGTGTAGCTATTACTATCAATACCATCCATCCACAGAACTCTTTTCATCTTATATAACTGAAACTCTGTACCCATCAAACAGTAACTCCGCGTTCACCCTGTTATTATTGTTTTTAGCTGAGAAGCATGGCTAGAACTTCTCTTTTCATTAGGGCCATATGTCCAAGGGAACATGCCCCAGATGTCCTTGGCACAAGTTCTCTAATTTGCTAGAACACTGAGGTGACATCAGCAACTTATCCTAAGAGTTCATTTGGCTACCATTACCAATGTTCAGTGTGAGCGTTGTAAGATTTAATATGTTTTTAACCGTGGTTGCTTGTGGAGGGTGAGTGGCAGTATCATGATAATTTTAGTACTTTATTTATATAGTAGATCTCTTATAAAAAATTCCATTTATCTTATTGCCTATGTGATTCTTAAGGGGAGAGAACATGAAGATACCAAATTGCATAACCACTTGTCATTGATCACTGGGCTTCATTTCTGCCTGGTCTTCAGCTTGTGTTGTTGCTCTTATATCCCTGACTTTTAGTTCAGCACAAAGAAATGGTAGAATCATCAAGAAATGAGAAAGCACTTTACTAAAGTGTCTATAAAACTAAATGTTTGATGTGTTGTGATTGAGTTTCTCCTACACTAAGTTTACCTTAATGGTGTTGATGATAAAAATTGTGGTTTTTTCCAAACAAAATGATTACATTATAGGTTATGCTACATAAACTAGATGAAGAAAATATTGGAAAATCCACTCATTGGTAACAAAACTGCCTAATGGGCCTATTTAATTTTTTTTTATAAAATGTAATAAAGCTAATAAGTGCAAAGCATAAGTTTAATATTTCAGTCTTATTCACTCCGCTTGATGGGATGTTGTGAATTTCAAGGCATATATCATGTGCAACTGCAGTGTATATTATTTAATAGCTGATACATTTTCATCCTTTAAGTCTAGATGTTCTCTACAGTTATGCAATATGAAATTCTGTCCCCAGACATTTAAACCAAATGGTAATGTAGATTCTGTGAGCTGTCTCTGCTGAGCTGTTCTCTGTATTAAGATAATGATCTATGCAGGTAATTTTAAGTTAGTATTTCTTGGATTACTAATTTGGGCTAAATGGATCATAAAGGAAATACCTTGGACTAAAGTATAGCCCAAGCCTGGGAAGAAGAAAAGTTTAGGAAAAAGTAATGAATGCATTTTATTATTGCTCCATTTTCCAAAGTGCTATACGTTGCTTCAGAAAAATAAATTCAGGAAAGACATATGTTCTATTCTCCTTTGAGAGATTCACAATGAATTTCAAAAACTTTAAGAAAATAAAGAATAGTATATGTTATGTTTAGTGTGGGAGCTCTGAGTTTCAATCTTGCCTCTGCCATTAATTAGCTGTGTGACCTTGGGCAAGTTATTATATTGTCTTATGCCTCAGTTTCCCCATCTGTAAAATGGAGATAATAATAATATCTATCTTACAAGGTTGTTGTGAGGTTAAATGAGATGATACATAAACGGCTTAACACTGTGACTGATAATTACTAAGTGTTAGCTACTGGTAATAGTAGTACTAATAATAGAAAAATTATTTATTTAAACCCTGTACTTCTTACCCTTACTTGGCCATGGGACTATTTTCGAGGAACATTTATAAACATCTTGTAGAATTATAGTTGCGCTGAACTAACTTTGAGAAATTCTGCTATTACACTTCTATGTTTTCTTCTGTTCTCTAGTTTCATGAAAAATACGATTTATTATTAAATCTTATATATAATGATTTTTAAAAAGTTTCAAAGTATTTTTTTTAATTTCAGCATATTATGAGGGTACAAAAGTTTAGGATACATATATTGCCATTGCTCCCCCCTGCACCCCCCCCAAATCAGAGCTTCAAGCGTGTCCATCCCCTAGATGGTGCGAATCACACTCATTATGTATGTATACACCCATCTCCGCCCTCCCACATCTGCCCGACACCCGATTTAATGTTATTCCTAAATGTGCTCTTAGGTGATGATCAGTGAAACCAATTTGATGGTGAGTACATGTGGTGCTTATTTTTCCATTCTTGGGATACTTCACTTAGTAGAATGGTTTCCAGCTCTATCCAGGAAAATACAGGAGATGCTATATCACCCAGGGTATTTTTTCTTTTATCATACTTTATATTCAGACTGCTGCAGGACAGCTGATAATAATGTTAAGCCCATTTTATCACTGAAAAAACTAAGGCTTACAGTCATGTGGCCATTTAGTGGCAAAGCCAGATCTCTGCACACTGTCTCCTTTCTTTTGCCCTGTGTTTTTCCTGCAGGCAGTGTTGTTTCTCAAGGTCAGGCAGAGTCCATTGTGTTTCTTTGTGTTTTCTAGTGTACCCAGCACGCCTTAAGGATAGAATAGATCCTTGACATATGTTGGCTGAAATGAGAATGAGGCAAGTGGAAGCTGTTTCAGTCAGATTTTAGTAGGGCTCTTTAATTGGATCATCCCCATATCTAGCTAGTTTTAGAGGCTGCATCATTGTTTTAGAAAATTCACCTAGAAGAATAGGAATTTCCACAGTAAGGACATATATTTGAATCATTAATTTTCTTTGAAATGTTAAAACTTTGAGTACTTAGCATCCATTGACCCAACATAATAGTCACTATTCTGTTTTCTTGGATAGTATGCCATGTTCAGATGAAAGTAATTAACAGGCCAGTTACTTTGGAAACATTTTTTGATTCCAAAACCAGTCACTCAGACTCTTCTTCCTTAACACATTGTTTGATGGAGTCACTCAAACTTTGGGTCCAGAAATGAAGTGATATTTAACTCTTAGGATTAAAACTTGCTAAGTCAGCCAGCCATCATTGAAGGATCACCTTTTGTATTTTTTCCTTATTGCAAATTATTCAAGCTAAAACTCAAATTGTCAGCTTTTTGGCCATATAGTCTAGCCTCTAGGTGTTTGAAACAGTGAATTTTCCACCTCCAGTTCCTTCCTACAGGATAGTTAAGAATCTACTCTGGACTTTGGGTAGCATTTTCTCAGTGATATAATGGGTAGGACATATGCTGCCTTCATGGTGTTTTGAAGATTGGATATATACCATTATTTAAGAATTAATTTGCATATATAGAGACAATAAGAAGAGGGAGGGGCATAGTAATTCTTAAAGGGTGTTGGTCTCTCCTTTTTTCTGTTATCTATTTTAAGAAATATTTGTTGGGCAGCAGGCTGGTCGTTGGAGGTGGTAATTGAGAATATGTGAGCTATTAAATTGTATTCTGTACTTGTGATATGGCTGTAGACACCAACTAAAACATTAAATTTGTGTTTGGGGCCTGGACTTTAACTCATTATAGTAATGTGATTTATTTAATGAAAATTAGAAGCTATGATGGTCATTTATATAAAATGAGAAAATATATGAATTGTCTAAGTAACTGCTATTTAGTAAGCAAAATATTTCAAAACATGGGATTCCTGAGAGGAAACACAATAAAAAGAGCCCTTTATGGTGAAAACACTGGGAACCACATAATACCCAGCAAACTCTGACAACTGCTTTCCCCAGCCAACCTGAAGGTATCAAACCTAAATGGAGAGCGGTAGGTCTGGCCCCAGCTTCATTAATGACTGTGTCAGTGACCCCACTCCTTTATATATATGTATTTTTCCCTGACATGCATCTTGTAAATTAAGAGTAGTTTTTAAAGGGTTTTGATATTGACCTGAAAGCTAGGGTGGTTGTTTCATTTATTTTGACTTTAAAGTTCCAATCAAATGAAAAACCTTTTCCTTGTAGCCAAGATCATATTTTAAACAAGCAAACAAGACATCATCCTAATGTAAAATTAAATACTTTTATATAGCTGGATTGCATTATAGTATCATGTGATGAGCAAGGATATTAATGGTTTCAGAAAAATCAATGAATATTTGTCAAATAAAATTAATTATGTATGTTTCCCTCTCTCCCTTTGTCAGCATTCACTGTTGTAGGTTTGTTTCATACAGTAATGTGTATTGTATTGATTAGAATCTAAAAAACGAACCAGAGCTCATGATTCTGTACACCTTTCCCACCTTTGCTCCCCACCATGTTCCTGTAACCTCACACATGCTCATATCCATTATGGCAATGATGGATTATTGGCATCCAACCAACATGACAGGATGTCACAGGTCGCCGAGCAGAGATTTTCAGACTCTGTTTCCACCTGAATTAACTATTATTGAAATAGTTTATTGAGATTGAAGTATTGATCATTTTCTGCTAACCTTGGCTTAAGGGAAGGAAGAAGAGGCTGTGGTGCTTTTGAAAGACACTAAATTTCATTTTTAAAAATCTCATTTATTTAGCCTTTTCTTCTTTCTATTTTATAGCCCTTATTATTGTATTGCTTGGAAAAAGGTAGCTTGGCTTTATTTTTTATGACAGTATAATTATACTTCAGAAATGTACTTGATTACTATGGGTAACAAAATTGTTCTAGTATATTGGTTTGGCCAATATTGCTATACAAACAACTTTTCAGTCAATTGAGCCTGGTAAAAATCAATACATTACAGTAATATTTCAAGTAAGAATTTGCTGAATCTAAGTGTTTCAACCCCATCTCCTTTCAGGGAAAAAATAGTTTTGAAGTGGCAAGACTTCTTTTTAATATTTTATTTTAATAAAAATGCTTTCTTTATAAAGACATCTAAAGTCCCCAGCAAAAGTGGTTGTGAACAGGTTAATGGTACATTAGCACACTCCTGTATTATAGGCTGGATGGTATCTCATTTCCATTTGAAATCTATTCTCTTGCCGCATTAGGAGGACGTGACATCTGGGATTGGCTTCATCCTGCAGTATGCCACGTTTGGATTCCTGTGTCTAGTTCTGGGTGCTGAGTTTGCAGAGATGTGGACAGTTCAGAGAGCACCCAGAGGAACAAGGAGAGAGTAATGAGGAGTTGGGGAAATATGCCTCTTCAACCATCTTCCTTCATTTGTTGAACAGCCAAGTTCTAAGTGTGTGCTATGTGGAGGTTACTGTGTTGCGTTGGGGACAGCCTGCCTTCATGGGAGGGCAAGTGTCCATCCTGTGTCCAAATGGATGTAGAAGTTCTGTCTGCAGGTAAGCACAGGACTTCATAGTCTGGGCCTCATGTTCGTATGTGTGGTACAAAGGCCCCAGGGGCCGAAGAAGGAAGGATCAGGAAAAGCCTCATGAAGGAACTGGTATTTCAAAAGTGGTTGAAGGAACTGGCTAACTTTTACCTGAGAAAGAGAAAATTAAAGGGCCCCATGAAAAGTCTGAAGGGCATTCCTATAGATGTGGAACAAGTTTGCTTTGGGCTCAAATAGCTTGTCTTGAATGTCTCTGTGACAATCTACCTCTGGTTAGAGTGAGTACTGTACTCTTCCTACTGTTCTTCCCACTGAGTTGTCTTCCCTGAAGGAGAGTTGTGTCTGGGTTATCTTGGCAGGAGTCCTCACTGTGCCCAGCTTGGTGCCTTACCTACTGTGGGCACTTAGTGTTTCGGGAATTAACCTACAGAGGCAGATTCTTCACAGCCTAAGCATGGACACAAAGTGGTGTTCATTGCTGGCTGGCTTTGGGAGGTGGTAAACTCCCCTACCTTAAGCAGAACCATGTGGTTTTTGTTCAGAATTGCTGAGAAAAGAATTCTCACTTAAGACCTGGACATGAGAAGAAGCACAGGCTTCTTCCAAGTTTAAAGTTCGAGAACTATATTTAGCATTCAGCTACCATAAAAATCTTAGGTGTTGCTTGGTTTTGTTCTTTCAATTTTGTCTTACTGCATATTCATTTATTCATTGAAAAAATACTGTCATTCTGTGCCAAGGACTGTTTTAAGCATGTGTGATCCAGTAGTGAACAAGACAGACAAGGTCCTTTCTCCTGGAACTCACACTAGTGGAGCAAACGATAATCAAGAAACTAAATACTGAAGTAAGATGATATCAGACCTTATAAGTTCTATAAAGAATATAGAAGAGGGCCAGGCACAATGGCTCATGCCTCTAATCCCAGCATTCTCGGAGGCTGGGATGGGAAGATCATCACTTTGGGGCCAGGACCAGCCTGGGCAACATGGTGAGACACCATCTCTACAAATAATAAAAAAGTTTAGCCGGGCATGGTGGCTCATACCTGTAGTACGAGCCACTCAGCAGATTGAAACAGGAGGATTGCTTCAGCCCAAGAATTCAAGGCTGCAGTGAGCCATGATCGTGCCACTGCACTCCAGTCTGAGCAACAGAGCGAGACCCTGTAAGAATGTAGAAGAGTTATTCAGGGAAGGCTTGTCTGAGGGGATGCTATTGGAGCTGAGACTTGAAGGACAGGAATGAACTAGTCATGGAAAAATTTGGAAGAAGAACCTTCCAGGCAGAATGAACCACTCAGACAAAAGCCCTAAGATGGGCATGACCTTGTTGTGTCTAGGCCAGTGTCATTGGAGTAGAGTGTGTTCTGGGGAGAGCCGAGAGATGGGCAGAGCTTGATCATGCTGAGTCTTTTAGTCTTTGCTAAGTCTTTACTAAGAAGCATCATTACCTCCCTTTCACCAGTGAGAAAGATAAAGCTTGGAAGGGTTAAGTGGCATGTCCAAGGTCAAGTCTAGAATGGAGCTCAGGTCTTTTGGCACCCAGATCAGTACATGGGGGTGCTTCTCAAACCAAGGTTTTTCTGTTCGCCATCCATTCTCTGAGTTTTCTAACTTTTAACCCAAATTATTTTTGGATGTAACGTATAAATTAGTGTACACATTCTGAAAGTCACTGATGTACCATCTCCTGTTGTTAATTTTAGAGGCTTTTTAGTAGATGTTAAAACAACCATTCCTTGGCTGACAAAGTTATCACAGCATAACTTGTTATTTGGACTATCCTTTGGGTGTCCTTACTTACCAAAAATTTAGATTTAATAATTGAATCTCTAGATTAATTGTGTGATTGTGCTTATGGAGGTGGTGCATTTCTTGATTTATAAGACACATTAATTTTTTTTTTAGCTATTTTATGGTATTTGATATGGTAGAAAATTGTAGCCTCTTGGTTGGCATATAGCACAAGCAAATATGTGTATACCATAGCATCTAGGGTATTTACTTAAATTGCTTTTTTGGAAAATAATTCACTGGAAAGTCCAAAAGGCATTTACTGTATATAACTTTCTGCCACAGTTTTTTTTCTTTGCTCTGTCGCTGGTAACTTTGATATGAGAGACCATGTTTCTGTTAAATTGCTACCTTACTGCCGTAAAATGTGTTTAGGTTCTGAACACTAACATTGTATTGGAGGAGCATGTTGCTAAATTAGAGGGGGAAGTAGCAATAGAGATTTAGGTTGTGAGTATTAAGCATAAAGTCATTTTTAAAAAAACATTAATTTGCTTTTTAAATGTGAATTGTATCATGTTGTTCTGTTGACTCTTAAATTTTTATGCTTTTCCTTGTCGGTATTGTAAAAGGAAAGAAAAAGAGAGTACAGTATTATTGCTAAAAGCAGAGTTCATGGTTTTTGTTTTGTGAATTCAAATAATGAAATGAAAAATGTTTAGACAAAATTAGAATATGCTTTAGGGCACAATCAATATAGCATTTTAACAAGCTTAGTGTGTTGTGTAAAGTTCTCAGACACACTGATTCTATTATGACTGTTAACTAACTGTAGCAGCAAAATGTAACACTATACTTAGTCGATAAACATAAAACTCTGATTAAATCATAATTAAGTTTTCAGAAAAGTTATATAAAAACTATGAATTAAATATATATTTACATTGTCTCAGCAACGAAATGTATAGCCAATGAAACTTTATAGTGGTAGAGAAAATGATACATGGGATAAAATTACAAGAATTTTTACCACAAACACATGTACTGAATTAACTTTGTGTACACCACTTATTTCTTCTTCCTTTTAACTTTTTGGTGATAATTCTTAGTGAGTGTTTGCAGAGCACAGCACCTGAGGTAACTGACAAGAAAGCAAATGAGAAGTTTCCTTGCTACTTTGGAGGCCCAAGTAGAGTGTTTCAAGGCCCTGCCTGCCTCAGTGTACCTGAGATGCAAAAGGTGCTCAGAGTCACAATGGTTGCATTCGTGTTTCCAAAGTGGGCCACCATCACATGCCGCGTTGTCATTCCCCAGCTGTGCTGGAATGTGGCTGAGCACAGTAGGTATCACCATCCTTATTTGACTTACAAGGAAACTGAAATACAGATAAATAAACGGGTTTCCCTGAGAATTCAGAGCAAGTCAGGAATAGTGCTACATGAGGAAGCAGAATATGTGCAAACCTAAGAATTTCTGCTGGCAGTTTCTAGCAAATGTACTTCAGGGGTACTTTGTGTTTTTACCTTGTGCACCAGGCACATGTACCTTATGGGTGACCCATATGAACAAACAGCCGACTCCCTGGAACTTATAATCTTTGAAGTAATTGATTAATCTCATGTCAAGAAATGTTAATACTGATCTCTAAACCTCAGTCACTTCAGCATATGATTCTCTGAAAATTTTACTCTTGTTTTTTTTCATTGCCGTGATTTTGTGAGTTTATCTGTAAGTGTATTTAAATCATCTCTGGAATCTTGATGATTTGGGCTAGTTGGTTTTCGTAAGGAATGTAGTTTTCCTTCTCTCACATAAACCCCTGTTCGCTTTCTCCTCCCATTTATTGTACTTTAAAAGTATATGTGACTTCTTTAAGCCTTAATCTCCTAAATGGATTGGTGAATAGCACTTTCTCTTGACTAATGTCAAGGGATTCTATAAAGCAAAGTGTTGCTTAATTTTTCAAGAAGAATGTTCTAACACATTTCATACATTTTTGGAAATAACCAAAGATATCTCAAAATGAGCGTGGTGAAATTTGGTGTAAAGTCCCAACACTTTCCTTCTGTTGTTCACAACATAGCTTTTCAATGTAGAGGCACAGTGCCATGTGCAGGGAAGTCTCCCAGATTCCTTCTTAATTGGTTTAAAGATGGCTGTCCCTGTATGGTGTAAGGTTTGAAGGTAGTTTGTGGTGTTCAGTTATGTTAAAGGAAAAAGTCTCTCCTGGTTTGTTTTGACCCTAGTCATGATATGCCTATTTCATGAAGTCTGTTATGCACAAAAGTGCACAAAATGAAGATAAAGTGTCCCTCTCCAGCCTGACAAAAGCCATTTCTTTGCAGAATGGTAGCTGCAGTGAAAGTAAATAAATGAATGGACAGCAATCACAGCCTAGTTGATGAAACTGTTCAATTAAAGCACAGGCATTTACATGGTGTAATTTCCCTAAATTGCCAATGAGCCCCTTTAGACACAACCAGTGTTCAAATTGATTTCAGCATTGATTTTGGCTGAAGCTGATAAATTTCTGCTTGTTAGTTAAAGTAATTTTGCAGAAGACTTTGTACTGCAGTATTGAAGTGTTCATTTAGCTGATGGTTAAAAGAGGAGTTATTTACAGAGGCCTCTACTGTTGTTCTGAGATGGGACAATTCCCCAATCATCTTTTACTTTTAATTTTTTAGGCTTCAGTATACCAATCAATAGGTGATTGAAACTGATTAAAACTTATCCAACCAGCTGCCTATGGCAGTTTAATTAGAAGCTGGATGATTCTTAAATTAAAGTTGTCTTATTTTCATTGCATAGCCATCTTCCAGAACAGTAAAGGACTAATAGTGCTGAAAACTTAAGTTTGGCTTTGTTAAGATATCTCACAAATGTTAAATAACTCAGTAGCTATTCCTAAAATAATTAAAAATGTATTCAGAGGCTTTGCCTTTATAGAGATTAGAAGTAATAATAAGTTTACTTGCCAACCAAGGAATTTTTTTTCTTTCAGGCATAGGAATAACCTATCATATAATGATTTTTGTGAAAGTCCAGCTGTTTGTGATATGTATCTTATTTCATAAGCAAGATGAATTCTTGAGCTTATTTTTTTAAACACTGTGGTATAGGATGAAACTAGCCATCATGATATCCTGTGCATCTCCACTCTGGAAAACAGCTTTGAATTTGTATATTTTATTTTATTTTGAGGTCTTGATTAAAATAAATCTCCATCAAATGAAAACAGATATTTTCATTTTAAGTCCATATTGTGGGCAAGATTAGAAGAGAGATTTTTTCCTTCTCCTTCACCCCCTGGGAAGCTTCGCTATACTCATTTTATCTAGTGTGGGACAATTTTTTGAGTTTTTAATGGAAATGGGTTAATATTTCTGTCATAGGGGACATATTACATCTGGTATTACAGGGAAGAAGGGAATAAATGGCTCACTTTTCAGAGGTGCATTTACTCTTTGACCCACTAGGGTACTATTTAGTGTTCTAGAAGAGGTAATTTAGTAAATTGTACCCCAGTGGCCTGAAAAAGTTGATGCAACTCTGAAAAGTGAGTCATTCAATCGATTTTCCCTATTGCTTTTTAAAAATCAACACTGGCCATGTCCAGAGAACCTTGAAGCCAACTGAAATTAGAGGATCTAGAATTAACTAGTTTATGTTCACACAAAGCTTATTCGGACATGTACTGGATTTGACTTCAGAGGACCTAAATCCACTTCCTACTCCAATGCTTATCAGATAGGAATTTTCAAGCAGTCATTAATCTCACCAAGCCTTGGTTTCCTTATCTATAAAATGGGGATAATAATAGTACCTATCTCACAAATTTTTGTACAAATCAAATAGCTTCCCTGTGTGAAAAATGTCTTATAAAGTACAATAGAATGTTAATTATTAATTGAAGTTTTTCTGAAGTAGCCATTTTTTTGTATCTGATTTTGGAAAGTGATTTACTGTTAGTTTTCTAAGAAACTGTGAGCAGAGATTACATGGTAATCAAGCCATTTCAGGAGAGAGTTTCCTAGCTCGTTAATCCTCAAGATATTCTTTTCCACATGTATTGCCTAACTACTCCATTTCTTTCTTTCATTCTCATCATTAGGCTTTATATCTCTTGCCTCTCTGTTTTGCCCATTACATTTTTTTAGAACCTTTAATCCAAGAGATCGCTATGACTGTAGCTTCCTCGATCTCAAAGATATTTAGGCCGTATATTAAAAGACATTACTCTAGTTGATGTGGGGAGACCACATCAACTTATGGAAGAAATATGGAGGCAGTGATGACCACATTAACTCTGAGGCAAGTGTGGGAGTAAAAAGGGGTATATAGCCACAATAAATAGAAAAAGGAGGAAATGTAGAGTTGCAGTAGCTTTTCTTTGAAAATCTTTCTAACCTAGCCAAGTTCCCCATATCATACGTTAAGTTGATTTATGAGCCCTATGTACAATCCTTTTAAAATTAGTATCTGTGACCTAATAACATGTTTGGTTTGACACTTAAGCAGTTTCTTAACTACAGATTATTTTGCAATCAGTAGTCAAGCATCTGTAATGGGTTTTTAGACAGAAGGAAGGTTGGCATAGACCGCTATTTGAACTAGTACAGTTTACATAAAAGCTTCTTTTTACAACTGCTGTTTACTTTGGATTTCCTGTTTTAACAGCTAGAGCCTGGCTGTGTTTATCTATTATGGAAGGCAACAACTGTCAGTGTTGATTTCCCTGAAACTATCTGAATGTTTTCTGTGGATGGCTATTTTAGTATGTGACAATACTCAAAATTCCAAAGCTTGACCGTTAGTCCTAAACTTATTATTAGTAAAATCCACTCCCAAAAAAACCTAACAAGTGAACAAATCTCTAAAAATACCTAAACAATAAAACAGATTTTTTGTTAGTTGAACCACAGATAGTTTACATTTGATTACTGAAAATATGTCATTGCATTAAAAGATGACACTCAGAAGAGTTTTAAAATTAATCTCATAAGATATCAAAAGATTTTGTTTTGTTTCTGTATTTGTATATTCATGTGCATTTACATGCTTGACTTCTATGTGGCAAAGCAGTATTCTGCTTATTTTGCATTGGCTTCAGAATTATTCAGCCCTACAATCTTTTGGAATAATGTATTTATTACAGTCAATTCTCAAGTTCCTTGTTTTTTGTAGGAGATTCGAAGTCTCATGTGGGTATCTCTTCATAGTGGTGCCTTTAGCCCTCTTGTTTTCTACCATCTCCTTTCTTTTTGTTCTAGTTTTCTTTTATGCCAACACTATAAAGTCTTTGAAAGGGAAAAACTTGTAAGTTGAAGGAAGAGTTCTATCTTGTTATTAAAAATTTACATAAAAGCAGAGTTAACTTTTTTTGGGTAAATAAATAAAAGTCATTTAAAGAGTGAGGAAACACCATCTTTAACTATGGAAACTGATGATCCTACATCACATTGGCTTTAACAAATACCATATTTTTATTTTTTAAATATTTTATAGAGACGGGGTCTCACTGTTGCCCAGGCTGGTTTTGAACTCCTGGGCTCAAGTGATCCTCCCGCCTCAGCCTCCCAAAGTGTTAGGTTTACAACATGAGCCACCATGCCTGGCCAGATACCATATTTTTTTGATAAGGAATAGATATAATAGTTGAGTGTGAGTGTGACCAATTCTTAACTTTCTCTGCTAATGAGAATTCAGAATTACATTTTAAACAACGGAAATCCCAAACTTTTTGTCATAATGAATCAGATCTCAGAGAGCTTTTTTTTACAGTGTCTTTTTGCCTCTAGTAGACATCCAGGAGTCCTAGGGCATTTAAAGAACAGAGTCAAAGAACCCAGGATATCCCACAAGCTGTGAAATCTTTGTATGAAAAACAAAGAACTGATTTTATTATTTGGGAGAGCCATGGCTATTTCTGCAGTGAGTTAATAACAAATGCTTTTGTTTGTAAATTTTATTTATTTTAAAATAGCCTTTGATCATCTTTCTTGTCTCCTACCTATCCTCTAAGAATGTGGTCCCCAACTCCCGGTCCGTGGCCTGTTAAGAACCGGGCCCCACAGCAGAAAGTGAGCAGCGGCCAGTGAGCAAAGCTTCGTCTGTATTTATAGCCGCTTGTCATCACTGGCATTACCGCCTGAGCTCCACCTCCTGTCAGATCAACAGCAGCATTAGATTCTCATTGGAGCGCGAACCCTACTGTAAACTGCGCATGTGAGGGATCCAGGTTGCTCGCTCCTTATGAGAATCTAATGCCTGATGATCTGAGGTGGAGCTGAGGAGGTGATGCTAGCGCTGGGGAGCGGCTGCAAATACAGATTCATAAACCTTGTGGGAAAATTGTCTTCCCTAAAACTGGTGCCAAAAGGTTGGGGACCGCTGCTCCAAGACCCAGGGAGCAAAATAAACATCACCTTCTTTTCTGCTTGCCTAGAATAAGACCATCCCTTTCTAATTACTGGCTATTTTAAGCCAAATCCTAACTGTTGCTTTCACTGTTTTAGTGACTGGATTATTTCTTAGGTTTGATCCATTGGAAAAACTTTTCCACAATTGATAACACTCTATGAATAATTCACAGAGTAATTGTGTCCCTCTTTTCACTAACGTTCTTTGAAGTATGTTATATGAGAAGTAGAACTTAAGTCAATGGCATTTAGTTCACATGGTTTAGGAAATAAATGGCCTGCATCCTTCATAGGATGGTGACAAAACTGTTATTTCAGCGTTCCTCTTTTGCCATTGTAATAAGTCATTATGCGTGCAATTACTCTTGAGGTATTTTCCTAAAAGGCAAAAAAGGGGGGGAAGGATGTTTGTGTATTCATTTTGATGACTATTTTGCCAATAAATTGACATTTATAACATATTGTCAGTTGTGCTGAAATCTTAAATATTTTTAGTCAGATCATAGGTCAGCCCCCTCAATTGTTTAATTATATCCTACCTCACAATCACTAGAGAAGCACATATGCTCCCTATTATAAATCCTCTCTGTTCATAATTTAAAATAATTTGATTGGAATATGTTCAAAAATTAATATACAAAATAGTGCTATAGAAATTAGATGCCTACTTTAATTGTATGAGATCATACAATCTTTATCAGAAAATATATGATCAGCTCTAGGTTATTTATTTTGTAAGCAGGAATCATCTGGGACGATTCATATTTTTTGGGTTCTCGTAGAATTTGAAATTCTAAGCATAAATAATTTCAGTAAACATTGTAAAATACAGATGCAGTTGATCTTATGCATGACATAAATTTGTGTGGGAGTCCATATGTTGGAATGTGAACACAGGTTGTTTATCCCTTATGTCCTATGTGGACTTTTTAACATTTGTTTTCAAATTTTTATTTTCCTTACATTTAAAGATTCTGGCAGAAATCCAGCTTATTCTTCATAGTGATATATTTTAATAAATTCTTATTAAGATTTAGATGAAAATGAGCACATCTCTAACCTTATATATGTTATATATATAGACTCGTGTAATTACCAGTTGGATGTCTTTTAGGCATTTCAAGATTATCTAAAACTGAACTCTTGATTTCCTGTGAAACCTGCTCCCTCTACTGCTTTTCCCATCTCAGCAAATGGTTTATTTGATTATTGTCAGTCAGCCCCTATTAGAAAGTAGCTTCACGAGAGCAGGGACTTTTCCTGGTTTGTTCTCTGCTATATCCACACTGCCCAGCATACTGCCTGACAATCAGAGGTGTGCATTAAGTATTTATTAAATATATAAGTTAAGTATCTAAATTAAGAGGAGAGTGTATCATACAATGTAGTGGAGGCTGGGCATATGGTAATGAACAAAGTGGATCTTGACCCTGCCCTTGGAATTTACAATAATGTAGAAGATAGAGACCCTATTTTAGAAATTTGTAATATGGTTAGGTAATTAGAGTTTACAATATAGTTAAATAAAATATAGACCAGTGAATGTAAATAACTATTAAAGAGAAATGATAATTTATAACAGGAACATGTGAAGGATCATAAGGCAATCGAGTTGATGCCAATGGATAAATGAAACCACAGGGTAGGAAATCTGGTAGGTAGAATTTTCTTGCATTCTTTCCTAAATCCCACCTTCAACATTTATGATATCTGGAAGTAAACTCATCTCAAACCACTACCTGTATATACTCTCTCCGTAGTGGAAAGAGCACAAAGATTATATAGAGATGGACCCCGATTTGAATTCTGTATCTGCTCCTCATGAGCAGATGTTACCTTGAGTGAGTTTCCTAATACCCTGAGTCTGTTTCTGTTATCTATAAAATGTGACTTAAGATACATATGTCATAGGGAAGTTAAATTAATTCTGTAGAGACCCTTAGGTATTGTTAGTTCCTCCCCTTTTTTTCCCCCTTTTCCTTTCTCCCATCTCCTGACTACCCCATTTCTTTATTAATTAATAAATATTTTTATATTTACTGTGTGCCAAATATTGTGCTAGGTACTGTGTACACATTGTTGAATGAGGTAGATATGGTCTCTGCCCTCATGGAGCTTAAAAGTGCAGGGTATATAGTCTAAGGCTAACTAGGTAAAGTTCCCCTGTTTGTGTTGGGGAATATGGCTACAGTACTCCCATCATCTTAGCTTGAAATTTTAGATTCATCTTTCCGTTCCCCGTGTTTCATAAATTCTCTCTGATCAAAGAAGGTCTTTTGCATCTGTTTCCCCTTTCCCATGTGTGCTGTTACTACCCAGGTTCATGTTGTTACCACCTCTTGCCTTGACTACTGTAACACGCTTTCTAAGTGCTCTTGCTTTCTCTTCCTTTCCAGTAGTAGAGTGATAATCTGCAGCCAGAGTAATGGTTTTAAAGTTAAGGTCTGATCAGATCACTATCCTGTCTAAAAACCTTCAATGACTTTGTATTGGCCAGCAAATTGAGTATAGCAAACTTTCAGCATCGGCAATAAAAGACAATGGAACAGCATTCTCAAAAGTTTGAGAAAAAAATAATTGTCTCAATTACACTGTCATTCCAGAGCGAGCGTAAAGTAAATGAATAAGACGGTAGAAATAAATCCAAATATATTAATAATTACAATAAATATTAGTGGACTAATATTGCCAGTTAATAGGTTACTTAGATTGAATTTTTAAAAATATAGCTATGTGCTCTTTTAGACTATTTAAGGAGAAATTCCTAGAACACAAAGACACAGCAAAGTTGAAAGGAAAAGGATGGGGAAAAGATACCTGGCAAAAACCAATCAAAGGAAAACTGTTGTGGTTATATTAATATAAGACAAAATAGATTTTAAGGCAGAAAGTATTAGGGAAATATAATGGGAATAAAAATATTTACAACCGAACAATAAAGAAATACCATCTTTGAAAACTTGTGAGATGCATCAAAGTCATACTTAAAGGTTAGTATTATATACATTTTTAGAAAAGAATAACTAGATATTAATAGGCTTGGCATGTAACCCAAGAAATTAAAAAGTAGAAGGACAGGGAGTAAACCCAAAGAAAGTGGAAGGAAAGAAATGCTAAGGAACAAAAGTTAATGAAATAAAAATTCAAGAAACAATTCAACAAAACCAGAAGCTGGTTCCTTGGAAAAATTTATCAAATAGAGAGGAGACATAAATAAGAAAATTAGGAATAAAAATGGGAACATAATTCTAGAGAGAGCAGAGATTTTAAAAATTAGAGGATACAATGAGTAACTTTATGACAATAAATTTAATTTGAAAGCAGACAAAATGGACAATTTCCTAGAAAAACTTAATGAAACTCTCTTAAGAAAAATGAAAAACAAAATAAACCTATAACAATTAAGAAAATTTATTCATTCAGATATTTAACAAATATTTATAAAATGTGCCCAACATAGTTTTAGGCACTGGAGATAATAGCAGTGAACAAGAAAACCAAAAGTCTTTATTTTTATGGAGCTTTCTTTCTTGTGGTGGGATACATAATAAATTAACAAACTGTGTAGGATGTTGATAATTCTATGAAGAATAAAAAAAAGTGAAGGGAGTGTGGGCTGTTTTATGTAGGAAAGTCAAATAAGTTATATTGGACCTGAAAAAAGTGATGGAGCAAGCCAAGTGGATATCAGAGAAAGTGGTCCGGGCATCAGGAATAGGTGCAAAGGCCCTGAGGCAGGAGCATGTTTGGAGGAGCAAAATGAGTATTGTGGATAAGGGAGATTGGCAGAAACAGAAATCAGTGAGGTAACCAGGGGCCAGATCATGCAATCCTTGTAAGGACTTTTGGTTCAGGTTAGAAATTTACCTATGAAATGGGGGATTATAATAACTTCTCGTAAGATTATAGAATTAATTAAATGTATATGGAATTTTTAAAAATAAAACACTATCCAAGTGATAGATTTTTTTTCAATCCAGAAGTATTTACTATTTGTCAAATATTTATTAAGTATGGAGCACCTACCATAGGCCAGTACATTGTTAAGCATAAAGAATGCAAAGTTGATTAAGACATGGCAGTGCTGACTGCTCAGTGTGGGAGAGACACATAAATAGGTTTTTGCAGTGGGCTAAGAGCAATAATAGAGCAACTAAAGTTTGAAGCATTGGAGAGGTATCAAAATGTTACTTTATAGCATCTATAAGGATGCATATTAAAGGAAGGTATGTAGGTATTTTTAGGGTAGCTTATATTTACCTATTTATTAACTCAAGGAGAATGAAAAATTGTCCTCATTTAGCAACAGTGATAGTCAAATGGTGTTTCTACTGAGATGAACACCTGAATGGAACACTTATCATACCTATAGTAGGATAGAAATAAACGTGATAAGAAATCTGAAATTTGAATCATAGTACATTGATACTATTTCAGATGGCTGTTTTAATTTTTTGTCCTTAGAGTTGGTTCAACATGAAGTAATACTACTTGTTTACGTTTTTTAACGATAAAAGATATATTGCAAGCTTTTGCCAGTTTGTTGTTATTAAAGCTTTGTTAGAGGCTCATTTGCAGAGCACATAACCTGACCCTTAGAGGATATACTCTTGCTCTTTCAGTCTGTTTTAGGCAGGTTTTACTCTTAAAATACTCAGCTACTCTGAAAACTTCTTAGCTTCCTAACATTTAATGCATGTTTACTGAGTGCCAGTTTCTTTCCTCAGTATTATCTCTTTGGATCCTCACGACTTTATAAGGTAGGCACTGCTTTCCCTATTCCAGACTTGAGACAACTGAGACATGGTGAGGTTTACTAAAAGGTTTACATGGCTAAGAAGTGGCAGAGCTGGGGTCAGAGCCCAGGCAGTGACTTAAGAGCCCCACGCCCTTTTCCTCTTCTGCCTCTCAAGGATGGATTGGCAATGATTGCAAAATGCTTCCTAGCCTGGAGAGATTCGGATGTGATGGTCCTTAGGCTGATTGAAATAGGTCAGTACCTTTGTTAAGTTTTGAATTACTGGTTTCCCTGCCCTAGAATATAGTTAAGTAAAATTCAATCACATCTTTCCTTTAGGCCCTAAAATATGTATAGTCTGCTATAGTTCCAGTCTTGGCTTTGCCACTGACTGTGTGAGCTTGGACAAGTTATTTAACCTGGCTTTTGGGTGTTTCTGCTGTAAAAGAAAGAGATTAGACTAGACAATTTTCTTTATTTCCTACTAGCTCAATAAATTCTCTGATTCTGTACTCTTACCAGGATTACAGGTTGATACCAACTTCTTTGTCCATTCATCTAGAACCTATTGTTCCAAATGAAAAAAGAAAGTAAGAAAGTATGGACAGCAAATATTCTCTTGTGCTGGGCTCTTTATTATTTTAAATATTCAAAAAATTTATATGGGGGCTACTAGTTTTTGCCATCCTTAAGTGTATATGTCGTATGCTCAATTTTAAGGGCTGGGACTATTCCCAGAAGGCCTGTTCTGGTCACAAACATAATGGAACACTCAAGGACTAAACACTAAAAATATCTCATAAAAATACTTCCTCAATGCATTCATTGAAACAGGTAATTACTGTGGCAACAGCAAACTAATTTGAAGTGTTAGCTGTTAATTAAAACATTGCAGAGGTGTATAGTTGTCTTTTGGTGTAACCAGAGCCTCCACTCAAACTTCATTAATCACTTTACAGTTAATGTGTGGAGGAAGGTCAAGACAATTGAGATGCAGTATCTGTTGAAAGTAAACAAGTTCCTTTTCTCCAGGTAGAATGCCATTTGCAAAGTTAAGGGACACACTCGACTCATGCCTGGTATTGCCTTTGTCATCCACTGCTCCTTGATGATTAAATGTTAAACTGGTGCTGTCATTGTACTGTAAACCAAACCACGTAGCATCTTCATTGCTAGAAATTGAACCCAAACTTCCACGGATGAATTGGCGTGCATCATAATTAAATTATCAAGCCTCCCCTTTTAATTCACTTGGAAATAGGAGACCTTTCTTTTGGAAAAGAGATCGACTTTCTTGACAAGCTAATTAAGTTGCCAAACTGTCCAGTATGGCATGTATGTTAGACTGTCTGCTAATCATTTTCTTATTGCTGCTGCTGGTCTCAAAAGTCCAGGTGTTGCTTGTTCAAAGTAATAACACTGATCTTTTTACAACTTTTGAATCCTGTGTATGCATTCAACTATTTGTCTTCCTATTTCAGTCCTTGGTTAGTGATGCTAACATATAATATTTTAAAAAGTTAAAATTTAAATATCTATGATATAGAAGAGGGAAAATAATGTATCATCATTAAACCTTACGTATTTTGTTACCTATATTTGTGTCTAATATTTACTAAATTCCTTCAAATCACATTTCAGATTAGCTTAGTCCAACAACTTCCCTGACAGGAAGTAGAAAAATACTGTGTAAGTTTTTATAAATCAGTTTAGTACATGAGTTTAGATAGATCATGAATCAAATTGGAAATTTAGCTTTGCATTGTAAAAGGGTGATGTTAAAATAGATAGTAAAGTAAGTGGTAATGTGTTCTAAAACCAGTATAATATGAGGGTTCCATTCATAAAATGTGTATCACTTTATATTATACAAAGTATAAAATTTTTTTTAATTGGTTAAAGTTTTATAAGTAATAGATATACTAGGGAGGTTGTTGTTTAGACAAAGTCTTTAGATACTTTAACAGGTTAAAGAATTCTTTGGTAAAGTGAACAATTGTCACCTAAGTTTTATAACTTTACCTTTCGTTTAAATGAGATATACCTGAATTTCTGTCCAATTAATTAATATAATAAAAACTAAGTTTTTATACATTCCATAATTGGATTGACTTTTGTCCACTGAAGTAGTAAAAGCTGAATGAATAAGTTCTTATATCACTCATGTATTTGGCTACATACATACATATATTGTATGTATGTGTTTTCCTAGTCTTGCCTGAATTTGTAACATTTTATATGTGAAAAATATTACAAGTACCTATAAACTCAATAAATTAAACCATTTGTATAAGTCAATCACTTTCAAAACATTTGTCAGTGATTGCTCAACTCTGTAAATTTACTAAAAATTATTCAATTATACCCTTAAAATAAGTGAATTTTTATCATATGTAAATTATATCTCTGTAAAGTTGTTAAAATTTCTCAGAGCAAACAAGGAAATATTTTTGCCAAAACAGCAGAACATGATGTTTCTGTTTCAGTTATGGTGGAGTATATAAGTTTTGTTTATTTTTGTTTTAAGAAGTGAGCAGTTTCAGGGCCTGTTAAATATATTTTGCAACTGGGCAGGTGAGGATGGGGAATGCCTGAGGCATTAACTTCTATTCCCCCACATTTTCCCTACCCCATTCACATCTTAACCCTAGCCAGGTGAGAAGAAGAGCAATCTGATCTTGGCTAATGTATAAATTCCTCTGCAGAGCAAGATTTTAGTTCTTCCAAACTAATTTGCTGTATTATACGTTTATGGGCTTGCAGTAACAATAGTTGTTTATGCTATGTGGTTTGTTTTGAAGTTTTTATATGAGGCAGATTATTCCTAGATAATGTGCAGAATATCCAGTCTGAATATCCAGTCTGTGTAAAGGCCACATTTCATTTAAACAGGAAAGGTCTTGATGAAGAGTAATAATATTTTATTTCTAAAAACCCTGTTCTCTTACTTTTTCATAAATGAATGTATTTATATTTCTCGATTTAAGTTGTAGTTATTTCAGTATATCTGATTACTTTGAGCTTGCCTCTTTTTTTTTTTTAGGAAAAGTTGAACCACATGCTTGAGCCTTTTAACTCTGTGATTTCTTATATAAAATTTATATCATAAGCCATAGCTAATTCTATGTGTTTTGAGATTATTTTGGTGGAATGTAGTGATATGTATTATCTGCATATGTAATTGAAAGGAATACAAGCAAAACCTACCATTTTACGTGGCTCTGTGCAGTGCTTACCATAGGACTACACAGGATCCCCACACACAATGGCAGTCATGAGGGATCTGGAGCCAAAAGAACTGGGTTTAAGGTCTCATTCCACTACCACTCACTTTGTGCCAGTGGGCAAACTTCTTAACTTCTCTATGCTTCAGAGTTCTCATCTATAAAAGGAGGATAATAATGTATTATCATTATCTCAGAGGGTTATTGTAAGACAATGTATAATCAATCCCTTTGTGAACCATTAAGCTCCATGGAAATATAAATAACTAATGTTATTAGTGTTCTTTGAAAGTACCATGTATCCCATTGCTGCAGAAATGTTTGGATTTACATTTATGTCCTTAACCATTTTGTAGATTGTTTAGTGATCTTGAGTAATTTTGTTATTTTTTTTCTTCCCATAGAGCATATCATGTCCCAAGTGGGAAAATATTAGCTGTAAAGGTAAGCACTGGATACATTTTATGACATTACTGATGCTCACCACTTTCCTTTCCTCTGTTAGCTTGAGTCACAGGTATTGTCAAAGAGGAGATGAAATGCTTTAAGGGTTGGATGGTAGGTAGGGGAAGCTATGGCCCTGGGGTGACATTCAGATGCCTGAAAATATTTTAAGGATGCCTTAAAATGGTCATTTGTAAGGTCCTGGCATTATAATTCTTCTCACCAAGAAGAGAACACTTCTTTCTGTTGTTTCCTGCTAAGTGGCATCACTGTCTTCCTAGTCATGCAGCTCAAAACCTTTGTAGTCATGCATTTCTTTTCCTCCTTTATATGCCACATCCTGTAAATTGCCATATCTTATTAGAAATTTTACCTGAAATGTATCCATTTATCTCTTTCTATCTACTCTCATTCCCATTGCCGTCGCCTTGGATCAGGCTCATATTACCCACAGTTGGACTTTTGAAATAACTTCCTCACTGTACTTTAAGTCTTTTTCTTTTCTCACGTACTTTTTGAGAAGTGGAATCACATCTGACCGTGTAACTATCTTGCCCACCCCATCCTCAGTTGTGTACAATATAAAGCCCAAGATGTCTGCTGCACTTCTAACTCTTTATGGTGTCCTGAAATACCCAAGCGGCACACCTACCAATAGAGTCATGCTACACATAACTCAGGGATGCTCTAGACAGTTGCCTAAGATGCTCCCTACTTGTTTCAATCCTGTTCATAATCCATACCCCATCTCTGCCAAACTGCAAGATCTCAGTCCTGCCACACCACTTCATATTTAATCTCTGTCACTGGCTGCTGGTGCTTGATCTTCCCATCGTCTTTAATCTCAGATTTCCCTCATGCACTTTGTCTTGGATTGCACCTCTGACTGGACCCTTCACTACCTCCATTCCTAACCCCACAGAACTTTACTTACAACACTGGGCTTAGCTAACAAACTGGTCAGGCCTACTTTGCTCCCTACCCTCCCCATAAATTGGTCATTCCCTCCACATTTTGGCCCCCATCTGCCGTTACAGACATGCCCTCTGCTTTACCAGTCTGTTATGCCCTTCATCTTTAGTCTCTGGAACTTTAGAAATGAAAGCTTTTGTTTTTTGAGTGACTGCTATATACCAGGTATTATGCTAGGTATTATATAACTATTATCTTTAATCCTTAAAACTACAGAGTGAGCCTATCTATTTTAAATTTGAAGAAACTGAGACTCTGAAAGCTGAATTGTCCAAATTCACACTGTTGGAAAAGGCAGAGCCAGGATTTAAAATGAAGTACATCTAACTCCAAAGCCCATGTCCTCTACTACACCACGCAGCCTTTATACTGCTACTGCTTCTCTCTCTGATTTCCATCTGTCTTTTTAAGGTTCAACTCCAAGATGCCTTCTTAGCTATTCACAGTGATGAATTTATTCTCTTTCCATAGTATATATTTCTGCATCTTTTTTCTTATCTAGGAAATGAAGAATAACAGCATTGAAATTACAATTGGTTATACCTTTAGTAAGGTTAGAGAAAAACTAATGCTCAGGTCTTCTGACTGCTAGTGTAATCCAGAGTTCTTCCATATCACACCTAATACAGCACCTAGAATGTGTTATGTGGCATTAGCAAGTCTAGTTTTTATAACTTAAATAGCTCGTGGTTAGGAGGTACAACAGAGCCCCCTTTGGGATGTTTTCTTTGACGCTCTATCCAAACTAGTTCTTTAGAATTGTAGAACTGGAAGAGACCTTAGAGATCATCTGTTATAGCCCCCACATTTTACAGAGAAGGAAACTGAGATCCAGAGAGTTTGTAAGGTAGGCACTGTAGAGGCAAGACTCCATCCCAGTCTTTCTCTGAGCTTACCAAGTGCAGTTCCGTTATACCACCTTAGCATTCACAGATTGTACCACCTTGGTGCTTGCCGAATGTAGCTCTGTTTCACTACCTTGGTGCTCACTCACTGAGCACAGCCCTTTTGTACCATCTGGGCATTGTGCTGTCTTTTCTATACTTCCTGAACTCCCTTTTCACTAAGAGAACACCTCCACCAACTTGAGCACTACTTTCCTATCTATTGAGTTACTTGTTTGTTCCTTTGATGTGAAAAATCTTAGATTATTGCTGTTGATATATTTATTTAAAGACAGTCAACTCTTGGTTATTTATTCTAAGAGAGGGGTGTGCTGACATAAATCGTCCAAAAAGCTATCATTATTTGGCCTTGCAAGTATATTACTAATTTTTCATAATTTCATATATTTTGAATTATGTTTGATGTAGGCTAATATTAAATTCTTGTGCTTGAGTACCTAGTTAGGTATAGCAAGGGGCCAACAACTATTTCTGAAAAGGATTAAAGGCAATTTTAAAGAAAGGACATATTTATAAAATAGCTATTAAAGTAGAGACTTTGGCAAATGAAAATAGTTGGGGTTTACAAATACAGTGTTTACTAGACTTGACATTAAACTGGGCTTTAGAGCAAGGACTGTCTTACATCCCTAGAGTCTGTAAAATCATATATTAGATGCTTAAACTGAGATAAATGATTTAAGAATAGGTATGATTATTGTAAATAAACTTTTTGTTTAGCCCTGAGCTTCTTGGTAGCGTAGTAACTGTGTAGCTTATATAACAGTTATAATCTAAGAAAAAGAAATGTACCATTTCTTCAAAACAGGCAGAATTTTTCATTAATTTTTAGAAGTGTGTCATTTAGTTTCCAAATATTTGGGGATTTTTGAGATATCTTTCTGTTAATGATTTCTAATTTAATTCTATTGTGGTCAAAGAACACACTTTTTATAATTGGAATTGTTTTAAATTTATTGAGACTTACTTTATGGCCCAGAATATGCTCTATCTTGGTAAATGTTCCCTCAGCACATGAAAAGAATGTGTAGTCCATTGTGTAGGATGTTGTATAAATGTCAGTTAGATCAAGTTTGCTTATAGTATTCTTCAGATCTTCTGTATCTTTACTGATTTTTTTCTACTTGTTCTGTCAGTTACTGAAAGAGGGGTGTTAAAATCTCCAACAACAATTGTGGCTTACCCTTCTATTATTTTTTACTTCATGGTTTTTGGAGATGTATTCTCTAAGTGCATTTAGAGTTGTTATGTCCTGTTGATGAATTGGCCCCTTTATCATTATGAAGTGATCCTCTTTATCCATGGTAATATTGCTTGCTCTGAAATTTATACTGTCTGATATTAATATAGGCACTTCAGCTTTATTTTGACTAGTGTTAGCATCATACAGCCTTTCACTTTTAACCTATTGTGTCTTTATATTTGAAGTAGATTTCTTATACACAGCATATAGTTGAGTCTTGCTTTTTAATCTAATCTGATGATCTTTACTTTTTAATTGGGGTGTTGAGACCATTTACATTTCAACTGATTGTTGATATGGTTGAATTCAATCTGTCATTTTGCTGTTTATTTTCTCTTTGTTCTGCCTGTATACTGTGCCTTTATTTTCAGTGGTTGCTTTAGAGTTTATGTTATACATTTTTAACTTATCATAGTCTCCCTGTGTAAATAATATTGTACTACTTTATCTGTCGTCTAAGAACCTAACAATAGTATATTTTCAGTTCCCTCATCTCAGCATTTGTGTTATTATCATACATTTTACATCCTCATATGTTATATACCCCAAAATACATTATTACTATTTTTGCTTTAGTTATTTATCTTTTAAAGACATTTAGGTGGTAAGAAAAGTTGTATTTTATACTTATCCCATGTATTTACCGATTACAGTGCTCTTCATTTGTTTGTGTAATTCAGATTTCCATCTGGTATTATTTTCCTTCTGTCTGAAGAGCTTCCTTCCTTTTATATTCCTTATAGTGCAGGTCTCTTGATAATGAATTCTTTCAGCTTTTGTAAATCTGAAAAAGTGTATATTTCACTTCCATTTTGGAAGATATTTTAATTTTTGCTGAATATAGAATTCTAGGTTGACCCCCTTTTTCTTTCAGCATTTCACTGTCTTCTGGCTTGCATTCTTTCCAGCGAGAAGTTTACTGTCTTTTTAAATCTTTGTTCCTCTGTACATTAGAACTTGCTTCTTCTCTGGTTGCTTTCAAAATTTTTTCTTTATTGTTGGTCTTAAACAGTTTAATTATGATGAGCTTTGATGTAATTTTCTTCATGATTCATGTTTTTGGGGTTTGTTCAGATTCTTGGATCTGTAGATTTTTTAGTCTTCATCTAATTTGGAAAAATTAGCCATTATTTTTTCAGGTATTCTCCCCACCTTTGGGAACTTCAGCTGCAAATGTATTAGATCATTTGAAGTTGTCCCACAGTAAAATGATGCTCTGTTGTTTGTTTTAGTTTTTTTTCCTATGTTTCATTTTGGATAGTTTCTATTGCTGTGTCTTCGAATTCACTGATCTTTTCTTCTGCATTTTCTAATTTATTAATCCTGTCCAGTGTATTTCAGACGCTGTCCTTTTTTATCCCTAGAAGTTTAGATGGCTTTTTTTATACTTCCATGTTTATAGTTAACATGGTCAATCTGTCCTCTACCTCCTTCAATGTATATTATATAGTTATGACAACTGAATTAATGCCCTTATCTACTAATTCTATCATATGTGTCATTTCTGGGTCAGTTTTGACTAATTCCTTCTTCTCCTCATTTTGGGTTATATTTTTTGCCTTTTTCATACCTTATGATTTTTTATTGGATGCCAGTCATGTGGCACAGGTGCTAGATATTTTTGCATTCCTATAAATAGTCTTGAGCTTTATTCTGAGATGCTATTGAGTGAGTTTGAAATAATTTAATCATTTCAAGACTTGCTTTTAAGCTTTATTAGATGGGACCAGCCCAGTGGTTAGTCTAGAACAGGGGTGGGGAACCTGTGGCCTAAAGGCCACATTTGGCCTTCTAGGTCCTTAAGTGTGGCCTTTTGACTGAATCCAAATTTTACAGAACAAATCCTTTTATTTTTATTAACACATTGTTCGTCTTTTATATTTTTATTTTATTTTTAAAATGAACATATTTAAAAAACCAAAGAATAAAGTAAGTTTCAATGAAATAATCCTCCCAGATTGACCAGCACAATTAGAACATTAGTAAGCCATAAGGGCTAAATTGATAGCTGCTGTGCTTATGGTTTAGTTCTAACTTCCCCATCCTGACGGGCACCACTACCGCATGAGGCTGATGGGTGAGAGTTTTAGGGAGGTGAGTATGCCTGTCTGTTATCAGCTTTGGACAGCAGTGTACTATGTTTCCGTTTGAAGTGGAATTTGTGAATAGTTGCACAGCTCGACAGTATTTTGTAATTCTGTCTGCTTAACAGCCCATCGTGTCAAAGAAGACCAAGTGAATGCTGAAGGAAGAGAAGAGATTTTTTAATGAGGATTGAGAATTGCAATGTTATCTTGTTTCTGCTAAAGATAAGATGATTGGCTTGCTTTGTGATACTGCAATATCAACATTAAAGAAATACAGTGGTCATCAGCATTATAACACTCATAAGGACCACAAATATTTTAAATTAGAGGTAGAGGCATGAGAAATTATATTGCAGAAATTAAAAGATGAAAAGCAAAGACACTTCTTTCAAGCAGCAATAAGACCTGGAAATAATGCCACTGAAGCAACTTATAAAGTAGCTTATATACTAAGGGAAGAAAAGGGAAGCCATTCAGTGATGTAGAAATTGTGAAAGAATGCATTGTTGAAGTTGTAGGATGCTTAGAGCCTGATAACATTTCAAAGTACAAACAACTTCCTCTTTCAAGGAGAACCATAACTGATCTGGAGCATGAATTAGTCTTCAACTTAACAGAATGACTTCATGCAATACTTCAAAAGGAAAATATATATTATTCAATCTCTTTGAATGAATCAACTAATACTACTGACTTGGCGCAGATTTTATACTTCATTTGGGTCATAACAGAAGATTTTCTTTACTATGAAGAGTCACTTGCTTTGGGTACTCTTGTGAACAGAACACGGGGAATAGATATCTTCAACAACTTTCAAGATAAATGTCGTGAAGTTGGACTGAATTTGGTAAATTTAGTGAGTGTATCTACAGGTGGTGCACCTTCCATGACAGGAAAACATGAAGGGTTTAATGCACACATAAAGTATTAACAGATCCAGATGCTCTGATTTCTTTTCATAGTATCAGCAAAAATCTCTGTGCTAACGCTACTATTTTAAGTGATACTTTGCAGCAAGTTATAAGTATTGTTAATTATATTCATGCAAATGCAACATGGCATTGACAGTTTCATAACATGTTAAAGTTGAATGATGAGGTATATAGTGTGGATTTGTGCATTCAGTGTGGATTTGCTGTATCATTCTAAAGTGCATTGGCATCGCAGGGACAGGCATTAGCCAAAATTTTATCTCTGAGAGAACAGATAAATTTTATGAAGAACAGAATCAGCAATGTGAATTATTGAAAAATTTCTATAAGAATGCAGCATTTATGATATCATGTCAAATCAAAATGACTTGAATACTTCTTTGCAAGGTAAAACTAAGTCTGTGTATGATATGTGGCCAAAATCCCAAGGATTTTGAAAAAAGTTATCTTTATTCAAAACATTTCTTCTAGGCCGGGCGCGGTGGCTCACGCCTGTAATCCTAGCACTCTGGGAGGCCGAGGCGGGTGGATTGCTCAAGGTCAGGAGTTCGAGACCAGCCTGAGCGAGACCCCGTCTCTACTGAAAATAGAAAGACATTATATGGACAACTAAAAATCTATATAGAAAAAATTAGCCGGGCATAGTGGCGCATGCCTGTAGTCCCAGCTACTCGGGAGGCTGAGGCAGTAGGATCGCTTAAGCCGAGGAGTCTGAGGTTGCTGTGAGCTAAGCTGACGCCACGGCACTCACTCTAGCCTGGGCAACAAAGTGAGACTCTGTCTCAACAAAAAAAAAAAAAAAAAAAAAAAAAACATTTCTTCTTAAAAAGGAAATTTTGGATGAACATTTTCCCCAGTTAGCAAAGGTCATTGATGAGTAGGATGGTATATGTCAATCATTTGAAGAATACACAGCTGTTATAGACCTCTTAATTGGAGAATACAATGAAAGGTTCAGTGACTTTGAGAAAGAATCATGACATCACACTCCAATTAGCTTTTCAGACTCACCTAGTTGATATCACTAAAGCACCTAAAGAACTACAGATGGAAATGATTGAGCTCTCAGGAGATGACACTTTAAAGTCATTGTTTGATGCTAAGAAAGATTCAATTGAAATATGGGAAAATGCAGAATACCCATGCCTTTGGCAATATGCCTGAAAAATGCTTCCATGGTTTTCAACCACTTTTTGCTGCAAATCTACATTCTCCTACCTAACCCAAATCAAGACATCCTTTAGGTCATAAATGACTGATACTCATCTAGAGGATCAACTGAAACTGCAGACCCCTCTGCTGCAACCAAATATTCAAATGCTTTCCAACAAAAAGCAGACAGAACAAAGTCATTAACAAATAGTTTTCACTTTTTGAAATTATTACGTACATAATAGATTTTTACAAAATAATGTACATTTTTAAGTATATCTAATTGAAGTTTCTTGAATGAGCTAAATTAATGCGGCCTTCCAACATGAAAAGGTTCCCCACCCTGCTCTAAAATTAATTTTCCCATGCAACTGAAGCAGTATTCTTCTGAATACTCTACCTGGTGACTTGGGAATTACAAGGTTTTCCATCCTGTCTGATGAGAAAACATACTCTTCCTGCCCGGTGTTGGTGTGCAGATTGTTAACTCTGGTCCTTTCTGGTGTTTTTTTGTTTTGTTTTCTGGCCTCAGGTAATTTCCTAAAATCCATGTGTTGGTTATTACTCAGCTGAATGCTATAGGCCCCTTCTGTAGATCTCTGGAGCTCTCCCTCAGGTCCATCTTCCAGCTCTCTGCCCTCTGGTCCTTTTAGCTGCCTTGGCCTCCTCAGACTCCCACTTCTTTCTTCTCACCTTAGGAAGACAGATGAGCTCCACCTGGGTTCCATTCCCTACACTGGGGCCTAGAAACTCTCCAGTCAGTAAGGTGGGCAACCATGGGACTCATCTCATTTGTTTTCTGTCTCTCACAATCACTGTCCTGTTCTGGTTAATGTCCAGTGCCTGGAAGCCTGTTGATTTTCTCTCTCTCTCTTTCTCTCTCTCTTATTTTAGTACTTCTTCCTTTCTTGTCACCACTCTAATGTAGATGCTTGTTTTGTCTCTTATCAGACATGTTGATCAGCTTTTGAATTACCCTGCCAGTAAATAGAACCACTTATTGATGATTTATACTGTGCTATGTACTTTATATACATTTTCCTCATTTAATACTTACAACAAGCTTTTGTTACTATTATTGACCCCCATTTTACAGATGCAGAAGCTGAGGGACAAAGAGGTTAAATAACTTGCCCAAGGTCCCATAACTAATAAATAGTGGAACCTGGATTTGGACCCAGGCAATCTTGTCCCACATGCTCATGACCCCATGCCATTGCTGCTCATTATTCTCAGATTCGGCTTCCCTAAACCATAATTCTGACCACATCTCTCCTCCTCTCAAAGGTCTTCAGAGGCTTCATGTCACTTCCCAAATAAACTAAAAACTCTAGAACAGCAGTCTCCAACCTTTTTGGCACCAGGGACTGATTTCATGGGAGAGAATTTTTCCACAGACTGCAGGGGGTGTTAAGGGGGTAGTGGGGAGTTGGGAAGGGGTAAGAAGGGGAGGCAGAGCTCAGGCAGTGATGCAAGTGATGGGGAGCAGCTGTAAATACAGATGAAGCTTCCCTCGCCTGCCGCCCACCTCTTGCTTTGCCTCCCGGTTCCTCACAGGCCACAGACTGGTACCAGTTTGTAGCCTGGGCATTGGGGACTGCAGTTCTAGAAGATGGCACTCAAGATCGTCCACAATATGTCATCAGTCTGCTTTTATAGCATTATTTTACATGTCTGAATCCTGTGCTGCTTTTAAGTTGAACTCGTTGCCTTATCTGTACTCAGTACTTTCTCACTTCAACACTTTGATTCATGTATTCCTATCTAATTAGGATGCTTTCACCCGTATCTCTACCTATCAACGTCTTTAACACCCTTCAAGGATCAGTTCAAAAGCCTGTTCCTCCATTGAACTTTTCTGGATAAACCCTGTCACATATGGTATATCTCACACTCACTCATTTTCTTCTTTGAACCTTTCTGGAATTCTCTGTATGTGTCTCTTAAGGGTGTTATCACATACTGTCTTGTATTTTGCTATTAGTATACATGTACATTTCCCCTATTATGTTGAAATCTCTTTGTGGGGAATGGATCTGATTTATCTTCTTGCCTCACTGCTGTAGAATCTGGCATATAGGGTCTATATAGAGAACTACACATAATGAGTAAGAATTCAACAGATAATTTGTTGAATGACTGAATCAATAAATTTTTGTTCTTTTGTTTGTCCTTTAGTTCATTCATTCATCTCTTGAAGTAACATCTTGAAAGCAGGTTCAGCTCACATACAAAATATCCTGTAGTGTTCTCTGTATGGACCATTGCTCTCACCCAGAATATTTCATAGCTTTCTTTATATTAAAGGGTGAAATGGAAGGTTAAGAGTTAGAAGTGCATTTGATCTTTTCCTGACCCCCTCCTGACTTTTGTGTGACTTCAAGCATGTCACTTGAACCTCTCAGTGACCTCAGCTGTGAAATGGGGCTGCCTGGTCTCACAGAGGGATTGCGAAGAGCAGCAAATCACAGTCCTTGCCTAAACAGAATCACCTGCAGGGCTCTGACACCTACATAGAATGATGAGGGAAATTTAATTTCCCAAGTTAAGTGGTTAGTTGGACCCACGCTTTGAATGTCTGTAGGAACAAGTAGAGTCCTTGAAAATCTGTTACTTTTCTCTTCCTATTCAAAATACTTCTAATTTGTTATGCTTTCAGTGTTCTTATTTATTAGACAAAAAAGCATATTGTTATGTTTCCTTTTTCAGACTTCAGAAGTAGGAAGATATCATTTCAGATATTTTTAAAAGAAGATGAATTTGGGGAAAAATAAAATTACCTTGAATTTTTATTTTCTGCCATTGAATTTAGAAAATATCTGCCTCAAAGAGAACATTTTGAAAATGATGCTAATCACATTTTAAAGATAACTATTTGATAATGACTATATGTAACTCATGAAACACGTTTCCACCTAGCTTTTTGTTTGTTCGTTTGTTTGGTGTAGGTAAGCAAGACAATTGCAAATAAGTAGAGCAGAAAACAAATAAAAATACGGTTAGCCATCTTGCAAACAAAACCTTTCTGTACCATTAATGTATTCTATAAAATCTTTCAAGTAGTAAAGCTTGGAATTTAATAGATTTCCCAGTACTGTTTGTTTTCTAATTGGGAAAAATCCATTTAATAGGAAATTTCTTAGCATTGTATAGGGCATGTGCTGATTATCATTCTTTGACTGCTTTGGGTTTCTGCTGCTTTTAAACTAGCATTTAAATGGACCATTTGATTAATCATTTGTATACTGACTGTAATCCTCCCAAATTTCCTTTCTGAGTTGTACATACTGTAGAAGACAATTATGTCGCCACAGATTAAATAAGTGAATTAAAACAGAATAGCGGCTTAATTTGACCTGTGATTTTGCTCTCCTTCCCTTTAGTGGAGCGTGTGCCACTCCAGCAAATAAATGAAGTCATCCATGACAGCTTGTGATGAATTGCCGTATTTATACTGTATATTTTAATAGCCTCACACTAATTTAAATTGAGCACAGAGTAAATTATAATTCAGTCACTTGACTGCTTATATTTAACTTGACAACTCATCCTTATTTGTCCTGGAGGTGTAGTGGAGAGCAGTGGAAATGCACTCAGGTATTTCAGTTTCTTAGTTAACCCTTTCTCCATGAAATGCTTCATATTCAAATTCCCTCCAGTTTGAAACCTTTAGCGCTTCCAAAGGAGAAAAAAAAAACGAAGACTCAGGGAGTCCACACTTTCCTTGTACTTCAAAAAGAAAATTAGTATTTGCCATGCTTTTTGCCATTGCCTTCAAGTAAGGAATTGGACTTGTTTATTTTTAGCAGTTTTAAAGCTCACTCGCAATAAGGCCCAGGGGAAGGAGAATTAACCTTCCACCCAGAGTGCCAAGTCTCCCAGAAAATAGAGAGCATTTGACTAGAGTTATTTTAAGGTGGATTTTACTTTCCCTCTCAAGTTCCCAGAAATTGCTTTATTCGCTTTTCCATCATTATGGAATCTCCACTGTTGTAGACTATAGCAAATAGTAACAGTGATTACTAATTAGAGTGCAATGGATTAGCTCCACAAATACTGTATTCAATGCTGCATTTTAGGTCAGCATGGCATTTTCATTTATTTTGGTGTTTATGTGTTCAGTTTTAAATTCAATGGTAGAAGTCAAGCAATCCATTTCTTCTGTCTAGAAACCACTTCTTATATAGAGGATTATGGTTGTAAGGAGCACTTTAATTAAATCCCACTTCACTTACTTGGCACTACTGTGACAAGTTGAGCTAGATTGTGGAAGAATTCCTTGAATGTCATGCTAGAGTTTTAACTCTATTCTAGGGCATGGGAACCCAATTAAGGTTCTTGATCAAGGGAATGAGATGTTCACAATCCGTAGTTCGCGCTTAATTCCAAGGTGTTAGCTAGTCTTGTGGAATCATGTCATTTTTAGGTTGGTGGCCTGGAGATGAAATATATCTTAGTGGTCATATATCTTAGCACTGAATAAATGGCATTTTTGAAACCTTAAAAAAAGTTGTTCACAGCTTTACTGTGGGTTAGAAATCACCTGGGGAACTTTTTAAAAATACGAAGATGTGGGCTCAACCCCAGAGATGCTGATTCTATTGTTCTAAGGTAAGACTTGTGCATCTGAATTTTTTAAAAGTGCCCCAGGTATTATAACATGAGGCCAGGGGTGAGAGCCACTGCTTTATGGTCAATAATAACTTCATTCCTTTTAGCAGAGTTTTTTAGGATGAAAGATTTCCTGTACTTGACAGAGTGGTGTGAATAGCTGTAATATTTTACAGCACAGAGTTGAACCAACCCCAAATGAATTAATTTTGTTGCTAAGTTTTATACAGGAACAAAAATGTAAGTGAATATTGTTGGCAAATTACTATTGATCAGGAGAAGTGTTTAAATGTTTCTTGGCAGTTTTGTATTACACTTACAGTCTAGTTTAGTGAGAGCTTTTATAAATAACCCTAAAGCAAACTCTTGATAGAAACTGGCTATACCTTTTTTCTCACCCTCCCCTCCCCTAAATCGATGTCAGTACTATAAAATGTATACTTTAGAATTGTCCTTTTCTTTCCTTGCTCTATCAGCAATTTGCAATTCAAAATTTATGTTTTTTTCTCCTATATGATTATATTTTTATATATTCTTCAGTTGTAATACAAAATGTAATTCAGTGTCGAATGGTGCATAACTATACTATCATGGTAATCCTGAGTGTTAAGTTTTTATCTAGAAATGTCTAGAATCAGAAACTCTGCCTCAAATCTTAAAAATTGACTTGTATTTTATTCTCATCACTGTCTTTTTAAAGTAAAAAATAATTACTTTTAAATTGGTTTCACTGAAGTGCTTAGTAAAATTTGAGTGGTATGGTCTTCTTTAAAAATAAGTGTTTGAAATAAACTCAAATTTATTCTGAGTAAATGTATAAATATTTTACATTTCTGCATTACAAATCTGCCTCAGTGGTTGATATTTTAAGGAAAACCATAAAGCATCAGGAAGTACTGGAAGGCATATGAAACACAGAGTCAGACAGGGTCCTACCAGTGCCAGGCCCCGTGGCTCCCTGAAAGCAAACCTTGGTTTCCTCTTCGCTGAAAGAAGAGAGTTAAGATGAAATGAGGTTCCATCAAGCTCCGGCATTTTATAATAGTATTAGCAAAGAAATTGGAAGAAAACTAACAAATGATATATTTTTAAAACTCCTTATTACTCTTATAACTAAAACCCCCATTTTAAATGTCATTTTTACTCATCATCCTCTCTTTTTATCACCTAGTGTCTGAATCATGAGGCAGTTCTTTTTTAATGGTTTGAGGGTCATTGCTATCTTACTCTTTTGAAAATAACCAATGTGACCAAAATAAAGTGCATAAATTAAGAGTGTTATAACTTAACTGACTTTTAAAGCCATTAATGCTGACCTTTGAGACCTGGCTTTTTCTTTGGTCCAATCAATCACTTCTGTATCCACTCCCCCAACACAAAAGGTTAGACAGATGTGGATACAGTTTATATTACTGGGGATTATAGTGGTGAGGAGGGGGAAGGGAAGATGAATAAAGAAACCACCATATATTTTAGTTCTTATATTTCATAGTGATTATAGCTATATTTAATTTGAAGCTGAACATCTCATTACCAGGAAATGGAGGCAAAAGAACAAGAAAAGAAAATAATGAATAAAATTTTAAAAGTATATGAAAAAATTAAACAATAAAACAAATTTGAAGTTGAACAAATGTGTGAATGTTAATACCTTTCTATATTTAGGTCATACTACTAGATATTACACTGGAACTTCAGAAGCAAATTATGTCTGAATTGGAAATTCTTTATAAGGTAATTTTTTTCTTAGTCCTTTTTACCTGTAAAGCATGCCTATGATACTGGCTTGCGGGATTGTAACTACTTTTGTCTTATTTTTGTTACAGTGTGATTCATCATATATCATAGGATTTTATGGGGCATTTTTTGTAGAAAACAGAATATCAATATGTACAGAATTCATGGATGGTGAGTTTTCCCTTTTATAATACTTATTAAATGATTTTTTAAAATATAGAGTGGTTTTGATATAGATGTCAAATGGAATTAAAAATAATTAAAATATGCTAATAATTACCTCCTTTATACTTTAAAATTATATTAGTGTTAGGGGGTCCTGGTGTTAAATATTTATAGCTGAGCTATAATTTTAAGAATATAACTTCATTTACTTTATTGAAAATTTAAATAGAACAGATTAAATGCTAGTCTAATCGGTGGTTTGATATTTGATTCTTCTATGCAATCTGTCTTTACTTGCAAAACAGATGTTCTGTTCTTTTAATGTTCCCATAGCCAAAACAGATTTTCTTTTAAAGAAATCTATTAACCCAATGTCCTGTGTCTTTCACAAAGAAATCGGTTCTTAATTGCAAGATAAGAAATTGTTTTTCAACACAGCTGTTTAGCCAAGATGTGTTTAGTTTTCTGTGGATTTTAGTCCTTTCTTTCATTCTGTGTTTTTTATTTGTTTCTATTTTGGTAGCTCTTCTTTCTTGATCTGAATATTATGGCAAAATACAGATTTCTGGATGCCTTATCACTGCAATGATGTCATCTTTCTTATTGTACCCATTTTAAATATAAGCAGTCTTTAAATTTTGCATATGCAGTTTTTTGGTGTCTAGTCCATTAAAATGCAATTTTTTTTTTTTTTTTTTTTTTTTTTTTTTTTTTTTTGTTGAGACAGAGTCTCACTTTGTTGCCCAGGCTAGAGTGAGTGCCGTGGCGTCAGCTTAGCTCACAGCAACCTCAGACTCCTCGGCTTAAGCGATCCTACTGCCTCAGCCTCCCGAGTAGCTGGGACTACAGGCATGCGCCACTATGCCCGGCTAATTTTTTCTATATAGATTTTTAGTTGTCCATATAATGTCGTTCTATTTTTAGTAGAGACGGGGTCTCGCTCAGGCTGGTCTCGAACTCCTGACCTTGAGCAATCCACCCGCCTCGGCCTCCCAGAGTGCTAGGATTACAGGCGTGAGCCACCGCGCCCGGCCTAAAATGCAATTTTTAAAAATATACTTAGTTCCTTAGAATTCCCTTGTAGGGATTCTCAGTATACTACTAAAGCAATTAGTTCATGCCCAGTAAGACTTTTTAATGAGTCAGTATTGATACCTTGATACTGTAATACGATGGATAATGTGTTGTAAGTTGTTATAGATGTCAAGAATTAAAAATCTTACAAGCATATGGGTAGTATGACAATTGCAGAGACTGACTAGCATAAGTGGCTTAATAGAGCCAATACAGGTTATTAGGTTATAACTTTCATTTTTTCTTTGCAGTCTTAAGTTTTTCAGTTATATTAAAACATTTTTATTGAACTATAATTCAAATACCATAAAAGTCACCCTTTTAAAGCTTATAATTCAGTGGTTTTTAATATATTCACAAAGTTATGCAACCATCACTACTACCTAATTCCAAAACATTTATTACCACCCCTAGAAAGAAACTGTCGACCCATTAACACTCATTCCCTGCTCCTCCTTTCCTCTAATCCCTGGCAACCACTGATCTACCTTCTGTCTTCATGGATTTACCTATTCTGGGCATTTCATATAAATGGAATCCTACATTATATGGCCTTTGTGTCTGGCTTCTTTCATATATTATAATGTTTTTAAGGTTCATCCATGTGGTAGCATGTATGAGAACTTCATTCCTTTTTATCACTGAATAATATTCCATTGTTTGGCTATACCACATTTTGTTTATTCATTCCTTAGTTGATGGGCATTTGGGATATTTCTATTTTTTGCATAATTATGAATAGTGTGCCTCTGAACTTTTGTTTACAAGTTTTTGTGTGGATATATGTTTTTAATTCTCTTGTCTGTGTACCTAGGAGTAGAATTTCTAGGTCATGTGGTAACTATATGTTTAACTTTTTAAGGAACTTCCAAACTGTTCCATTCCATTTTACACCATTTTGCATTCACATCATAAATGTATGTGGGTTCCAGTTTCTCCATATCTTTGAAGAAAAACTACATGCCACCCCCGTCCCCCTCCCACTGTGATCAAACTTCTTGACAACTTTCTCCCAAACCCTAATGCTATTCTGTTTTTATTTACATTTATTTATTTATTTTGAGGCAGAGTCTCACTCTGTTGCCCTGGCTAGAGTGCAGTGGTGTCATCATAGCTCACTGCAACCTCAAACTCCTAGGTTCAAGGGATTCTGCTGCCTCAGCCTCCTGAGTAGCTGTGACTATATGTGCGCACCACCATGCCTGGCTAATTTTTTCTATTTTTAGTAGAGGCAGCCTTCTTGCTCTTGCTCAGGCTGGTCTTGAAGTCCTGACCACAAGCAATTCTCCTGCCTTAGCCTCCCAGAGTGCTAGGATTACAGGCATGAGCCACCAGGACCAGCCCCTAGGGCTGTTCTTTTAGTGTAGATTCTCATTATCTATTTTGTTTTGATATCATATTAGTTATTTATTTCTAAGTATTTATTGAGCACTTTCTTTCAGATACTATTCTAAACCTGGGCATACAGTAGTGAGCAAGACTACCTTCATGGGGCTTACATTCTGGAAGGGGACACAGACAAGAAACAAATAATATACTCTCATAGAGGGATAAATCTAATTATAACATAAAGCAGGGTAGATAATGACTAACAGAATGCTAGGGTGATCAGGAATGGCCTTTTTTGCAAAAGTGACATTTTAGCAGAGACTTTAATGGCAATGAGTTAGCTCAGGGAAGGTCATGGGGAAGACCTTTAAGGCGAGTCAGGTATAACTGCTCCAAGGTGGATGTAAGCTTGGTGTAATCAAGGCCCAACAAGAAGGCCAGGGTGGCTAGAGAGTAATGAGAGGACCTGGGGCCTGGCAGGGGTCAGAGAAGTAGGCAGAAGCTAGATTGTGCAGGTTTTGTAGGTCATGGTAGGGAGTTTGTGTTTCAGTCTGAATTTATTAGGAAGCCATTAGAAAGTTTTAAGCAAAGGAATGATATGATATGTTGTCTCATTAAATCAAAACTACATCCACTCAGAAATACCCAGATAGAAGATCTTGGAATATATACATGTATTTAGATTACCATCATTGGAATAAATTGTCTCCCAAAAACCCATGTTACAAAGAAAGAAAGGGCTCTTTATATTTTCAACTAGCAGAGGCTAAGAAGAGCTTCTACTGAAATTTTTGTTTGTGCTTCCAGATTTCGATTTTGTTAAAATTAATAATAATCATGGTAATTTTAAGGAAAATTTTGGGACTAATATGACTAATATATTCTCATTCATTTACTACATACTTGTATTTATCCTGTGTGCAAGATTCTGCTTTATATTTTAGACCCTGTGTTAGACTAAGCAAAGACCTTACCCCATGGGTCCTTTTGGTTCACTTACATGAAGATGATGGCCCTTATTTATCAACAGAAACAGGTAGTTATTTAGCAGTGGACATGGGTTTTTGCTAATCTGTTAGCACTGTTCCTCTTGGTTGCCATGGTGGATAGAGACATGCAGTGAAGTGACTGGTCAGGGGTGGCCTGTGACCAGGAAACATAGGGAAGGAAGGCCACTGAGAACAAACCAGTGACCTTGGAATCATAAGCAAAAAGTTTAAACCAACTGAGCCATGGATGAATGAGTTTCTAAATGCCTTGACTACCAACATCTCAACTAATATTGAACTCTGTCAATGTATCATAGTAATATCACATTGCAGCAAGATTTTTTTAAACTGCAAAAAGTTTGCATGTAATTCTCGAGCCATGTGATTTTATGAGGAAACCTTTTAGATCTTTACAGTTCTGGAATTTCAAAGGCGCAGATCTTCTCTGAGCTCTGGTTCTCCATCTATCAAATAAGGCCATTGGACTGATCGTTAATGTCCCTTCCTGCACTAAATGTTTGATGATTTGATAAGTCTAAGAAGTCCTTTTTTTGCATAGACCTGTAGGATAGAATTGATAGTAAAGCTGAGTAAAAATTAAAAACCAACTCCCCCTGCCATTTTTAGCCTGATAAGAGTTACTGAATTGCAGAAAGAGAACTCATCAAGCTGTTCACTTCATAAGGGATTGGTCCAATAAGCTGCATTTGTCAGTCTTCCCAATACCAACATGTAAACCTTGATCTTCTTGAAACTGTTCATCCTGGCAATTCATCTGAAAGATCAACGAGAACATAAAATGTTTTTCTGCTGTATTTTCACTTTTATTGTATCCATAATAAAAATGCTATTTTAGTAGATAAGTATGGTTCAGTTCATGGCAGAAGAGTCTCTCTTTTTTTAAAAAATTATCTTTCCAGTAGCACTCAGAAGTGAAGCATAAAGTTTAGTCACACTATGGTTTCCCAGCTTCTCATCAGAATCTGGAAACTACAAGCAAAAATTACCTAAGAGTGATTATTTTCTTCTGTCTGCTCTGAACAGGATGTAGCTTCATGTATATGCTATTTTTTACAGGGAAAATAATTTATTTTTTTTCTCTGATGTTCAGCTTTGGGAAAACTTGACATATAAAGATATTCACATTTGCAAAATAGACTTGACTGCATTTCAAAAGAATCATGCTCTATGTTATTATAGTACCTTATGAGGCATACTTATAAATCACCCAGTAGTAAAGTGGTAAATAGGAATTTTTAGCCTCTCATAGAAAAAAAATATTTCTCAAATATTCTGGATGAGTTTTAGAACTGAAAAACTGCACCTCAACTTGATTCTTAAAAGGTTATTACATATTGTTAAAATATTAATAGTTTTCATATAATCATATCATTAATGACTGAAGCAGAGGTTTTTTTGTATATACTCCTGAAATTCTTATACCACTTGCCCAATATTAAAAATTTAACAAGCATACCCAAATTTCTATTTCCAAGCGAATATTGGTTCCTTCATAGTAGTCACCTAGAAAGTTTCAGTTACTTCAGTGATGCTGTTGTTGCTCTGAAGGCTTTGGGGGTCCCTTCTTTTGAAACTGCTTCAGAGCAAGTATAGCTATCTGGTGAAATTTATGATAATTTTCACACATTCATTTATTCATCCACAGATATTTATTAAATATTTACTATCTGTTAGTTGTGCCAATTTATAGATTGATGAAAATGAAAAACAAACAGAAAACATGGATCTTGCCTTTACTATGCTTACAGTTTAGTGTTTTGGTTTTTGGAAACTGCCAAAAATCATTAAAAGCTGAATTTGGCAAAGGTGAAGGATGTTAGTGAATACCATTTTAATGAAAAATAAGTTGTAACGTAAAAAGATTGATTTTTCTTTTTATCTCACAAAGTGGAATCAAAGAGAATTTCCAAAAAATTCTTTGAACTAATATAGTATCTTTGCAAATAGATTGATTGCTTGTCTTAGTACCTAATTTAAAGACTAACATTTATTTAGATACGTGTTAACTTTGCTATTTTTACTTTATTAGTTTTTATGTGTATTTTGAACATTATATCCACCAGCTTTTGTTTGGTTAATATGAAAATTTTAAGATAGTTTCCTGGTTTACATTTGAGAAAACTGGTAAACAAGGCAGACACCTGAATGTGATTGTCATATTGATCTTTATAATTTTGTATATGTGTTTAAGTTTACGTAAAGTACAGATTCTTAGCCTTTCCTTGACTAGTGTCCTTCAGCTCTTTCATGTATATAACTATATATACTTGGGAATAAAATGGAAATATTTGGTTACATTTCATCTGGAAATATGATTATGTCATAAAATCTGACCAAAAACCAGTTTTATTCTAAAAATCTAATGCATAATGTAAGAAGAGGAAAAACAGAGTCTCACAATGAATACACAGAGGAGGAGACCCATGCCCTGTTTTGGTAGTTTCACTTGTAATAACACAATATGTTTCTCTCTACAGGGGGATCTTTGGATGTATATAGGAAAATTCCAGAACATGTCCTTGGAAGAATTGCAGTAGCAGTAAGTATATGGCTTTAGTGTTAGGAAATTTGGATGATTTAATCATTCTAATCAAGCCTATTCTTATATCCTCAGTATTTTTTTTTCCTTTTTCTTCAATTCCAAATGGCTGCCAGGATCTTCTTAACTTTCTTCTACTTTTATTATTTTTGTCCTTTTTTCTTTTCATAGCCCAACCCATTGTAACAACATAGTCACATGACATTTGACCTGTTCAAGTTTCATATATTTGCAAAGACCTCAGGGCTCTTGTTGAGCAGTAAAATTTCTAAGTTCTTCAAAAAGGAAGCTGCTTTTTGGACACTTTGTAGTTATATGCATATGATAGAAAACACCTGAAAAGTCTAAATTATTAAAATAGTCTATGAGACAATGCTACTTTGTTCTTAAAGATTTTTGCAGATTTGTTATGTTCTTCGCTTTAAAGTTTTTATCAGCTACATCTGGGAATTTATTCTCTTTGTGATTAATAACAGTTTTTCTATATTCCTGTATTTCTTTTATTCACTAATAAACTGATGAAATATATCAACTAAACTAACATTACTATGTAAATTCTAGATTTCAAATTTGGAATAATGTAGGCTAAACAGTGTCTGAGAGAAGTCATGGGGTAGTGTAATAGTAAACAATTGCTAAACTAAAGGCACTCTGATAACTTCAGTGGTTTAATGCAGAACAAAGTGATCATACCATGTACCACTTAATTAAATGGCTGATTTTCACATTCATTATACATCAAACTGACAACTCAAATCCTTTAATCCAACATGGACACTTATTTAGTCTTAGTTCATCGTAATTCACAGCTTTCCTTTTTTCTTTCTAATTATTAGTGTGAACTGCCCAGGGTGATGAGAACTTTCTTTTCTGATGCTATTGCTTGCTAAGTAGCTTCTAATCTACATGTGTAGGTAGATTAGTTTGGTATGAAATTTGAGTACTTAAATCACCATTTTAGATGAAAATAAAAATGTTTCATTTCCTCTTCTAATCTCAGGAGGTAGTGACTGCTTTGTGGCTTTTGGCAGTTCTTGGCTCTAAAAGTTTAATAACATGTACATAAAGGGCAAAAAAAGGCAAGGATACTAACTGAAAAAGAAAAGTATACATGTTCTATATATTCAGTTATCTGTTGAACTTGAAAAAAATAGAAATCTGCTTTCTTCGGTAGGGAAGCATGTTCTTCGCGTACTTCATAAATCTTACTTCCCTCTTGTGTAGGGCATCCACACAAGGCCACCGGTCTTTTCAATTCTACTGGAGTGGGAAGACTGAAGTGAATGGAGTCAGCAGAAAAAATAAAATTTAGCGTCAAGTACAGGGCTTGCCTATTGGGCAAATATGACACAAATTATTTTAGTGAAAGGCATTGAAATAAGTGCTAATCCAAAGCATTGTCTACATTTGCCCTTACAGCTTTTTTAAATTAGGGTAGTTTTTATTTTCTAAAACGTGTCTAATTTCTCCAGCTTTTATGGCTTATCAGGTCATAGTAACGAAAACTAATTATGGCTGCAGTAGAAGAAATACTTTTGATAATTTTGCTCTTATCTGCCACTTTTTATAAATTCTACTGGAGCTTAAGTTTGTATAATGCCTCCAAAGTGTATTTTTGTGTGTATAGTCTGAGTAGGCTATACATTTATCCTCTGCAGCTGACAGACACCAAATTGGCACGTGGCTAATGCCTGACACTGGGAGGACTATACCAATCAAAATAAGACTAGCAAATTGTTGGGTTATAGGTCATGGTTTGTAAAATAAATGTTCCCACAGACTGATTGGGTTCTCGGTATCCATGGTTATCTCCCTTACAGTGTACTGAAGATGGCATCAACATCTTTCCCTTGAGCTCTCTTAGTGAGACCAAGAAGGCACACGGGTGCGACTGCCAAGTCAAAAGTAACAGAATCAGAAGGAGAGAGGGGAAAGATAGGTGTATATGGAGTACTTCCTGTGCCAATCACTGTTACATGCTTTCTGTGCAAATATTATGTCATTTAGTCTTTACGGCAACCTTGTAAAGTTTGGATTATTGAACATATTTTATACATATGCAAGATAGGGTTTAGAAAAGTTAACTAACTTTCCCAGAGTTATCACGTAATTAATCAATACTAATTTGAACACAGAAAGACCCCTTGCTCTTTCAGTCTGCTTTCCTAAGAGAATGAGGGAAAAGTAGAGGGAGGAGTGAAAGTGAGAACTAGGTTAAAAAGAAAAAGACGTAGGAATGAGAGTATAATGGAGCAACACATACAACTGCTTCAGATTGTTTTCATGTCTTAGAACCACGTCTACACCAGGCATGGTGGCTCATGCCTGTAATCCCAGAGCTTTGGGAGGCCAAGATGGGAGGATTGCTTGAGGCCAGGAGTTCAAGACCAGCCTGGACAATGTAGTGAGATCCCTTCTCTACAAAAATTTTTAAAAATTAGCTGGCATGGTGTTGCATGCCTGTAGTCCCAGCTACTTGAAAGACTGATGCAGGAGGATCCCTTGAGCCCAGGAGTTTGAGGATGCAGTGAGCTATAATCACACCACTGTTCTCCAGACTGGGTGAGAGAGCAAGACCTTGTCTCTAAAAAAGCAAAAGAAAAGAAAAAAAGAATCACATCTAGGTATTCCCTCCCCCTTCCCAAATTAACTTAACTTTAGTTTCCTGATTCTAATAATCTGGTATGCAAGGCAGGTTTGTAAATCTAAGGTTCATTACCATATGGAGCTTGTCGGCCTCTATGATAGGTTATTAAAATTTTCTCTTATAGGATGTATGGCAAAAGAGCATTTTCCCCCCAAAGAAATTCGTGTAAACTATCTGATTTCAGCCTTCCAATTTGCTCAATAATTTTTATCCCCATTCTGCCTTTCCCTGCCATGTGACACATTTTATTTTTTCTCTCATTTCTGAAGAAATGACACTGTGTACTGTATTTTGAGTGCTAATGTTGATTGAAGTTGTCCCTGAAAGGATGTGCACTTGACTTGTCAAGGAGTGAGTGATTGACAGCAGATATAAGTACTTTTAGTGTCAAGGCTTTGTGAAGTCATTGTTGGGAAACCTAGCGTACTGAATACCGATAATATCCTCTGGATTTTCAATGGACAGGTTTCCAGCTCCCTTGTTCACTGATGCTTATATGCTTCTAAAGGAAAACGTCTATTTTGACAACATTGGAAGAATAATATTTTCTTTTTGAATCTCTAACAAAATTTATAATTTTAGCAAACCACAAAATAAGCATTTGATTTACTTTTTTTTCTACTTGATACTCTGAGTATGTTGGATTGCCTTCCCCTGTGTGTTTTCTGATTATTCATTTTGTTTGGGACCAATTTTTAATGGTGAGCTATCTTTAATGGAAAGGTTTTATAATATGCAGCCAAGCTTCTAAGTTGAGAAGTTTAACCCTACTTCCTCAGGACTCAGAAGATGATTACTTCCATGCTAAATAAGATAACCTCCTCTTACTACTCAGAGAGAAAATTGTTTTCATTATGGATGTTATTTTTATAAGCATTTAAAGAAATATCTTTTCCTGTTTCCTTTTGTGCTAAAATTATTATTAATATTTTGATATTTTCTTTTCTTTTTTACTATCTTACTGTCTGGAACACATGTGTTTTATTGTAATGCCAGTTATTCCAAACTCTGGAAGAAATCATTTGCTATAAAAATTTATTCTGTTCTCTTAGAATAGGCAAACATATAGTGGAATTGATCATAAAGTGTTAGCAAATCTTTCAGGCGTACATGCTGTTATACTCTGTGAAAACAATTAAAATATCTTAACTATTGCTCAGCCCTATTAATTGGTATGGATTTTGTCTTCTAGATCTTTAGTATTTAGAAATTGGTTTTCTCCCATTGCACTATTGCATTTCTTTTTTTTTTTTTTGTAGACTTAGTTGATACAAGTGCAGTTTTGTTACATGGATGTATTGCATAATGGTGAAGTCTGGGCTTTTAGTATAGCCATCACCTGAATAGTGTATATCATACCCCCATTGCATTTCTTATTTTTACTATTGCTCTTAGTCTTTCTTAATCAACTAAAATCCTTCTATATTTAGCCCCCAACCCTCCTTTCATTATTTTCAAGATGTTTCAGTTACTTCTCGTCATGATAGGTTTTCTTGTTCTTGTCGTCCTGACTCATCTAAAATTTTCTATAGTGATGGATACTTTTAAATTCTTTTAGTAAATTTTGAGTAATGGTTCATTCAATGTATCTGGTATCTAATTATGAATAGTTAGCCTTGAAATTGGCAAGTTCACACTCATGCACATAGAGGGTCAATGATAAAACATGTGCATCTACTTTTACAACATTTTCCATATAAAGAGTTTTAAAGTTCTTTTTTTTTTGGAGACAAAGTCTGGCTCTGTTGCCCAGGCTAGAGTGCCATGGCGTCAGCCTAGCTCACAGCAACCTCAAACTCCTGGGCTCAAGCAATCCTTCTCCCTCAGCCTCCTGAGTAGCTGGGACTACAGGCATGTGCCACCAAGCCCGGCTAATTTTTTCTATATGTATTTTTAGCTGTCCAGATCATTTCTTTCTGTTTTCAGTAGAGATGGGGTCTCGCTCTTGCTCAGGCTGGTCTCGAACTCTTGAGCTCAAACAATCCACCCGCCTCGGCCTCAGAGTGCTAAGATTACAGGCGTGAGCCACCACGCCTGGCCTAAATCATTTTAAATCTACAGAAAAGTTGTAAGAATAATAAAAAGAATTCCCACAGATGCTTCATCCAGATTTCTCAATTGTTAATAGTTTACCACATTTGGTTAAAAGTCTGTATACATATTTTTTTCCTGAAACATTTGAGAATAAGTTACAGACATCATGCCCTTTGCCCCAAAATACTTTAGATGTCTATTTCCTAAGAATAAGGACATTCTCTTATGTAATCACTGTATAATGATTACAATCAGGAACCTAGTATTGATATACTGCTACTAGATTGTATTCAATAGTATAGCCCTTATTCAAATTTTGCCAGTTGTCCAATAATATCCTTTATAGACCAAAGGAAAAAAATTTCTGGTCTAGTCTCCAGTCTAAGATTACACATTGCATTTGGTTGTCATGTCTCTCTAGTGCCTCAGTGTTTCTTTCTCTTTCATGAATTGGATATTATTGAAGAATACACTGCACCAACACTTTGATTATATATTTTTACCTTGGCCTGAATACTTTCTTCTCTTTTCTTCACATCAGTTGAATCTATAATATGTTACTCAAGGACCAACACTGGTAAAGCCTTTCTGACTACTGATGGGAAAAGCAGTTTCTGTTGTTCCTACTGCCTTATTTCATTAGCTAACTTTTTTTTTTTTTTTTTTTTTTTTTTGAGACAGGGTCTCACTCTATTGCCCTGGCTAGAGTGCAGTGGCATCATCATAGCTCACTGCAGCCTCAAACTCCTGGGCTTACGCCATCCTCCTGCCTCGGCCTCCTGAGTAGCTGGGACTATAGGCACACGCCACCATGCCTGGCTAGTTTTTCTATTTTTCGTAGAGATGGAGTCTTGCTCTTGCTCAGACTGGTCTTGAACTCCTGGCCTCAATCCTCTTGCCTTGGCTCCCAAAGTGCTAGAATTACAGATGTGAGCCACCATGTCTGGCCCTAGTTAACTTTTTAAAAATGTATCTCCTTTGTCATTAATGCCTTGACTTCAAAAAATGTTTTACATATAGAAGTACAGAAAATAAAAAAGTTGTCCCCTTTTCCTGTCCCTCTCCTTGCCTGTATAGCACCATTAAAAATTTAGCATATGTACTTCTGGGTCATTTTATGTACATATACACTTATTTCTTTCATTTGACATACCTTATCTTCAGAACATTGTAAGTTCATTAAAGGAAGGAACCTATAGCTTTTACATTTGGTGTTCCACAAAACCTGGCACAGAAATGGATGATACTCAATAAATGTTTATTTAGTTGACAAAATTTTAAAGGAAGAATTATGGTTGATATGTTTAAATGTGGAAAGTTCCTTATAAAAACCATAATTGTACTGTTTTCTTTTTCCTAAATTTAGGTTGTTAAAGGCCTTACCTATTTGTGGAGTTTAAAGATTTTACATAGAGGTATGTGCTGGGCTTATAAACTTGGATTTAATTTGAGGTGGGAGGGGGGCTCTCTAGATTTTTAAAGTGAATAAATGATCTGACATTTAAGCCAGCTTATGTATTTGGTAGTCAAAAAAAATGCCTTGTTTATAAATGTTATTCTTCTTGTTTTCTCCCTCAGCTGCTCTCATTTAGGTTATAAACTTGGCATTGTATTTTTGTGACTCACATTTATCAAACATGTAAAAAGATATTTCATAGTATTTGAAAATGACAGGATCTCATTTGTCTTATTTAACTCTTGTTAATGTAAAGCTTTCACTTTCTGTACAATTTCATACCCTCCTTTTATTAACATTTCAGATATCATCATATACTGTTCCTTAAGAGGTTACTTCACATACCTGGAAAGTGAAACTTTAAATAAGGACTGGTTAAAGCATCAGAAATAATCCCCTAGTCTAGTAACAGAACACAAGAAAGAATAATCAGAGAACTGTTGAATGTTGCAAAAGGAACCTCTTTTTTTTTTTTTTTTAATGTTCCCAAAATGTCTGAATTCATTTGAAGCAAATTATTAAGAGAGGAAGAGACTATAACAAAGCAACTTCAGGGCCTGATGTTACTAACAGTACTGTTTAATTTTACACATCTGCTCATTGTAGCTTTATGTACTTTCGGGGAATGCAACTGCATACACATTAGGTGTGATTAAAGGAAAGTTTTTTTTAAAAAAGGCATAAACTATGAGAGGAAAGAAACAATTGATGTCTTAAACTGTAGTATCACATCTATTATGAAGGGTTGTTTTCTTTTGTGTTAGTTTTAATATCTTGGTTATTCCAAATCTCTTCTTAAATCATCCTTCTTTTAAAGAGAGTATCTAGATTTTGACAAGTAAAATATTAATTCAGTTTTTGAAGGTATTTATATTGATTAAATGGAATCATAAACCAAATTTTTTTTTTAAATCCAGTCCACTCTATTTCTGGAGTATAGCTGATGCAAAATAACAAAATGTAGATGTAGGGAAAGTGAGCTGAATTATTGTTAGCATTACTTTTTCTGGGTATAGATAAGTGTGTACACACATTTCATGGGTGAAAGAAAAATGGAACATTTTTCTCTACCACAGTTAAGAAAGAATGGTGTTTAACATTATATGACTTACATTGCTTCTATCCCCTCTACTTTCACCTCCTCACACTCACCAACCTGTAAAGTAGTTATAGCCGTTTTAATAAGAATTAACTCAGTGGTCAGTTCTCATCATTTTATTGATTTTTTTTTTTTAATGGACATCTGCTATCTATTTGACAAAGGAACAAAATGAAGACATCAGTTCTCAATAGCAAAGCTTTCTTTTTAAAGGACTGTGCCATGGAAATTGGAGTGTTATTGTTAAAATGAGTCTTAGGATCATCCTATACTCTGGGCATACAGGATAATTCTGGCTTATAGCCATAACTTTCTCTAGCCATAACTTTCTATGAGGAATCTTAGCAGTATTAAGAACCATAGTGGATAGGGAAACATGTTTTAGTTATTCTATAATCCTCTTTAAAATTAGAAATCATGCTAATAAGTTGATATACCTTAAATCTTCCTGTATCTAAATTATTTGGTTTTAGTTTTACTCTGTGTTTCAGAGAAATAACTGAATTTTTCATTTGAAATGGGATCTTGATGGATGTATTTCAAATGGATCTATGGGGATCTAAAAATGAAGTCTAGGGTCAGATTCCCAGTACAACCACCTTAGGATCACTGTGGGCAAATGTGGTTGACCAGAGCCTCTCAGGGGCCAGTAAGTCCTTCTTCCCAGCTCTGGTTGCCCCTTGGGCTAACAAAGGTCTTTGATCAGTTATGTACAAGGACTGCAGTGGTTTGACCGAAGGCATGGAGGTTTCAAAAGGGAATCCTGAGCCTGTACTTCTCTTTTCAGTCTGTGCTGGCCAGCCGTATTCCTATGGAGAGTAGCCCTGTATAAAATACCTCCAGTTGTGAGAAAAAGATATCTGGGAGGAGCTGAGTCAGGGCAGTGGTAATGTGCCAACAAATCCTCTCAAGGGATTTCATCCTTAAGTAAATACTAGTGAGTGAATGTGTGTCTACATCTGTCTAGATGGCAAAGACTAATGAATTGCAGTGTAGGTGAACAGTTACTCACCAATGGTTATAGATACTCAACTATAGACATAAATATGCTGTGGTAATATACCTCTTTAAATATATTTATATATTTAGCTTTTGAGTTTCCTGGCTACTCATGGAATCTTCCACCGTCTGGATTTAAAAGCATGTGTTTTTATTGAAGAGTGGAAGAAGCCAGGTGTCCCTGAAGACTTTTGTAAAGCATTGTAATGGGAAATTTACCCTAGATTGAGTAGCTGTTAACTTAATATTTTAGAGGTTTTGTCCATATTTAATAACTTGGATTCCATAAAAATAAGATTAAAGATGCCTTTTTATTTACCAAAAAGCTATTTAATTTTCTCCTTGATTAAAAAATTGTAGCTTTTTAGATCAGTTCAATCAGGCAATTAAAGATCAGAGCTTTTAAGTTCAGCTAAGGCAATTAAATAGGTAATATACTTGTTTATGCATTTTTGCTATATATGCTTATTGCTGTACCTTCTTAAAAGCACATGTACTCATTTTTGCTTTCTCTAAATGAATGATGATGGGAATTTAGCTGAATATGTGTCACATTGTCAAATCAAAGGCAGGTCTTTCTACAGGGTGGAAGGGAGCTGGGTATAGGTACTGTGAGAAGACAGTGAAAAGAAGATGGTGAAAGAGAAATACTAATGAGTGATCTACACCTTTTCCTCCTTTGTTTTGGGCTACGTCTGTGTGCTCCTCTAATCATCATTTTTTAATACTGCCCCTAAAAACCAGAGAAGAAAAAAAAATTGCTTTTTACTTATGAGTAGAAATTTCAAAAGAATAAAAAATGGAGATGTGTTCAGTTACCTAATGAGAAAAGAGAACAAACTATTTCTCACATTTAAATGGCTTTTTTGGAATACAGTAGTGCTGGATTTTTAGCTGTAGGAAATCTATTTTATATATATATGTAGTATATTTTGGAATTTATTAAACATAGCTAATGACTTCTAAACAAACTGTTGAAAATCTAGAGTCTTTCCCTTATTGTGTATCCAGCGAAGACTGTATAATAGAATGAAATCTGAGCAATAAGCAGTGACAAACTACCCATCCCATGAGACCTGTTAACCTGGTCAAAGTTAGTTTATTTGGTAGTGTATTATGTCAAATGGAAATTGTTTTGGAAATTGGAGTACAACAGTTGCTATTCATAATGGATTATCAAATATTGTATTCAATCAGGTGTTCCTGTTGTTTATTTTGCTCTTTTTAAGAATTGGTTGAGATGATACATGTGAAAGTACTTTATCAAGTACTATCAAGTGCTAATAATGCAGGTATGTTTTTATTATAACTATGAATTAATCACTTTATCCAATTGATAAGAATACCCTACTCTCAAATCAAGCCAGAGAGAGTTTATTGTACTTTATATTACTGAGTCAAAATTATAAAAATCTTTTCTCTAAGATAGATCAAATATGATGAAATGTACATGAAGACATAATTATTAAAAATGTTTGAAACTCCCACCAAGATTAACTACTGTGGAAAAATTATCTTTATTAAAAGGCATATGCGAGGTGCTATAAGCATAGCATGTGCTGACTGTGGGTAAAAACAAAGAAAATGAACAGTGAGAAAATCTGTTAGGCCAGATCCAACGTTACAGCAAACATTGCAGCTTAACTTCAAAACATACATCGCCACTAATGAGGTGAGAGCCCTGCATATTAATAAACCTACAGCTCCAGTCATAGCTATCATTACCCACATCAAACATAAATACAAGATTAACACCTATGCCATTTCTTTGGAAGATGTGAGAATGCCCTGGTATTAACTGCTCTCTCTTTCCCTGAGGATAAAAAATAGAAATGGAAGGGTAATGAGAATAGAACTTAGATTAAGAAAATAAAATTGGCAATCAGTCTGGGACAATCCTGTACAGATACAGAAGTTTATAGAAAGAAAAAAATCTAGATAGTTGGTGCCCCTGGACATTTTTTGTTTATAGGAACCTGGTTAGTTTCATTTATTAACACTTTCTCCAATAGGAGAGCTTTTTTTAAAAAAAAAAAAAATTTTTAATTAGCTGAACATGGTGGTGTGCACATGTAATCCAAGCTACTCAGGAGGCTGAGGCAGGAGGATCGCTTGAGCCCTGGAGTTTGAGGCTGCAGTGAGTTATCATGACACCACTGCACTCTGGCCAGGGTGATGGAGTGAGACTCTGTCTCAAAAATAATTAATTAAAATAAATTAAAAATATATTTTTGCAGAAATTCTGGAGACAAATGCTGCCCAAATAAATTTATGTTTAGAGAAAAATTTGTAGCTCCAGCATATATGTTACAAATTTTATTTTCTAGCTCTGGCTTTTACTCTTTTCTAAATCTGGCCTCACACAGAACTTCCAGTTGGTGCCACCTTACATTCCAAAGCCAGTGTTCGTTTGTTCATTCAGCAGCTATTTCTTTTATACCCACTGTGTTCCTGGCACTGTTCTAAGTACTTGGAATACATTAATATATAAAACACAAAATTTCTACACTCACGGAATTTATATTCTAGCAGTGGTGAGGTGGGTTGGGAAATGACCCGCAAACAATAAACACAATAAATGAGGAAGTAAAGAGTGTGTTAGAGGGTGGTTAGTAATATGGAGAAAAGGAAAAGCAAATCAAGCTTAGGAGTAGCAAAGGGTCAGTTGCAGTATCAAGTAGACCTCACAGAGAAGATGAGGTTGTAGTGAAGGCTTAAAGGAAGAGAGAAACTAGACAAGTAGATACGTGGGGGAAAAGAGCAGAAGCCACAGGTTGGGGATGTTCCTGGAGTGTTCATGGAACAGCAAAGAGGCCAGTATGTCTGTCCAAATATATGGGGACAAGGGTAGAATCCACTGTTAGGGAAAATGTGTCGGCAATCTAGGTGGGTTACGGAGGCCCAGATCGGGGAGATACATACGAAGATGGGGAGTGGTGATACGATTCTGGATGTATTTTAAATGTAAAGTCAATAGAATTTCCTGATGGACTGCTTGTAGATTTTAAGAGAAAGAGAGGAGTCGAGGTTGATTAAATTGTCCACAGCAGTTCAGTATGTTAAAAAGAACTGCAGTAAAACTAAGGGGAAAGTCCTGATAATATCAAGTGCAGGCAAGAATACAGAGCAACTGGAACTCTTGTACATTGCTGCTGGGAATATAAAATGGTACAGCTCCTTTGAAAAATAGTCTGGCAGTTTCCTGCAACATGATTCAGCAATCCCATTCCTAGATCTTTACCCTAGAGAAATGAAAACATATGTCCACATAGAAACTTGTAAGCAACTGTTTACAGTGGCTTTATTCATTTTTTTTTTTCATTTTTCTTTTTTCTTTTTTAAGCTCAGGGTAGTGTCAGAATATAGTGACTTTATTCATAATGGCCCAAACTGGAAATAACCCACAGGTCTTTCAGCTGGTAAATGGATAAACAAACTGTAATACATCCACACAATGGAATATTACTCAGCCATAAAAAGGAACATGACTACTGATATATGCAGCAGCGTGGATGAATATCAAATACTTTATGCTAAGTGAAAGAAGCAGACTCAAAGGGCTACATACTGTGTGATTCTACTTATATAACATTCTGGAAAAGGCAAAACTATAGGATAGAAAATACATCAGCGGTTGACAGAGGGTGAAGAAGAGTTGACTATAAAGACATTGAGGGAACTTTTTGGGGTGTTGGAAATGTTCTGTATCTTGATTTTGGTGGTGGTTATATAACTGTACACATTTGTTAGAACACTAAGACCTGTATCCCTGAGAAGGGTGAGTGAATTTTACTGCATAAATTATGCTTCAGTAACCCCGACTTAAAAACAAAAAATGAGGGAGAGAGAGAAGGCCTTCTCTTATATCTTAGCAGTGCGGTAGACACTCTATTTTATTTATTTATTTGTTTGTTTATTTATTTATTTAAGACAGAGTCTCCCTCTGTCACCCAGGCTGGAGTGCAGTGGCAGGATCACAGCTCACTGAAGGCTTGAACTCCTAGGCTCACGTGATCCTCCTGCCTCAGCCTTCTAGGTAGCTGGGACTATAGGTGTATGCCACCATGCCAGGCTAATTTTTTTTTTAATTTATTTTTGTAGAGATGGGTGTCTTACTATGTTGCCCAGGCTGGTCTCAAACTCCTGGTTTCAAGCAGTTCTCCCATTTCAGCCTCCCAAAGTGCTAAGATTACAGGCATGAGCCACGCTGCCCAGCCAACACTTTAGAAAGAAATTTCCCCTGCCAAAAAGACAAACCATTCTTTCAGAGGGTCTTGGTGATTCTGTCATTATCACTGTATCTTTGTGGCTCCTGACAAATCCTACCTAGGTTTAGTCTAGTAACTCAGCTGCTTAAAAACCAACCAACCAACCAAAAAACTTCTCATGATTTTAAAGGACATCTACAATGCCAGACAGAGAAGAAGGCAGGGGGCAGGGATAAGGATGGAGGGCAGGGGAGAGAGGAACTTAGAAGTTGTTGTTATCATTGGCACAGCAATCTGGAGCATCTGGAAATTAGACAAAGTTTTCTTCCTTAGCTAAGCCATTTTTTTTCCCTCAGAGATGTTACTAAGAACTGCCAATGTACAGCGCTGACTCGGCCTGTTGGACAATTTTAAAAGTTCAGTTTTTAAGAAGGAATAGGCTTTATTTGGTATTCCCAATTCAGTCCTGCTGACTGACCGCCTCACTGGGTGACCCTAGAAAAGCAGGTCCCTCCTCTCTCTGCTTGAGTTTCCTCATATATACTGTGAAAGGCTGGCTGGCTGATCACTCAGTTTCCTTCAAGAGCTAGAGTTCTGCGTTCTGTGATTTTGTGACTGAAGGAAGTGTGACATGTTGACAAGATAGGGGAACAAAGCAAATCAGAGAGACACATGGAAAAAGAAAGAAAATGAGGATTCCCAAGAGTAGATTTGGCTATGAAAAAAATAATAATAACAAATATTTATTAAGCACTTACTCCACTGTTCTAGGTGCTTAATGTGTATAAACTGTTTTAAGGCATTCCTTCAAAGTGGGAAATTCTAGGAAATATGAAATGTTTCAGAATTGAAGATGAGACATTGAAGTGTAAACAAATAATTGAGGATTAAAGCAATGTGTCTTAGCTAAAAAAAAATAAAATGCTTGTTTTCTAAACTAGACTGATGTAATCAAAAAACAGCTTTAAGGGGAAAGGGTTTTTAAAGTGTAAAGTATACTGACAATAAAGTATTATCATTAATAAAGAATTATAAAAAGGACATGTAGAGTCACAACTTGGATGGAAAGCAAAAGCATCCTTTTTGGAAATTCTTTTTATTTTGAAATAATTGTAGATCCACAGGAAGTTGCCAGAAAATGCACAAGGTGGTCCCCTGTAAAGGCATCCTTTTTTAGGAAGGAATTTGGAAGAAAATTGGAGGGTGATAGTTCAAAAGAGTGTAGGCAGGTAAATGTTATATATATTTGCTATTACCTTTTAAAGGAAATCAGTATACATTTTAAGATTTTTTAAATGTCATAATTGCATTATATTCCAAAATTACTTTATTATATTTATTCAATGAAGAAAGATAAATGAGATGGTAAAAGTAAAACCTTTCAATTCCCTAGGAAAGAAATTTTGATGTCAAGGTGATAGTGTTAAAAGAATACGGTAGTGTATGTAAAAGTTGGGATTTGTGGCAAAAATAAATTAGAGAGTAATCATTTGCTGGATAAAGTGATGTTTAAATGAAAAGATTGTTAGAAAACATTGCTATTGGTAGAAAACTAACATGATACATTTTTCGTAGTTTTGTGAAGAAACATAATCTGCACAAAGCTTTTGTAAGAGTCTCTTTTGCAGAGATCTGCACAGTCTGTGGTTAGCTGTAGGTTACAGTGAGTTTTGAAATAATCTAAGTCTTTTCTTTCTGAGGGACTATTTTTTTTAAAAGAACTGGTTAGATTTTGAGGAATCCAGGTCAGTTTAACAGGAGTCATCCCGGTTGGTTTTATGTTGTGACCTGTAATGATGACAGAGCAGAGGTGTGGGAACATCCTTCCCTGACCTCTGGGGCTGCTTGGTTAGATGAGTCTGGAAGGAGGCATGTATGTTATGGCAGTGCTAGTGGTAAGAGCACAGTTACACCTTGTTTCCTGTTTAAAAATTTAAATATTGTCCTTTAAATGTAAATATTAATCACATGCCACTGCTGTAGTAGATCATAACTCATGAACATTTGTGTTTTTGAAAAAAAATAAAGACTTAGCCCATTAACTGAGGTAAACAAACTAGTTTAATGACTCTGGTTTGTTGGTTTTTCTCCAGCTTCGACTATCCACACAAATGAACATCTCTAGAAATTAAGCCTCCTTCCCCATGTTGGTCATTCATTCTCTTTGCCTAGGGTAATCACTGGGGATTTCTGTATTTGTAGTATGGTAATGATTTTCAAAAGACAAGAAACCCTACATATCATTACTTAAAAGTGTTCTTTTAAGTATGTGTGAATATGTTCCTAGAATATATAAAGAACTCTCAAAACTGAACAGTAAAAAAAACCAAACAATCCAATTAGAAAATGGGCAAAAGACATGAAGAGACATTCCACTGAAGAAGATACACAGATGGCAAATAAGCACATGAAAAAGTTGTTCAACATCATTAGCCTTTAGGAAAATGCAAATTAAAACCACCATGAGATATGGCTACACACCTATCACAATGGCTACAATAAAACAGTGACAACGCCAAATGCTGGTGAGGACGTGGAGAAATAAGATCATTAATACATTGCTGTAGGACTGTAAAATGATACAACCCCACTGTTGACATTTTTTTAAAAATCTAAACACGCAATTACATATGACCCAGCATTTGCACATTTATGCCAGAGAAATGAAGACTTACGTTCACACAAAAGCCTGTACACAAATGTTTATAGCAGCTCTAATCATAATAGCCAAAAACTGGAAACAACCCAGATGTCCTTCAACAGGTGAATAGATTACTCAGCAATAGAAACGAACAAAGTATTGATACACACAAGCTGGATGAATCTCCAGATGATTATGCTGAGTGAAAAAAGCCAGTTACAAAGGTTACATACTATTAAGATTCGATTTATATACATTCTTGAGATGACAAAATTATAGAAGTAAAGAGCAAATTAGTGGTTGCCAGGGGCTAATGAGGGGATGACGGACAGAAGGGAAGTGGATATGGCTACAAGGGGGCCAGATGAGGAGTCCTTGTGGGGATGGAAATGTTCTGTCTTGACTATTGGTGTCACTACCTTGGTTGCGATATTGTACTATAGTTTTATAAGATGTTACCATTGGGGGAAACTGGGTGGAGGGTAGGGTACATAGCATGTCTCTATATTATAATTTCTTACAACTGCATGTAAATCTGTTAGTTATCTCAAGATTAAAAGCTTATTGTAGAAAAAAAGATTATGTGATCTTTCTATAGTTGCCTGTATTCGGGTGGGCTACTTAATCAGAGAGGGTTATTCTGGACTTAGCTTTTCTCTCCCCTATGCATCTGTGATAGGGATTTGATCATAGGCAGAGTTGTCCCTTTTAGGACATCTCTAAGAGGGTGAGTAACTCAAGGGAAATTAGCCTATCCTATTCTGAAAATGAGTATCAACGGACGCTTTAGAGAAGAGAGAAGAAAAGAGGTCATGTGTCATAACAGGGAAGAAATGCAAATGAGAGAGGATAATTAGTCCCCCATTCCCCTCCCTTAAAATCCTCCTGCCTTGCTGGGGATTGAAATTTAAAGTAGACTATGTGATCATTGTATATTTTGACTCATAGGTCCTTGTGGTATCCGTTATGGTGAACTTCTGTCCATCCATCCAGCAAGATGCACTCAATGTGTAGATGAATGTCTGATTCACCAAGCTCCACAGATAGCTCTGGTCATAGCTTTGTCTCTTGGGCAAACCTGAAGTTTAGGAGCTCATCAGAGGTAGAGGGAGAACACCTTTGTGATGGATGGTAGGGTCATTTCTATTGGTAGAAGATGGAGGCCACAGTTAATTTATTCTGATTTCTCCCAATCCAGAAGGAACTTAATCTTCTAAAAGCAAAAGACTGGATTTGATTTCCATTGTGCTGATCACCTTCAACCATGCCTTTGGAGAAAGGGACAGACATGGAGAGTTTTTCTAACTGTATTTGATTGTATGCCAGTGCATATTTGTTGGACAAATAAATTGAATCATGATTTCCTGGGGATAAGGAGCTTTTTATAATGTAACTTAATTAGAAGTCATCCTCTGTTACCTTTTCTAGTATTAAAGCGAGAGATTTATCCTCAGATAGAACATTCTGCCAAGCAGAATGGACAGACAGCTTTAGCAGTTAGAAGAGCTCTCCATGTCTGTCCCCTTCTCCAAAGGCATGGTTGAAGGTGACCAGCACAATAGAAGTCAAATCCAGTCTTTTGCTGTCAGAAGATTACGTTCCTTCTGGATTGGGTGCAATCATAATAATAATAGTAATAATTGTTAATGTTATTTATTGAGTGTCTTCTATATGTTACTGTGTTAGATCTTTTGTATGTATAATTTTATTTAATCTTCATGATATCCTCGTAAGGAAGGTATCATTGTATCCCCATTTATAGATGAGGAAAGGCATTAAGTGGTTTATGCCCTAATGGAAGAGCTCTGGTTTTAGGGTCAGACCTTGGTTTAAATTCTCGTTCTGTCTCTTAATTCATCTCATCTGTGTGACCTGGGGTCAATTTCTTAATTTCTGGCATATAATAGTTATTATAGTTAAAACAATTGCTTCTCAAGAAAAAACCAAGAGGTTTAAGTGAGAGGGAATAATTAGAACCTTCCTTAAACTTCCCTCCTATGTATCTCCTTTTCTTAGAAAACTAACCTGTGAGAAGTGGAAAGAACCTAAAATAAAACATCTGAACCAGTTTCTTTGTGAATTTCCCAAGCTCACCCAACTATTTGCTGCCAAAGCTGAGATAATAATCTAGTCCATTAGTTCAGTTGAGATTTAGTTTATATATATAATGTAGTTTGTTAAGGCTTAAAATGTACAGTCAAAGCCTCTAGCCATATAGCCTTGAACAAGTAATTTTGTTAATTCAAGCCTCAATTTCCTCATCTGTAAAATGGGGTTGTAATCTATCTCAAGGGTTATAATGAGAACTGAATGAGATGATGCATATGGTAATAATGTACTTAACCCAGTTCCTGGCATATAGCAAGTGCCAAATAAGTGTTATCTACCATAATTTTTGTTATTTCTCTAAAACAATTTGCCAGAATTGGTCTTCTGGACATGATGCTCCAAGTCAAGTCTATCATCTTACAATTTATTTATGCATTTAATGTGGTGTTGCTTTGATTTCTTTTTCTTTTTCTTTCTTTCTTTTTTTTTTTTTTTGCTGAAAAGCTTTTATAGTCAGTAGGAGTCTTAACAATCAGTGGTATCTTAGATTGGGATTAGTAGGTTGTTTAGGAGAGTTCCTCCTAACCTGGTATTTCCCATACCCTGACCAGAATTGGAACACATAGCAGGTAGGAATGTAGGATTCAGCACTTTGGAAGGAAATCTCTTTTACGTAATTACATGAAAGGATTAGGGAAGGGAGAATTGAGAAACCCAGGCCTTTTTGCCTTAGGTATTAGCCTTGTGTTAATAAATGCCCTATGTTCATTTGGAATGGGTTGTTGCAAAAAAAAAAAAAAGAAAGAAGAAAAGAAAAGAAATGCCCTATGTCTCCTGCCTTTATCATATGTGAAGGAGGAAAGCCATGTTTGTTGCCCCCATTCTGAATGGAATCATGAGACACTAGGCAATAACTGCCATTGAGGATGGCTAATTATGCTGCTTAATTTTATTTAATGCTTTTGCAAGAATATTTGGATGACCTACCCTTTATTATGTGATAGGTGATTAGAATAACTTTTATATCGCATTGTGGTTTTCTCTTAAGTGTGTTCCTGTTGTGCACAGATGAATTTGAAATGCAGAATGTCAGCTTAGTCTATATTTAATTGTACCTGCTGTTCTCATTCATTAGAATGCAGTCCCCAAGAAATAACTAGATAGATATATTGTTTTTTGTCTTTTCATAAAACAATTAGACATAATGAAAGAGCTTTGCTGACGCACCCTGGCACAGTGGTAGGAGAGGTTACTAGGCGTGGAGCTAATGCACCCTCTGGCTTCTGGTAAACCGAGAGTGGCTTCCTGGTATCAAGCAGTATAATTGCTGTATAGAGGGAAAAAGTTGAAGATAAGTTTATTTCTACTTCGTTATTGCCCCGCAATAGCCATGTGCCACATTTTAAAACTGAACTCATGTTTCTTTAAGAATTGTACCATCCCTATTTCTAAGAGCATTCAGTGAGGCTTACATGTGAAAGCACAGAGCAAATTAAGTATTTTAAGTATAAAACAGACACCAAAAGGAAGCAGAAATCTGAGATATCAACAGCACCGGATGTGACTAGATCACAGCAAAAAGGGAATCCACAATTTGGATGGTTTTCCTTTGCTGACAAGAGAAAGCATATAGCCCATACAAAGTCACAATTTTCTTTACAGTTAATTTTACCAGGAAATTATCATATGGGTCCCTATATAAAACACATTGAGTAACTCCAACTGTAGTTTTGTGAAAGAGCTTTTATTTGTCTGATTTGAACAGCCCCCTCGGCACCCAGCCAGAACCTGACTGAGGGTAACCTCCCACTCTGACCCCTGATTGTGTTGGGGCAGAGGCTGGGCAGTGGGTGGAGGAGCCTTTTGTGAAGACCTGCAGAAAACACATGCTCTTGAGGGCTCTGGCCTTTATTACCAAGCTTTGGCTCTGTGCTGTTTCTGTGGATTGTTTAATGGCTAATTGATGCAGTATGTGTAAAGATACAGTTTCCTGTGTGAGGCAGTTATGGGTGGCAACATGGGTTGTCTCTACATGATACCAATTTCCACAGTCAATTTGGTCAATTCAGTGGAAAAAAAAAAATCGGTCAGTCCAGCCTGAAAATCAGTCAGAGCAGTTACTGGAGGTTGTTGAGGCAACTATGGTTGGTTGACCAAATTTTTCATGTTCGACAACCAGTTGTTTTTCCATTTTGTGGCCATAGCCTTAGTCACTTTGGGAAATAATCTTAAATACACAAAAGTGATGTTTTAAAATTAGTATCTTTCTTTAAATATTTGTGATCACAGTTTATCAGGCCTTCTAGTGCACATTAGTTTTGAGAGGAAATAGCCATTTTACCGCTGATATATAGTATATGTAATTAACTGATGTTTCATACTTTGAGTAGGAGAGTGACCACAGTGACCACAGTGACCACAAAGCACCTGCAAAACTATGGATTACATAAAAAGTGTACTTGTTAGTAATTAATTGTTAATGATAAATCAAGTTGTGTTTTGAGGCTGATATTTCTAAATAGCTTTATTAATATGTGACTTATGTACCATAAAATTCACCCATTTTAAGTATACAATGCAGTGATTTTTAGTAAGTTTATATAATTGTGAAACCATCACCATAATCCAGTTTTAGAACAGTCTATCACCCCCCAAAATCATCCTCTTGCCCATTTGCAATCAATCCTTGCTTCTGTCCTCAGTCCCAGAAGACCACTAATTTATTTTCTGACTCCATAGATTTGCCTTTTGTGGACATTTTGTATAAATAGAATCATGCAACTTGAAGTTTTTTGTGCCTGATTTCTTTCACGTAGTGTATGTTTTTGAGGTTCACACATGTTATAGCATGTGTCAGCAGTCCATTCCTTTTTATTGCTGAATAGTATTCCATTGTATGGATATATTGCATTTTGTCTATCCTTTTACTAGTAGAGGAACATTTGGAATTGTATCCAGTTTGGGACTGTTATGAATAATGCTGCTATTCATAGACAAGTCTTTATGTGGTTCTGTGTTTTCATTTCTCTTGAGTAGTTATCTTAAGAGTGGATTAGTATCTTTCTTTAAATATTTGTAACCATAGTTAATCAGACTATCTAGTACATATCAATTTTGAGAAGAAATAACCATTTTACCATGTTCAGTTTTATATGTTCGGTGTAATTAGCTGATGTTTCATACTTTGTTAAAGATAGACTAGGAAAGTGAACGCATAGTGACCAAGTTTATGTAGTAAGTTTATATTTCATTTTTAAAGACGCTTTGAGGCTGATTTTTATTCAGTTACAGCCTCCTGTAGAAAACCATCTACTGTTATCCTCAGCATGACACAAGACCCTATTTGTAAACTCTTCCATTCCTCCCACTCCCTGATATTTTTCTAATAATTTAAGCACTTCAAATTATTGGATGGAACTGCATCATAACTACCTGTTATCTACTTGGGCTATCACTACTGCAGCTCAAAGATTTAGTACATCATCATTAAAAAGCCCACCTTACTGTTAAATCTCATTGAAGGAGTGGGAAAATAGTGTGACAGGAGACACATGTTGTGATTGGATAATTGTTAATTCTTCTGTGATCCCAGCTGAACAGCGCTTGCCATCCTGGAAGAAGTCTACCTTCAGGTGGAGCTGGTAAATGAAAGTTAACGGCACTTAGCATTTGGGTCTGTTCCAGTATATTAGATGATCCACATCCTGATTTTCTAGGGTGGAAGTCATTGTCATTATAGATTCTACAAAACGGTAGCTTGTAATATATTTAGTGCATTCAGGTTTACAAAATGTTTTCCCGTTCATTTGATTGATTCAGCAATTCATTGAGCTCTAGCTCTGTGCCAGCAGTGCTAGGCACACAGTCTTAAGTCTCATAACAACCTTGTTAATGTAGGAAAGTCAGATATCCAAGATATGATTAGATATCAAGATATTATATATATCATGTACTATAAGATCAGGGGTGATATTTGATCTTCCTACACTGGCAAGATTGTCAGTGGGAATTCAAGGTTGTTATGAGAATTAAATGGGACTGTGCTTGGCACCGAGCAAGTATGTGTGAGTACTTTCAAGTACTTGTGCAAGTACTCACACATGTGGATGTGCACTCAAAGAGGTTTAAATGAGTTGTCCAGTCTCACAGTCAGTGTGCAGGGACTGACTGTAGGATCCTGGATTAAGTCTGAAAGCCTCTTTTTTTTTTTTTTTTTTTTTTTTTGAGATGCAGTCTCCCTCTGTTACCCTGGCTATAGTGCAGTGGCATCATCACAGCTCACTACAACCTCAAACTCCTGGGCTCCAGCTTTCCTCCTGCCTCAGCCTCCTGAGTAGCTGGGACTACAGGTGCCACCATGTTCTGCTAATTTTTTTTTTTTCTATTTTTTGTGGAGATGGGGTCTTGCTCTTTCTGAGGCTGGTCTCAAACTCCTGGCCTCATGCAGTCCTCCCACCTGGGCATATCAGAGTGTTAGGATTACAGGCTAGGCCTCCCACAGTGTTAGGATTACAGGTATGAGCCAACGTGCCCAGCCCTGGAGGGCACTTTACGTGGCATCATTCTGCTATCTCTGAGAGAATTTGATCAACAGGAATCTATTTTGACTCCTATAAAAGCCAACCTGCATAAAACAAATGAATTTTTTTCCAAAAGGGAAGAAGGTAATGAATATCTGATATTAAAAATGGGTCATTTTCCGTTGTACCTTTGTCTCGTTGTCTCCAACATGATATTGACATCTTGGCCAAGATAGATTAAAACCAAACCTCAAATTAGGGAACACCAAAATGTGATATTTCATACTGAATGCAAAAGGAGATTACAATTAATTTGGTTTTGGAATAGAAGAAGCTTATTTCTCATTAGTGGTATGAAAAGGACCCATAATTCCAGCCTTCCACACACCTCATTTGTATTTTCTCTGAGAAAATGTCTCAGTTAAAATCAATGCTCTACTATTCATTTAAGCTCCCTTGCCTTCAATAAAACTAATTGATAAACCCTAATAATTAATGGCCTGATTAAACCAAAATGACTTACATCTGCCCTGATGATTGCCATTTATAATCAGTCACTTTAATGACTCATCTTTTCTGCGCTTTGCTTACAGAAAAAAGGCTGTGATGTTTTAAGTGAGCCAAATAAAAAGCTGTATGCCTTCGATTGCTGTTTGTTTTCCATAACTTGCTATTGCATTAAAATAAGCATGAATATAACTTCCTCCTTAAAAGTAATCTTCCTGCCTAATCTGTTGTGCTATTGTCTGTGGCTTGGAGGGAAGCTGAAAACAACCCTCCCCCCACCAAAAAAAAATCCAATCATTGTGGTGTTCTTAACAGTTGTAGAATTTGCATGTCTTAAATGAAAACTTGAAGTTGTAAGTTCAGTGGTCACATACTAGAATTGTTGATACCTCAGATATAAAGTGGAATATTTCATGTAAGATAAAACTTAAATCAAGGAAGCTTTCCTTACTCCAACATTTGAAGGGATTCTATTTGCTTCAAATTCTGCCACAAGAATTCAGATTTAGCCTAATTAAATGAGTAAAGTCCTAATCTAATTTATATCCCAGTTACTTCAAAAAAGGATCTGAGGTGGCTTATCAGGCCAAAGCAGTGAACAAAAGACAAAAACAAGAATTTTTTTTTTTTTGAGACAGAGTCTCACTCTGTTGCCCAGGCTAGAGTGAGTGCCGTGGCATCAGCCTAGCTCACAGCAACCTCAAACTCCTGAGCTCAAGCGATCCTCCTGTCTCAGCCTCCCGAGTAGCTGGGACTACAGGCATGCACCACCATGCCCGGCTAATTTTTTCTATATATATTTTTAGCTGTCCATATAATTTCTTTCTATTTTTAGTAGAGATGGGGTCTCGCTCTTGCTCAGGCTGGTCTCGAACTCCTGAGCTCAAACGATCCGCCCACCTCGGCCTCCCAGAGTGCTAGGATTACAGGCGTGAGCCACCGCGCCCGGCCAAAAACAAGAATTTTAAAATAAAGCGATACTCAACTTTGCTCATGAAAGAGATAACTGTTACGGGATTTGCCTTTCACCAATAATAATTAGGAAACTGGACAAAATATATGAAACAGTTATCTTCAAACATTAGACAATAAGTAATGTAGGACAGTAATCCCTGAGAGAAGGGAAACAAATGAGGTAAGCCCTACGATCACCCAAGCTTTCTGCCTGGAAACCCAAATAGAGCCCAGAGGTCTGAGTGAGCTGAAAAGACACAGCTTGGAGTTCAAGGAGGACAAAATGGCTAGTCTTTACAGAGCAGAATCCTAGAAAGGCAAGAACTATTCAGAGAAAGAGCTCTAAAAATTGTATAGGAGTTTCCTTGTGTCTGGCCGAATATCAATGTGGATTCATAGGCTGAAATCTTGCAAAGCTAGACAACAAACTGCTGTCTGGGAAATATATTTCTGGAGAACTATAAGACAATTCCCAAAGCTTACACAAGATTGGTAATTTTTTTAATTCCAACAAGCCAGTGTGGAGAGCATTCAGTGCTCTCATTAAATACATTAGAGCATTCAAGAGAAACTTTAGAAGGTTCATGCTTTAGTAGTGGGGCTACTAAAATAAAACCTCTAAAATAAGCCTTTTGTATTGGGGGAAAAGATAAAATAAAAAAATAAAATAAGCCTCAAAATGATTCAGCTGTCTGCAAGTTACTTAAACTACTTGCTGGTATCGAGTTCAACACTCTTAAAAGGATTATAACAAAATCCAGCAGTCAACAGCAAGATTCACAGCATCTGGCATCCAAATAAAAATCAGTAGACAAGTAAAAATTTTTTCTTCTGATTATGGATGAAAGACCATAACCAGGCAAAAAATATTAGTCAATAGAGAAAGGACCCCACTCACTGCCCCCCCAACACACACACCAGAGATAATGGGCTTAGCAGACAAGGAGTTAGATCAATTATTATAAGATTTATAAATATGCTCCAGGATTTCATGGAAACCGTGAGCATAATGAGGAGAGAAATAGAAGATATAAAAAAGGACCAAGTGGAACATCTGTTTTCAATGATGAAAAATAAAATATCTGAAATAAAAATTTCATTTGATGGAATTAGCAGCAGATTAGACACTACAGAAGAAATGATTGTGATCTTGAAGTTAGAGATAGATTATCCAAAATTTCTACAAAATTGCTTTTTTCTACTATTAGAGGAAAGATTTTTAGAAATGAGCATAGCCTCAGTGACCTGTGAGACAGTATCACAAAGTCTAGGATATATGTTTAACTGAAGTCTGAGGAGAAGAGGAGAGAGAAAAAGGAACAAAAAATAATTTGAATAAATAATGGCCTAAAACTTTCCAAGTTTGGTGAAACCTGTAAACCCACAGATCTAAGAAGCTCAGTGAACCCTAACCAGGATGAACATGAAACCACACCAGATCATATCAAAATCAAAATTTTGAAAGCCAGTGACTAAAAAAAAAAAAAATATTTAAAATGTTCAGAGAAAACACAACACATTAAGTAGAGAGAACAAAGATAAGCATGACAGCAGACTTCTTGTCAGAAGCTATGCAAGGCAGAAGATAATGGGAAGATATTTTAAAAATGTTGAACAAAAAAACTTAATCCAGAATTCTATGCCCAATGAATATATTTTCCAAAAGTAATAGCTAAATAAAGACTTTTCAGACAAACAAAGCTGAGAGAATTCATTGACAGTAAACCAACATTATAAAAAATGTTAAAGGAAGTTATTTAGGAAGAAGGAAAATACCAGATGGATGGTTAGAGCTGCTCAAAGGAATAAATAGTGCTAGAAAGGGTAAATGTGGATAAATAGAGAAGTTTTTTTCTCTTTAAAATTTAAAGCAAAAATAAAGACACTGTATTGTGGGGCTTATAATATACATAGGGGAAAAATATATGACAACAGCACAGAAGATGAAGGGAAGAAAATGGAAATAATATTATTGTAATCATACATTATAAATGAAATGCCATAGTATTACTTGAAGGTAGACTATAAGAAGTTAAAGCAGCATGTTATAAATTCTAGAACAGCCATTAAAAAGCATAAAGCTTCAAACAGGCTGGCAAACTTAAGCCCATGGCTCAAATTTGGAGCTTTGTCTGTTTTTATAAACAAAATTGTATTGAAGCACAACCATGCCCATTCATTTACATGTGGCCTATGGTTGCTTTTGAACTACAGTGGCAGAATTTGAGTAGTTGCAACAAAAACCTTGTGGCTCCAAAAGCCCGATATATTTACCTTATGGCCCGTTACAGAAAAAGATTGCCAATCGCTGGCTTAGAAGCCAGTAGTAGAGATTAGTGGAATGCTAAAACAAAACAAAAACAAAAACAAAACAGCCCAATTAACCCAAAAGAAGGCAGGAAAAGAAGAAGAAAGGGGCCAGGCGCAATGGCTCACACCTATAATCCTAGTGCTCTGGGAGGCCGAGATAGGAGGATCACTTGAGATTAGGAGTTCGAGACTAGCCTGAGCAAGAGTGAGACCCCATCTCTACAAAAAACAGAAAAAATTAACGGGGCATAGTGGCATGCACCGGTAGTCCCTCCCAGCTACTCAGGAGGCTGAGGCAGGAGGATCACTTGAACCTAGGAGTTTGAGGTTGCAGTGAGCTACTAAGATAATCACTGCGCTCTACTCAGGACAACAGAGTGAGACTGTGTCATTCATTCATTCATAAATAAATAAGTAAAGTTAAATGTAAATGATCTAAATACCCCAATTAAAAGCATAAATGTCAAACTATTTTAAAGAGCCAGACCCAATGCCACAGTGTTTGCAAGACACTTGTTTTAAGTATAATGATATAGAGATACACTTTCCAGACACTAATCATCAGATTTTAAAGCACAAATAATAACAACATATTGTGGGGTTTACGATGTATGAGAAAAGGCAAACTGTAACTAATCTTTAATGACAGAAAGCACTCAGTCGTTACACAGGCTAGCGGTCAGGGTCGAGTTGACTGTAAAGGGACACAGCAAATTTTGGGGAGTGATGCAGATGTTCCCTATTTTGATTGTGGTTTGATTACATGATGTGTAGTTTTGTTAGACTCATCAAATTGTACATTCAAAATGTTTGTAATTGGTTTTTTTAAAATGAATAAAAATTGATTTCAAAAAGTAAAGTGAAACAAAAGAAGATATTTCTCTTCAGATACTCTGAACTTTTTAGAAGTTAAATGAGAGGGAAATGCAGTGGATTATGTTGGTCTTTTCTAAATGCTGGCCTGCATACCGTGCTGTATTGGACTGGTTTCTGATTCGGTAGATCTGGGATAGAACCTAAAAAGCTTTATTTTTTAAATGCACAGCCAGGTGTTGCATAGCTCTCATTGTCTTTATTATAAGAAACAAGCCAATTGTTCAGAAGGAAAAATCCCCTTAAGAATATACATAAGCAACATTGTTATCCTGAAATCTCATGAGCAGTATTTTTGGTCAAAGAATATATCAACAACTCCTTGGTCTGCATGCTCCCAGAGGCCAGCGACAGAGTCTTACTCATGTGTCTCTCCACAGCATCTAGTAAGTGCCATCTCTGGCACTTGGTAAGACATCAGTAAATATTTGCTGAAGGAGTATTTTTAAATGACTGTGGGCCATGTGTGGTGCCTCATACCTGTAATCTCAGCACTTTGGGAGGTCAAGGTGCTTGAGACCAGGAGTTCAAGACCAGCCTGGGCAACATAGTGAGACCCTATCTCTACAAAAAAAAAAAAAAAAATTAAAAATTAGGTAAGTATGATAGTGCGTGCCTGTAGTCCCAGCTAGTTGGGAAGCTGAGGTGGGAGGATCAGGCGTGGTGTGGTTCACACCAGGAATCCCAACAATTTGGAAGGCCAAGGCAGGAGGATTGCTTGAGGCCAAGAATTTGAGAAGAGCCTGGGCATCACAGTGAGATCCCCCATCTTTACAAAAAATTTAAAAATTAGCTGGGTGTGGTGGCATGTGCCTGTAGTGCTAGTGACTCAGGAGGCTGAGGCAGGAGTATTGCTTGAGCCCAGGAGTCTGAGGCTGTAGTGAGCTGTGATCATACCACTGCACTTCGGGGTGACAGAGCAAGACTCTGTCTCAGAAAGAAAAAGAAAGAAAAGAAAAGAGAGAGAGAAAGAAAAAAATTCATTCATTCTCAAGTGTATTCCATTAAATGGGAAAAGATGCAGCTCTTTCTCAGGTCAAATTTATGCTTTTGTGGGTGAGCATGTTAGCCCATCTATTTAGTAGAGACATCATTCATTCACCATTTGTTCAACAAATACTGTTTCCTGTATGTACTAAACACCATTCTAAATATAGTAGTGAACAAAACAGATCAAATGTGCATTCATGGAACTTCCCTTTAAGAGAGGAGGACCAAGAATTAACAGATTTATATGTAGAGATACAGTGTGTTGGTGATACTAAATGTTTAGAAGAACATTGAAGAAGGGGGATAGGGAAAGGGAGTCTCTGGGAAGGAGGGTATTGCTATTTCATACTGGGTGGTTGGGGAAGCCTTCTCTTAAAAAGGTAACATTAGAGCAGAAACCTAAAGGAAGTGAATGAGCAAGCCATGTGTATACAGTACGTGGGAGCAGAGGGTTCCAGGAACATGGAACTACAAAGCAGGAACGTGCCTGGCAAGGAGGCCAGTGAGCTGAAGCAGTGGGCAGGGAGAGGAGTGGTAAGGATGAGACCACAGAGGGTGGGGGGTGGAGGGGGAGCTTATGAGTACCTTAGAGACCATGGGAAGACTTAACATTTGTACTGAGTTTGCAAGCCCTTGGAGGTTTTAGGCAAAGAAGGGATGTGGTCTGATTTAGGCTTTAAAAGGATCGTGTTAGCTGCTGTGTTGAACACGGACTATAGCAGAACAAGTATAAAAATAGGGAAACCAGCTCAGTAGCCTTGTCAAGAATGAGTACATATGGCCAGGCAAAAATGTTTCCTCATAAACGTTAAATCGGCTTCACGTTTCTACTTCCTGTGTTTTGGAAATTATTTTTTTTTTCAGCTAGACTTTTACTCACAGCTTAAATTGCTACAATAGCAATAGAAATTATTTCCTAAATATAATGAAATATATCACTTTTTGTAGCTTGGTCGTTTATTAGTTGATAATAATAATGCCTTACATTTATAGAATGTTTGACAGTTTAAAAAGCAATTTTACATTCATTATCTCACCTGATCCTTACAGTTCTTTAGGATTGTCACTATTATATTATTATCTCCCTACAGAGGTGGAAACTAAAACATCACATGCCAAGTCCAAAGTCATGTGCCAAGTTTGTGACAGGATCAGAAAGAGACTAAAACCCAGGTCTTCTGTCTCCTAGCTTGAATCCATTGACTTTGTTTAAAGGGGTCTGTTATGTTCAAATTATGTCTCAAGATATTGCTGGGGAAGGAGGCATTTATATTAGCAAATTTAATATATTATTTAAAAAGCCATCAACCAGTGAGCAAGATACTATGCTTGGAAAGGATACATACAAAGATGTATTAAATGTAAAGTGTATTCCTACCCTGTGAATTCATTTCTTGGGTTGATGATACCTGTAACAGCAAATATAGTAAGAAACTACTAATAGAAAGTGTCATAAAAGCCTGGCACAGCGGCACACACCTATAATACCAACTACTCGGGAGGCTGAGGTGGGAGGACCACTTGAGCCTAGGAATTTGAGTCCAGCCTGGGCAACACAGCAAGACCCTGTCTCTAAAATAAATAAGGTATCATATGCAGCATCCCAGACAAATGATATAGACAACAGATGCTATAGCAATTCGAAGGAAGTAATGACTTTGATGGCCTGAATAGTGTGGGCAGTAGGGAAGCAGGTACTTGAGATGAGGAATGGACAGGATTCAGGTAGTCAGAAAATACAGAGGAAGCATTTCTAAATCTGGGGGTGGGAGGAAGTTGATAAAATAAATGGGCAAAGGCTTAATGATGGTATTTTTTTTGAGATAGTGATTAAAACTATCTGATTGGAACACAAAGGTTGGTTTGAGGATGGCTGGATTGTCTAGTACTTTCATACATAAAGTGCTCCTAAAAACTAGTTTTAAAAAAAACTAGGCTGAGAGATAAATGTGCAAAAGTCATACAGTAGGCTTACATGTATGTTAAAAAGATGTTAGAAAGCTGGAAAATGCAGTCAGGTTCTTATTTACATTCTGCCTCTTAGAATGTAGTCTAGCAGTGTTGTTTTATTCTTTCTCTCTCTCTTGATCCACTTAAGTCAAGTGTGTGTCTGATTCAAACTAAAGATTTGCTGTGTTTAGTGTACCTCATTATTTCCAGGCAGCCCCTTCTTCCAGGAGCTCATAATATTTGTTCATTACCTGTTTCCATCTGATGTGGTGGCTTAAGAATGCTTTAGGGTATCAATATATTATATAAAAGAACAGATTGCCCAAAAGAAAAGTACTCAAAGTTGAGGGCCTATCGTGAGAATTAGATTTGGAAAATAAGACCAGGCTATGTAGACTCTAACATTTGTTTCAGTTCAGCAAACGTTTATTATACAGCGTCTGGTGTGGCTGTCTATGCTGTGTTGTGCTGACTGCTGGAGCACGCTGGAAAGCACAGCCCTATTCTTAAGGAGTTCACATTGTGATGTGGGGGGGGGGGCATGTCAGGGAATATTTAACTTCCTCTTTAAGGAGAGAAGTGATGGAGTGAAAGTGGTATATTTAAGGTTTAATGTGATGGTGGTATAAGAAGTATATTGCAATTCGGGGAAAACTGGAGGTTGAGAGACTGAATAATTGGTAAAAGAGCTTATAGCTACCTGGGCATACCAATTTTTATTCAAACAGAGAACCACCCCCACCCCAACAGACGTTATAGTGTGTGTTATCTAAAGGACATGGCACAAGGACATGTTCTATGGTTTACCCCTCATCACTGAAACAGAGTCATCAACATAAAATATATGTGCTCATGGTTTCCATTCATCTGTTCACTTAGTGATTCGACAGATATTTATTAAGCACCTACTATACGCCTGGCATTCTTCCAGGGACTAGGAATACAATAATCAATAAAAGAGACAAAGTCCCTGCCTTCATGGAGTTTACATTCAAGTTCAATCAGTCAGACAACACTAAGTGAGCTAATGTTTGAGAACGTGCCTAGCACATTGCCTGTCACAGGGTTCAATAATTGTAAATTACTGTATTTGGACTTGAAATTTGAAATAAGTGTCTGCTCTTGGCAAGACACTTTGTTGGGGTGCTCTTTTGCAGGATGGAAGGCCAGGGGGACATTAACTCATTTGCAGATTATTTTTTAAACATTACGTCAAAAAATTGAGTCTCTTGTTCAGTTTGAAGGTGGCTAAGGTTATATGCTGTATTAAATATAACCAGTTGTCTGTTCTAGAACCACTTTTGCCCTTAAAGATGAAGCACTGAAGCAGGTGCTGCTCTGTACCATCAAAAGTGGTGTGCTCTTGTCCTGCTTGGATGGTTTCTGGGGGCTCCCTGAATTCCTGAAAAGACTCATTGTTGTCACTGATGATGCTTCACAGAAACCCTTTGTGTTGTTATTTAGCTACTGACTGCTTTGGTGAAAGCTATGTCAATTCTTTTGTTAACTAACAGCAGTCAAAAATGATGTAAGAAAGAGAAGGATAAATGAAACAAAGACTGATAAGTGCATGCATGCACACACATACAGACATCTTTTAGATCAATTTCTGAGTATTATCTGAAGTAGTATTTGTCACATAAAACATAGGAAATAGCAATACTGCATTCATTTTCTCATTGTTTCGTTCGGATATGACCTGTTACCGGCAACATAGCAATGATTTTTTTTTTAACCTTGTTGACTTCCCTTTGGCCTTACTACTTCTTAGATGGCAGGGCTAGCTTGATGGTTACACATATAAAGCAAAGCTAATCCTTTTGTGCAAATTCTTTGCAAGAAGATTACATTTTCTTACCTATCTACTTTTCCTGAAAGGCTAGGAATAGGACAATGGGTGTATTTACTGTTGTTATAAGCCAGGATTTGATTTGACTTTCACTTAAAATAAACCCTTGCTTCTATAGAAAACTGAATCGGTTGGAAGTAGAGGAGTTAGGACCTTACATTTTGCCTCCAGATAAAATGGTTTGCATTAAATTTGTGATTAGAATTTCGGGTTGAGCAGATGATGTCATTTCTGCAATGTGGCATGGTGTGCGTGTATGCTTTTTAAAAACAAGCGCTGTAGAGATGGAATTAGTTACGTGGACTTTTCTGGTCCCTTTTTAGATGTGAAGCCCTCCAATATGCTAGTAAACACAAGAGGACAGGTGAAGCTATGTGATTTTGGAGTTAGCACTCAGGTAGGTCTGTTTCCTCCCAATGTGTTCTCCTCTCTGCACCAACCACTTTTTATTTTCAATCTACACTCTGGATTGAAAAATCACCTAGCCGCCAGACAAACAGAAACTCTGTATCTTTTCCTCGGCTGGGATTGTGTTATTCATTTTTAATCTCTGAGCGAGTTTCCTTCATCAGAATATGATTGTTCATTGTTTAATGACAGTAAAAACTGCTGATATTGTAATTACTACTTACAAATAGCAAACTTCATTGATATGCAGCTTTGATATGAAAGCGTTTTGGCCAGACAAAAGGGAGGGCAGAGTGGGAGCTGTGCCTGGGGAGCCCGACTGGCCCACAATAAAAATTAATATTGGGAGCAACAATGGTGGAGGGCCATTACAATGTGCAGCACAAATTTTAATTAATTTCCATTTTGGGCCTCCCCTGAGAACTCCAGTGATAGTGACCCATGAGCGTGCTGTGATGTTGATTTGAATTGCAGCCACCTTTACTCCCAGCCAAACACGAAGACCAAAGCGAAGGTCATCGTTGTATTATGAGTTGTCAAAGTCTGTTATCCCTCCAGCGTATTTAGTGTTCATTTCATTCTAGTAATGCATGGGGCTTCATCCACATCTTGCGCCATCTGACTAAAAAATGAGTGTGTTCAAATTCTACTTCAAATTGACTTTTTATATCAGGCGGGTTTGGGGTACTAAAGCGATAAGCATCCTGCTTAAGTGAATTGTTTAAGGTTATCTGCTATAAACTGTAATGTTGTGCTTGTTTAAATTGGAAATCACATTCAAAAGAAAAGAGAGATTTAATCATTTTTAATGCCTTTGTAGATAAATTTGCTCCCTTTTACATAATTTTTAGTTGATTTATAGGAATGATGATTGTAGGTTAAATGAGGAATAATTGCCCATTTTATTTCCACATTATCTTTATATTGTTCTAACAGACTGTTTTGTCTCATAGCTGGTGAATTCTATAGCCAAGACGTATGTTGGAACAAATGCTTATATGGCGGTAAGTAAACTTATGCAAAAATAACATTTAAAACCAACATCTTTATCTTTATGTACTTGGTAATGTATAATTCTTGAATTAATTCCACAGCTTTAGCCTAGAAGATATAAATTACAAAGTCAATCCAGTCATGATTTGGTTTTTAAGTCTTTCTAAAAGACGTTAAGGTTTATATAGGAGCTATTAACTTATCTGACTTTGTTGACTTAACTGGTTCGTTCAAGTATGAAATTTCTGAGTTTTGAAGTTTAATCCTACAGAAAAATTGCACCTTATAGCATATTGGCTGCATTTCTACATTGCTTATTTAATTAACCCTCAAGTATACCAAAATATCAGTCAATAAGATTGGTTATTTTTCCCAGGAATAAAAACGTTTTGTCACTAGATCAAAATTAAATTATAGATATAGCCAAATTTTATTTATGGGCAATTCCTTAGCACTTGTACCTCTATATTTTGTTTAGTTGTTGAATTCATGCCTATTGTAAGATAACTTATTTAGTTTCACTGAAATAAATTTACCAAGAATAAAAATTAGAAGCATAGAGTTATCTCAGAGACCAATGTGGACGTGGCTTTGACCTCTTTTTCTTACCTTTTGAGTAAAGGAAGTTATTTGTGTCCATAAAAATGCTTTAGTTTATTGGTTTCCACAATCACTTTAAAAGTGGGAGGGAAGACCAGGTGAGGTGGCTCATGCCTATAATCCTAGTGCTTTGGGAGACCAAGGCAGGAGGATTGCTTGAGGCCAGCAGTCCAAGACCAGCCTGAGCAAGAGCCAAGACTCCATCTCTACAAAAAATAGAAAAATTAGCTGAATGTGGTGGTGCATACCTGTAGTCCCAGCTATACAGGAGGCTGAGGCAAGAGGATCATTTGAGCCCAGGAGTTTGAGGTTGTAGTGAGCTATGATTGTGCCTCTGCACTCTAGTAGCTTGGGTAATGGAGTGAGACCCTGTCTCAAAAAAAAAAAAGAAAGAAAAAAGAGAGAGAGAGAGAAAGGGAAGCAGAAAGCCAAAACAGAAGCATATCTGCTACCATTTTTGGAGCAAAGTTTCGTCTTGTTTTAACATCTTAGGGTTAATTTTTATCCTGAGGGCTCTAGATCTCTTAGGGTAGTCCCTTTTACTTCTAGTAGCCTTTGTTTATGTATCATGAAATTAAACAAAGTTAGTATGAACAGAACTGTTCATACTAACATTGTTTAATTTCAGTAATCTTTGTTCATACGTTATCTTGATTAAAAGATTTAAGGATAGAACCCTAAATCTTACTCTCAGAAAAATACAAAGCATTTTGTTTTCATTCAAATCTCAGAATAGTTAATTTTTGTCTTCCATTAATTTTTTTTAATTTATACATTCTTATTTTTTTGAGGTAATGTGAGAAAAAGTAGATCAACCTCTGAAGTCATCATATCTCTTGTTTGGGTTTTTTGGTGGGTTTTGTTTGTTTGTTTGTTTTTGAGACAGGATTTTGTTCTGTTGCTTGGGCTGGAGTGCAGTGGTGTCATCACAGTTCACTGCAACCTCAAACTCCTGGGCTCAAATTATCCTTCTGCCTCAATGTCCTGAGTAGCTGGGACTACAAGCATGCACCACCATGCCTTGCTAATTTTTCTATTTTTTTTTGTAGAGACAGAGTCTTGCTATGTTGCTTAGAATGTAGTTTTATAAAACTTAATCTCCCTCCTTGCTCTATCGACCAGGTTAGAAGAGATTGGTGAGCCACTTTTATAGTTAACAATGCCTTGCTGAATGCTATAGTTTCAGTCTTTGAAAGAATATGAAACATTGTGATTTAAAAAAAAACCAAAAAACTATAAATGAAACAACTTCTCAACTACCCAGCATGTTTTTAATTAGCTTTAAATTGCTCTAATAATTAAATTGCATTATATTTGAATGTACAAATCCAGATTACAGTTGTCTTTCCCAGGTACACATTAAAGAAATTACTTTTTTCCTTTTTGTTTATGTATGAATGTGATGCATCCATCTATTAATTGAAAATGTGAGGATTAAAATTATGAAACATTAGCTCAGATTGGCAAAGCTAAAATTACTTTGCTTCTTGGGTAAGTGAATTCTAGTCATCAACTTTATGGTTCAAGCTGTAAAAAGCATAAGATACCTGGGAAAGGAATAGTGATCGCCTGAGAGTGAGACCTTTGCTTAAAAGTCAGTAGGAGGCTCTTGTTGTCCAAGTACTTAACCTAGATGGTGTGAAATCAAATGTTGTGGGTGGGAAAAATGGAAATAGCGTATATTATTCTAGTATGGGTATTAGTCCTGGGCTTTTTTTTTTTTCATAACCACAACTGGTTCTTGTTTTTAGCTGGTCTGTTTTATAAATTTGAGTTATACATGAGGAACTATGACAACTATCAGTGAACTACAGCTTTCAGGCCAAATTTAGCTTACTGCCTATTTTTGTAAATAAAGTTTTATTGGAACTTGGCTGTGCCCATTTGTTTATATTTTGTGCATGGCTGCTTTAGCACTATAGTGGCAGAGTTGAGTCGTTGTGACTGTTGCAGCAGAGACCATATGGCCCACAAAGTAAAATGTATTTACTGTCTGGCCCTTTACAGAAAAAGTTTGCCAGCCCCTGGTCTATGCCAGTGAAAACTGTATCTGAAATGGAGTACCTTCAATTAATCAAACAGTATTTACTGAGCACTTTCCATGCTGTTAGTCAGGTATAATGGAATTACTCTATAATCTAGATAAGACTGAGTAAAATAGGAAACATGACATTATATATAGCAGCATTATGTGTGACATAATAAAGATTTAATTTGGACTAAGCATATATTTAGAAAATAGGAAAGCATACAGTGCACAAATTTGATGATTTAAACAGTATGTGAAAAGGGCTCTTATAGAAGAGAGAGATCACTGTGGAGGGATAAGCAAAGGCTCAGAAATAGCATGGGTGGGCATGGGGAGGTGGGGAAAAAGACAAATAATAGATTATGGGAATATATAATTTGAGGACATCTGATGTAATGCCCTCATTTTACATCTTCCCTCACTTTATACTTATGCATACTTCTGTACAGTGATAATAACATCAATAATAATAATAATAGGTAACAATTAGCATTATGTGCCAATCACTCTTCTAAGCTCTTACACATATTAACTCTTTAAATCCTCACAACACTATGAAGTAGGCAATATATTACTCTCATTTCATAGGTGAGGAAACTGAGGCAAGAGAAGTTAAATGACTTACCTAAGTTCACACAGTTAATAGGTGACAGAGTCAGGACTCAAACCTAAGTGATCTGCCTCCATAGACTAAAGTCATTATTGCTGTGCTTCTGTTTATATCCATATTATTTATGTGTCTTTCCTAATCTAGATTGTGAACTTCACAGGGGCAGGATTTATTCTGCTCATTCTGTATTTCAGTCCCTCACACAGTGCCAAATAGATTAATTAGTTCATGAAAGCTGCATTTTAAAAGTGTCTTGTTCACTAATTAAAAGCAGAGCACTTAACTTTTTGTATTAAGAATCTTACCTGTATTATGAGGTATAGAAGGCCCCAAATTACTCAAATACAGCCAGCTAGGCCACCCAAATATTGAAAAGAAAATAGGCCGGGCGCGGTGGCTCACGCCTGTAATCCTAGCACTCTGGGAGGCCGAGGTGGGCGGATCGTTTGAGCTCAGGAGTTCGAGACCAGCCTGAGCAAGAGCGAGACCCCATCTCTACTAAAAAAATAGAAAGAAATTATATGGACAGCTAAAAATATATAGAGAAAAAATTAGCCGGGCATGGTGGTGCATGCCTGTAGTCCCAACTACTCGGGAGGCTGAGACAGGAGGATCCCTTGAGCTCAGGAGTTTGAGGTTGCTGTGAGCTAGGCTGACGCCACGGCACTCACTCTAGCCTGGGCAACAAAGTGAGACTCTGTCTCAAAAAACAAAAAAAAAAGAAAAGAAAAGAAAAGAAAGCCAAAGGAAATAGCTCTGTATTTGTAAACAATCTCACTTTATTCTTCATAACCTGAAGTGTAAGATACAAGAAAAATAATTAGGAAAAAGACAGGAAGTCTTCTGTAACATCCTCAGTGATTAAAACCAAAACCAAAATCAAAACTGAGCCAAGTACAGTGGCTCACGCCTGTAATCCTAGCATTTTGGGAGGCCAGGGCGGGAGGATCACTTGAGCCCAGGAGTTGGAGACCAGCCTGGGCAATAGCGAGACCCGTGTCTCTACCAAAAAAATAAAAGCATTAGCCAGCTGTGGTGGTGGGTGCCTATAATCCCAGCCTCTCAGGAGGCTGAGGCGGGAGGATTGCTTGAGCCCAGGAGTTTGCGGTTGCAGTGAGCTATGTTGACACCACTGCACTCTAGCCCCAGCAACAGAGTGAGACCCTGTCTTCAAAAATAAAGCAAACAACTTATGTACACATTAAGCAGTGGAACTTGTAGGAGACTTGTAAAGTCATCTTGATCCAACATCCTTGTTGACCAAATGAGGACACCAAGACCTGTAAAGTGAAGTGTCAGAGGGACAAATAATTAGGTTCAGTAGACACTTTCATCCAAAGCATGAAAAATTTTCAACTACATTTTAAAAGGATTTCATCCAGAAGGATTATGAAACAAAGGGGGTCCATAAGCTTGGGGCTTATATTAAATTAAACCATTTCTCAGAAATTCTAATTACTAAAAATTGTATTCTGTTTTTAAGATAAAAGTCCCTAAAACTTTAACCAAATATTCACTCCTAGTGATTTATTATAGTTTTTAAAAATCACATATAAAAGTTTGACATCGGCCGGGCGCGGTGGCTCACGCCTGTAATCCTAGCACTCTGGGAGGCCGAGGCGGGTGGATCGCTCGAGGTCAGGAGTTCGAGACCAGCCTGAGCAAGAGTGAGACCCCGTCTCTACTAAAATAGAAAGAAATTATATGGACAACTAAAATATATATATACAAAAAATTAGCCGGGCCTGGTGGCGCATGCCTGTAGTCCCAGCTACTCGGGAGGCTGAGGCAGGAGGATCGCTTAAGTCCAGGAGTGTGAGGTTGCTGTGAGCTGGGCTGACGCCACGGCACTCACTCTAGCCCGGGCAACAAAGTGAGACTCTGTCTCGGAAAAAAAAAAAAAAAAAAAAAAAAAAAGTTTGACATCATTATTATGCATAACTGAAGTTTTGAAATTAAAAAAAATCTTACTCAGATACTTGTCCTTTGGGATCAGAAAGTCGATCTAAATGACTACTATTATTTCCAGAACATTTTTTTCTGCCCAGACTATTCCAATCCTTGGAAGTTGTTTTCACCTGGAATGAAACCTATATAGGTTGCATGCTCCAACTCAATTGGCTATGCTCATGCAGTGGTAGTAAAGGTCGTGGTGATGATTGGAAGGAGCCTGACATTTACTGAGTATTCCTGTGTGGCATGTACTGAATTTAATCTTCACACAACCCCATGAGGTATGTGTATTGTTATTATCTTCATTTTAAAGATGAGGAAACCAAAGGTGAAATAACTTTAGCCCAAGGTCTCAGAGTTGGCACATAGTGAAAGGCAAGATTTAATTAGGACACCAGCTTCTAGTTTCTGCTAATAGCCCAAGATAGGTTACTTGGATCACTTTTTCTGTTGAAAAATGCTAGTTAAAAGGCTTTTCGTAAACCATCTCAAATGCACTGAAGAGCTAAAAAGACAATGGGGAACTCCCAGGACAATTTTTGAATGAAATCCTGCAACAGAGAGGAAAGCAGAAGGAGCACCGTGGATGCTTACTCCTGAGGGCATTTGCCCATCCCACACTCAGGCAGAGGGGCAAAGGTCAAGCCCCAGGGTCCACCTGAGGCAGAAGGTCTCAAAGGAGATCTTCCCCATTCCATGCTGGAAGCCGAAATGGCTCACCTCAGTGTGAGGGCAAAGTAGTGCTCCTCCTTACCCCGTCCCAGAAAGCTGAAGGGTAGGCATTTTGGAGAAGCAGAGGAGCAGGAGAAAAACGAAAAGTGGGAAAAGTTGTGACCATAGACTATAGCCCTGACATAGCTTTGCTGGATATATGTATATAAGACCTGAATTGGACAAGGCATTTCCTGCTGAGGGCTTGGTTTGAGGTGGGCATATCCACCTGAAGCCTCAAGAGAACTTCTCCAAAATTTTTCTTTCAAGAGCAATAACTAGCAAGCAGTCAAAGAAACCCAGGGACAAAAGAAAACAAAGCAACATGAAGATCCAGTAAGTAGCAAGGACAGGCAGCAGAAACAGTTGCACACAGACTTAAGATCACAAATTTTAAAAGTGACATAGTAAATCTGAAAAATCTCAGACAAAACTTCTATTAATAGATTAAAATTAAAAACTCACAGTATTTGATAGCATATTGGACACAGCAAAAGAGAGAATTAGAGAACTGGATGATAGATCTGAATTGGAGCAATCTGACACCAAAGCCCCGTTGAACCAGTGTGCAGTACTACCAACGCAGGGATCCTGCCAACTTAAAAAAAAATCCCCATCACTTGTGTTATGTATTTTGATTACATGCTAGCGACTAGCCTAAAGTATTAATATTTATGCCTGCCTTGTTAATTTTCTGAGTAGCATAACTCTGAGCAGAAACTCTCCTTTTTGAGAAGAGATAAGGGAGGTACCTTGGTATTTTTTGATAAGTAAACCCTTGTATTGTAAACAGAGACAGTTCTGGGATTAGTTAACTAAACGTGGGTCCTGGTAAATGCCTAGTCACAGAGGACAGCTGGAGGGAGTGCAGTGTGAGTGCCAGCTTGAAGCCACTGCCCTTTAAGATCCTCCATAAATTCTGCCTTTTAGATCGTCATCATTCTTTACTGTTCTTACTAAGGACAGGCCAGGGTTTTCTGTTTCTTTTTCTTTGCTGGTCACTTAACCCCCAACACAGAAGTGCTTTGGATGAGAGTCATGTTTTTCCTATTATTTAGCTTTCCACATTGGTGACAGCTGTCATGTGAGAAAGTAACCCCAGCTTTAGCTTTTTAACCGCAAAATGTCCATCACAGATCTTCTGTCAGCAGTGTGGTACCTGGTGGTTCGTTTTGTTCTGTTTCATTTTGTTTTTGAGGGGAGAGGACAGGGTAGGCCACCTTGGCTTTAAGTGTGAGAACAGCTTTGAATTGTGTAGCCTCAGGCCATCAAATTCTGGCTCCATAAATTCAGAATGTATTGAGGCTCATCTTTTGTCTAAGTCAGTTCCAGGGGCCTGGAAACATTTCCCAATCCCTATACACCTTAATTTGTTAGGATAGACCCATGGAGCTTGCTACCTGCTTTTGCTGAGCATTCTTGCTCAAGCACTGCATCACAACAGTAATCTTGTTTTGTTAGCTTATTGCAAGAATAATTTCTCTAAGGAGAAGTTGTCAGAATCTCATCCTTAAGGAGTTCTCTTATTTGCCACCTAATATCTGTTAACATGATCACTTTTTCTATTTTTTTCTTTTTTTAATTTAACTTAATTCTTCTATGTTTTATTAGCAGCTTACAGTTTGCATTTGTTTTGGTAGTTCAGTAGGCAAATGTAATGAATGTATCTAATCTCATTGTTGGTTCTGCCAAAATATTTTGTACATGGCTTCCACTTTTGTTTGTGTGTTTGTTTTTTCTGTATTCTGAGTGAAGTGCTGTGTATTGATACCCGTTAGCCAGTGGAATGAAGAAATGGAGAGAGGAAGGAAAAAAGGACAGGGAGTAAGGCTACCTTTGGTTGTTTCTTTAACAATTCTAGAGGATTTTAGGTGCATGTGAATACATCCTAGTACCTGTTGAACTAGCTAGCACTGGATAATGGAGTGTGGGTTATGATCCCAGCCCTGCTATGGTTAGCTCTGTAACCTTCAGCAGTCATTCCACCTTTGTGAGACCTCAGTTTCTCGTATTAATTTGTTTGTGTGTTCATTCCAAAGACTTCCGTGAAGTACCATACTGAATGCCATATCCTGGAGGGATAGGTCAGGAAGCACCTGCTCTCTGTATGAAATTATTCCTGTTGCAATACAGAGGGTGCATGTAGCAGCTTTCTCAACTAGGTATTTCCTACACATCTTGAGTGGAGGACTAAGGGTACCAAATGGACCCTTCAAACTGTTCCTTGGTTCATATCAAAAGAAATCCTAATAAATGGAAGAACATTTGGAATAGTAAGTGAATCTGGCTGAAGGAATTATAGATGTTCTTTGCACTAGTCTTTTTCTTTTAACTTGCCTGTAAGTTTAAAATTGTTTCCAAATAAAAAGTTAAAAAATTAAACCCTAGTGTTCCAGACCCACCTATCAAAATACAAGTAAGTGATAATATTGTATAATATTGTTTAATTTCTTACTACACAACTCGGACCACTGGATTTGGAGAGAGAAGACCTGGGTTTAATTCTTTTCTCATTCACTAGCATAGGACCTTGCCTAAACTATTTCACTACTCTGAGCTTCTGTTTTCTTATCTGTGAAATAGAGATAATGAAGTCTTCCTCACAGAGACTTTTCGAGGATTCAGTGAGATTATATATACATATATCTACATAATTTCTATATATTATCTATATAATATACATGCATACTTACATATACATGTAAAATTGTTTTGCTATCCATAAAATTCTGTGCAAATGTTGGGGGCCCCCCACCTTAGGCGAGCTCATGTTCAGTGTGTGTATTTCCTAGAGGAGTGTACATCGACTCACAAGCTCCATTCTGTTTTCTTACAGCCTGAAAGAATTTCAGGGGAGCAGTATGGAATCCATTCTGATGTCTGGAGCTTAGGAATCTCTTTCATGGAGGTATGTTGTTTGCAAATAGACATTTCTGTGCATATCTGTACTTATATGCTCAATCAGGAAGAATGAAGATTTTGAAAGTAAAATAAAATAAACCTTCAGTGTGTTATGTATACATACATGGAGTTTGACTCTAAAGTCTTTATTTTTATATCCTTTTATGGCTTGGGAACTGACTCTGGAGGTTATTCTAAAGTGCTGTTTCTCATAGATCACTTGTATAGGACTTACCTAGAGTGCTTGTTAAAAATACAGGTTCCCTAACCCCATCTAAGAGCAATTAAATCCAAATCTCTAAGAGTCTGCATTCTTAACCTGTTCCCTGGGGGATCCTTATGCACACTAAATGTAGAGAACCTGTATTCTAAAAGAAGATTACAGAAATATTCTTTGCCTTGTTGGAATAACCTCCAAAGGTGATTTAAAAGGTACAGCCCTACTCATTTGGATGTATACATTCTATATGTTTGTTTAAAAAGAAAAAAGCTACCTCGTTCTAATATATATGTGTTTGTGGGGTAAGGGGTGGTATGATATGATGGAGGGGAAGGAGGGGGAGGGAATTTATGTATTTGACACAATTTTAATATCTTTATGCTTTATAGCTGTATTTAGAATGGACTTTCAGTGTGCTAGGTGTAGGCCCCACTAGAACTCTGTGCTAAGATTTCTATAAAATAACCATTGATCTATAAGGAAATGTGTATGATTTACATCAGGAGGACATCTGGCTCAGTTTGAATTACAGTAGTATAGAACCTGGATACTCAACCAGTGCTTCAAAAATTGTTTCAGATAAACGAGGACTTTTTAACAAAGTAGAAAGGACTCTTTAAATAAGATCATAGAGTTGCAATCACAATTTTATAACCTTTTTTTAGTCAAATACTTTTTCTGTGGATTTTTGTAATGCATGGATGCAATTGTATTTGTAAGGAAATGTCTTCAGACTCAATTCACCTACCTGGCAGAAAGAAAACAAAAATAAAGTGTTCAGTGTTCATTAAACCATATTCCTGTGCTTCTTCATAAAAGGGAATCTAAGAAGAAATACAATGTGTATGCATCAGCTGACAGGTTATCCATAATGGTGGTTAGATCTCAGGACTGAGTCTCCCAACAGATTCCTGAAGGGCTTTTTCTGTTAGCCTGTTTCAAGGGAGACTAATGCTTTTGATTTGTGGGACTCAGGCCTTGCTGTCATATAATTTCCGTTGCATATTTTAAATCATTGTCATTGATTGTATTTTATAGATGGCTAGATAAAGCGTAGAACAATTGAGAAGTTATATGGTATAGAGATAAGAATCCTTCATTGGGAATGGAAGACCTACATTGCATTTCCAGGTTTGCTAACTGGTTTTTTTAGGTTACTCTGTGCAAGACACTATTCCTCACTGGGCCTCAGTTTCTTCATTTGTAAAATAATGATCTCCAAGCCCCTTTCCAGACTAATACTCTGTGGCTCTGCTGCTGCTCATTTTGCTGTTGTCTTTTCCTTAATTTTACACAACAACTCTAGAGTTTGTGACTGAGACAGTGATAAAAAGGGATAAAATGCAGAGGCATAGCAGTACTGTCAGAGAGCATAACTAATAGATTTAAGATTTAGAGCACGTATAAATGTTCACCATCCGTCCTTTCCACATTCATTTATGCATTCATGTATTGAGCTCCTGCAATGCCTACTGTATAGGTGCTGGGAATAGAGTAATGAAAGCACACTCGAGTCTTGGCTTTCACGAAGTTACATTTGGTGACGGCTAGGGCGTGAGGGGAAGGACAGAAAACAAAGGGATGACCACATATGTAATTTGTCAGGTGGTGGTAAGTCCTATGGAGGAAAAGAAAGCAGGCTACTCCTCTCTGATAAAGTACCGTTTTAGTGGAGGGAGCTGCCTGGTAACAGCAAGTGCAAAAGCACTAAGATGCAGTGCATTTGGCATATTTAAGGAAAGCAGAGAGACCGGTGTGACTGGAGTGCAGTTGGCAAGGGAAAAGTGGGAAAAACATAAATTTGGAGAGGTAGCCAGGGGCCAGATCATATACAGTTTTGTAGGCCATGCTAAGGACCTTAGATATTACTCTGAGAGTAAATGATCTGACTTACATTTTCAAAGGATCACTGAGTGCTCTGTGGAGCACGACTATAGAAGGGCAGGTGTGGAAACAATGAGATCGGTTTAGGTAGATAGATGGGTGCCCAATAAATATAACACAGTTATATTTATTTATGTTGCATTTTAAAATGTGTGTCTGCCAGTATTTTGCTAGGTGCTGGGGATGCAAAGATTACTAAAAAGAGATTCTTTGTAGTGTAAGGAGGGAAATTGGCATTGATGTATTTTGGATTTTGTTGATCATGTTCATTTATCCCAGAGGTAAACTATTGAATAGTCTCTGGAGGACTGAAGAAAACATACTCACTGAATTTGTAAGATTGAGGAAGATTAGGTATAGGGAACTGTGAGAAAAAGTGTCAGCGTTGAGTGTGGGACACCTGAGTGCAGAAGGAGTGTGTTGGCTCATGTGGTGAAGTGGTGAGCAGATGACCAGATGGTTGAGAGTGAGGACCAGGAAGGGCTAGGCCTTTTGATGCTCCCTGTGTTTTAAAATGGATGGTAAGGAGCTGGGTGTTAACGGCGGGAGGAGGAGATGTTGTTACAGGATGTAAAGTGGAATCTGATTATGGTCATCAGAAAGGGTTGTTGAACACCTCTTTGTACATGATGCTGAACTAAATGCCTTCAGAAGAACCACAGGATTTCAGCCCACGCTTTCTAGGAGCTTATTACCCACCAGACAAGCAAGTGACAACATGTGGCCCACCCAAGTGGTAGACCAGTAAATCATTAGAGAATAGAATAAGGCCCCTGGCATGTGTTTTATACCTTATTCATTTGGGGGTCCAGGGAAAAGAAAAACATGTGATAGGGAAGGGGAATAGGAGGTTTTGAGTCCATAGGGGAGAATTCATAGGTGATTCAGTAATGAAGGTTACAAGAGACCCCAAGGATTTTTCACCCCGCTTAGGGAATGATATAGTGAGAACAGTACCAAGGGGATTGGAAAGTTAGTCCAAAAGAAGTATTTGAGAGTCAAGATTCTTTGTTTTTACTGCAATACACTTGGAATAGATGTGTAAGTCCTGTTTCAAATCACTATAGAGAGAGAGAAGTATAAATTTCAATAGCATTTTTAAATTTGAGGGACAAACTGCATTCTGGAACATAGTCAACACTTTCAGAGAATTGCTTCTCAGCCAGGAATGGTGGCTCACACCTATAATCTCAGCACTTTGGGAGGCCGAGGCAGGAGGAACACTTGAGGCCAAGAGTCCAAGACCAGCCTGCACAATATAGCGAGACCCTGTCTCTACAAAAAATTTTTAAAATGAGGCAGGTGTGGTAGCGTGCACCTGTAGTCCCAGCTACTCCGTAGGTTAAGGTGAAAGCGTTGCTGGAGCCCAGAAGTTCGAGGCTGCAGTGAGCTATGATTGCACCACTGCACTATAGCCAGGACAACAGAGTGAGACCTTGTCTCAAAAAAAAAAAAAAAAAAAATGTGCTTCTCTTCTGTTTATTCTCCCTTTTGAAAACAAGATTCTCTTTCTAGATGTAAGCTCCAAAGAGTAGAAATTTCCATTCATTCTATAATTCTTACTTAAGAACTTGCCACATGCCAGGCCCTGGAGAGTGGGGCACACAAAGCTGAAAGAGCCCACCCCTGGTAGAGCAGAAAGACACCTAAAGCCCAGAATAGCAGGGTAAGTCTTCTTTAGAGATGTTTATGAAGAACTCTGAGCCACAAGTGGGAAGAAGGCTGGGGTTTCATAAAGGAGTTAACATTTGAGTGCAAAGCCTTGATTTTGAAGGGAGATTACCTCTAGGAGAAAGAGGGAAGCGATAGAGAATCCTCCACATCCCGCAGCATACTCGAAGGTGAATCCCTGCAAACACTTACAGGGAGGTCAAATGTCAGCACATGCAAGGTCTCCTAGTACAGTTTCACTGCCTACTTGTGCGCATACCTTCCTCAAAGTGTTTTGAGTCAACCAATTTATTCCTCTAGAGTTCCTGTGGTAAAGAAAAAAAATCAGATAAAAATGTAGGAAACCGAACAAATGATTCCCTGAAATTACACAAGAATCAAAAAGAGACAAAATGGGAACTAGAGTTTTCTATCACTACTACCTCTCCCTGGCATCCCTTCCCCTAATTCCATACGCTCTCATCTCTGAGGTTTGGGGATGCAAGAATCAGAAGATTGCCTTCGTTGTTTTAAACTCCTAAAATGACTTGCCTGCTTTCTTCCTACTGCCCCTTCGCTTGTTAATGTGCTGTCACAGTCCCCATGGGGAGTCATAACAAGGCCTCTCACCACACTCTTTCATAAAAGATGATGCTACATGCCCCTAAAATGCGCTGTTAAAAAAGAATCACAGACGGGTCCATTTGTGCCTTAAGCAAAGAATCTTTAATATCAGACTATCTTTTATCCAGGAACAGAATTGCTCCCATCTCCTTTCAGTTCAGCATCCCTCTGTTGGTGGGCTAAAGGGGGTCTCTTGCAGGATTTTTCCAGCTGTATGTAGTATCTGTAGTTGGCAGATATAACATAAAGGTGGAAATTATTCTTAAGAAGGGGAAAAATGAGATTATTCAGCTTGATTAGCCCATGGCATTTTGACTAGATGAGAAGAATTTGGCCCCTTTGTTGTTTTTATGGTTTTTAACTCAGATCTTTAAATGTGTCATAGTTTCCCTCCTGTGGATTAGTTTTGGAACCAAATAAAGGTCATTGCCATATATGGGGTTTGTGTGGGCTCACTTTGTGATGGGGAAGAGAACCCATGTGGAATTACAGTTCCTCCTTGAAACTTGACAACAAGAATCAGTGTGGAAATGCAAAAAGAAAAGAAAAGAAAGAAGTGAGACCCACTAACAAGAGTATAAAATTCCTAAACTAGGACAAAACCACTGGGAAGGGTTAATCCTGCCCCAGAATATTTGTTTGCCTCTTTTAGAAAGCTCACACTGATTCAGTTCACTGGGTAATTTTTAGGATTATTCACCCTTATAGTTGCTATTTAACACTTTAGAGCTAAAAGAAAATGAGGCCAGGTGCAGTGGCTCACACCTGTAATCTCAGCACTTTGGGAGGATGAGGAGGGAGGATTGCTTGAGCCCCACAGTTCAAGACTAGCCTGGGCAACATAGCAAGACCCCGTCTCTATATAAAATTAAAAAAAGCAAGTTGCCCTGGCATAGTAGCATGTGCCTGTAGTTCCAGCCACTCGGGAGGCTGAAGTGGGAGGATCACTTGAGCCCAGGAGTTGGAAGCTACAGTGAGCTATGATCACACCACTGTACTCTAGCCTGGCCAATAGAGCAAGACTCTGTCTCTAAAAAAATAAATAAATAAATGAAATGAGTTTGGTACATAATAAGGGCTTTATGTTACCAAGTTTGATGCTTTTATTTAATCCTTAGGAGTAGAGCTGCCTAAAACATTTTAGGGTGCAATTTCTTAATTTCATAGGTCAGTGCTTATCTCTTCTCCCAGAGAATGGCTTGAGAAGAGAGTCCCACTTTCTATTTTTACTAAGTAATTGCTCCATTCATATGCTTACATCATTCAAGTCGCAGCATAAACCTGTAGGTGGGAAGTAAACAGTTATATCTGCAAAAGCTGGATTTTGAGTCGACCCTTCTTAGGTCAAAAAATAAGTCAATATGCATCTCTAGCTTTGCATTTGCAGTACCTAGGACAATGCATGTGCATTAAAAAGGCACCACTCCAGTCTTGTAATGTTCTTATTCTCACTGAGTATGCTGTACAAGTAGATGTTCTAGCTTATGTTTCTATCTGGGAGGTTATTGTTAAGGTTGGTAGTGAATAATCTTCTGCCAGACTTTTCCACAGGAGTTAGACCGAAAAGGCCAATCTCTTCTTCTTTTTTTTTTTTTGAGAGACAGGGTCTTGCTGTGTCACTCAGGATAGAGTTCGTTGGCTCAATCATAACTCACTTCAACCTTGAACTTCTGGGCTCAAGGGATCTTCCCACCTCAGTCTCCCAAGTAGCTAGGACTACAGGCATGTGCCACCATGCCCAGCTGACAATCCCATCTTTAGCACATGTGTATTGCTCTTTTTACTTAGATCCTCACGCTTTCTGCCATTGTTGGCCTCCTCTCTACACCAGTCTCTTGAGTCCCAGACATGGAACAGTCTGGCTTGATATGCTTGGTTAATGGGTGTGTCATCTAGTCATCTGAGACCCCTCTTCAGCATGACCACTGTTTTACTGAAGTGGTTTGAATGATGTGCTAAATGATGAAAACAAGGACCGTGGTTTAGAAAAATGTCTCAAAATAAGTGAAGAACATATTCAGAGAGCCACATAAGGTCATTGTCATCAGAGTAACACCATCTTCTGAAGAGTTTTATGGGTTCTATTACTTTGACAAAAAGAGTTTTTCTTGTGAGTTTTAGAATTACCTTTACCAAGTTAAAAATAAATCCATGGAATACTGCGCTGTTCTCTATACACCAAATATCATTTTTCTTCATCACCCCAAAATATAGTTTAAATACCCATCCTTCATGATTCCTACTCTGATATCTCCAGCTGAAGGTAATATCTTCCTCTTCCGACCTTCATTTGCATCTTCCTTGTGTCATGTAAATTTTCCACTTTGTATTATAGTAATTTATAGATGTATCATAGTTCCTCACAACAGGATTCAAATCTGATTCTCTCATAATCTCCTACCCTGTACAGCACAATTCCAGTGCCTTAGTGGGTACTCAGGAAGTTTTTTTGGCTCAATTGTTCCCTATTTTGTAATAGTTTTTAAAGACAGTTTCTGAAAATAAAGATCAGAGTTTAAGGTTTGATGGAATCCTTAACATAAGTGCTCATAAATGTTCATGGAATAGATCACAGGATTTTGCATGTGAAGAAGAGCTTTCTGTTTGCCAAAGTATCAGATCCAGATTCAGAGTCCACCTCAGCCAGTCTAAGCTATAAAACCTTGGGTAAATCGCTTAATTTCTCTGGGCCTCAGTTTCCTCATCCTTAGATGGAAGCTCTCCTTCAGAGCTTTTGGACAAAGATCACAATGAAAAAATTAAGCCATTATCCCCTCTCTTTAAAAGGAATTACCTTTTGAAGTGTTTACATTTGCGTCAGAAAGACTACTAATTTGGTTAAAGATGATGAGTGAAATGCAAGCTTTAGCTTACACTCTCACCTCAATCTCCACTAAAAATAACCATAAAGGGTTTTTTTTTTTTTTTAAAGTTTAACACCATAAAGACAAAGTGAAAGGAGACAATAGCAAACAAGTTTTGGATGTGAGAAAGCAGACGTACAACAGTAAACAGCTTAGCAGAGCTGAGAATGCGGAGTCCTAAGCCAGCAGTAAAGAAAGCAAGAAGTAACCTGATGTACTGCAGGCACCAGAAGGCTCAGGAATAGGAAGGACCAGATGGATATCTGGAGCTAGGAGTGAAGGTGGGACCAAGAGAAGAGAATTGCTTTAAAGTCTTTTGAGAAGCAGTTAAGTTATTTGACACAAGTCCTCTCCCTAACTCAGCACAGATGGACAGTTTCCCCTCTCCAAATCTAACACAAGACTGAGTGGAGATTCTTTTTGGAGAGAATAAAATAAGTCATACCTGGCACCATGGAAGTCTGGGTCCTATTACAGAGTACAGAGGCATTAAGTGAAAGTTTAGATTCTGAATGTGGGGATCCCCCCCTCTGTTCCTAGGACACTGGTGGTTAAGATTACCTTTCAGGCAGGAGATTGGCAGAGAGTTTCTCTAGGGAAATCCGACTAGAAAATCTTAAAGATCCAGCCGTCGGAAGTTCCCCAGCCAAACAGTCCAACTACATCATGCTCCCAGGAAAGCCCTATGAGCTCCGTCCAGGAACACAGAATTTCCAGTCAGATTTTTAGTGCCTTACTGTTAATGAGACATTAGAGGAAGGCCTTTAGGATAAAAACAGAGGCCTTGAAATAATTGGAAAAAAAAAAAAAAAAAGCAACTCCAAGGGCCAGAAAACTATGCATGGGGGAAAAAATTCAAATGAATTACCAATAGTATCCTCAAAGGACTAAGAGAGAATATTGCACTCAAGAGATGAGAACAGGCTACTGCAACAAAAGAATTTTCAGAGAACAACAAGAAAATAGGAGAGAAATGAAAATTAGAGAACCAGCTCAGAAAGTCTAACATGAAAAATAGAAGTTTTCAGGAAGAAAGAAGAGAGAAAACAAAAGGAGAAGAAATCACCAAAGAAAGTGTTTTAATTTTAATGTTATGACATGGAAGAAATATTTGTATGTCATTTGAGATTGCCCTCCTCTTAGTATTTCTACAGAAAAACAAAAAACAAACCTAACTTTTTTTTTCTAAATGGCATGTGATGATGTTTTTGCCCAGAGAAAGTGAATTTTTTGTTGGAGGATGGTAAATAGAATTTTTCCAAAGGAAAGTTTAGCATAAAAAAGTACAAATAGGCCGCGCACGGTGGCTCACGCCTGTAATCCTAGCACTCTGGGAGGCCGAGGCGGTGGATCGCTCAAGGTCAGGAGTTTGAGACCAGCCTGAGCAAGAGCGAGACCCCGTCTCTACTAAAAATAGAAAGAAATTATCTGGCCAACTAAAATATATATAGAAAAAAATTAGCCAGGCATGGTGGCACATGCCTGTAGTCCCAGCTACTCGGGAGGCTGAGGCAGTAGGATCGCTTAAGCTCAGGAGTTTGAGGTTGCTGTGAGCTAGGCTGACGCCACGGCACTCACTCTAGCCTGGGCAACAAAGCAAGACTCTGTCTCAAAAAAAAAAAAAAAAAAAAAAAATTACAAATAATTTGACATGACTATCTTTTGTCATATGAGATTGTAAAGGCTGATAACACATCTCACTTTTTGGTTTTGCCTTTATACATATTGTTCAATGGCTGCCAGATAAGACTCATTAGATATCAAGAAAATGAAGTGTGCTCTTTTTACAAAGCATCCACATAAACCATGTTGAACTATGTAAATGAAAATGAAAGTATTGAAAAAGTTGCATGGATTACCCAGCCCAATACCCTTGACAAAAGCTTGTGGGAAAGTTTAATGGAGAGTTTGTCATTTTCTTTCTGATACCATTTATTTTTTATTTTTTACTTTTAGAGATGGAGTGTGGCTCTGTCACCCAGACTGGAGTGCAATTGCACAATTATAGCTCACTGTAACCTTGAACTTCTGGGTGGAAGCAATCCGCTCTACCCTGGCCTCCTGAGTAGCTAGGACTATGGGCACGTACCTCCACACATGACTAATTTTTTTGTTTTTATTTTTTGTAGAGACAGGGTCTTGCTATATTGCCCCGGCTGGTCTCAAACTTCTGGCCTCAAGCAGTCCTCCCACCTTGGCCTCCCAAAGTGTTGGGATTACAGGTGTGAGCCATCATGCCCAGCCTTCCGATATAATTTTTAGATTCAAAGGCTATCATCCTAATTCTTGAACTGTTAAAGAGCTCAGATTTTGGATTAACCAGAGTTTGGTTCACATATTGTCACTTCTACTTATAATCAGTGTGATCGCAGCCAGTTCACTTTGCCACTCCAAGGTCAGTTTCTTATCTGTAAGATGAAGATAACATTAGAATCCATTCATTCCTTAAATATTTATCGAACCTCTTTTATGTATCAAATACTTTACTAAGTACTAGGGATAAACTGGTAAATAAAATAGGCAAGTACCCTTTCCTTGTTGAGCCAACAATGTAATGAGGGAGGCAGAAGATAAACAATGATAGTAAACACATATTTTTTAAAAGCAAGATTAGAATATTTTCAGTGTTCTAGGCTTTTTAACAAATACTTTCATTTACCCTTACCAATGGTAAGCTTCTCTTTAAAATAGCATCATGTATGTATTGAATGCTTACCAAGTAACAAGAATTCGAGAGCATTATCTAAACTTGGCTCCTGCCTCTAAATATACGGAAGAACCCATTTCCCGCTCTCCCTACAGAAAACACCCAAAGACACAGCTATCTCTGGTGGATCTACAGTTGCAGTCTTGTGTGCCTTTCTAGCCCTTGGTGCTCGTGAACCTGTTCTGAGGACTGATGGATGGCTCTGGATGCCCTGTAAGCACCTGCTGTCAGCTTCTCTAGACTATAAACACTTTACATTTAGTGTGCTTCACTCGCAAACTAATATTTTCTCCTCTTCTTTTTAAATGATTATTTCCAAGAATGTGAGTAGAATCTTATTACAAGTTGAGTATCCCTAATCTGAAAATCCGAATCTGAAGTGCTCTAAAACCTGAAACTTTTTGAGCACTGACATGACCCTCAAAGGTCACGCTTATTGGAGCATTTCAGATTTCAGGTTTTCAGATTAAGAATGCCAGTGAGTATAATGCAAATATTCCAAAATCTGAAAAACTCCAAAATCTGAAACACTTCTTGTCCAAAGCATTTCAGATAAAGGTTACACTCAACCTGTGTCATATGTTCAGTCTGCTGCTCCAACTAGTGAAACATCTTACCTGTTGATCAGAAGTTTCTGCTGAAAACCTGAAGGATCTGAAGGGCTCAGTGACAAAGGAAATTTCAGTAGAAGATTGTACAGGAAAGTGGGAAGGATGTGGTTCTGGAATCTTTGTCATGGGCCCTCCTTCCTTTCCATTGAAAAATGTTGAGGAAAAAAACATGTAGCAATTTCTGTCACTCTTCCCCCCACTCTAACTCCCCTTTCTATAATTCTGTCTTAACTTGATTTTTCCTATTATTTTTTTTTTCTAAAATTTTGTGTAACTTACTGCAAAAAGGAGCTGTTAAAATGACCTTTGGCAGATGATGGATTGAGTAGTTCAGTCCTCTGCAAGGTTGTGAAGGGATCCAGCTGTCTCATATTACCATGCCTAAATGTGCATTTTCCAAGGTTGTCAGTCATCGGAGTGAATGTGAAACTGGCAGACACAGTGAAGTGTTGCCACTGAATGAGGCATTGTGGAGTTTGCTTTGTGCTCAGAGCTATCGGGAACAACCATGAGATTGACAAAACAAGTTGGAACAGGTGCTAGCAGTCCCAGCTAAGCATTTTATTATTTTGATGGATTTCAGATGGATTTTAATGTTATTTCAACAGCACATGCCCTTATCATGTATACATATAAATACACAGAATTTGGAATTTTAAAAAAACATTAAGTCAACAAAGTCTTGATATGAAGAATAAAGAAATAAAGAGAAGACGCAGTGGGCATTCTACAACCCATCTTCAGATGTTCGAAGGATTGTCAGTGGAGAAATGGTGCTGAATCTTCTGAAGCTAAAACAAAAACAAACCAAAAAAGCCCATGACTTTCTATTCAACATAAAGAAGAATTTTCTAATGGATAGATCCCTACACCCTTGCTACTCAATAGTGGAATCATTAGAGGTAAAAATGCCCGATCCCTGGAGACATTTCAGTAGGGACTGAATGACTTAGATTTTTTTTAGAAGAAATTCTTTGTAGAAAAAACAGGCATAAGATTAGACAATATGCAGTAATTCATTCATTCAGTCACTCAGCAGATATTTTTTGCATACCTACTATGTGGCAGGCCCGGTGTTAGTCCTGGGGACACTGCTGTGAACAAAACTGACAAAGTCCCTGCTTGCGTGGGCCTACATTTTAAAGAAGGGAGCCTGACAATTGTAACTTGTTAGACAGAAATAAACAGGATAACTGAGTGGCGTGGGGTCACTTTTGAGTTGAGATCTAAAAGATGGAACCAGTCTTCTAGTGACATCTGTCAACTCTGAAATTCTCTGAGTCTGTGATAATTTTGGGAACCACTACTGCTAACTTTGAGATATCCAATGGTAGAAACTGCTGCTTCTAGAATTCTATCAATACTCAAATCCGGTGACCTGGAATTGACTTTAAAAATCATCTTCAAGATCCCACAGACCCTATGACATTCTTTGGTTCTGAACTGTATAATGATAACTTTAACATCTTCTATAGCATTTATTTAGAAAATTCTTGTACGCGCCTTGTATTTAGAGACTAGAAATTTTTTTAACTAGAAAAGAGACCTTAGAACTTGTTAAATCAGACCATTCCTCTTACTAGTGAGGAAGCTGGGCTTCAGAGCAGAGAAGGAATGAGCCTGCATTTGCTGCACGCAGCTCGCGCTGTACAGAAGAGGACTGGAATCAAGGTCTTCTGAAGTGAAGTTTACTGCTCTTTCCTCTCTTCCAAGCTGTTGACATCCTCTTGCTAAATGTCATTCTAACAAGAAGGGTGACAACACTTTATATGTAGATAACACTTAACGCCCTTTGGTATTCATTATCTCATTTAAGCTTTTCCCCACTGTGATGGGAAATGCCTGAAAAATCAGTAATTTGAGGCATCAGAGATTTTTCCACCTTATGAGCATCAGAGCTCCCATTTTGCAAGTGAGGAAACTGATATCCAGAGAAATTAAAGGACTTTTCCAGAAAGGCTAAGTGACTATGCCAGGCAGCAGCAGTCAGGTGTCCCAATTCATGAATTAAATTCTTCTTCTTCCACTACAAGTAGATCAAGTAATTGAGAAAAAAAAAGAAGACATGAATGGTAAATATAAATGAGCAGGAAATTAGATAAAGGAAAGAGAGGTTTATTGTGGCTCCGCTGGTCAGTCAAGACTGCTTTCTACAGGATTACACCTTTTACTATCCCTGTAGCTGTTTCCATTTTACTGTATTTCAAAATGTGCCCATTGGGCTTCAGAAACCACGGCCTAGTTTGTTAAAAGAAACACAAGATTAACTCAATCTGTAATATGTCTACTACAACAGGAAGTGGGTAGGTGAGAATTACATCTGATCGGTAAATATTTATCCAGTACCTCCCTATGCTGACAGTGAGGGTATAAACTTTGCCCTCAGGGGCTCCTTGACCAGTGGGGAGACGGAGAAGTAAAAGTGCATTGCACCTAGTGCAAAACTCACATAGGACTGGGCAGATGAAAGTGAGGACTGACATCAGCGTCAGGAACGCATTTCAATTGTTAATTACTGCTTAATAAAGTACCCAAAATTAGTGGCTAAAAATAACAGCCATTTATTCACTTAGGATTTTGTGGGTCAGGAATCCTAGCAGGACTCAGCCATTCCTCATAGCGTCAAGGATCCCTCATGAGGTTGCACTTGGATAGTGGTTAAGAATGGAAGATCCAAGATGACTTCACTTGCATGTGTGGTGCCTTGGTGGGGATGGCCAGGAGAGACTGGGACTTTCCTCTCCTACATCTCTCTATCTCTCTCTCTTCCTCCCCTTCATGGCTACTTTAGGCTCCCTTTGTGGTGCCTTGTGTTCTAAGCTGTGGTGGCAAAAGCAGCAAATCCCTTAAAGCCCAACCTGAGAAATGACACAAGATTGCTCCTGCCATATTCTGTTGACCACAACATAGGCTCTTGATGAGGAAGTTACAAGGTCATATTGCAAAAGAACGTCTGGGATGGTAGATTCTGTTAAGGACATCTCTGGAAACGTAATATACCCCAGAAAGCTTCCTAGAAATGATGATGTCTAGACTACGTTTTGGTGAATGAGTTATATCTGGAGGACAGTGTTCCAACAGGAGCAGCAGCATATACGAAGACTAGAAATGTGAGAATGTCATCTGATTATGACTTTCTTGACTTTGAGATGTCTAGAAATAGAAGTGTAGATGATGTTGAGCTCAATAGAGTAGACCCCGGCACTGATATTTTCTCCAATACCCACAGCTGCATGACTCCAGATAGTGGTTTAGAGATGGAAGTCCCCAGAGCTAGGTCTCTAACAGACTGTTGTCATGGTTAAAGCTGCCTGCTGTCAGAGGACACAGGTCAGTATTACACAAACATATTAAAAAGATGTCATTCTTAATTCTTATTATGAGGATTCAAATGGCTATTGAAGTAAGTACATGAGATGGGTTTGGGGGCAGTTAACTCTAACTCTTTTCCCTTCTTGCAACCCTTTAGTCTTTAATAAGAAATAAGCCATCTAAATTCATTATAATGCTTAAATATGTGAAAGTGGTAGCTACTGACCATTCTAAGCAGTGATGCATAAGAAGGCCCTATCAGTTAAGACTGTCAAACCTTAATACTGAAGAGTTTATGTACTATGTTCATTAAGATAGTGTAGCAGGGAAACAACCAAACCATGTACCACCAGGTTGACCAGGCTCTAAGAGATATCACCATCAGGGTGATCATAATTTATCAGGATCAGGATTTATCATAATCAATAAATCTTATTATCAACCTACTGTAAAATACTATTTCTGATGTCATAGAGAACATAGAAGTTTATGATTTAGAGTTTGCCCTTAAACAAGTTAAAATTTATCAGGCATTGGAGACACAGGAAAATGTAGAGCACTAGGAACTATCATCAGGTAGGGTGTGATACTCTGCTTAGTGAATGGTATGGTCAAGGAGTGGTATGATTTTGGCCACAAAATTGTGGGTAGAGTCTTCTGAGACTAACTCCTGACAGAACTGGAGGAACATGAGGAACAATTTGAGCTAAGTCCTAAAAGGGTAAGTAGGTTAGAGTTCCAGCTACTCATCTGTTGCACCATCTCAGATTCCAGATAGGAAAACTATCCTCAGTATTGCATTTTGAGCTGTGCAAACATTTGAAAAACATTCATTTTTTATTAGAAAACTAAACTAGTTGCTTTCATCCATTGCAACTGAATTTTATTTCTCTTTTATTCAGAGTTTCTCACTGAATTTCCTTTCCATGCACAAAACACCATCCAAAAAGGCCTTTGCAGCTGTTTTTAAGTGACTTCTAAAGATTCAGGTATATACCCAGGTATTTTAATTAGCATTGCTGAGAGTAGAGCTACTGATGGAAATCAGCATGGAACAATTAGGGTGTCTGTAAAGCTACAAACGTGGGTCTTTTTAAATAGAGGGGGCTTTTTCCCCTTCTTTTTTTTATTTAGCAATTAGATACCTCATATATACTGTGGCCTGGTTGAAATTATATGTTGCATTTAAACACAATATCCATCCAAAAAGTTATTCAGCTAGGGTTTTTAGTCTAATGTAGAATAGACTGATATAAACACACACATATGCTTACACATACATAAGTGTATAACACACACACATACACACACTCTTTTTTAAGGAAGAAAAGAAAGTGATGCAAATGAAATGGCATTATGGAAGAGGAAGGACAATTACGTGTGTTGGGACAGCAAGGTTAGAAAGACCAAGCAACGTTTAAAGATTCAAAACAATAGCATTTAGCATGAAATCTACTTTTTATCATCCTTACCCAGCCATCAGAATGAAGAAAGACAGTGTCCAGCTGTAGCAGTAGTTTGGTAGCAGGAGAATTAGAAGTAAAGGTACTAGTGCCTGAGGGGTGGGTCATGAATTAATAATTGCTATGTGGCGGATGAGCCCCGTCAGAAGAGCTGAAAATGAGGAAGTTGCCTTGCAGAGCGCTATCAATCACTCAGTGACCATAACTTCCAGTAATTAGTGTATTTTATGGGCCTTTGCTTCAGTGGCTCGAAAGCACATATGCTCCAGTCACAGCTAAACTTTGCCGGAGTAATATTCCAGGATGATTTATCCTCCTGCTGCACTGGGATATAACCCTATATTAGGTGAAGATTGTGAACTAAGCTGCAATAAAGTGTAAGTTTAGGTACAGTTTGCCCAGGTTGAGACCTCAATGTATCATGCTTTTCAGCATTCATGGTTAGGCTACAGCAAGCAATCATTTTTAACAGTGAAACAAATAAAGCAGTTAAAGAAACAGCTTTAGGATATTGTACTTGTGAATTACTGTTGCCTTCTCCCCATTTAAGTGTCCACTGTAATAAGCCCATTTCTAATTAAAAAAAAACTTTATTAGAAACATTTATTTGTAATGGTGTCATCTCTCCATTACTATTAGCGATCTAGGACAGAATGCAAGGCCTTTTGAATGATAGAAAAGTGCTTGATTTATTTCTTTATGCTACTATGTTTGGGCTCCTTAAGTTAAAATGAATTTGCTTTATATCAGTGGGTTCTGGTGGTGATGAGTAGTTCTTTTTGAAATATTGGCACATGTTAAAGAGTATTCCTGATGGGAACCTCACATTTAGGCTCTTTCTACAGAAAGAAAAAAATGTTATGTACAGGTTCTCAGGAGTACTTGGCACTTTTCATACAGGCATAATGAATTATTTGCTGTGGTTTACCCACTGTACTAGAAGCCTTTGGGGTCTTTATACACAGCTTCCTTTACCAATGCCTAAACATCTGTAGAGCCCAATGTTCTTCCTAGTAATTTAACAAGCTTTGCCACCAACTTACAGTATGACCTTGGGCAAATTAATTATGCTTCTGGTACCTCCATTGGGCCATAATTCTGTTTGTGTTAAAGAAATCCTTTGAGTTTGTAAGAAAGTATTACCCGAAAATAAGGAAAAGATATACATGGTTCTATCGTATTCTCTTGAGAGAGAAATACTTCTACACCACTTTTAATGATGATGTCCTTGAATTTCCTTAAATAGACACCAGTGATAAGCTAATTTCACCAAGCAGAGATGAAAAGGTGTACACAGTTTGATGGCTTTCATTACATTTATTATCCCATCTTTAATTTGCCATGTATTATAATATCATACAAGTTAAACAATAATAGTAAAACAAATTGTCTTTAATTAAAGTGAATTAGGTTTTGATTTTAATATATTTGATGTAGTAAGAACTGATAATGTGGAGGGTCCCAAAGGTTATTAGGGCATATTTCTGTTGGGCCTGATGGTATTAGTAATAAACCTCTTCCTCGTAGTTGTAGACGTGAACAAATATGTCACTTCATCAGTCTCTGTTACTGGCACTTATGCCCCTCCACAGGGGTTGCAGATTCCACAAGTTATCAGCTAATGGCGTTATACATTAAAAATTGAAGCTTTCCTCACTCCGAGGCCTTTCAAGGCTTTGTTCTTAAGCCCCAGACACTTTGGAGTGCAGCTGCAAACTATAGGCAGAAGATTAAATTAATTTGTAACTCTTTTTTTTGGTCCTGCATTACTAAATCCTCCACATTTAATTGAAACCCTACTTCAAGACGCTTTGTGTTTCTGTGTTCTTTGTTGTCAGTTTAACCTCCAAAGCACTTTAACACTGGTAAATTGCTGTTATATCCTTTGGATTGTTTTTAAACCATTCAGTAAGAGAACAGTGAAATTGATATATGGGAAGAAAAGTAAAATCTTCGGTAGATTTTGAGGTATTTAATATTTATTATGGTTCTTCACCAGCATACTTTCAGATGATTTAAACTCTTTCTCTAGGACTGTGTAAATTGGTCTTGGGATGAAATCTCACCTAGGGAATTTTATGTAATCCAGTAGTTAAGTCTGATTTTTTAATGTTTCCCTGTGTCTGAATGTTCCAAAGTGGCTGCTGCATTTCTGTAAAATGAAGGTTTAACTGCAATGCACAATCTAAATGCAAAATCCTTAGATGGAAATTTAATTGTGTAAAATGTGCACAAGGTAATTAAGAACAAATTTTAGAACATTTCAGACTATAAAGTCTTCCTTCAGCTAGATCACTGGCTATATTGAAAATGCTTATTTTCAATTTGCAGTTATACTGAGAAACATAGAATATGTCTAAATTAAGAATAATAAAATCCAGTGCTCTTCAGCATAACTGTAAATTTAAAACTACTCCCACAACATTGTTGCTATTCTAAGGAGGGGACAGTCACCAAAAGTATGTCTTGAATTTGTCCTGTACTTGCTTTCTGACTCCAATGTTTATTTTCTCTTTATCATTTATGATTTCATGACAATAATTACTTTAATATCAACAAAAGACATTTTTGTTGCTTTGTAAATAAATATCTTCTAACTTTTGTTAAAATACTGATGTTTCTATCATGTGATTGGCAGTTGTTATCATGTCTCTTTATGCACAAAACCACAAATGTATTATTTAAATTATGAAATCCAACATATTCAAATGCTGCTAACTGAAAAGCATTTCATAGATTATTGTTGGGCAAATCAAAGATCAGTAAGGTCACACTAAGGAACAGTCCTAGCTTTACAGTAAGATGTCAGTGGTTTACTGTTATTCTAATATATTCCCAACTGGTAAACACTTTCAGGGCATTCTTTTTTCCCTTTTACATAATATATGTCCCACAACCTACAGCGTATTAGTTTGCTGAATCTTAAGTATTTGGAATTAAAATACGCTTTTTTGTTAACGTTAAATAGAATTCCTCATCTCTACCTCCACCCACCCCCCAAAATAAATAAAGCATTTCCCAATCTTTTACAATGTGAGCTGTTCCCCTCCTGGGAATGAAAAGGGTGTGAGAGTCTTTTGATGAATTGCTGGCGTTTATGTGCATCTACATTTTTCAATATACTTTTTTTCAAAATGACTTAAGCTGCCTATATTTAAATGTTTCTTTTGTAAAGATGATAAAGAGAGCAAAGATTTCTATTGGCTTAGCCCTAATCTGTTTGCTTTGTTGCGATTTTTTTTTTCCCTTTACTTTAACTGTTAACCTATTTATAAATCTAAATCTACATACAAAGGTCATTGGTTGGCTGAACTTAAACCATTTTACTCAGTAAATTTAATTAAGAAAATACAGTGCAACTCATAAGCAAATGAGTTTTTTCCTAGTTTTAAACCAAACCACCCTCTTGAGTGCTGATTGCCTTGCCCGACCCCTGGTGATACAGAAACAGGCAAAATTAAAAAGGACATTAAAGCTTCATTAAATCTGAAACACATTTAGTACAGTGACATATCTGCAGGCCATTTCAGAGAAGATTACATACTCTCTTTTGTAAGTTTCCTAATTTATAATACCTTGACAATAAAAACTGGGGAAATGCAAGTAGATTAATAGACCAGTAGGGGTAAAAGATACAGAATGGCCCCAGGTCCGTCTATCTCTGAAATATTCACTCAGAACGTACGTGCTTCCTCCTACCCATAAGAGTTCTGTGTTTATTTTGACTTTTGACAGCCTCATGAAGAACTTGTTTATTTTCTCTTTTTCATGAACTTGTTCTTCATGTAGCCATACCTGCTAAGAGCCCTTTTTCTTTTTTACCTCCTAATAGAACTTGATAAAAGGGTGCTAGGGTCTGGCTATATATTTCCTTCTACTTTTCCACAAGACAAATAGTGTGGAACATAAACACTGCAGCTGCATTAGACCTAGAAGGATAGAGACATATATAGAAAGCAGGTTCCTCTCCTGGGGCTTCAAAATGACTGTTTTCAGTGCCAGCCTAATAGTGTCACTGCCTCTTTTCACTGGCATAGGATTGGAGTCCTTGGTCCAATCCTGGAGAAGCCCAGTGATGATGCTCCATGAGAGAGAAAGTGATTGTCATGATGCTGTCGCAACGGTACATGCTGTTTAGGGTCAAGGAACCATTCTCTGTCCTCCACCTGCGAAGAGGTCAGACCTGCAAGATATCTTAGAAGCAGCTATGCCTCCCAGGGGCGTAGTTGATAGGTAGGACTGAGGTCCCATAGGGTGGCAGGAAATTATGCAGAAAGCGAAGCCAGACCCAAGAGTGATGAGTTCACCAGTTCAAGCACTGCCACTTGTTCCCAAGCACACTGATGCAGAGGTGCTTCCAGCTGACCAAACTGCACTAAATTTTCTCTCTGTTCTCTTTCGTGGTGATATCTTACAGAGCAAATGAATCACAACAGCCATCCTTGTTTGCCTTGTGCCAGTCATGAGAGAGAGGACCACGCAGATGACTGCACATTCCCAAATTGGCTGGAGCCTGGCCGCTCCATAGAATGATTATGATTTGAGACTTGGAGTCTTTGTGTTGAAATGTGAAGAATTCACATTTTTTGCTTTATCCCACTCTTTTGAAGCCATCCATTTATGACTGCTTAATTCGTTAAACTGTAAGAACCAATAGACAGTGTTGGCACCTGCCAGCTAGTTTAGATCTTGACTGGATGTATGGTGGGCAAGTTTCTTCTGCTTGTAAGCCATGTGGACAGAATTCTTCCATGGTGCCTAATGACATCTTCAACATGTACCTGAGTGAATGACACAACACCTGTAGAAGGATTTGAGATAGAACATTCTAAATGTTTTCTAGTAGTTTGTAAGCTGTTAGCTTTTTTAGGTGAGAGACACTCCTCTTGCTGGTTTTCTAACTCCAAATGGAATTAGCTGCAAAATTCATAATCTATAGAGCACTGTGATGATAGGCAACAGCTTTAGCTGCACTGTCACTACTTGTCAAGTCAGTACAGAATGGTGTAAATGCCTAGTCCACCCACCACAACAGACTGCTTTGACTCCTCCTGAATCAATGTGCACACTCTTGTCAGCCAGAAACACACTGTATTTTCAAAATGTAGGGCAAACCTAGAAGCCTGTATTGGGTAGGGGTCTGGTAGGGGCAGAGGATGGGAGAGCTGAGTCTCTCCCCTTCTGGATAATAGTACATGGACAACAAACATAATCACAGAAAACCCTGAAAGGGTTTCTCTTTCCTTCATACCATCTTGTGATGTTTTTGTTATTTATACCTGAAGGGATTAATGATATCTATCAAATGAAATGACGGTAGTATTTCTTGAATACCCATATACATGGTGTACATCTTATATACAAGATGTGAGTACAGAGTAATGAAATTTACTAGGTATTCCAAAACATTCTATACACACACACACACACACACACACACACGCGCGCGCGCGCGCACACACACATCCAAATGAGTGTTGGCCCTTTCAAAGTAGTCACTTTACAAGGTCATATGCCTTATTCCTGTTACATTGCTGTTGCTCAGACTGGTTTTAGAACTTTGAAAACCTCAGCACCTTCAAGTCTATCCTTAATAAAAGTAACAAAATATTTATTCTTTGTAGGTGGCTTGAATTTTGGTAATACCCATAGGCCATTCAAACATTAGTCTACAAATAATATACATGATCAACAAACTGAAAGGTATAATTTTAAATCCAAGATAAGATGCAGTTCTAATAAAATGACATAGGTGTTCTGTTACTTGAAATAATTCTAAATACAATTCCAGAAGAAGAGTTCAGAAATGTTTGAGCAGTGTGAGTATCTTTGAAATAAGTGCACAAGTTCTCAAGACCTAGAAAGGCAGTGTAATATGCTGGAAAGAGCACTAGATTAAGTCACAATTCTTGGGGTCAGATCCTAGGCTTCCACTTATTAACTGTGTGGGAACTACATCAGTGGGACTCTAGGATTCTAATCTACAAAGTGGATTGATGCTCTCTTAGGTCCCCGACAGCTTTAAAATCCCTAATACCAGCCTGAGCAACATGGCAAGATGGTATCTCTACAAAAATTTTAAAAATTAGCCAGCTGTGGCTACAGCATGTCAGTAGTCCTAGCTACTCAGGAGGCTGAGGCAGGAGGATTGCTTGAGCCCAGGAGTTCAGAGCTTCAGTGAGCTGTGATCCCAACACCATATTCCATCCTGGGCTACTGAGCAAGACCCTGTCTCTAAAAAAAAAAAAAAAAAAAAAAAATTCCCAACGTTGTGATTCTACTTTGAAAGTGGTTACAAATACATATAAAGGGTGTTAGGATTAAAGATGGGCCACATTATGAAGCTGCAAAATTTTGCCATTTTCTTTAAAGTTATGATGTGTTTTGTTAAATTTTATCTTATTACTTTGTATCACGCCTGTTCCTGGTTGAATCATTTTACTTTTATAGATAAGGATCCCAAAACCAAACTTTAGTTACCTGTGCAGAAACACAGAGCAGTTTACAAATCAAGCTAACCTGGAAGCTCTAGGGATTCACTTTCCCAATGTCAGACTTAGAGCTACAGTTCTGACTTCACAGTCTTGAAATGGCCATTTTCCCACTGATGTTAGCTCTCTTCTTCTAACTATAGATAGAAAATGGGTGAAAAAACTAAACAAGTGGATGAAAATAATGGCACAATTTTCAGTTTCATAATATGGTCCCTTCCGCGCTTCCTACAACCTTTCATTTATGCTTGTAACTGAAAACTCTACAGAGCTGTGGGCAAGGAACAATTAGATGTTCCCCTTTTACAAGAGGAAAAAAGCCACCAGAGTTTTACATCTCTGTCTAGAAGAAACTGTCATACACATGTAAATGTGAATAATGCCCGCAGAGCTGAGAATATTGCTAAGAGAAACCACATAAGGGTAATATTAAGTTATTAAAATTAGAATGTTTTGTCAGGACTGCAACATTGTCCATTGAAAATGTCCATTCTAAATACAGCTCTTAATGTAATTACAGCAATAATTTAGTTCATGCATTGGAGATTGTGAGCTTTTTTATATTTGCTAGATGGAATTCTGAAATTTAGTACTTGTCTGTCTTAAGGAGATCTGCCCTGCATGCAAATCTATAACTAGACAAATATTATTTCCTTTCCCAGCTTGCTCTTGGGAGGTTTCCATATCCTCAGGTAAGATTGTTCATTACTGCCGTTTGCCACTGTGACATTCATTCCTATGTATGAAGGTGCAGGGAGCAATTGTGAACATTTGAGCCACATACAAATAAATCTGTCCTGTTAAATTGAAAAGTGATATCTTAAAGGAGTTGTTTAGAAGTCTCTATTGATTTTTGATTTTTTTAAACTCTTGATGTTTTTTTCCCCCTTTGTTAAAGGTTGAAAGCGATCATCGTGCTCTTCCTTTGTGTGACATTTGAGATGTTTTTTCTTTTCCTGGTCCAGTACTTTGTACTCATATTGAGGTTGGAAGAGATACTCAGCCTTTTCTTGATATACTTTTTTGAGCTTTTGGATTCAATTAAAATTATTTGAGTTAAAGGATTAAAATGAAGGGTGAGAGTATCTAATCTAGGTCATTATTTTTGCTAGGCAAATAATGGGCCCCTAATTTTATATGAGTGTGATTTTTAATATATTCTTTTTAAAGATTTTGCTCCTTCCTATCCACATTTCTAAGACAAATACTGGCATTATACTGGCATTATGCTAGCATTGCTGACTCTAATATTTATAATATTTATAATTTCTTTAAGATTTTTATTATAGAAGGGTGCTAGCACTTAAAATGTAAAGCTGTTTTGTGGTTTGAAAATGATTCCCCAGTGTGTGTGGGGAAATAAGTGAAATGTCTAGAGGGATGAAAAATGAATGGTTTGACTGTTTTCCTCTGGTTGATTCTCACTGTTTTTCTGGCATCTTGGTCTGTACAGGCCAAAGTGCCTGGAGGCATGTCTGATTTAAAGGTGGTGTTGGTCTCTGCTCTTTAAGCATCTATTAACTTGCTATTATTATGCAAATAAGTGTTGTATTACACATACTAATTTATGCATGGTTAGATTATGCAGATGCATCACAAACATGGTTATTGAATAATAGGATGGGGCTCATTCTCCCTACCATCTTTATAAGCGGTTTTAAGCAAATTCTCCTGGTACCCATGTGGACATTTAAAGACTCTTCACTCACTAAAATGTCTCTTTCGTATTCTTTTTTTCCATAGTTAAAGCTATCAGATAAGGTTAGGTTCAAGAGTGTTAGTCTCACTTTTCAAATTTGTAGACTTCTTTGTTTAAACATAGTCTTTTTCTTAAAGACGAAATCTAAAATGTAATTGCTTGGCATGCATGCTAGCATTTGTAAGATTTTAGCATATACAGCCTTGCTGCTTAGCTCTAGGTAGCCCATCAAATTAAAACCACATTTTCAGGATTTATAGCTCATTAGAATATTTATCTTGGTAAGCCTTTTATTCTGTCAGTAATTTTTAAACAATTCACTGTTTGGCCAATTTATACAATCCCCTAAAATTTTGAAAATGAACAGAATAAGCCCTATACAATATATCTATCAAACAAGTCTTTGTAGAAAACTTGTAAGCCAATTAATAAAAATTCCAAAGATTGAAAATGTAGCTATATTCTTGAGATTCCTAATGTCTAGAGTAATTAATCAGTGAGATTTGGTAAGTGATGAGTCTAAGAAATGGATTGCCGTCGCATTTCACTAATGAAGCACATGAAGGCTGTGGTCAAATTTGGGAAGATGCTAATACCTTTGCAGTGTTGTTTTCCTGGATGTCTAAAGTGTATGTTTATTTAATCAGTCAAAGTTGGAAAATTCTAATACTATGCTGAACTCCCCAGTTAGCAATAACCTTTATGCCAGAGTAGAGGAAAAAACTGTATTCATTGAATCATGAGAGAATGTTGTCACCAAATTGGTACTTTTACCTCAAATAAAAGAAACAGCTTTGATGCCATCAGACCTATTTCCCAGGTCTTTCAACAGAAGTTTGGATGTTTCATTGCTAGAATCAGTAATGACTTTTGGTGGAGTTGGTATTTACTTTACAGACTTTGTACTGTAGAATGAAGGTTGGGAAAGGATATTTTATAAATGCCTTTCCTGTTCCTTCCTTTTGCCCTCAAATAAAGCACATGCAGAAGAAAAATGTATGTTTTTATAATATTACAGAGACTGGATTATGAAATAACACCTTCTCTTTGGCCCGTATTATCTCATTTGAACTCATAGCCACTCTGTGAGATAGCCTACCCTCATAAATTGGGCAAAACATGGCTGATTTGCTCACTGTTGAACTGCAGCTGGTTTGGTTTCATTGAATCCCAAGTGGAGTAGGCAGGAGTGAATCATAGATTCTCAGGGTTGGAAGGGGTCATAGATAACACTGAGTCAAACTTCTCTACAATGTCTCTGAAAAACAAACATCCACACTGCTTGAACACCTCTAGTAATAGGAAACTCACTGCTTCACAGAGCAGCCATAGGGTCAAAGCTATGTTCTATTTACCAAACTGAGGACTACCTCACCCTAATTATCATCCACCAGTCTGATCCTTGAACACATGAAAGCCTTTCATATATCCCTAAGATCACATTGTTTTGAATCCCTGTGTACTCAGGGCTAGGAACAGTGCCAGGGAATTGGTGCTATGAACTCAAAGTCAGATCAGGACACCAGATTTAAGAGTGGCCTATTGGAAAGAGCTCTGGACCAGGAGCCAGAAGATTAGAATTAGAACCCAGCTCTACCACCAGAACACCACAGACCTTCATTCTTGCTTTGTAACTCCTTGAGGCCTCGGTTTCCTCATCTCTAAAATGAGGATCCTGATACCTGCCTTTCCTGTCTGATTAGAGGAGGCATGCTGATCAAATGAGATTATCAACGTGAAACTACTTAGAAAAGTACCAAGGGCCATCCTGCTGGCCCTAATGTTGGGCTGCAGTACAAAACAGAATTTCCAACTGTCAACTGAAGGTTGCAGAGGAATGCTCTTAGCAACCTGCCAGCCACAACTGGAACAGAGCACAAAATGAGCAGAGGGTAAAGCTGGGAGGAGGGGCCAGCTTCAAGACTCGTCCTTCCCCAGCTCAGCATCAGTGCTGCTGACAACAACGTCATTAGCAGCCCCTCTTTCTGATAGTGACACAGTGTGTACCCAGTTGGGGCACAGATGGGGGAGGGGTGTTGGGAGGATATTAGGGAGAGTCAGTGGCCTGGGACCAACATAAATGTTAAAGGGCTGGGTTTTTGTTGAGATAATCTTTGTCGAGATGATCATTCTATATGAATTTCATTGTTTTGTGGGTCAGATGTTTGTTATTTGAAAGCACTATCTGTTTTAGTTTCCTTTAGGCCTTAAGCTTGAATAGCCTCATTGGCATGCAGTTTAGGAGTCTATAGGAAAAAGGGTTAGGAGCCAGTATAAATGCATAGTCATCTTACTATGACTTATAAGAAGAAGAACAGTGGTGTCTTGGAGTCATCTAGCACTTTTCCCACATACAGCTCCAGAGCACTTTTTTTAAATCTGACTGAGGCTGTACAACCCACCTATAGGGACTATTATTTCCAGCCTCCAGATGAACAGACTGAGGCTCAGAGACGTCAGGCACCTTGCCTTAGGCTGGAATGGATACAGTTGGGTCTGAACCTGCAGGCAATTAAACCAAATGAGTGGCTCTGTGACCTCTTAATTTGGTTGGCTCTTCATACCCCTGCTCTCCTTCCCACTAAGCCCCACCAACCCCTTCTCCTAGTTTGCCTTCTCTGCCCTAGGGAGACCTCTTGTATAGTTGGGAAATGCTTAGCATTGGAGGGTTGTGCTGTTGTAGATGATGACAAGACCATTCCCTAGAGCCCTTTTGCTTTTCTTAACGTGTGTGTTTTAGCAGAGTGACAGGGGATCCAGAGGATCCCAGTGCCATTAAATTCTAGGTGGCTGGGAAGTATATTCTGCAATAGGAAAATGAAATATTGCATTTTTAAACATCTTGCAAACAGTGCCTCAATTTCTTGAATAATTTGCTTTAATAGTAATCTGGAAAGATACGCAGGTCTGGACAAGGACTGGAGCTCTGTATAGTTAATCATGTAGATTCAAATTCAGTTGACTTAAAAAACATGACGGTGGGCAATGATTTGTTTAATGACACCATAATTTAGGAGAAATGAAAAGGATTGCCTGCTAAAAAATTGTCATCCTTCATTCAAACTTTACAACAGTGCCCTGCATTAGGATGATAGTAAATCCATTAAGGAGACTTCTCAGGGGATGCATCAGCTCTGGCATTGGGAAATTTGGTAAGCAAGATGCCACAGGAAAGTGAAGATAATACAAACACAAATGTATTTAAAGTACTTTTGCATGTATAAAAATATTGTTCTTCTTTTGGCTACAATTCCTGATCTTGGTTAATAAATTACATCAAAATGACCTGAAGTTAAAAAAGGGAAAAAATCTGAGCAAATAATGCCCCTGGTATTGTAAAGCTTTGAATGTTTTCACACCCCATTAATTTATTACTTCTCTTTCTTCATCTTTAAATTTCATTTTTTTTTTTCAAAAATTCCGGCTCCCCGCTGCTGCAGTGATTTTCATCTTGTTGTTAATTTTCCCTGCTCCATATGGAGCTCCAGACATTTCACCTGGAGGCTGTACTAGATTTTGCTGTAGTGATCGTACTTCCGGAGGCCAAAACTGTCATTTAGGGTTCCTGGTGCATCTGTCTGCGCCAGGCTTTTCACTGGCATGGGAGAGTGTGAATAACAAATTGGATGCACCTGAGATTCGGATGATTAGTGTGTTTTGTGAATCTCCACGACTTGTAAGCAGATAGCTCTGGGGGAAGGGGGGAGCTGAACAGCGACTGTGGGTGAATCTGTACTCACACCTTACATTTGGGGCTTTGCAAGGGAAGTGCAAACATCCTAGGCAGTCTGAGTGCAGAGAGAGTAACAAATATTTCATCCTGCCTTGTCATTGATTAGAAAAGAGCCTTTAATTTCATTTCACCCCATGTTGTGATTAATTTGCATTCTTTGTCAGAAGTTAATGGAGTTTTTTATGGTTCACTCTGAAATCCTTGAAGACATCAGACTTGATCTGATGTTTATACAACCGCCAGCGGAATTTTTTCATTTGATTGATGGCAAGCTTGATGTTATTCCAAACGGCTTTTTAAGCTGTTTTTAAGAATTATTTGAATAAAATGCAAGCAAGATATTGTTGTAACGACAAGATTATCTGTTAAAAATCTGTTTCAAATAAAGAAGATGATAAGTAGTAAAAAAGGATCAAAAAGATAAGAGAAACAGTGAATAGTGATGTTATTTGTTAAAAACACATAAGAATAGCATTCAAATAAATTATTGCAGTATATAGAGATCACTTTATTGAAAAAAAATACCATCATCTGACCAAATATAATAATTAAGGCTAAGGAAAAAGGAAAATCTGAATCTTTGGAATTTGAAACTTTTACTACCAATTGGCTAATTCTCATTTATTCTGCCAGCTTTTGCCACCAGTGTACAAAATAGAGATCTACTGTTCTTAACTCAAGGAGACAGGAGTGTCAGGTCTGCTAGCTGAACAAAATGATGACATATTACTTGTCTCTATAAAGAGGCATTCTTAAATCCCAATACAAGTTAAACATAGGTAGATAATAGAGGGTTTTAAGTGAAAAATGTTCACTCTTTGTGGTGTAACAACTGGCCTTTTCTACAAGATAGTACAGAAATAAAAATATCCTGTTGTTAAGACCGATACCCTACTCATTCATGGATAAGAGAAATGTGTGTTCACCCCTATACACTATATATCAAAGTATGAGAGGAGCTCTAGGTGGCATTTGCTTCAGAACCCCCTACTACTAACCAAGGAAATATGTTTTGCAAATGTTTTTTGATTATGGATACCATTCATTTGATTTGGGGGTTTGCCTTGCTTCAGCAGGTTCTTGCTTCTGTGTGATTGTTGCTAGTGAAACTTACTCATAGGTCAAAAAGCTACTTATCTGAGTACTTTCATTTAAAACAGAATAATTTATTTGCTGTATCTGAAAGTTTGCTAAATAATTGGGTGGTTTTAATTGAAGTTACTGCTTTCTGATCCTTGTATTAACATGATCTAAGGTCCTTTTTATTATATGCAATCCATATTATTGACCAAATTTGCCCTGTTTTCATTTAAATGTAAGCAGCTTGTCAAGGAGAAAATATTTGTTTAACTTGGCTTGGAAACCTGCTATTTTAATGTGCTTTGCTTTGTTTTTTTCAATTGGCAGACTGTCTTTTAAACATTTATTTTGTGGTAATAAATTGTGCTCTGGGTAGAGTATTTGTTTCATAATAGAGTAGAAAGCATATGTTCTAAAAACTATTTAAAAACATTAAACACTTTTCAAATGCTAATGTTGAAATACTAGAGTTTTTACATTTAATTTTGTTTGTTGTTTTAAAAGTCTTTGGTATATTGTTACTAATCCTGAAGTTGATTGTTTAATGTTGTTTTATATTCTATGTTAAATTCAGACCATAGTTATTATTATTTATATATAGTGATCATACCTGGAATTGCAAAATACCTAAAAAGTTTGCCCTTTTTGAAAAGAAGTATTTAGAATCTATCCTTTGTTGTATAAACTTTTCAAAGTTTAGAACATCAAGGATTTAAGTAAATTTTATCCAATTTTTGTATAAGGTCTCTAATCAAAGAAAAAAAGCAGTAGGTAATTACCCCAAACTTTACTCTTCTTTAACTGGCAAGAATTTAAAGGAACAATATATATGCAATTTTTTCCCCAGATTTCTAACCTGTGTGTTTTAATTCATTGTTTATTTTTGTCCTCACTATTTAGGATATAGGCATTTAAAATATCCTTATATTTCAAGCCATAAAATCAGATTTATGTTCCATAAAATGCAGAGATGAAATTTAAGTGACATGAAGATGTTCACTTATACACATTTGCTTCTTCCCAGGAATTTTTTAATTGCAATTGTCAAATTCTTCTCCCAATATCCATCAAATACTTATAATTTTATTTGCTTAGGCTATGCCAAAGACAGGAAGTAGGTTCCTAGCATGTCCTAGTATACAGAAATGAAAGAGAAATCATCCCCAATGTATGGGTAGAAATGTGAAATGTTCCGTTAAAGATAAATTACTTGTTAATACTTCAGTTGAGGTATGTGTACTTAGCCAGTTATGTTAGAGATTGCTGTCTTGTTTTAAAGTACTAACCTCATGTTGGTTTGGTTTTATAGCACCTTCTAAACTATTGTATGACATACATCTCAATTTATTTCAACATTTATTTGTCATTGAGCACCTACTCTGTGCCAAGCACTAGCAACACAAAAATGAAACAGATGCGGTCCGTGTTCTCAAAGAGTCTAGTCCAGAAGGGGGAAAAAACATAAAACAAAAAAAATGGCAGTTGATGCAGAAGGATCCCTCTGGGAGGTGGGACACTCTGGCCTGGAGAGGAAAAGAATGTGGTCAGCTAACATTAGGAAGCCAACAAGTTTTCACAGAATAGAGAGATGATGCTTGAGCTGAGGCTTGGAGGCTAGAAAGATGGGAAAGGATGTTCTAGGCACTAAAGTCAAAAGGAGATTCATCTGGTAAAAGATAAAGGCCTAAAACAGCATATTGTATTTGGTACCCTTCTAGTACTTTAACTGAATTCTAGTATTATTACGATCACTTCCCTAACAGTTTAGCAGTTCCCCTAGATAACTTTGAAAGCAATACCTGAGGGAAATAGAAGGGGGAGGGAAACGGAAGGGGGAGGGAGGAGTGGTAGAGGAGGGAGGTGGTATGTCAGGATGGAGATGACAAGTGTAGCAGGGCACAGATAAAGAAATTGGGTTTGAGGATTTTGTGAATCCCTTTGAGATGACCGGGAACCAATCTAAGATTGGAAGTCATTAAGATCTCTGCCCCTGAGGGCAATTGGCACATGCCTCTAGGGGGTTCCCTGCCACCCTCTATGAATTTGACTTGGAACATCATAGGACATTTTCTAGACTACTGGGGAGGAATTGTCATGATCAAATGAGAGCACTGTGAAAAATATAAGGTGGTGAACAAGAGCAAGGTAATAGTAGTATTATTTATATTTCCAGAAAGTACTTTAGGGATTTACCAGTGTAACTCTGAAAATATATGACCATGTCTCATGCCAGGTAGGACTAAAATGAATTACTTTTCTGATCCCACAAGAGCCTTCCTTTGTAGTCTTTCTTTTTTGAGTTATAATTTATCATTCACAATTACCATCATATGTAGAATTATATACAGAACCCAGTCATTTTTAGTTCGGTAACTGGGGACTATGATTTTTTCACAATTTTTAAATAATCAGTTTAGCCGAGAAATAGAATTGAAGGTTAAAGTAATAAACTTAATATCCAATCTGGCTTTCAGGTGGTGGCTTTGCCGTCATCTCTCCCCCTTAGGCTCTGTGGTCCAGGAGGCCTTCCACTTTCCCCTCTTTGGTTTTATTGGTGCAGTCTGTTACTTTGTGGAATCAGAATTTCAGGATTTGAAGAGATCTTACAATGATCTAGTCCAACTCTTATTTTAAAGAGGAAATGGGAGCCCACTGCCATTAAATGACTCGCTTATGATTACCAAGTATTCAGCAACGGGGTCAGACTGGCTCCCACTCCCAGTGCAGTGGTCTTTTCACTCTAGAGGGATGTTGGGGAGGGAAAGTGAGATAAGGCACCCAGAGGTTTTGAGCCTAAATGGCCGTCCTTATTTTACACACCCATCCACTCAAGTACTGCCTCCAACTGGTGTGTCTGCAGAGATGGAAATTACTGTCCCACGATGCTCTATGCCTGCCAGGTAATTGCTGACTAGATATGGATCCCTGGGGGGAAAGTGGTCCTCAACAGCAGTAGTAGCAGCAGCAACAGACAAAGACATCAACTTTTATTATACTCCAGTGTTTTACTTATCACCATTCAGTATAGAAAACTTGGGTAGATTTGGGGCTAGGGGCTCATTGGCATCCAAGTTAAAAAGGGGACAGACCTGGCCGAGCTTTGTTTGAGCACAGATTACTTTTTAGATGTTTAACAGTTTTGGATTAATGCCTGGGGCATTTGGGAATTCTTCCTCAACTAAAATGTTAATGATGCTAAGAACCCAACCCTCTTTAGTGCCAATAAAACAGACAAGCTAAGTTCATTGAAAAATCAATGAGTTGCCTAAAAGGAGCAAAGAGCTGATTCAATTTAGGACTGGAGATTGCCAGGACACACCAGGTAGAAAGAGGGTCCTAGGGACTGCTTAGGAGGCAGGAAAGGAGGCACTTGTCTGTTTATGCACAGATCCAAGGTGTCATCTCCAAGGAATTGTGGGAAACCAAGGTAGCCAATTAGAAGCAAGTGTGGACTCTGTTAGGTTGTACACTGTCATGGTCTGCAGATGGGGAGGTCTCCCATCTGGGGGTCTCCGCCCTGGGGAGAAGGAAAGAATAGCTGGATAATGGAATAGTCTTTTGAGAGAAGGAGCTGTTGGCCTGTAGGCTCATAGGAGGAAAGACCAAAGGGGGATAAAGAAGCTCATCTTGTTTTGTTTTCTGTTCAGAAACAGGTAGCAGAGAGCACCCTTCTGGGCATGAGGAGACCTTGACTGTAAGCCTGGTTGGTAAAATACTGTAAACAAAAGAAAGTTCCTGGCCAAAGACCTCCTTCCAACCCCAGCTTTTTGGACGGCCCTATGCCTTCTTGGTAACCAGGCAGCTGGAAACACTCAGTGACTCAGGGCAGAAGGGATGGGAGACAGCAAATGACACACCCAACAAGTGACAAATTAAGTCACTGACAATGTATGGTTTCCACCCAAACACACGCACACAGCTAACCTGAGTTCTGGTCCTGACCTTTCTTTTCAGACCTTAGTCTCCTCACCTGGAAAATGATGGAGGTACCTTAGGTTAGTGATTTGCATGATTATGGGAAGACTCCCATCACAGGGGAGATGGGTATCCACCCACACATATCCACACGTGTGTGCACACAACCACAAGAGCAGCTCTGCTTCTATCTGGTAATTTTTTCAATGCGTCTAAGTAATATCTTATTTGAACCAAGGGTTATTTGGTAAACAGAGTATGAGAAATGCTGGACTAGATATTTCTATGGTCTGCTTTCATCTTGTATCAGGACCTTCTTCTTTTTTTTTTTTTTTTTTTTTTTTTGAGACAGAGTCTCACTCTGTTGCCCAGGCTAGCGTGAGTGCCGTGGCGTCAGCCTAGCTCACAGCAACCTCAAACTCCTGGGCTCAAGCGATCCTCCTGCCTCAGCCTCCCGAGTAGCTGGGACTACAGGCATGCACCACCATGCCCGGCTAGTTTTTTCTATATATATTTAGCTGTCTATATAATTTCTTTCTATTTTTAGTAGAGATGGGGTCTCACTCTTGCTCAGGCTGGTCTCGAACTCCTGAGCTCAAACGATCCGCCCACCTCGGCCTCCCAGAGTGCTAGGATTACAGGCGTGAGCCACTGCGCCCGGCCAGGACCTTCTTCTTTTCCACACCTAGCCATCTTTCTCATCACCATCTCCCCCTGAGTACTCCCTAGGAGTTTATTGAAACCTCATTTTACTTATATCAAAATATGGCAGATGTGAACTAAAACTCTGAAACAAAAGTCAAACTTTGTCTAGTTCGTTTTTTGTATATATATAGAGAGAGAGAGACTCACAGCCAAGAATAGTTCATTCTTGATCCATGACTTCTTTTCTTTAATTCTATTTTAAATTTCATTTACAGTCAAGCCAGTAAGACACATGTTAATTAACAAGATTATGTGTGACTACATTTCAAGATTCTTTCCTTTCTTATCCCATATGAACACGTATTGGCTGCAATTGCAGCTGATCTCAAAATCTCAGCAGGCCACACAATGTTGTCAAATATATCATGGTTTGGGGGGGAAAAAAAAACAGTAGTATGTGAAGCCGAAGCCAATGAAGCAACCTTTCGCGCAATGCCAAGAAACATCACCTTGGGGTGGGGGCAGGGGGGAAGGCTATCTTAGAAATCTGTTAGAGCCTTGAGGGAAGAAAGCAAAACTCCAGAGAATTATATTTTGTTCAAATGCTGAGTGACATTTAGAGGAGAGTACAAGCCCTATGCTTAAATCTTAGCCCTGCCACTAAGTTTTGGGGACCTTAAATAAGTCACTCGTTTTTGTGGACTGGCAGTTGTATCTTATCCGTCTTTTGGGTCCTAGAGTCTAGTACAGTGCCTGGCATAGAGTAAGTACTTGATAAACATATATGAAATCTATGACATCATTTTTTAGCCGAAGTTTATTTTTCACATGTTGGCAGAGCAAATTTTGCAATCAGAAGGAACCAAGAGCACATATGCTGAGGTTCTAAATTAATTGTTTTGTCCCCTTTCTTTCTTTCTGTATCCCATCCTTGCACTCTACCCTGCCAGCATTAATACCTAAGGATATGCACTTCTGAGGAGGTGTGATAGTTGTCTTCAGACATTTGAGGGTTCTCAGGTCAGAGAAGATGTGGATTTGCACTGTCAGGAGGATACAACTGGGGCAAGGGAGGGAAGGGACAGTCAGAAGACAGTAAGCGCCCCATCACCAGATGGATTCAGATTCAGACAGAAGCCCCATCAGCAGCAGTGCAATGAAGGAGGGATTCAAGGATCAGATCTGGGTGGGGAGCCAGATTGGATTTAAAAATCTTTAAAATCCTTTCAGACCTCAAGACTCTGTGATTCTCCTTCAGTGCCGGTCAGGCCTCTCCTCAGCCAAACAAACAAAAGAGGAGAAGCAGCAGATAGAAACTTCTTCAGCCTGGCCCAGGTTCTGTAATTGGTTTAATCATCCACACATTTTGACTCTCAAGTACTATGTCAGTATGAAACAGAAGAGTACAGGAAAAAAGTGTTTCTTTTTCAGCCCTGCAAGATTAATCTACTTCTCTATTTTCTGTCAGTTGAGCTAACTGTGTGATACGGCTATCAAAAAAGTGAATGCACTTTTAGCTTCCATGAGTTTCTGCTATATGGTGTGTATAGTTCCCAGAACAAGGTGATGTAAAGCCAGTCAGTCCAAGGTCTGTGTTCAGGTGTGGGCATCACACTTTATGAGGAATGTAGAAATATGGAAGCAAATTCAGAGAAAGGTGACTGCAATGGTGGGGAATGTGAAATCATGCTTGGATCCCTCAGACAGCTTTCAGGCTGAGAAAACTCAACTCAAAGGGACCTTAACCGTAAGGGGAAATTATTGAATTGCATGACTGAGAAGCCTAGTCTTGCTGGTGTTAGGTAGAACTTGGTCCAGCAAGTCACCTGGGGCTCTCGGCTTAGTATGCTTCTCCTTCACAGACCAAGAATGACTGTTGAGGCCGGGCACAGTGGCTCACGCCTGTAATCCTAGCACTCTGGGAGGCTGAGGCAGGTGGATTGTTTGAGCTCAGGAGTTCGAGACCAGCCTGAGCAAGAGCGAGACCCCGTCTCTACTAAAAATAGAAAGAAATTATATGGACAGCTAATAAGTATATAGAGAAAAATTAGCCGGGCATGGTGGTGCATGCCTATAGTCCCAGCTACTTGGGAGGCTGAGGCAGGAGGATCGCTTGAACCCAGGAGTTTGAGGTTGCTGTGAGCTAGGCTGATGCCACGGCACTCTAGCCCGGGCAACAGAGTGAGAGAGACTCTGTCTCAAAAAAAAAAGAAAAAAAAAAAAAGAATGGCTGTTGAGGTTCCTGGAGCAACCGGTGTCCTGCCTGAGAGGGGAAGAGCGGGTCCCTCTTCCCCACAGACATCCAAAGGCCGTGGACTTCAGTTGATTGGACCAGTTTAACTCCCTGTGACCAGGGGATTTAAATGGTGCTAATTTAGGCCTGAAGCATGTGCCACACCCTAGAACAGGGCCTTGCCGGGGGGGGGGGGGGGGGGGGGGGGGGGGGGGGGGGGGGGGGGCCGACATTGTTAGTACCAGAGGGGAGGAGGATAGAAGGCCATCAAAAGAGCTGATCATAAGGAAGAAAACAGGGATGTTTATTCAGGAAGGAAAACATTATGGAGACATGACCGCTATCTTCAAATGTGTAAAGAGCTGTCATTAGACTTATTTGCCATAGCTCCACATCATGGGCATATCTTACAGGAAGACATATTTGGACTCAAAATAAGAAAGAACTTTCTAACAATTTAAGTTGTCCAAAATAGAATCATTGGAATCTCATCATTGAAAGTCTTCTAGCAAAGACAGAATATCTATCTCTTTGGGATATTATAAAGTGAATTTCTACACTGGGCAAAGAACTGGACTAGGTACCTTCCAACATCATTCTAGATTCTACAGTATGTGGAGAATGTAAGCTAACAGAGATGCAAATTAAATGATAGTGCCAGAAAAACACTTTCAGAAATTTTGAAACATTAAAATTTTGTTGTAGCAGATTTATTTGACCATAAAGAGCGGCGTAGTCAACAGGCCTTTCTCAGAAAAAGCAACAATCCCCCCGCCCCCGCCACTTCTCCTGCCTCTACACACAGCTAATGTTCTTAAACTGATTCTGAAATAAGGCCACCCTTTTGGGGGACAAAGAAAGGAGAAAATTTTAATACAGCAAACGTCTAAAATCTTCCTTGAAAGGAAGGTGCTTAACGGTCTCCTTGGCCAGACCTTGTGCCATTAGGGAAAAGCTTAATTTTGTAATTCACACTGATCATTTTAAGTTATGGTTCTGAGCCTCTGCTTTTCTCACAAAATTCACATCTAAAAATTAAAATGTTCATTTACCCAGAGGAGGATTTACTATGGCTCCTATACACTTATGTGGGATGGGACGTGAGCCATGTCAATTTTAAATATACAGAGATAAAAGAGTATGGACTGGCAACCAGTTTTTTTTTTTCCTGCTCACCTACTGGCAGACCTAGCAAATGAATAATGTTGCACCATATCTTGATGCTCCAGCTGTTGTATTTTGTGTGAAAATGCATTGTCCTTGATACTCAGGAAGCAGTGAGAGCCAAGTGATCTAATTTATGGCCATGGTGATTTTCTGTCTGGTCCCATCTGAGCTATACTCTTCTTTAGGCATCTTAGAGCCTTTTTATCCCACCCACTGTTTGCTAAATTCTGAGATATCTAGTTTTCACTTTTCAAAACTGGTCACTCCTGAGCATAGCATCTCAGCTGGAGTCTAAGATAGGGGCCCGGAGGAAGGTGCCAGTGAGTTGATCTTAGACTGTGGGAATCATAGTGACTTTCTTTTAACCTATCGAGTAGCTGCCTGCAAAATCCTCTTATGACTTCTTTTTAGGCTCTTTGAAGATATACTAATAGACCCACTGGCATGATAAGAACTTGAACAAGGACAGATGCTAAAGAACAGGAGAGATAGTCTGGAACAAATGAATTAATACATGTTCATCCTATATTATTAGAAATAATATATATTATCCATTTATTGTGTCTCCTAATGCAGTCAGTATCTAAAAATACTAGTTTGCCAAAATTCCCATTTGTAGTTAGCCAGGGAAAATTTTGTTCTATTCTTCTTTTTTAAAAAAACAGTTGCTTGGGAACTCTTTTTTTAAGTTAGTGGTACAAGGCAATGTATATAAAGCTTGTCATGTGCAAGGGATTTTGTTTTTCTCATTGAAGGCTCTTTGAGACTTGGACACTGTTTTTGCAAGTTATAACAGGATGGAGGTGGTGTGTCCCTAAGTTTTAGCACCCAGCATAGTGCCAGATACAATTAGATTGAATGCCAGTACCATTTCTCCCTCGAATAGGAAAAATAGCTCCTGAATGGGAGGCTCTGCCTTCAAGGAATCTTTGGGTTCCTCTAACTCCTTTCTTTGTTTTGTAGATAAGATCCCTGAGCCCCAGTGAAGGGAGGGGGCTTCTGAAGCCATGTGGATCTGACTGGAATTCCAGGGGTCTTTCTGACTCCCAGCTTCATGTATTTTCCCCACAGCAGGTAGCCTCCTGAGTCAGCTGTCAAAGCCAGGCTGGGCTCTATCTATGACCTTGAGCACTGCTCCCCTGTGAGCCTCAGTTTCCCTAAAAACAAAGTGAGCACATTGAACTAGATCATTTCTGAGTTCCCTTTCATTTCAAAAATTCTTCAGGTCATAATTCTTCATTTAGAATATGAAAGTTTCAGTTTTCCATAATCTTTGTTTGTGTTTATTCAGGATTATAGTTTAATGCATCTGATTTAAAAAAGAATCTTTGCAAAATAGCTATAATCTCTAAAATCTGAAGCTTAAAAAAAAACAAAAGAATAAAGAGTTCAACACTGAAAGCTAGAATATGATGCCAGTAGCACAACAAATGAAAACACCATTCTTTAAAAATTTTAACTGTGTAATTTAATTTTATATTTCTTCTTTCTATTTAAGAGAAAATAACACAAGCTTGAAAAGCAGTAAATATGTAAAGAGAAAATTTGTCAACTGATATTGGAAGATCTGACCTAGGTCACACATAAATCTCCCAGACAAGAGCTGCAGGGCAAGCCATAATTTCAGAGAGTAAAAGAGAAAATGAAAGCTATAGCTGGTGTCTTCTCTAAGTTACACAGGTGAATTCATTTTAGTTTTCTGATTGTATCTCTGAATATAATGTAAAAGATCTGATAGCAAGGTCTGTTTTACCCCTGTATGTAAAAAGTACCTCTACAGAGAGAGAGGCATAAAGTGAGACTTCCAAAATTGCTTTTTATCACTGTTGTAGTCATTGACTAAATAGTTCAGGCCCTACAAGCCAACTTTTGCATTGGCGATTTCTTTTCCAGGATCATTTTTCACAGTCATAGGTCATGTTATAGGAGTTTTCTAATTGCTACCTGTATGGTCCTTGCAAGAAAATATTTGATAAATGTTACTATAATAACACCAAGACCTAACTAATACTTGTGGCTGCCTTTTCTGAAGTAATTCTTCCCTGTTTAAACACATATGATCTGGCTTACATCAGAATGGGGCATAACTGTCCCCTGTTAGTGTGGTTTTAAATCTTGGATGTAATGGCAGATGAAAGAAAAAAAGCTATGCCCAGAAGAGGGAAGAGGTTCATTTAATTAGTGTATCAAAATCCTACTGGTTCTAGAGACTGATTAGCAAAGTACGTGACTGGAGCAATTACTGTTCTGTTCATTGTCCCAAAGTACTAGTTAGACATAGAAAACATTCAACAGAAGCAAAATGTATAAGCAGGAATGTGGGCTTGGACAAGTTAGTTATAAACAGCATTTCATATGTTGTGAGGGGCACACAGTACATCAGCCCTAACAATATTATTGTGTTCCTCTGAGCCCTGCTGTCACGGCCAAGCATTTGGAAGGCAGACCCAGAATGAAGATAGGCGTTTGCAAAGCTAACATTTTATATTGAGTACCCTTAGTACCACTTTTAATGTGCTATAAAACTAGGGGCTTCACTTTTTCATGAACTGTGTGCAAAAGCAGAGGCAATGACTGGAGGTTGACTTTGTTTGGAATTGTTTTATGGTTGCTGCGCCTGTACAGTAATGTGATCTTGAAAAAGGTAAACAACAAAGAGTTTAGCAGTGAAAAATATGCCTAATATAAATACAATCGAGTACATGGCAGTTCAGAATTTGAAAAATACGACTGTGGCATTAAATTTTCTGGTGGAATTAACGGAGGAACAGAATACAGCCTTTGAGGCAATATATCTGAGACAGAGAAAGGAGATAATACATCTAACTCTATAGTCTGTGTGGCATTCATATAAAGAAAGGCACAGTAGCTTTATTTAATTGAGAAAATGAATCAATTACAATGATGTTACATCATCAAATTCTTGTGAAATAGAAGATATAAGTCACTGCATTGTGTAACACTGTTAAAAAGTAATTGAGTATCTTAAACATTTTGAATCAATTTCAGGTACTGGCGCTGCTACCTTAATACAAAATTTATGAAGATGATTTCATATAATATGTTGCTATCAAAACTGTGTAATAAAAACTGGTAACAATATCTCTCTTTAAAAACCTGGGCAAAACGGTATAGTTATAAGATCATAAAAAAAGACTCTGATATTGCTGTTTTTCTCTTTCTTGTAGTAAAGAGCAAGCATTAAAATAGTACAATTTTAAGTTCTCTTAGACTGTGCATTTAACCCACAGAATAGGGCAAGGTGGAGAACTTCTCTGAGATCTCGGTTCATGAGGAAATTTTCTCCCCTCAACTCATTTGATTCACACAACTCATATGTTACTGGGGACAGTTTCTCGTAATCCATTCCTGAATTCGTTTTGAAACCTCTCATTTCGAATGTTTGCTGTATATTTTCCTCAGAGAATATTATAATCCCCCTGACTCTTGGACATTTGTGAAAAACACTCTCTTGATGTCAAAAATGGATTTCTAATTCTTTGTTCATTACAAACAGCTCTCCTGTTGAAGTAGATATATCTTACTGAGAATGTGGGGGCAGGGGGAGTATCCATGTGTGCTTGAAAAAAAAAAAATAAAAGCAAACACCATAGATAACTCATAGGGGAAGTTACCCTGGCTTTTCAAGATTATTCTAAAGGTGGTATAGTTTGTTACTAAACTCCTCAGCTGCTCCAGGGTGGTAGTTAACAGCCCTGCCTCCCCTTGTAACATAAGTTTTTACCTTCACTGTGTGTGCCCGTCAATTAGTTCCTGATTATTAGAGAGTACATGTGGTGTTTGTTTTCCCATTCCTGAGATACTTCACTTAAGATAATGGTCTCCAGTTCCATCCAACTTGCTGCAGAAGATATTATTTCATTCCTTTTTATGGCTGAGTAATACTCCATGGAGATCAAGAAGGGAGGAGGGATAAAAACTTACCTGTTGAGTACAATGAACACTATTCAGGTGATGTGCACACTAAAGGCCCTGACTTAAGCATTATAAAAGGTATCCATGTATCAGAAAAATTTGTATCCCCTTAATATTTTGAAATTTAAAAAAAGAACATCTTTATCTATGGAGCCTTGTCCAGAAGTACTCATTGACTGGAGGAACCAGAAGGAGCAATAATTCAGGGCAGCACTATGCAGGAACTATCTAGGCTAAGAGCCAGCAACCTGGGACACAGGTTTCCGGGAGGAGGTGATGAAGAGCCACGAGCAGTGATGAGAGGGCACCAGGCTCATTTGAGAAATACATGAGAGAGCTCTTTTTAAAACACTCAAGCACTAGGTGGAAGGGTCTGCTGATCAGCCACATGGTTGCAGAAGAAATGCAGAAGCATAGCTGCAGCCCTTGAGAAGCTCACGGTCTAGTTGAGAAGAAACAAAGTGTCAAAATTAATACCTTATCAACTATACCACGCCAAGCATAAATGTGTGCAAATCCAGTTGTTTTTAAATAATGTGAAGATCGTAGGCAAATATAATACAGATGTTGGAGGGAAAGGAGCACTGGAGAAGCCCCAACACCACCACAGCCTGGCCCTGAGGCCTTGGGCCCGCGCCCTGTCCTCTGGGCAGACCCAGTTTTCCCATCATAGAACAGACATGACTATCCCTGCCAACCTCAGGGTGGTTGTGCAGATCAAATGTGTGTGTATGGGAAAAAACTTTTAAAAGCACCATTAAAAACATATAAAGGACTATTATAATACTATTTTCCCTGTATTTTACCAGCTGGTTGGAGCTCATTTATCCCAGAAAACAATTGACCCATCAGTAGTGGTATTTGGTTCCTGAAAATTTCCCTCTTAGACAATGTAGTACCTGGGACTCCATTTTCATTGAATTTGTAATGACTGTAGGCATTTTTTTTTTTTTTCTGGATGGTAAGGCATTGAAGTGTTTAATACTTTAATGACTAAGTGGATGTTTTATTAATTTTGTGTCACATTTTAGTAAGTTTCTAAGAGATGTGGTTTATCAGTGTTAAATGGGTGAGCAGCCTGCCTTCTGAATGTTGATCAGGAACAGAGTCTCTTATTGGAATGTGCTTTTATTCCCTGAAAAACAGTGTAAAACTTGCACAAATTTGATTTTCCCAGAGAGCATTGCTGCCCTGGAAACAGGCTGAAGGAACTTTGGAAAAGGTGGAGTCTTTACCTCACTCCTAAGTTAGAGGCAAATACTTCAACCACATAATTAAAGTTTTCTTCACAAAATAGGGGATTGTGAGCAGACATTGGCAGGAATCCAAAATTCTAATTTCTGACTATGATTTAATTTCAATTTTAAATAAATCGGTTTTTAATTTAAAAAGAGTGAGCTTCATAACATTAGCAATGATTGCAACATTAAGCCCAGTGTTCACAATCTAGCAATATAAAACATTATTTATATCTGAATCGTAAACAGCCTTTTGAAATGGATTATGGTTTTTCTCCCTATTCTAATACAACCTGGAGGGTACTAAAAAGTGTTGTGTGAAATTAACATTCTGCTGACTTTCGCCTATAAATGAGAAGCGAGCTATTAACATTTGTGTATTTTCATTATGTAAATTGTGTTAACACATGCCCACAAATTGCCACCAGCAATGCAATAATTTTCTCTCAGTGATCATAATGTGTCCAAGTGAGTCATTTTGATTATGACATGCTAATTACATATTGCCTTTTTTCAGATTCAGAAAAACCAGGGATCTTTAATGGTAAGCTTTATGAGTTCAGAAAAAAATTCACTTTTCTTTTTCCTGATGGCTGCTTCCTTTGCATGCTTGAATGCCTTGTTTTAAACTTAGCAAATTGCATTTTGAAGAAAATGCAAACCTTTAACTGCCTGTATTAGATTAGGTACCATTAGAAATAATAGAACATCCTGAGCATCAATGTTTTTATAAGAGTTTGCTGTTGTTGATTAATCTTGCTATATTTTATTGCATTAATGATTTTTTCTTTCCACTCCACTGTAAAGATATTGCATAGAGGCTAATACTTTTTCCTCTCTCCTTTTCCATTGCAGCCTCTCCAGCTTCTGCAGTGCATTGTTGATGAGGTGAGGCATCGTCTTATGTGCTTTCGCTCCTAAAGTCATTCCTAATGGTGTGGAAAGCTTATATTTTGTTTCCTAATGAAGCACAATGCCCAACATCCTTGGAGCAAGTTGTGTTGTATGGCTCTGAGCTGTTGTTACGTGAACTAGCCTTGTCCTGAATCCCACTCTTCTGATTCTGGCCGAAAAACCCTGCAAAAGCAGGCTGTCCCACAGGCTGGTCCTCGGGGGTATCAGAGGCCCTAAAGACAAAACACAGTAATATTAATTGATCCTCTCCCTGGCCAGATGGGGATGGAGCCGGAAATTAAAATGGTATCATTTTTTCCATAACAGATATTTAAAGTCATTCAGTAGGCAAGGGTCAGAGTTGAACAGCAAGCATAGCTGGATAAAATTTGCCTTTCGTGCTTTATTTACCCAAAGCATACCAGGGTGATAAGAGGGTTTAAAAGCTCCAAGTCAACAGTTCAGCTTTAATTTCCTAATTAGGCATTTTCCTCAGAATAACCAGAAACTAGTATTTTCACGTTTTAAGTCATCTTACCTCTAATCATCCTTATCGGTCAAGTTCCACTGTCCCTTCTTAGAGCTGATCTACCTCTATTTCTTTCTCAACCAACTTTTTCTACTTCTTATTCTGACCTTAAATTCTTTTCTTTTCCTATAAATTAACAATCTTATGGTACACAAGGCTCTCAAGAAACATTAACATTTTTTTAAAACTGAGCTTTTCTGGGCTTGGGTTTGCCTACTAGCAATGTTTATTTTTTAAACTTTAATTTTATAATATTTAAAACACATGTAATTAGAGTGGGAAGGCAATAAATGATTCCGATAGGAAAGTTTGAAAGAAAAAAACAAACCGTAATTCATAATTATTCCTCTCAATTAAACATCTGTATAACCAGTTATGAGATTTGGGAGAAAAAAATAAAGATCCTCCAAGGAAAAAAACAAACACACACACACATCACAATAATAGTAAGAATGGGGCTCTAACATCCTTAATGGTTGCATCAGTCAGTCCATATATCCCCTGCAAGCCATAAACCATGTTGGTGTAAAAATGAAGGCATCGTCCTGAAACAAATGGAGGCTCCATTATCTCAAATATCAGACAGCCCTCCTGGATCGAATAGCTCATCAATATCTTCTGTCATCTTACATTCCAAAGCATCCTATCCCCATCAGAATCCTCCCAATTAAACCGATTTTCCTGAAGTCCCCCTCCAGTTTTGCTTGGGGAGGTGCCCAGAGAAACTTGGCCTATGCAGTGAAGTGCACAGCCTGCCGTGTTTCCTGGGCTCCACTTTTCTTGGTCTGCTGGGCTCCTGAGCACCAGAGCATTCAGGTACGGATTTTTTCTCACCAAAAATATGTGTATTTCTGGAGAGATAATTTGAAGGTTTTCTGGATCAAATAGATACTTTCATTCCTTGTTTAAAATAGCAGTGATTGCTATTGAATTTAAAATATTTTTCTAGTTTAATTTGGGCAAAATCATGAGAATACTTGAAATTAGTAAAAGGATGGGTGAGGTCCTGTAATTACCGTGCTTGTCCCATGTGTTTGTCACATTTCTCATTGCTATGCTGCAGTGTTCCTCATAGAGTGGCCCAAGGACTAACTGCACCAGAATTACCTAATGCTCTTGTTAAAATGTAGGTTCCTGGGCTCACATCACTGAATTAGACTTTCTAAGGGTGGTGCCCAGGATCTACTGGCTTCCCAGGTAACTCTCTGCACGTTAAAGTTTGAGAACCTCTTCTACAATAGCTTTTTAAGGCTAAGCCTGCCCTTTTAGGTCCCTGAAACTTCAGGACCATGAAACTTGGACCACAGATCAGGAACTGGAATGGTAGCCAAAGTAACAGGAGAATTGAGCTCCAATCAGAAATGTGGGCAATCCAATTTAATTTTGGTGGGTGGAGTTTTTCTGGCTTGGAGCTGGCTAACTCAGGTGTGAGTGATATCTTAAAGACACCATCTGGTGTTTCAGAGTTGCTTCTGTCAACAGAACTTACCTTAAGACCCTTCTATGAACAAGTCCTCCCCAGGTCCCTGAATACCTATGTTATAAAGTGCTTTGGTTCATTGTAAGTGATGTGTGTCTATGTGTACCTGATGCCTTAGCCACCTGATACCTTTGGGGAATAAGGTGGCCCCTATTGTCTTGATAACTGAAATGTATGACTTTAAGCTCTGACATCTGTGAGAATTTTTGTATTTTTAGAAAGAATTGTTTCTAAAATGTATTTGTTTTTGGTGGCCTGTTGACAGAGTGTGGTGAATATCATTTAACCTTTTCTCAATGACTCGAGTCCTTGTTCTGAACATGGTACTGAACTTAAACTTTGATGTATTGATGCCCTCTAGGGCTGTAAAATTGTGTGGGGCTTACCTTGTTCTTTCACTGAATTTTACCAACCATTTTGCCAGGGTGTTTGGCCTTGACACTCAGTGATATTCATAGGCCTCTTGAAGTGTATAGAGCCATTTGCCCCCAAGCTAAACAGCCGTATACAGCTATGTACTGCTCTGTTTGGTGCTTTCCCTGTGTCCTTTGTTGTGATTGCCTCTGTTCTCTGTGGCACTCCTCATTCTTATCAGTGACTACCTTTTGCTCCAACAATCTGACCGTCTGTCTTCAGTCTTTGCAATCCTGATAGTGACCCTCACAAAACTAAAAAGTACCAAATGAAATCACATACTCAAGTAGTATGTGTAGGATGAAACAGGCTCATCTGAAAAGGGAGATAGAGGTTTATACACCTTTTTAATGATGTGAAATGGGCTAGTGAATATGTTCATTCATTCATCAGGTAATTATCAAACACCTACCATGTGGTAGCCTAAGTTGAGCAGGCCATGGTCAGGACAGCCTCTAATCGTAGAGAGGATTTGGCTTCTCGGCAGGGCACCCAGGCTGACTGCAGACGAAGTCTGTGAGTCAGGCTAGAAAGGTAGAAGCACAGTCCCACATGCTGGGACTCAGGAGGCTACATGGCCACCTAAAGCTCCCTCCGCCCCACCCTTGCCTGGGCTCCGAGAGTGGCCAGCAACAAAGAGCTGGCCACGTTAGTGTTGTGGCAAGCGGAAATAGTGCAGTGATGTCTGGGTCACCAGATGCCAAGCTGGCTGGATCCAGCTAGTGGGGGCTGTCAGTGGATTGAGGTGCTGAAAACTGAGGTGGGGACCTTACCCTTGAGCCTGTCCCTGGGTAGTCCACAGCCTTGGAAAAGAGACAGACACAGAAATGAATAATTACGGTTCAGTATAGGATGAATACTATAGGACCCAGAGATGAGAGGGTTTGTTCTGTCAGGACTGAAGGTTGATTTGGAGAAGGCTCCTCAGGGGCAGTAACATTTAAGCTCAGTCTTAAAAGATAAGTAGGAGTTTCCTAGGTTAAAAAAGGGAAAATGTAAATGTCAGGCAGAAGGGCTTGAAACTATCTTGTGAATCATTTTTGAGTTCACAGATGTGTTTCAGAATGTTCAGGTTGTCTAAAATATGACAACCAGAAAAATGGGTTATTACTCCGAGTTTATATATGTTTCAAGCATATTATAGCTAAAAATTCTCATCTAGCATCTGTAAGTGCTCAGCAGGACAATTAACAAATCCTGGATTTATACTTTTGTTTATTTATTCATTTATCCGTAAAAAGTGAATTCATTTAAGCCATCTTTTATACCTGATCAGAAGTAGCTTTCATACAAAAGTGTTGATTTGTTAGTAAGAACTGCAAGATTTATAAAATACCAAAATGCTTCTGAAATATAAGCACAAACTTTTAGTGGTCAGTTGGGCCAGGTGTGTAGGTAAACAATGGGCTTAATTGTTTAAGATGCTAACTGAATAATTCTGAGATTTGCTGATCATTTCTTCCCTGCCGTGGGTATAAGGAAGGAGGATTTGGTCTTAGGCATGGCATAGCACTTGATGTAGAACATCTGGATGGGACTCTTGGAGAGTTACTGCTTCTGCTTCTTACTCTAATAAGGCTTTCTGAGGAAGGTGAGCACAGAAGCAGGGCTTTGATAGACAACAGTGGTGTGTGTAAGTCTGGAGACCAAATGGACAGCTGGGCAAGGAGCCAGAGTCCAGGGGGTAGAAAATAAAAGTAATCAGTAACAGAAAGAAATTTTGAAAATTCACAAATATGTGGAAACAGCACACTCCTGAATAGCCAATGGGACAAGAAAGCAAGCAAAAGGGAAATTGGAATATACTTTAAGATGAACAAAAATGAAAATACAACATACCAAAACTTATGAAACGCAATGAAAGCAGTGGTAAGAGGGAAATTTTTAGCTGTAAATGTATACGTTAAAAAAGAAAAAAGATCTCAATAGCTTTACCTCCTACCGTAAGAAACTGGTAAAAAAAAAAAAAAAAAGCAAATTAAACCCAAAGCAAAGAGAAGAAAGGAAATTATAAAGATTACAGCATAAATAAATGAAATAGAGAAGAGAAAATAAATGAAACCAAAAGTTGGTTCTTTGAAAAGATCAACAAAATTGACAAACCTTCAGTTAGTCTTGGGGCTGGGGGACAAGTCACAAATGGCTAAAATCAGGAATGAAAGGACATTTTATTATAGACCTTATAGAAGTAAAAGGGATTAGAAAGAAATAGTATGAACGATGGTATATCAATAAATTAGATAAGCTAGATGAAATGGACAAATTTTAAGGGACACGGAAACTATTGATACTCACTCAAGAAGAAATACAGAATCTGAGTAAACCTATAACAAGTAAGGAGATTTTTTTTTTTTTTTTAAGAAACTTCCCACAAAGGAGAGCCCAGGATTATTATATATAGTTTTACTGGTAAAGTCTACCAAATATATAAAGGAGAATTAAAACTCTTCCAAAAACATAGAAAAGGAGGGAGTACTTCCTGATTTCTTCTATGAGGCCAGAGTACCCTGATATCAAAGCCAAAGACTTCACAAGAAAGGAAAACTGCAGACCAATATTCCTTATTAATATAGATGCATCCTCAAGAAAATACCAGCAAACCAAATCCAGCAGTATATAAAAAGAATTACACATCATGACCAAGTGGGATTTATCCCAGGAATGCAAGGTTGGTCCAATATACAAAAATCAATCAGTGTTGTAAACCATATTAATAGAATGAAGGACAAAAAAGCACATTATCATCTAACTAGATACATAAAAGCATTTGAGTTTTAAGTCCAACACACCCTTTCATGGTAAAAAACACTCAAAAAACTTGGAATAGAAGGGGACTTCCATGACTTGATAAAGGACATCTACCAAAAACTCACAGCTAACATCATACTTACCGATGAAAGACTGAAAGCTTTCCCCTTAAAATCAGGAAAAGACAAAGATGTCCACTTTTGCCACTTCTGTATAGCATTGTACTGGAGGTTCTATGTAGGGCAATTAATCAAGAAAAAGAAAAGACATGCAGATTAAAGAGGAAGAAGTAAAACTATATTTGTAGATGATGTGATACTATATTCTGTGATATATATAGAAAACTCTAGAAAGTTCCCAAAAATCTATTAATATTAGAACTAATAAACAAGTTCAGCAAGGTTGCAGGATCAACACACAAAAATCTTTGTATTTATATATACTGGTAATCCAAAATGAACAGTGATAATCACAAAATCACCAAGTCCCTTTCAAAGAATGATTTGTCTTTTTGGCAGGGGAAATTTCTTTCTAAAAGTAGAGTGTCAGCCAGTTGCAGTGGCTCACACCTGTAATCCCAGCACTTTGGAAGACTGAGGCAGGAGGCTTGCTTGGGGCCAGGAGTTTGTGCTTCCTGATACCAAAATGCACTATAGAATTACAGTAATCAAGATAGTGTGGTAGTGGCATAAGGATGGACATATGGAATAGAATTCAAAGTGCTATATATGTATAGTCAATTGTTTTCTGATAAGGATGCCAAGACCATTCCATGGCAAAGGAAAGTGGGCATCATCAAAATTAAAAACCTTTCTGTGTCAAAGGACACTATCAAGAAAAGTGAAAAGACAACCCACAGAAAGGGAGAAAATATTTGCAAATCATTTATCTGCTAAGAGTCTAGTATCCAGAATATATAAAGAACTGTTACAATTGATAAATAAAAAGACAAATAATCTGATTTTATAATGGGCAAAAGATTTAAGTAGACATTTATCCAAAGAAGATATGCAAATGGTCAGTAAGCACATGAAAATATGCTCAACGTCATTAATTAGGGAAATGCAAATCAAAACCACAATGAGAGACTATTTCATATCCACTAGGATGACTATAATTAAAAAAAAAAACAGAAAATCATAAATGTTGACAGTATTGTAGAGAAATTGGAACCTTCATAAATTGCTGGTGGAGACATGAAATAGTACACTTGCTGTGGAATACAGTTTGACAGTTCATCAAAAAGTTAAACTTAGGATTATCATATGACCCAATTCCTTTCCTAGGTATATGTCCAAGAGAATTGAAAACATATATCCACATAAAAACATATATGTGAGTATTCATAGCAGCATTATTCATAATAGCCAAAAAGTAGAAATGACCCATAAGTTCATCAACTGATGAACTCTAAATATGGGTTCCATCCACACAGCAGAATATTAATCAACCATAAATAGGAATAAAGTGATAAATGCTATAACATGGATGTATCTTGAAAACATTGGCTAAATGAAAGGAACCAGACACAAAAAGACACATATTATATGAAATTTACATTTATATGAAATGTCCACAATAGGGAAATCCACAGAGACAGAAAGTAGATTAGTTAGTGATTGCCAGGGACTGGAGGGGAGAGGAGAATTGGGAATGACTGTTAAAAGTCCAGGGTTTCTTTGTAGGGTGATGGAAATGTTTTAGAACTGAGTTATGTACTTTAAAAGGGTGAATTTTATTTTATGTGAATTAAATTTTAAAATGTCAAAGAAAAGAAATGAGTTTCTCTATGATGGCTTCTATGCTTAGCTGCTGTGTTTTTAGGACAAAGGTCTTCTTTGGCTGGATAGGATGGGCCTCAGTAGAAGAAAAGAAAAGACAAACTTAAACCATATGCCATTTTGTGTAAGACTAGCCCTGCTAGAAAAACCTGTACTTTAAGGAACATTTACTGAGCTCCTGCTTGGGCCATGTTTCCTACCAGGTGTTGGGGTAAATCCCTGTGCTAGATGGCTTCATGAACTAGCGGGAGACAAGCTCTCCAACTAAATTTGATTTAAGATGATAAAAACTATAATAAAGTCATGTAAACAAAGCTATGCAAGGTTGGAAGAGGTAAAAAGGTAACAAAGGAAGGGCTCCCTTTCCTCATCTTCTTGCCCACCACTCCACTGCCCACCATTTTCTACCATCCTCCCCGCCATCCTTGCTGGGGCGTTCCTGTTGATCTTTTCCTAGCTACAAACCAGATTGGGAAAGCCAGCATCTCCCCCACACAGAGCCACGAAGGTCCTCTTCTCAGTGGCTTGCTGCAGCCCTACCTGTCTGTTGGCCTGGAGCCCGTTGTTACAGTGATCCTACAAGGGGCACTGTGTGGTTTCAGCTTCATACATATTGAGATGAATTCTAGGGTAAACCACCTGTTCCCGAATGAGTCTGCCCCAAATGGCTACAGTCTCACCCTCCTCTCTCTCTCTCTCTCTCTCTCTCTCTCTCTCCCCCCCTCTCTCCCTCCTCCTCCCCCTCCCTTCACCACCCCATTCTTCTTTCTTTGATCAAGAACAGGAAGAAAGAGATAAGAAACAAGGTAAAGTTGTCATTACCTTGTTTTGAATACAAGTGTGCCTTGTGGAATGTAAAAGTTGTATTTTCCCCCAGCTTTATTGAGGTATGATTAACAAGTAGAAATTATGTATATTTAAGGTATCCCATATGATGTTTTGATGTACATATACATTGTGAAGAGATTGCCACAATCAAGCTAATATATCCATCCTCTTACATAGTTATGGTTTTTTGTGTATATATGGTGAGAACACTTACTATCTACTCTCTTAGCAAATTTTAAACATATAATACAGTATTATTAACTGTAGTCACCATGCTACATATTAGGCCTCCAGAACTTATTTGTCTTATAAAAGTAATTTTCCTCTTTGACCAACATCCCCCCATTTCCCCCAGCTCTCAAGCCCCTGGTAACCACTCTTATGCTCTATTACTGTGAGTTCAGCTATTTTAGATTCCACATATAAGTGAGATCCATGTGGTTTTTGTCTTTCTTGTGTATGGCTTATTTCACTTAGCACAACATCCTTGAGGAGGTCCATCCATGTTGTTGCAAATGGCAGGATTTCCCTTTTTAAGACTGAATAATGTCCCATTGTGTATATGCATTATGTATGCACACACACACACCACATTTTCTTTGTCCATTCATCCATTGACTGACACTGAGGTTGTTTTCATATCTTGGCTATTGTGAATAACGCTGCAGTGAACATGGCAGTGCACATATCTCTTCAGAATAGTCATTTTATTTCTTTTGGATATATACCCAGAAGTGGGATTGCTAGATCATATGGTAGTTCTATTTTTAGGTTTTTGAGGAACCTCCTCCTCCACACTATTTTCCATAATTGCTGTACCACTTTACATTCCCATTAATGGTGTATAAGCATTCCCTTTTATCCACATCATCACCAACATTTGCTATCTTTTGATTTATTGAGTATAGCCAGCCTAACAGATGTGAGGTGATATCTCGCTATGTGGGTTTTTTTATTGTTTTTTTTTTTTTTTTTTATTTGTAGAGACTGGGTCTTGCTGTGTTGCCCAGGCTGGTCTCGAACTCCCAGCCTCAAACAATCCTCCTGCCTTGGCCTCCCCAAAGTGCTGGGATTACAGGCATGAGCCTCTACTCCAGCCTCAGTGAGGTTTTGATTTGCATAGAAATCATATTTCTAAAAAACATTTGAAAATCGGATTGTATCTTCCCAGTGATAACAGTAGTTGATTTTCACTCATTTTTTAAAGCATTTAACCCCGTTATGTTGCTTAAAAACCCACCCTGTACAATAGATGAACACAAAGCTATTCTGCTTTGGTCAAAGGATGAGAGGCTTAGATTTCCACCCACTTCCTGCATAAAAGCCCTTAGAGTTCCATAGATTATAGTTTGAGAACCATTGATTATAGCCCAATCATTCTGTAAGCCTGTATTAATCCCAAAGCTAGGCACTGGGGAATGAGAATGAATAAGTTGCAATTGCCACCATTAAAGAGCTAATACTCTATCAGAGAGGCAGACAAGTAAACAATCATATATAAACAGATCACTAAACTGCAGGTAGTATAAGTGGTATGAGACTTGATGGCCTGAGCTCTCAGAGGACCATAGTGACTATCATTTTAACCACTCACATAAACGGGTATTTACGATATGGTATTTAATGATGTTTGCAGCCATATAAATTCTGTAATAAAAGTGTGGACAAGATGCTGGGGAAACACAGAGGAGAGAAATCATGGAGAAGATGGGGGCTACCAGGGAGGCTCTGCAGAGGAGGGGCCCCTGCAGGGAGTCCAGTGTGGCTGTGGTGCTTGGGAAAGTGTTATGAGGTGAGGCGAGGGCCGCATTTTGAAGGATCTTTATGCCTCATGCTTGGAGACGGTTGTGGGGATGTGGGGGTGAAAGGGTTTTAAGTAGGGGATCAGCATAACCAGATTTGTGTTTTAGAGAAGATCACACTGAGAGGGCTGTGAAAGATAGGTTGGAAAGGGCAGTTAGAAAGCTGTAGTTCAGATCAGAAATTGTGAAGACTTTAATCAGGACAGCTTTAGTATGTTAGAAGGGTATTTAGGAGCTATTAATAGAATGAACTGCATTTGGTAAGTAATTGGACATAGGGGAGGGTGGGGAGGGTGGAGGTCAGGGATGAAGCTGAGGGCTTAGGCAGTCAGGCACATGGCGGTGCCCTCACTGAGATGGGACACCCAGAAAGAGAGACATGTTCAAGGGAAGGGGATAATTAGCATTCTGTTCGTAAGACATCATTGAGTGCTTCATTCAAAACCATATTAATTCCTGTTCCAGACCCAATTATAATAGTATATCTAGGCCGGGCGTGGTGGCTCACGCCTGTAATCCTAGCACTCTGGGAGGCCGAGGTGGGCGGATCGTTTGAGCTCAGGAGTTCGAGACCAGCCTGAGCAAGAGCGAGACCCCATCTCTACTAAAAATAGAAAGAAATTATATGGACAGCCAAAAATATATATAGAAAAAATTAGCCGGGCATGGTGGTGCATGCCTGTAATTCCAGCTACTCGGGAGGCTGAGACAGGAGGATCCCTTGAGCTCAAGAGTTTGAGGTTGCTGTGAGCTAGGCTAACGCCACGGCACTCACTCTAGCCTGGGCAACAGAGTGAGACTCTGTCTCAAAAAAAAAAAAAAAAATAGTATATCTAGACCCTAAGTTCCTAGACTTTTCACTTCTGTCTTCCTAGTACTGCATCTAGTATATAGCACACTCTTGTAAATATTTGTCAAATGATATTTATGCATAAATTTCAAGACCTCAGAAATACAAATCCAAAAAGTAATTAAGGGTACATGATGAGGAGGTACAGAGCTAATAAATATGGTCCTTTACCAAAATTCAGAAGTCTAGCCTTAACTTCTGTGGTTTACACATTTCCCCATGTCACATTGCTTTCCCACAATACTCCATTTTGCAGACAAGGAAACTGAGTGACAGTTGAAGGGTGAGGCTCCTGCCACCATACTGTAATTGACTTGATGGAAGCAAAAAGTGACAGCTGAACATTTTGGCATCAAAGGAAGAGATTTTTTTGAAGGTATGAAGAAGGCTCTTAGCATTGCAGACGGGCTCAAAGGGCTTAGGTACATTACAGCACAGTTCAGTTTTGCTGTCTATACCTGCAGTCCCCAACCTAACCCCCAGGCTACAGACCAGTACTGTCCTCGGCCTGTTAGGGACCGGGCCGCAGAGCTCCGAGGCTGCTCCACAACGCCCCCAACCCCATCAGTGGAAAAATTGTCTTCCATGAAACTTAGGAATGGGGGGTGGGTTGCACAACAGGAAGTGATCGGCCAGTGAGTGAGTGAAGTTTCATCTGCCATCACTTGCATCACCACCTGAGCTCTGCTTCCCCAACCCCCCACCCCCTGTCTGTAAAAAAAATTGTCTTCCATGAAGCTGGTCCCTGGTGACAAGAAGGTTGGGGTTGCTGGTCTATATAAATGATTCCAGGTCTTCAAATATTAATTGAATTCTATTCTACATACTCTGTTTAGGTTGGCAGGGAGGAGCATGAATCCTTTTAGAAAGATTTCTGTTAAAATACAAAAGGTTTGGCTCTTAAACCTCTGTTATCTTAAAAAATTCATTCATGTAGAATCACTCACTCTTAGAAAGGGTGACCGAGAAGCTCCTGGGCTATGAACATGGCATGTGCAGGGCGTGTGTAGTGGTGGTAGGAATGACTGCCTAATAATATCTCCCTAGAATTCAAAAAGTGGGATTAACCAACTCCAGAGGGAACAATATCCATTCATCTTTTGCCTGAGGGACTTTGCCGTAACTCTGGCTTCTGAATTTAACAGGAAGTAAAAGGAATATCCCCCACCTCTCCTGTTCCCAGTGTCCCAAGGATGGCCTTTATAGCACATAGCTGCAGGTGGTGGAGAGGGAGATAAGACCTGCCGGCCTAAGCTCTCCGACAACCCTGTGGGCCCAGAGTTTCTGACCACAGTGACTAAAACTCTAACCACTCTGGCAAACAGGTTTTTATAATGTGGGATTTCATGGTCTTTGCAACTTCTATTAGTTAATGACGGAGGCATTAGAAACTTGGTAAGTTAATACAAGTGGATATATACAATAGGCCTGTCCTCTAGCAATATTGTTAGCTAGACCTGTGTTTCATAGTGTTGAGAATATATAATTGGGATCCTGAAAACTGATATTCCTCCTTTATGTAAGGCAATCTTTAGAAATCTAATACTTCCTTTGAAAAGTCCAGTGTGTTTAAATTAATGCAATTTGGCTGATTTGAAGATTGAAAATAGGTTAGCATTAAGGCCAGGATTCCTTTAGTAATTACTTTTTCTATTCGTAATAACTGTTTCTTTAGAAATGATATTAACATTCTACCAAAACACAGCAGTAATCCAAAAGTTAATGTTCTGTTCATTTATAATTATATTTAATTCATATTTATGAGTTGTTGGGAGGGAGGAGTAAGAAAGAATTGATTTTAAAAAAATGTTACCAAAAAAAGAAGTTAAAGGAAAAAATTTTCTAATAGTCTGAAGGATGTACAAAAGCAGTTGAAGTAGGAAAAATTAATTTGTTAAACATAGTTATACAAAATCAGATTTTTTTAGTTATTGTTGGAAAAGTCTGTATTTATATTCTTTCCTAGTGGCACTGAGTGAATTTGGTTGATAGACTTTCTCCATTTCTTCTTTTTTACTAACCAAAATATTAACATAAACATCCCCATGATTTGATTTCAGTAAGTCAGTTAGATTTGTGGGGATTTTTTAACCAAGAAAAATTCTGCATCTTTAGGCAGTCATTGAACAAGTAGCTTTGTGTTGTTTCCTTTGACTTGTCCATGAAGCCTGATGTATTATTAATGAATTAATTTCTTGGTGGTGGAGGCCTGTGAATAGCGTTCTGTGAATGGGCAGTTGCCTGGTGGGGCCAGTTTTGGCTGCTGTCATTTAACATGTGTTGCTCTATTGTGAAGTCTTACCCAGCCGTAGGACAATGCTCATTTAATCCTCCATGATGGGACCTACACACCCTGAGCCCAAGTTGGATGCCAGGGTCAGTTACCCAGCAGCTTGGGCTGAGGCCCTGCTCTGCAACACTGCCGAGTTGCTGTAATCATTTTGCCTGTCGTTAATTTTCTCTAAACCAGGGAAAATGTGTATGTGAGCCGTGCAAATGTTCTCAAAAGAGATTCCAAACTGGTCAGCTGGGGTGTTGCCTCCATTCCAGAATGGAGGCAGCATTCCAGGGAGTGTAAGTTCCTTCCTTCCTCCTGGAAATGGAAGTGGCTGGGCCCAGGAGATCCCTGATGTTCTGAGGTCCAGAGTAGCAGATGGCATTATGATTTTCCAAATCCTGATGAACATTCTAACTGAACTTGTTCATTTCACAGTATGTAGTTCTATTTTTTCATTTCCTCTCCCTTGCTCCCTCCCTCTCTCCCTCTCTTTGTTCCTCTCATATTAACTGTTAATAATTTTAAACTGGTACAGTATCCTCTTTAGCCAGCTTTAAATTCCCTTTTCTCCATCATTTATTGTATGGAACTAAGTATAGCACGATTTCACATATAATTCGAAGCCTTTGAATTTGTTTACAAATCTGTAAGCAAATGCCACCAATACTCACATCCTAAGTAGCCACTGGAAGTTCTATTTTTCTTCCCCTTATCCATGGCTTGCAGTGCAGGTGGCAAATGGCAGTAATTATTTTAACTAACAGTTGAGTGAACATTCAGGAGGATATACAGTGTGGTGATGTGGACTTTGGATTTACAGTGAGTTCTCAGAGTCTGACTTGATAGTGTTATGGCTTGTTGATTTTTCAGGACACGGACCTGCCAGATTCTTGCACCTGAACAATGTGTAGATGTGGTTCAGATGTTTCAGTTTTAACTCCTTATCTATGAAAAGAGGAATGATTCCTTTTATTAGGCATCTGTTAAGGGTTATTTTTCTCTCCTAGATTTTTCTCTTTTGTTTTTGTTCAGTATAGTTTATGCCCTACCTTTAATCTAAGGGTGCTTTTGATCAGCTCTTCTGCACATAGAACCTGATGAAATGCCAGTGTGTATATTAACATTGTAATTTAGGTCCCGGATCAAACATGTGTAGCTGGACTTTTCCTGAGGAAAAAAATTGACCTTACCAGTGTATGAAATTCAAACAGTATATAGGGACAAGGTAAAACCACAGGTAGGAATTGCTGAATAATTACCTTTAGACCAGCCTGAGCAGGAGACTTCCCACGAGGGTGAGCTCATTTAATGGTTCCTAAAACTCAATCTTGTGGATGTCAGTGGTCATGCTTGATTATTTGCAGCAGTGTTTTATGAAAAAGCAGTAGAAATGCATTGGAGAGCTACAGAGAAAGAGGACAATAACTGTTTTTACTTTTGTAAATTAAACCCCTTTGGTATGAGACAAGTATGTTTTTGCTGCTCTGCATAAGGCATTGCCTAGGGAGGTGTGTGTGGACGTTAGTGTGCAAGTGTGTGTGGACTGGTCATATGGGCACCTCTAAATAATGCTGTGCACTGTAGCTTATGACCAACGAGAGACCTAAAACAAAGAGAAAAAAAGATGTTCGTTGGCTTTGGAAAGAAGCAATTGCAAATACAGTTTAAAAGATTAATCTGTTGTCCAGTTCTTTACTTACCTGTTTTTAAGAAATTTTATAAAACACCAAGATCTATGTCATATGTTTGGAAAAATCTCTAAGTAAATGTAAATCTTTTAAATGACAACAGAATAAGTAGACTAAATGAAGAGTTCCTTTTGACATTAATGACAAAGATCGTTCCTCTTCTCTTTTATCCCATTACTGAGGAACTTCCAAAACACATTTAGGAGAAAAAGAAAATAGGAAAAATTGCTATAATCTCAAATTTCAATTACCAAGAGACAGATTCCTTTAGACCTGTTCATTTATATTTTGTGTTTTTTATAAGCCATCTGGTAGTGATGTTCACTTGGCTAACAGCTGGTTCTCTTGATTAAAGGGTTTATGGGTAGGGTGGGTGTTTTTGTGGTGAAAATTCAGGCCTTTAGCCCCTGGTTGCAGGCCCATCTGAGGCAAGTTAAATGAGCTGCTACTGTCAGCCCAGACCCAGTGGACAGGACTTCACACCAAAATGCCCACACATGTAATTTGTCACTTCTGGCAACACAGAGCATGGGGTGACCCAGTGTAGAAATTGAATCATCTTTCACTTTCTCTGCTCAAGGCTGATACAGAGTGGGATGAGTAAAAGGCAGGCTCTCTCTGGTCTCCAGCAGAGGGGAGTCAGAGGCTTTCTTTGGTGACATCATGTGCAGGCCTTCCTAAATTCAAAGCCTCACTCCTACCTCGACGCTGTCCCTTGTAACATCCCAAGGATTAGGTCAGTTCCACCTTCATCATGAAATCAAAAATATACTTAAGTCAAAATACCAATTGTTTGCTCATAGGGTAGCCATGTTTTTAAATAAGGTCATTGTTTTTAACAACCATTGATTGAATTTGTACAAATCTGCTATGTAGTATGGTTTATTCACATCTTAAATGGGGCTGACTCATTCTCTGACCAGGAGGGAGCACCTGTCCATCTCCCACCTTTCTCCCTCTGATAACATGTGACTGCTTCCCTGCCCACACCCCCCCATGGTCAGTTACAGCAGAAATGTATGGATAAAAACATTGAGGCCCTTTAATATGCTAAAACTTAGCTCATGTCCCAGAATCTACCATTGGATTACACTGTGAACAGGTAGATTTTGGTTTGTAGGTTAGCTTCTGTGGAGCTCTGAAAGGTGAGGCTCCACTTTTTTTGTTTTTCGTTTTTTTTTTTTTTTTTTTTTTCTTTTTTTTAAACAAACTAGGTTTTTTTTCCCCTGGGCAAGTGCAGATTTGTTCTGTGGACAACTGGCAGTTGTCTCACAAAGATGATACTTTAAGGCAGTGAAGAGTGGAGGATCAAAAACCAATTTAGGGTCTGACAGGCAAAATGCTGTTCAGCCTGACATGAAGCCACTGGAATTACAAATAACCTTTGATCTCAGCACTGTGGATACAAGTGGAGTGATCTAACATAGATGGGCCAGTTAGTGTGAACCCCAGTGCTAGGCCAGAAATTGTTGAGTCAGGCCAAAGGAACATTAGACTTGAATTTAAATATTTACTTCTAAAATACAAAGCATGACTCTCAATATTGGTCAGACTCCAGGTGATTCTCTGATGTTAACCACCTGTTGGTTTGATGACTTAACACCAGTAAGTCTAGAAAGGAGCCATTTGAAAAGAAGGCTTGCCAAGCTTTATTTAATTTGCCATGCTGGTTTAATCTCACTGCAGCACAACTAACCTTAGAGTTAACCAGCACAGCCAACACCTTGATAATTTTGAAAAGTTGTTCTTCTTTCTTCCTTATGTTTTACTGCCAATACATACTAAGTTTGAAGGAATGTCTGTTTTGCACAAAGAGAAGGGAACAGGACACAGACTCCACTTTCAAAGTCCCCAGCCCAGGTACTCTCCAGGAGTGAGGAAGGACCAAAGTAGGAGAGCAGAATAAAGAAGGTATCTCACACCCTACAGACTCTATTCTCCAACACTCTCCTTTTGAGCTCATATGTACCAGCTAAATGGAATCAAACCCTCAGTGCTCCCTGTTCGCCTAAGTGCCTAGTTTTGGCACTCTGACTTGGCCATTTCCTCCATCTTGCAGGGCTGTTTATTAGGGGTACACATCTTATCCTCTGAACAATACACAGATTCTTTGAGGATACGGATTAAGTATCAGTCATCCCATAGTGCAAGGCTCATTGTCTTTGACATGGTAGGTACTCAAGAAAATTGTTTAATGAATGAGCAAATAAATAAATAATGAACGATCATGTCATATGAAGTATCTTATGTTTATGCCCTATCAATGTCTGAATTAACCACATTAATGTCAGGTTCCATTGTCATCTTTAGTTATGAATTAAAGGCAAAATGAAATCCTTTTTTCTAGTTGATTACTTATGCTAGGCTTCTCCTTTACACAAAGCAGAGTTCTGCTGAGAATCTGGGCTTCATCTAAGCATTTAAAAATAGTCTCTTACCTTTTTACTTTAAACTTTCTATGTTGACATAATTTTAGAATCACATGCAGTTGTAAGAAATATAACAGACAGGCCAGGCACAGTCGGAAGCCGAGGTAGGAGGACTGATCTCTTGAGCCCAGGAGTTTCAGACCAGCCTGGGCAACAGCGAGACCCTGTCTCTACAAAAAAATTAGCTGGGTGCAGTGGCACATGTCTGTGGTCTCAGCTACTCAGAAGACTGAGGCAAGAGGATCACTTGAGCCCAAGAGCTCAAGGTTGCAGTGAGTTATGATCACACCTTTGCATTTCAGCCTGGACGACAGAACAAGATCCGGTCTCTGAAAAATAAATAAATAGTACAGAGAGATCCTGTGTACCCTTCACCCAGTTTCCCCCAACAGTAACATAAGTTATAGTTCAGTAGATGCAAACCACTGACCTTATTCAGATTTTAACAGTTTTACGTGTACTTGGGGGTGGGAGGTAGAGTGGTATAAATATTAATGACATGGTTCCTTTTAAAGCCAAGAAACATCATAGTTTCAAAAAAGGATATCTCTTTAAAATAATGATCTCCCATTTAAGTCATTTCAACAGCATTTTTTCATTTATATGTTCTGTATTTGGGGTATCCAACTTACCTGCCTGCTCTCAAGGTAACAAAGTGTACTTATTGGCAAACATACTCTGCAAATGAACTAGCAGCAGCTGCGGTTGGACCTCTATCTGCCTCCTCCCCTCCTCCACCTCTTTGAGTGTGCAGGTACACACACACTCTCTCTCTTTCTCTCTCTCAGATTTTCTGCTGCTTGCCTTTTTTTATGCCTGAGTACCTTGCTGACAAGTGCTAATAACAAAATACCCAGAGAGAGTCCAGTTGAAGTTAGCATACATTAAACATTCTGAACTTGTCCTTTTGCCCATAGATTGTGCATAATTAATAATTAAACAGTTTCAGTTGTAATGGGTTGACCTTCTTGAACTGTTCATTATTCACAAGGCAAAGGCATCACTCAAACTTTTTCCCATTGTCCTTCGCTGTTCTCTAGCATGCTGCATGCTTGTGTTCCAGTTGTTTAGCAAAAGGGGCTGACCAGGTAGTTACTGAAGCCTCTGAGGCTTGGAGTCTGTCCTCCTTGATGACCAGAATTGCTTACTGAAATGGTTTATGGCAGCTGTTTTTATATAACAGTTGCCTGCTCGATAACAAGATCCAGCTTGTGTCCCTTTGGCAGGACTCTAAAGTTGATTTGGGATTAGAATCTCAGATTAAGTCTTTTGGTTAAGGTTGTGTCCACTGTTTTGTTCCATACCTTCATGCTTAGAAGTTCAACAGAAAAGCATCCCAAGGCCGGGTGCGGTGGCTCACGCCTGTAATCCTAGCACTCTGGGAGGCCAAGGTGGGTGGATCGTTTGAGCTCAGGAGTTCGGGACCAACCTGAGCAAGAGCAAGACCCCATCTCTACAAATAGAAGGAAATTAGCTGGACAACTAAAATATATAGAAAAAATTAGCTGGGCATGGTGGTGTGTGCCTGTAGTCCCAGCTACTCGGGAGGCTGAGGCAGGAGGATCGCTTGAGCCCAGGAGTTTGAGGTTGCTGTGAGCTAGGCTGATGCCACAGCTCTCTAGCCCCAGGCAACAGGGTGAAACTCTGTCTCAAAAAAAAAAAAAAAAAAAGGCATCCCAAGATAAGCCCTTAAGATGAAGTATGACAGCCAAGGTCTTAAAGAGAGTGACTTTTGTTAACAATTTAGGGTTGGTTTCAGCCAGTATCGAGAGTTATTAAGTGAAACTGCTTCTTCAATTTGCGTTTATATTTTTGGAATGTATTTCTCCATCTTGCCAGCACCCATATTTCACAGAGGACATTTTTGATAAGTAGCAGCAACTATTTTCCTAGAGCGTCTGACCCCTATGGGACGGTTCTCAGTCCCTCTCTAACCTCACAGCGTCTGGATACTTTGCCTTCCCGTGAGCTGCAGTGAAACTGGAGTGCAAATTACTGTGCACTTCCCTCCCTCCTTCCCACAGATCTAAATTAGGTAACAAAATAGGCAGATTCTTGGAGGCCTTTCACATCCCGTTCTAAACTAACTTCTAATTTTATTTGCTTTAAAAAGAGAAAAGTATGCTTTAAAATCCTTCCACACAGTGAACATCCTTAGGTATATTCATTTGCTTTCCTTTGGAGTGTTAACAGCCTGTGGTGGAGTTGGAGGCTCTCAGAGACCTCCTTGGCCCAGTGTTTACGTGTAGCATTCTGGCTACCCGCCTTCTAGTCAGTCTTCTGTATCTCAGAAAATTCTCCCTTGAGGTATGCAAGAGACATGGATTTTAAAATGAAAATAAATATCTGGCATTATGCATGTGAGATTAGAATTTCCCCCCGCATCTTTGATGAGTGATTCTTTCCAGGCACCACTGAGATGAGAATCCACTCGCTGTGGTTCTGCAAAGTCGACTTGGGCTGGCATGTTCAGAAGTGAAATAAATTATTCATGGGTACCACCCAGTGTTCCTTAGTTTTATAATATGAGGAACTTAACAGGCTACAATATCAGGTCTTAAATAAAATTAACTACCCATGCAAGATGTCACATTTCCTCGTTTTCTCATCCGTGTTAAAATGACATCTTCATCAAGTTGCCTAGTCTATAATTCATTAATTTACTCCTAGTATCATACTTTGAAATGAAGCCCACATTAGCATCATGGTTTATAACAGATCTTTGCAGAAAGCTAGTCCAGAATTTTAACCATCTTGGTAAACATTCAGCCACATTAAGACAGCAGGCTTTTGTTTTCCTAAATATTGCATTTTAAAGCAACTACTACTCAGACGCTTTCAGTACCATACCCTCCAAAAAAAAAAAAAATCCATAAAGGAAAGACTTAGAGAAGCTTCCTCAGAGTCCATAATTTTTGCAACTCAGACTTTTAACTATGTTTTTACTAATGATTTTTGAGACAGTAAAATGTCATTTCTTGAACTGGGACTTGTAAAATCTTGCCAGCTTGGTGATATATATGGTTTTCCTAAAACAAGCTGGGGCTGAAATTGATATCATGTTTTATTTTTGCTCTTCAAACCTATGGGACTTCTGTGACCATTTTATAGTACCTTTATTGAGGACTTGTCATGTTATTTTGTGTCTTGTTTCTTTTGAGTGGACTGTTTCGTCAGCGCCCCCCCACCCAGCCCGCCCCATTTTTCCCGTCCTCTCTGTGTTATGCCTCCATGTAATCCTTTGAACTTGGCAAGATTTTATTTCACTCCCATTTTCCTTTGTTTTCCTTTACTCTTGGAAGTCTTTCTCTACTGATGAGAATCTTAAGTTTAGAATTACTAGTCTTTCCCTCCTGGATGAATGGAGTAAATTCAAAGAAGACAGATATGCAAAAACCAAGAAACATTTTGTTCATATTCCTTTCCTTTTAACCTCTTCAGGATTTTTTTTTTTCACTCCTTTGACCCTCTTAGTTTCTTTTGATTTAATTGTATTTTCCAGCAGTTTCCAATTGTTTGAATTGGAAACAAAGCCTTAATAAGAGTTCTAGTTAATTTTCTGTCTTGTAATTACCGATCTCATTTTTCTGATAATTGGCCACAGCAATTATATGTATATTTACTAATCACATAGGAGGCTGTGCAATTGTATCTATCTGCCACCATTGATAATGACACGCATATTGCAGAGGTGCTTTTATCATCTTCTTTTTTCCACTACATCAAAGCTATTTCCTCTCGTTCTCAATAATGAATACATGCATGCATTTGACACAGTTGTGTGCTAGAGAAATTGTTTGGCTCCCACCAAATGCTGCATGCTCTGAGTTTCTTGCCTGCAGCGCTGGAAGGTTGTATGTAATGATATATTGCTCATCCAAATGGCCAAAGCACTCCAAAGCACAGTGAGATTAAAATAAGTCATTCCTTTGTTAATTTAAATAGGTGCATGTATCATACTTTGCAGGGCACTTTGTGTAGGGATGTCAGGGAGGAAAAAAGCCGCCGAAAGGTATTTTTAATAGCAAATGAGAATAGATGAGAATGGAGTCATTTGCAGCTGCCTACTTTATGTGGCTCTCTTGTTCCAACTGTAGGTCTAATGAGATGACTGTTAAAGTACTCTGCAGTGTAATTTCATTACATCCTGAGCTGTTACACTATAAACACAGTGGCGCTCTGTCATTCTTGGAAAAACTCCTAAATTCTTAAAGCCTTCCTTTGCAAATGGTAATGGGGTTTGCTCCTTGTGTTATGTGGTGGTGGTTGCTTGTTGCTGTGTAGTTTTCTGCTCTTTTGAGTGACTCCCACCTCCACCCCAGTTTTGTTTGGTAGTCGAGTTGGGAGTTTTTCATTGTGTCCTTAATTTACTGACTTTCTTATATGAGGAGTTTGCCTCGACTGGCAAATAAGCTGAAATTCCTTTTCGGGAAACAACTTCCCCTATAAAAAGCCTTTCTATTCATATTAAAGTAAAAAAAGAAGAAAATCTGACCCAAATGATTCCATTAGGGGCAAGCAGTTAAGAGCAGTTGAATATACAAATAAATGTAAATAAAAAGGAAAGTGTAAATAAATAGCAAATCCAGTAAAAGAAACAAAGGTCAACACAAGAATAATTTCACAGCTCTTTGTTAATTACAAGACCATTTGTGTGTTACTTAAATAATCATTAATTTCTCATTTACACTTTCCCTACCTTCTTTCCTACCCTGTGGCTATCATTGTCCTTTTTTCACCTCCCCTCCCTCTCTGCTCTCATGTTTCTCACTATTGTGAAACGTGTGTGGCTTTGAATTTGGCATTTTTACCTAAATGTGTGGAAGAGGTAGAGACAGTCTTTTTAATTGGATGAGGCCTTATTTTCATTATATTCATCTTTATACTGCTTCTTTGTGGGGGTGGGGTGAGGGTAGAATATAAAGAAAGAGAAGGAACTGTTGAGACTTTTGGTGACTTGTTTTTCCTCCATCCCAGGATTCGCCCGTCCTTCCGGTTGGAGAGTTCTCCGAGCCATTTGTACATTTCATCACTCAGTGGTGAGCCCGTTTGCAAACATGCCATGCCCTCAATGTAAATGACACATGCCATTAACTCCGCGGCTCCGTGAGACCTTATGGCTCTCCCTGCTTCCTTTTGGAGACGGGAGGGACTTCAGGGCCTTGGGCAGATGGGGTAGCAAAGCTGAAGAAATTGTTTAAATTATGTAAACGTTATTTACACAAAGAGTCATAAACGTACTTCAGAGGCTTTTTGTTGTTTTAATAAACTGCTGAGAGTCAGGCTACTTCTTTGAGCACAGATACTGTTGCCATCTTTTTTTTTTTTTTTTAAGAAATACACAATTTTATAGTCCCTATTGAACAGACATATGAAGCTTATTTTTATTAATGTAACCTCAAGTTACCCATAAAACTGTCTGTCACTTAGTGGGAACAGTATAGTTTATTAATTCATTAGATCTTCAGTAAATAACTTTTATCTTTGGTTATATTTCAAACACAATACTGGGGTCCCATGTCAGTGAATTTTGATGTTTGAAAGACTATGAAAACATAGTCCCATTAGGCCCACTTTAACCCTTAAAAATTTGAGAGGAACCACTGGGGCTCTCAGAGTCTCTAGGCAACTCCTAATCGTTTTATACCTAAGGAAGCAAGCGATTTTCTGCCGAGATTCTTTTCCATCCTTCTGCCTTTTTCCTCCCAGCAGAACGCATCTTTCTTTTATTGTCCGTTTCACCACCATCCCCCACATCCCCTGTCCTGCAGGACTCGTGTGGCCTTGGGAGGCCCACATGCTCCCCTGCCCTCTCCATCACCCCAGCCTGGAGAATTACCCAGGAGAGAGGAGGAAATTGGGAGCATAGGAATGACTGTCCTCAAAGCAGGCGACAGACCCAAGCAGAACTCCTTCCTAACTGCTTTGCCCCTCTTTCCCTCCTCCCAAGTCCTCATTTCTTCACCCCTTCAGAGTCATGTCCCCTACTGGCGGAAAATGAATGGGCAGATCCTGCCCAAAGAAACCCTTCGTTCCTGTGGTGCAGCGCAGTGGTGCAATCAGGAGTTCTTGCTAAACCAAGATGGTTGAACGCTGTTCCCTCCCCTCCCCCATGATCCATCTGATGATTACACTGAAGTGAGACCAAGAAATATTCCTTAATATAAATGTCAAGCTTTATCACCTTTTTGACTAAGTGTGATGTGTTACCTCTTAATAAAAAATGTCTCATACAGTTTATATTCCATAGAACAAATAGGTGGAGAAGAAATTTTTCCCCTGATTTTTAAAATTTTATTAACACTCTCTTTTATTTAAAATACGTATATAATATTCTGTAGCTTTTAAAAACTATTTTTACTCTGAAAACATTGTATTTCCAAAGCATGCCACGTTGGAAGAAAGCATACATATGGATTTAACACTGGAATCCTGACCTGTTTTGAAGCTCATTAATGATGTTAGAACCATTATCCAGAAATACATATTAATCGCTCCTCATTTCCTTTACATGAAATTCCTAAAAAACGCTCGGAAGCATATCATGGTAATGCCTCATTTTTAAGTGCAAAAATTGTAAAACAAACCGTGCGATTCCTGTACTGCCTGGAGCGGCTGGTTTGAGAGTCACCCACTCTGAATTTGTGACTGGATCACGGCACTTACCTCGCTGTGTGGTCTGAAACCAACCTGGGGGTGGGGCTGGTCTGGGCAGCAGGGAGAAAAGTGGATAAGGCTCTACCTCCCTCTTGTCCAAAAAATTAATCAGCTGTTTTTTAAAAGTTTTATGGAGACAGAGGGAGGGATAACCTGTGTTGAAATTTCCGCAGATGTCAAGCCGAAACAGAAATGATAGTGGGTAATAGCCTTGTTTTCCCAAGAGATACAGCTACTTTGGAATGTCAGATTAGGACTGTTACCAACTCTATTGGCGAGACAGCTTGAATTACTTGCTAATGGATGCAGTATTTGAGAGGTGCATATGGTTATTTATAGGGAAGGCAAATGTCCTCGATGTCATTAATGGTTCATAACTACGGTTCTTGTTTACCAAATGATCATTAAATCTCTCTATTTAAAAAAAAAAGTACTGTCAGCAAATGCAGAGATTATATGAAGGGTTTTCTTCTTGCTTGTTAGAGGATGGCTTATATAAAGGATAAGCATCTGTGTGATTTTCTAAGTGATAGAAGCAGCAATCTCTTTTCATGACTTCATCCCACAGACACTCCTGAGTAGGCAGCTACCCACAGTCACCTCGGTCCCACGTGTGAGGGCTTCATCACATAGCTAAGTACACGCTACAGCTACTAATTATACCTATTGCGTGAAAGATAAGAAATATTTAGCATGAGGAATGTGACTCTTTAAGCAGCTTAAACAAATTTAGCCATCCTACAGCTGTTTAGTGAATTATCAACTTGCATTGTAGCCAAAATAAATGCAAGTTGAGATAATGTGCTATAACTCATTTGTAATTTTGTAGCGTTATCTAGATTCCTGACCTCTTTTACTTACTACTTATCATTCAGAGTAATAGTGAAGGAATGAGATGTATTCTCATTTAACTTGACAGTCATGTTTCTTTTCTTACTGTCTGATCCTAATTCCTGAAAAAGAAGTATATTATTCCCTAAATTTAAGTTTGAAATAAATTAGATAAGAGTCAGAAAGAGAATATTGCTGCTTTTTTTCACATTAATTTCAAAAGCAAAATTAGAATAAATTTAAATTCATTCTTCATCTGTATTACAAAAGTAAAAAAGTTTTTAAAAAGTAATTTTTAAAAAAAACTTTGTATTTCTGATTCATAAGGTCCCCAGAAATCTGATTAAGTAGGCCAAAATAAAAGAAAGGGAATATATGCTAATACTTTGGCCAAGAATTGAACATGATGAATTTTGAAAACATTCAGATTCCAAGAGAAGTAGTCAACGGTGGGAATTATAGCACAAATTTACAAGTGATGTAGATAATATGAGGGTTTTTTTTTTCCCTACCACAGCATGCGAAAACAGCCAAAAGAAAGGCCAGCACCTGAGGAATTGATGGTAAGTAAATTTTTTTAGTTACGTTAGAATTCTTCAGTTATATATTTATGTTTAACATGTTTTTTAAAAGATGGGAATGGAATTTAAAACAGCCACAGGCACTGGAAAGGCAACATTACTTATTTTATTTGGGTGGGTGTTTTTGAAGGTCATACCCTCAGATGGCAGTTTTCACTTCTTAAAAACCCACCACTTTTTTGAAATTTAATGCAGAACTCTTTTCATCTGCCTCACTCACGGGTTACAGACTTAATGCAGGTTACTCTTTCTCCTTATTTGCTGTTATAGCCTTTCAGAATTCAGAGGATTCGTAACAGAAAAGACAGCGCGTTCAGTTTTTAGTGCAATCCTATAGGAAATTACTGAATGTGGCATGGACTCCTCTTAGATTCACATAGAATGAAATTAAACTGGCTGCAAAAGATCAAGTTAATGTGAATCTTTGGTCTCTCCTCAGAAAGAGACAACTACAAGGCTGCTAGTGCTGTGTTCTCAGCTCCAAGGCAGCTTTCTTTGATTGCAAATGACAGTTTTTAGTCAAGCAGAGAGAGGAACAGAGATGCTCCCTAACAATTCCCAAATGGTCATTTATTTAGTGCAGATTGTTGATTTGACAATGCACAAGCTGTTAGAATAATGTTAGGATGGAGCATTAGTAAGTAATAATTATAGTCTACTCTTTCTAATGTTTTGCATACCATTCCCTGTCTTTAGATTACTGCAGTCAAGACAAATTCCTACCAATTTTCTTTCACCTCTTTAAATAACATATTTTTTAAAGGTATCAGTTCAGAGGTTTTCATCCATTGTATTCCAACCTATTAAACAGTTTAAGCACCCAAATTTCTACATAATACAGATTTCATGCCCAAATATAAAATAACAGTATGTTTCCATTTTGCGTCGTGAATGCTTTTCAGGAAGGTACGTTTCTCCCTCGTGTTCCCCGGAGCAAAATCTCAGTTTTCTGGATAGTTTCAAGTTAAAGTTCACCCCTAAAACCTCTGCAGTTTATAACTGTACAGGTTTCATGTCTAGAATAAACTGGTCTTTTTTTTTTTTTGGTCTCTTTGATGGTTGGGAAATTCTTGCAGTTAGTCACATTTGAGAAAACTTGGAACAGGTTCTAGAGATGGAGACCCATTTACCTTGTGCATTATTATGCTATGGCTGGATAGCTCAGCTATTAAAACAAAGGAATAGGGTTTCATAAAACAGATATTTGTTTGTAAATGCATGTTTCAATGCTACAATAGTTGGCCACTTATAATTAAAACATCTGCAGATTGTACGTACACCCATAAATGTATATGGATGTGTGTGTTGGTAAGGAATACCACTCCAGGGTGGCAAGTCATAAAGACAAGGCTAAAGGGTGAGTACTTTCAATGCTTTAGAAGCAAGTAGATGTGAATGTCTGTGTGTGTGTGTGTGTGTGTGTGTGTGTGTATGTGAGAGAGAGAAAGAGAAAGGGATATGTATTTAGATATATCTCTTCACAACTCTACACCCTGGCGTGTGCTGTTCCACGTTTTTAATTAATAAATATCAATAAATCAATAAAATACAATGAAAAATGTAGTCACAGGAAGCACCATCCTATACTTAATTTAACATTATTTCTAGTACTGCTCACTGTTTGATTTTAAATGAGTTTATTCCCAGAGGTATAGCACTAGTGAGGCACCACTGATTTGGTAAGGGCTCAGTGAGGAGGCAGGAAACAATAGAATGTGTGTGAAGCCACTGTGGTCAGGGGCTTGAGCCCTGCCTGCGTTTGGCCAAAAGGTTGGGCCCAATGGGGAATGGGAAAGAAGGTGGGTTTTCCCTTGTCTTAAGGAACCTGAGTCACATCCTAGGGACCCAGTCTTAAGGAACTATTCTCTTTATTCCTTCTAGCATATTAATGGCTTTAATTTTTCCTTTTCCCTCTCTGCCTACAACCTATTTGATGGTGCTCCCATCTGGAAGGCGAGAGCCTCCTCTGGAATGCATGAACTGTAGAGCCCATTTGTCACTGTGGGTGGGGGCCTATGCCTTTCATGAAAAGAGCAGTTTATCTCCCAAGCGCAGTAACTCCAGCCAGCAGGGTACCAACGTGGGCTGCATAGCTTGGGCTGCATAGCTTGGGCTATGCAGCTTGGGCCGCATCAGATGTGAGGCCTGCAGGATTGTCAAGGTTTCCCTGTGGGCCCGCATTTTCCAAATCAAAGGAAGAAAATCAGAAGTGGAGTCAGGTGGAAATACTGAAAGTTATAGATCCACCATTTGGGAAATCTTTCATGAACTCCATGTGTGACCTTCACCAGTGAACACGGCAAGTCCCAGCCTAAGTAAATCAGAATACGGGATAAGTGGGCCAGATCACCCTTACTCCTGGGCCTTGGCCATGCACATAGTGGGCACTCAAGTGGTTTTTGTCCTTTTATTCCATAAGGTCACTGTATATACCAGAATACCCAATATCAAACCTTAAAATCATCACTGGCAGTTTCTGACCATGTCAGTCTTAAAGACAAAATCTAAAACTCAAGGTTAGACTCTTGAGACCATTAAAATCCCAGTGTTAGAACTCATTTAGTTATTTAGCTATTTTATTCCCTCCACTTTGTGGGTGTTCTTAAGATGGTTGTCAGTTTTTGTATCCTAAGCAGAAGTATTTTAAAGTTGGACCAAGAAATTCCTTTAATGCTCACATTTTGGAGACACCAGGGTCCTTATGAGCTGCTACAGTTTTCTAGCTTGTAGCCATTATGCTACATAGAAAATTCACTCAAAAGTTTATGGTCAGCATCCACATCATCTTAAAGAGATCTCAGAACCAAGTAAACAATTGAATTCAGCAGATAGTTATAGACCACTATGTGCAAAGTCCCTTGCTAGACTCAGTAGAAGACATAAAGAAGAGTAAGCCACATGAATATAGTCTTGCAGGTCATATGGCAAGTATACAAATAACTGGAATGAAGTAACTATTGTAAAAAGAACTGCAGAGTTCTGTGGAGATCCCTTTGACATTGATTTCGTGGAGTTCAAATTAAGACAACGTGTTCACCACCAGCTAGGCAGTCTCTTAACTGGCTTCTATAGAAGGAATCCTAGTGTCCAGGTCTAAAAACTTTGACTCTACATAAAAGCAGCACATCCACCCACGTAGGTCTTTTTTCTTGAGTGAATTCTCTAGTGGATTCCCATTCAAGTATAGGACCTTCTTCAATTCTTTAAGAGCCTATTGCATAAATCAGGAGTCAGCTTTAAACCCAACAAAAATAAACTAGCCATGCAAATAGCCAAGAACATTTTGCATGCTGACACAATCAGACAGATAGGAACCCCTTTACCTGTTCCTGTGATAATGATTGATTTTGGTTTGTTTTTTAAGAGGGTCGCACTCTGTCCCCTAGGCTGAAGTTCAGTGATGCTATCATAGCTCACTGTAACCTCAAACTCCTGAGCTCATGTGATCCTCCTGCCTCGGCCTCCCAGAGTGCTGGAGTTGTAGGAATGAGCCACCACACCCAGCCAATGATTCCATTATTAAGGAACAACTTTTAAATCAGGCTGATGCAAATCATAAGAGTGACCTGTGGCAGTGCTGCCCCAGCTTTGGGACCTAGGACCAACAAACTTAGGAAAAACTTTCAGACAGTGGAGTCTCTGAGGAGGTGGCAGACAAGAACGGTCATCGTGCTTCACACAGCCATGCAAGGATGCCATGTCTGGTGTGGGGAAAAGCCAGCTTGTGCCAGTCACAAAGGATTGGCAAGACTGCAGCAAGAGGGGAGAGGAAGATAATGCAAAGATGGTAGAGAAGTTTCTCCAAAATGTCAGTAATCAAATTGAGGGAAGCAAAAAAATAAAAATCAGACCCTTAAACACAGTGACAGAGAGACAACCTAAGATGGGACCATTGAAATAGGGGTTCAAGTCTGGTTTTTCTATTCAGTTTGTATATTTAAATATTTTTAAGTAAAAGGGATATGATGAGAAACATTACTGTATAGACCATTTGCTTCTGTAAATCACAAAGAATTCCTTCTAAGGAATTAACCTTCCTTCAGGGTTCTTTGGTGGCCTAGGTCTGGCTGTGACTTAGCAGGGAGGGCCTCTACCGAGTCCCTTCCTTTGTGCAACCTCAGACTGTATTCCCGCTCCACTTCAGTATCTTCATCTGCAAAACCGAGGGGTGGACTAGATCAGCAGCTCTTGACCAAGGGTCTATGACTTCAGGAAGTCAGAGCTCTGAAATTACATCCAGAATCGTGTGTGCATGTGAAGATTTGCATTTTTTCCTGAAAAGAGGAATTCATGGCTGTCATCAGTTTTTCAAAGGGGACCATGACCCTACATGATTACGAAGCTCCCTCACTACCTTCCCATTCTGTTCCTTAGAGCTGTGTGGCCAGGACCAGACCAGCAGCTCAGGAGGGAAGGTTGGGGGTGGGCGGAGTTGGGGGGTGCTTGCTTGGCAGGGAAAAGCCCTCCCTGTGGGACTCTGCAGGGCTTCCCACCAGCTGTCAGGCAGCCCTTTAACCTCCCAGCCCATCCTGAATGTGAGCCTTGACTCGAGCAGGGAGGGGTGTGGACCGTGGGCACCCTCACAGTTACAATTTGGGCTCAGAGTGCTGTCGATCCTTCTATGCATTTAGAGTATTTCCAGAAGCTTTCCATGTCTAAGCTCTATTTAATGGAATCTATGCATAGTAAGTAATCAGGTCAGAAGAAGCCGCATCCCGGTTTGAGATCAATCGCTGGCTAATACTTTATCTAGGCCACTTTATTATCTCATGCTGATCCGATTCCCATTCTCCTCCTTCTTTGTAGCATGCACTTCGGCTGTGGTAAAAGTACGTATCACATACATATTAAAAACATATACCCATTCTATCTGTATGTAAATGCGTGAGGCACAGCTGGATATTGCAGAGGAGTTTGATTTACTAATAGTTATTATCTGTTCTAGCTGTTCAGTGGCAGAGAGAATTTCAGAGAAACAAGCTGGCGCAGAAATTGTCTTTATGCTATTACTATACTGCTTTAGTAATTGTTTAAAAACATGGGTTTTCTCCTTAGGTTCTAATAATGCCTGTTATTTTGTGCATTTCCTTGTACATTCCAGAGCAGGGCGTCCTCATTTAGCATTTCCTTGAATTTGATTTTCAGTCCAGGCATCCAGAAGAAACACGGTGTGCAGTTTGCAATTGAAATTTGACATTTTGCTTAGAAAACAAGTAAATAGTGGTACTGGAAATACAAGAAGCAGGTGTGGGTCGTATGGTGTCAGTTATAATCAGAATAATACTCTTGGATTTTTTTTCTTCGTGAAATCCCAGCAGCTGCAAACGTGAAGGCATCTCATTTCTCAGTGAAGGCTTTATGTATAAGAGGTGGTAATGTTTGGGGGCTAATAAACACCAAACTGCTCTAGAAAAATCTGTTTAAACATTTAATTACTTGCTAAGAGATGTTAACTTATTTAACTCCTCTAAATTAAGTTGTCACTGGTAGCTTTTCTGCTTTTCAAAACCTGATTGTAATTACATTTTCAGATTGGTTGGTTGGTAGTTCTCTCAGTTAATCAAGGTGCATGATAAACTGGGCCTCTGCATGGTCCCTGTAAAAACCGGAGTGACCACCAGGTTAGATTTTTGTCGCTCTAGCACTCAAATTCCTGTGTGACTTTGGAGTTTACACCAAATGGCTTTGTTTGCCATTATTAGCCCCAAACCTTCTGATCACTATGAAAGACAAAATGCACTGGACAATTAAGAAGATGATTTTATTCAGGCTATTGCAATAGGGAGAATGTTTATTAATGAAGAACAGCTCCAAGAAAAGGGAAGAGGCCAAGGTTTGGTGGAGGCAGGTGAACAAGGAGTCATCAGGGCGTCTTATGGAAAGATGGGAAAGGATCTTACCTCTGTGAGAGTGGGTGCTCCTTGGTGGTTCACAAAAGGGTGGGGGCACGTCTCACCTGCTACTGCGTTCTGGGAGCACAGGGCTCAGATAAAGCTCAACATCATTCTAAACAGGCCAGAGATGAGTTGCAGTTTATTTTGATTCAGAGCTTGTATGTGCCCTAAGCACAAATACGAAGAAAGGCACATTCCCCTAGCCCCCTTGGATTGTGCTCATGGATCACTGTGCTTGCAAATATCTAAACTTTTTAAAATACTAATGATGGTTGATAAGCAGTTGTGAACTTTAGCTATTGCCTCTGTTATATACAGCATGTTTTATTAATAAAATAAACCTTTAAGGCCAGACTCATAATGGGTCTGGCTTGCCATTCTTGTAGACACCGTTTTGCTCTTAGTTATTCATTTGGAGGTAGCATGTTAGCTACCCCACCCAGAATTTGCAGGAAGAAATCCTGACTTGGGTTGTAACTTCAACTAAATACTTCTTTCGTGCACAGAAGTCATCACAGGAGCATGGGGGCCTCTTGGAGGGTCCAGTTGACAACCATGTAATGATTTTTTTTTCTAGTTCTGAAGGCCATTAAAATCATCTGTTTGAGTCTGCTTATAAATAGAAATCCACTAGTAAAGAAGTTGATTTTAGCTTTTTAATTGCACATAATTACAACGGCAGAATCACTGGATGCTTGAGATCGCACTAAATCAGACAGCTTTAATTTGAATTTTTGATGACACATTAGCACTTCAGCAAGAACAGAGAGATTATAACCCCAGAAAACAGGCTTTGTTTTTCCATAGAGTGACTGCTTAATCTTTTCATGAGACTTTAGCAGATAAATACGTGTGTGTGTGTATACATATATCTTTATGTATGTGCATATAGCAATAGACATACAGACAGATAAAATCTGTCATTCCTTGATCATGGTGATCTGACAATTTTAATTTCCCAGTAAAGAATAACTTTTTCCTCCATCAGTCAAGTCAGATCTCTTAATATGGTGATGATTTGTCTGTTTAATATTGCGGTTGTTTGAACTCGTGCCTGCAGTGCTGCTTTCGTGTTTTATTGGGCTGACTGTCATCTTCCCAGCATCTCGCTTCCAGGCACATTGAGACTGTGTAGCATTCATTGATTGCAGAAGAGTTTGGTAATGTTGGCTGCGGTAAAGCGGGCCAGTCAGGCTGCTCTTCAGTGTCGTGCCAGATTCACAGGGGCTGAGGTGGGTCTTTGGTGGGTAACGTTACACATCAGTTCCTCGTCTGACACTGCTCAGCTCACTGGAGGTTTCTGCTCTGTGGGCGGTGTCCTCTGCCTAGAAGGCTCCCCTTCTTGAAGACCTCTTCACCCTCTTCCCTGTGGCTTTTCCCCACTCTTCCCTTCACAGTTCCTGCTCCCTTCTCTGAAGCCTTCCAGAATATATTGTGCCTAACTTGGAGCAGTACCTAATTATACTTTCATCTTGAAGCCACGAGTTGTTCCATGTAGTACAGTGGTTCTTAATCCTGGCAGCTCATCAGAATTATCTGGGAGGTTTAAAAAAAGATAGAAAAAAAATGCCTGGATCTCAACCCAGATCAAAGAATCTCTGGCATTTGGGTCGGGGAGCAGGTACTTTTTTTTTTATTTTTTAAAGCTCTCTAGGTGATTACAAGGAGTAGCCAAAGGTGAAACTCATAATTTAATGCCTTTTGTTCCAACTAGATTGTAAGTCCCTTGAAGGAGGATCATGATTTTACAATTCAGTGCCGGGTTTGGTCCTATTCTGCTGTCATTCAGGCAAAACACTATTGGTTGTGTGTGCTGTTCTCTATGATCCAATTCAGTAAAACCATACTAGACACTGAACAGATAAAGACAATAAGACATGTCTCTTGTTCTCCAGGAACTCATAAAGTAAAGCTGAAGAAACTGACCCAAGGAAAAGCAATCCCTTGACATTATGATATATAGTATAAATTAGGGTAAGACCGTACTAGAATACATGGTCTGACAAAATGTTTTTGTTTGACCGCCTGCTAGGAGAGGTCATCTGGGTAAGATAATTTGGTGCTAAAATAATGACATTTCTAGGATGTTACAATGTTTGCAGGGATAATCTTCAAAGCATTTAACAACCAGTACAGCATGGGCATAACCAGTCAGAACAGGCACCAGGGTTCAGCCATCCCACCCTGGATGTGTGGGCAGAGCCAGGAAGTGCTGAGCAGGAGTTGATCAGCATCACCTGTGAGCTTCCGTGTGCATTCTGACCACTTGAGAATTCACCTCTCACAGTTAATTCTACATCAAGAGGTCATCAGAGAGCAAAGACCTAGAGGACACCACCTGGCCAGCTCCATATTTGCCTGATTAGATTGATGGCAGGGGGCCCCCAGGTTTTTATCTATCAGCATATCAGATGCATACCACCCACTCCTCAGCTCTTGGGAATAGTGGAGTCAGTCGAGAAAGACCAGAGACATTTAGCCATTTGTGGGGGAAATGTAAAAGGATCCTAAAGCTAGTCCCTGGGATTTGGGAATTGCTGTTGAAGGTAGCAAAGTTGTTTTCCTGTGAGTACACACCAATAAATAGATGCAATTCTTATCAATTATTAATGAGTCTATCCAGGAATTTTAAGGGCTGCAAAGAATATTAGAAGCCTCCTATTTACAATTGTAACCAGCTGGATTTGTTTTAATGGGTTGTTTGCTTTTTAATTTGTAGCAGTTTGAGAGAGACCTTTGGGGATCATGAGGCTTGTGGTTTCAGGTACACAGTTTTTAGGTACACAGTTATTTGGGGGACCAAATCTGCCTTCAGATAATTTGAGGTTCACTTGGCCATTTAGAGACTGCAGAAAGGCATTGGAGACATTTGGGCCTTCTGTCCTCTATTTAATTTTCAAGATTAGAATTAAACATTAGGCCTTGGTCTACCGAGAGACATTTGCCAGAGCATGGACTAGTTTCTTTCCAGTATCCTGGTTTACCGTTTTTCTGTTCTCTTAATATAAATGGTCACTGATTCTGAAGTAGGAGAATAGGTACCATTCGTTTATTTGTGCAAAGGTTCCCTTGACACAAATAAAAATGGAATTTTCAAATGTAACCCGATTAACTCTTAATTGTATACCAATAGCCTCTGTGTGCCTTAGCTCCCTCGGAAGGCTTCTGAATGGCCTGCATCTCTTTTTAAAGTTGGGGGAAGGGGGATTCAATTAATAGCAGGACTTTCTAGTTGTGGGATTGGTGTGGAGTTGACAAAAATTTGTATAAATAGGGTACATTTTTCCACTTAAGAGGGCTGTGCTGAAACATTTTTAATTGGATTTTCATGGTGATTGACAGCATTTGATTATGACAGTAACTTTATTTGGCTGGACTGCTTTAGCCTCTTGTTCAGATTTTTCCATCAAAGCTCCTTTTTATCCTCTGAATCCCCAGTGGAGCAGCAGTCATTGTGGAAGAGCCTTTTAGCACCTTTGTTGTAGCCATCCCTGGTGATGATTGGGCCCAGCTGGTAGTAGATAAGAAAATGTTCCTTTCACAAAGAGGCTGTGTCTCCCGCCTCTGCGGTTTCAATAATTTTAAGAGCCCCCAAAACCTGTTGAGGATTAGAAGTAGCTTTAGATGTGAAATGAGTGTTAAGTATTAGTAATCGGGAGATTAGGGCCCCAGGGACAATGAGAGATAAACAACTGCAATTAAGGCAAATCTGCCGATGTAAACAAAATTTAGCAGAAACAGATGCCCTAACCATTTTGGGGGATTGATTTGAGGGCACCAAGGAATCGATTTTTGTCTTGTTTACACTTTCAAACCCCTGTGATATACTGGAAGGCTAAATATTTCATACAGCCTGATTTTAGTTAATTTTTTTTTCAGCGCCTCACAGTAGGCGCCTCTCTTCTCGCAGTGACCAGGCCTGAGTTTATTCAGCATTCACAGGGAGCAGCTAATTGTCTATGAAGGGCCCCCGTGTTTAAATGGGCTTGACAGGAATTTAAATTTTGTTTCAATCAACCCCTGTGCTCACAGCCTGCTCCAGTTTCTAATTTTTAAATTAAACATGATTTTTTTTTTTTTTTTTAAGCCACAGCCTTGCCTCTGGAATTCTCTCACTCCAGCTCTCAGGAAGGCAAATCAGCAACCCTGGAATGCTGCTTTAGGCAGGGCCTGTGGCACCAGCTCTGTGCTGGAAAGTTCTTTCTTCAAAGCAAGCTTTCCTCCCCCCGTCAGGGAGGTCAGCAGAGCTTCGGGGGCACACAGTCCTTCTTTCCTTCTGAAACGGCCCCCTTTCCAGCTCTCCTGCGCAGACGGCGGTGCCGCATCGTCTGGAAAGTGGGTTAAGTACCAAAGGAAGGCTCGAGGATGCCTGGTAGGGGCTGGCTGAATTATAACCCACTGCACGTCTGGTGCAGATTTGTATTTCAGAAGCCTTTTCTCCCGTTGTGAGATAGGGAGAGAACACGATTTGGGCATCACAAAGGTGCATTTCAGTATGCGCTTGCCGTTTTTATTTCTTGAGCATCTGCTGTGTGCAGAGCATCCTGCCTGATGCTGAGGAAGCAGCACGTCAGCCCTGAGTCCTGACCCCAGCCAGCTTACAGTCTAGCGGGGAAGATAAGGATAGAAACGTCCAAGCTCACCTACCCGTCCCACCTTCGCCTGCCCCTTCACCTCAGGCCACTCCTTTACACGCCACGATTCTGGCAGTCCCCAAATGCGGGAGGCATTCTCACACAGTTTCTCATAGCTCGTGCTATTTCCTCGGCCAGGAATACTATTTCCTCACCTCCACACGGTGAACTCCTACTCGGCCTGCAAGACCCAACTGGCACAGGCTCTGTGAAGCTTTCCTAAACCTGCTTCAGTTGGGCGGAGGACTTCTCTTGCATGTCATCCTTCCCCCTTGCAAGTGCCTCTCTTATTGTGCTGCTCACACTTTCTGGCAGTAACTTGTTTACATAAGAGGTGTAGTCCGTAAGTGAGACCATGAATCCTAGATAGAGCATAAGATCATATTTTAGTTATCTTTGTATCCTTAGCATCTAGCCTGAGTAGAATGCTCAAATAAATGATCGTTGAATTAAAATAATGTGAATTTAAAATGAGTTCTGGGGAAAGAAAGATTTCTTACAGCTAGGGGTGTCTGGGGAGGATTTGGGAATGGGTGACAGGTAAGCTGGACCTTGTGGGACATTTGAGTATTTATGTTAGTATATTACTTTTCTGCACAGAAAGGCAAAACAAAGCTTATGTCATAAGGAAAAAGCCAGACCCTCTAATATCCACATTATCCAAAATTTGTACTGTAATTTATTTTCTCTGAACTAACTTGAGAGACATTGGAGTAAAAATTGTATGTAATTTGGGACTGAAGATGAATTTAGAAAGGATTCTGTTCTTTAACCTTAAAAAGAAATAGATCTCTTATATAGAAATGATTCTATATCGGTAACATTTTAAACCCTTGAATTAGAGAGTTCTTTCATATAAGTTGTCTCATTTGACCTTCACATGAGCACTGTAAGGATTATTCTTGTTTGCATTTTATTGATGCATAAACTGGGGCTCAGAGAGGTTAACTTACTTGCCTAGAGTCACACAGCCAGGAAGAACAGAGGACTTTTCTACTACACTACATCAAAGCTATATCCATTGGTACATAATAGGCAGAGGAATGTTACTGTGGTTTCGAGAATTTCAGCTAAGTCCAGCTATTTCCTGCAGTCAGAAAAATAAAACTAAATACAAGTATAGTACCCTGCAAAGAAACTTGCAGGATTCTGGCAGTGTGCTTGTGAAGCCATTGCCCTCTAGGATGCTGTGCTCAACTCAATCCTTAAGGTCCCTTCCGCCTTGGTGCCTCGTCCCGCATCCGCAGGGCCACGGGTGAGGCAGAGAGCAGATGGCCGCACACACTCGCCAGCCGTCCCTAAGCGGCAGCAGCCTGGTGGAAGCCTGAACCTCAGTACAAACAAAACACAATAGGAAGAGAGAAAGTAATTACCAGCACTCTGCACCTGGTGTGTTAGTCGGTTATCGGAGGGGAAGCTGTGAGAATGTGTAAGTTATTATTGTTTTTTTGGTTTTGGCAACATGCAGCAAAAACCGAGGGCATATGTCCTTCCACTTGTCTGGCCACACAACTTTCCACCTTTCCAGTTCCATCATCATGGTTATAGAAATGAGTGGCGTCCAAGAGATGTTGTTCCTTGGGTTTGGGAGAAATTTCTTTTAATTCAGCAAACTTTACTGAGCCCATTCTCTGTGCAGAGGTGCTATAGTTTAATGATACTCAAAGTATGGGCTGTGGACCAGTGGTAGTATCTGAACTGTTTCTTGAACACAGCAAGATAAGGAGTTTGTGCCAGAATATGAACCAAGCATGTCTCAAAGCATTCTGTTTAGTTCAGCTGACATTTTGTAGCAAAACTTTCTCAGTGAAGGAAGCTGTCTGTTGGTCTACGTGGTTGCATGGCTACTTCTCTGGTTGCAAACCAGTAGCCAGCAGCTCACAGGCCAACTGCTTGAGTGGCACAGCTGTAAGGAATACAGAGATCAGACACTAATCCCGCCCTCCAGGAGCTGACAGTGTAGTGAGGAAGTATGGCTTTTATGTAACCATGGCATCCCCTGCAGCTCACATGATACAAGGCACCGCATAGCTGTTCAGTAATCTCTGTTGAATAAAATATCAAAAAACTCAGTGAAATAAAACTCAAATTATGGTGAGTGCCATAAGAGACATGTGAACAAAGTAGTTGGGTCACACAGAATAGTAAGCCCAATAGACATCAGGGTCCACCAGGAAGGGAGACGGAGGGCAGGGAGGGGAAGACAGGCCAGAGATATCCATACCGGCACAGGCACTCGAGGAGTGGGAGCAGCAGGAGCCCAGTCTTGGAGCCATGACCTCACTCATTTCTGTAACCATCATGGTAGAACTGGAAAGGTGGAAAGGTTTGGAACAACTGGCAGGACTCTGCCTTCTGTAAAAGGGAGGCTGAGGACGGGCTTTAGAAACTTGGAAATCAGTCTGTCGTGTGAACGTGAGCCAAGAAGCAACATGGGAGACTGGAAGGGGATTGATTCTGGTATCAGAAAATACAGTTTCAAGTACAGGCACTACCTCTAGGAAACGAAGTAAGCAACAGCTATTTACTTAGCTCATCTGAGCCCGGGCTGCTTCATCTGTAAAATGGGGTAATGATACCAATTTCACAAGGGGCTTTTTAGTAGTTTTTTAAAACTTACATAAGATGGAGTTTATGAAAATGTGTTTGTAAACTGTAAAATGCTAGACACATGTGGGGCACTAAATCATTCAGCTTTTTGGGGTCATGATGTTCTCATCTGTCTAATCTTCTGGGGTATCTCCAGCCAGTCACTTCTTGGAAGACAGATGTGTTTAGTGGAACTTAATGTGACATATAGAACAAAGTATACACGTGCTGAATGTTTGCGGTTAGTGCCCACCGAATTGGTAGTTCATTTTCTCAGGGGTGGGTCTCTGTGGGTCATTCCTCCCCACTCACTGGCAGACTTAACTTTTTTGTGTCTGCCCTCTGTTACCGATAAAATATAATGAGCATGTCATTGGAGGGAATTACTGCAAAACAGTCAACAAGTATTTGTTGTCCGGGTCCTTGAGGTGCTGCCATGGGTTCGGAAAGAATACAAGAAACATCCGTGTCCTCAAGAGCAGACTAGACACGCACTTCAGCAACATCTGGAGAAGGCAGAACAAGCTGTGTGCTGCTAGCTTGGGTGGTATGGGAACTCAGGAAAGGGCAGCCGAGGGACAGTGGCAGCCAGGGAGACAGCTCAGTGCAGGCCTGAGTACAGGAAAATGGGTTCTCACAAAGCATGAAATTTAAGTGAGATGAAAGTATGTTACGTGCTTAGCATAGTGTCTGGCATAAACTAAGTCCTCAGTAAATAGTAACCATTACCACCACCATCATCATCATCATCACTGCTATTAAGAGGGAAGGTGTTCCAGGAAGAGAAAGTGGCATACCCTGAGACTAGAGGGAACAGAGGACAGTGAGGAACCCACCCTGACCAAAACAAAGAAGGCCCTTGGAAATGATGGGGGTAAAGTTGGTTGGGCAGGGCCAATGCAATCTGGAAGGAAGGGTTTCACACGGCAAAGAGAAGTGAGGCAGCTGGAGGCTGTTGTTGGTTCTTAAGCTGGGAGGTGGCTAGGCGAGGCTACACCATGACAGGCCGGTGAGCAAGCAAGGGGGACACACAGGGCTGATCTCAGCCTGCTCCAGGTGGGCCAGGCCCTCTGCTGAAGCTGATTTGTGAATAGGAATGTCCTAACCCTCTGGCTCTTTCTGAAATTCCATGGAGGTCTCTAGCCAAACCAACAGGAAGCCGAGTTCAGAGCCTCTAGCTTCTCAGCAGCATGTCACTTGTCTCTCTTTCTGCATCTTCTTTTCAGTGTCCTCTCTGTCACTATCAGGGAAAATCATTAGTATGCTAATCTAGCTAGCCGTCATTTTAACACTGACCTTTGCTAACCTGCCTTTGCAATTTCAGGAACTATGTTTGACTTCTCTAAAAGTAACCTTAAATTGTAGTCTTGTAAGAATTCCAGAGCTGTATCCTTCACTCCTTCTTCTAATGAGGTTATGACCAAATGCTCATTATAATTGCTTTAGACTCCTTTTAATTTTCAAGCTTATTAATCATAAGAAGAGTTATTTAAAATTGCATAAATTAATCTTAGATTAAAAGCCCATCAAAGCCTCGAAACAATTAAGAATAAGTAGGATTTCCCTGGGGCAGCAAGTTTTATTTTAATATTGTAGTCAGGTGGATATCAGAACCTTGAAGTATGGTAGTGATTAATGTATGCAAAATTTAAATGGGATTTTTTAAATGGCAAATCTAAATCACATATTGACCTAACTGTAGGCTTTAACTGCATTGTCTGTCATATATTTAAACTGTTTACTAATCAACATTTTAATTACAGCGTGTGCTGGCAGACCCTAGGACAAATAAAACCTAGCTTTTTAAAAATGTTGCTGTAGAATCTGTTACCCAAAAATAACAAGACTCCTTTTATTGGGAAGAATGGAGGAATGAGAAGGTGGAGAGTAAACTTTCTTGGCCCAGCACAGGGCTAGGTGTAGAGACTACTCTGGATACTTCTCAGTCCCTGCTCTCGCCTTGAGAGTCTGCTGGTCTGGGTCAGCTACCTTTCATGGAACTACAATTGGGTTTCCTTTGGAGTTAATTCATGTTTAATTAGGGAAATACTTCCCTTTTTGTGTTTGAGCCCTTGGTTGCCAAGCATTGTTTACTTAAAGAGTATATAGCCCTGGGGTCCCTAGGCCCTCTTCTCTTTTATGATACAGAAATAAAATGTTTTCAGAAATTTGATTTGGCCAAAATCAGAAGCCTGTTGTCTTGACTTCTCCCCGACACCCCCCATGGCTGCTGGAGTAGGCAGGTAGCCCAAGGCTGTGTTAAGTTTTGGAAAAACTTCTCTATTTTATGGATACTCTTTCATTATTGAAGGTCGATGGGTAAGAGGGTCCCCTTGAGCAAATTGTTTCTCCCCTGGACACTTTAGTTCCCACTTCATGGAAAGGGGATAATAGTGACCAACGTAATGATTGTTTTGTGAAAATCCAAACTGGATGATGCACATAAGCTCTATAGCACAGTAGTTAGAAAATAGTAGCTTCCCCCAAAATGTTTATTCCTGCCCTCATGACCATTTATTTTCTAAAACTAGTTTTTTTTTTTTGAGACAGAGTCTCACTCTGTTGCCCGGGCTAGAGTGAGTGCCGTGGCGTCAGTCTACCTCACAGCAACCTCAAACTCCTGGACTTAAGCGATCCTACTGCCTCTGCCTCCCGAGTAGCTGGGACTACAGGCATGCGCCACCATGCCCGGCTAATTTTTTGTATATATATATTTTAGTTGTCCATATAATTTCTTTCTATTTTTAGTAGAGACGGGGTCTCACTCTTGCTCAGGCTGGTAGTTTTTTAATTTTTTATTTTATTATTATTATTTTTTTAGACAGGATCTCATTCTGTTGCCCGGGCTAGAGTGCAGTGGCGTCATCACAGCTCACTGCAACTTCATACTCCTGGAATCAAGTGATCCTCCTGCCTCAGCCTCCTGAGTAGGTGGGACTACAAGTGCATACCACCACGCCCAGCTAATTTTTTTATTTTTTTATAGAGACAGGGTCTCACTCTTGCTCATGCTGGTCTTGAACTCCTGACCTCAAGTGATCTTCCCGCCTTGGCCTCCCAGGGTGCTAGGATTACAGGCATGAGCCACCTCACCTGGCCCTTCTAAAACTAGTTTTAAAATTATGATTAAAAATTCAAGTAGTACAGAAGGACCTACAATAAGAAGTTGGCTTTCTTCCAACCTCCCTCCCATGTCCACCAGCTCCACTGTCTAGAGATAAGCACTATTAGTAGTAGCTTGTGTGTCCTTCTGAAATTTTTAATTCTTTTTATTCTGCACCTTTTTCACTTAATATATTTTTGAGATATTCTCATATCATATAAAGGTCTACCTCATTCATTTTAATGGCTGCCTGGTATTCCATATTATGAATGTGCCATCTTTATTTAGCAAGACGCTGCCATAGAACATTTTGACCATTTCCAGATTTTTGTCATTGAAACTGTGACTCTCTCTCTAAATATGCATCTTTGTATACTAGAGGTGAGAATGCCAGTTCTCCTTCTCTTCGATACTAAGTTATCAGATTTTAATCTTTTTTTTTTTTTTTTTTGAGACAGAGTCTCACTCTGTTGCCCAGGCTAGAGTGAGTGCCGTGGCGTCAGCCTAGCTCACAGCAACCTCAAACTCCTGAGCTCAAGCGATCCTCCTGTCTCAGCCTCCCGAGTAGCTGGGACTACAGGCATGCACCACCGTGCCCGGCTAATTTTTTCTCTATATATTTTTAGCTGTCCATATAATTTCTTTCTATTTTTAGTAGAGATGGGGTCTCGCTCTTGCTCAGGCTGGTCTCGAACTCCTGAGCTCAAACGATCCACCCACCTCGGCCTCCCAGAGTGCTAGGATTACAGGCGTGAGCCACCGCGCCCGGCCCAGATTTTAATCTTGCCAGTCTAATCAATGGTAAGATGGTATCTAGTTGATGTTTTAATTTGCATTTCTTTTATTAAGTATGAGGAGGAATACTTTTTCCAAATGTTTATTGGCCTTATACATTTTTTTCACATCCTTTGCCTGTTTTTCTGTTGAATGTGTTTTCTCTTCCTTCAGCTTTTTAAGACTTGATCTCTCCATCTAGGAAGTCAGGGAGATGGGCAATCTCCAGCGTCCCTTCCTGTCTCTGCAGTCTGTGGTCCAGGCCTGAGTGTCCTTTGGGCAGCTTTTATGCTACCAAAGGTGCTGTCTGCCTATGACCTTGTCAAGCCAGCATTGAGGCTGAATAGCCAATAGCTGGGGGTAACCTACAAGAGAGTCGTTTCCTTCTCCCTTTGTTTGGTTGTGTATCTTCCCTCCTATCTTAAAAAAGCAGGCTTGGAAATTGCAAGGCAGAGCTGGATTGAACTTCCTTTAAAGCTGCCTACAGACATCAGGAATATTTATTTTTTCTATTTGTTTTAAGCCTGGGAAGACTGTGTGGTTTTCTCGACACTGTCCTGATGGAGCCCTGACCAGCAAGCGTGCAATGCCCCTAGCCCTAATGTGCCATTAATGATAGGTTAATGTACAGTATAATGTTTTTGGGACTACGGGTTCATTACACTTCTGAGTGTGAGGTCTTTCCACAGAGCGCCCAAGGTCCCATTGCATTATATCATGCAATAAAAATACCCTTTTCATATCACACACTAATAAACTGTATTTGAAATGCTGTCTGAGGGCACTGCCGTCTTGTCTATAGGCTGTGCACGAGTGCAACAGTTGGGATTCCTTTTTCTATTTCGTGTTTTAGTTACACGGAATTCTGAACCCAGAAGTCTGCTCATTCTTGTTTTAAATGGGGAGCAAGTTGGGTCTTTAGGCCTGAGGCTCAGGAGAGGGGGTACTCACTGAGTGGTGAGGGTCCTTAATACATGGAGAGCAGGACTCCTAAATCTCTACTGCTCATCCCCCAGCCCTGTGTGTAGCTGTCAGGAAAGCCGATCACATCAAAAAAACTGTGTTCTAGTTTCAGCCACACTTAGCGCTGAACATGTGTTAGATATTATAAAAGCTTCCTTATGAAACGGAGTATAAGTACTGCAAAATTTAGGACATTAATAGTCATCACTATGGAACTGCCTTTGTGGTAGCCTCTGTACTAGGAATTTCACAGACACAGTCTTCCCGTGAGGTTGGTGCTGTTCTCCTTGTTTTACAGAAGACAAGTTCACAGAGCTAGGGGGAATCAGCTGTGTTGTAGAGAATGAAATCTGCAGGATACCTGGGAACCACAGGTAAATTATTACCTGCCTGCCCAGAGAGAGCCCCCTCCTGCCACGGACAGTCCACCTACCAGAGATCCGAGCTGCAGCTGGGCTGGAGCGAGCATCCTCTTTTCGAACGCACATAGCCCTGGTGCCCTGCTTAGTTATTCATACTGTTCTGTGAATTGGTTTAATGTCAACAGTTAGCTGACGTGAGAGATGATTCTAAGCTTGGAACACTTTGGAAGAGGAGACCCTTCTGCACTGAACAGGCAAAGGGGCATCAGAGTTGAGGAGTGAGGCAAAGACTGGGGGCTCAAAGGGCTTTGAGTGACCTATTTCATATTTTCTCTAGGGCAGACCTGGCATCTGTGACTTTGTTATGCAGGGGATTATTTCGGCCAGTTACAAGTGTGGGGAAAGAGTGACCGGTGAGGGCCAAGAACCTGGGTTCAGGCATCATTACTGCCTCAGAATGCAGGGTCCTTGTTTATAAAAGAAGTTAACATTTACTTTGTGATAGGGCTTTTGGAGATCATTTGAACTAATGTAAATGAAAACACCTAACAGGCACCTGGCACAGGTTGTGTTGCTGTTACTTCCATATTATATTGAGAGGCACAGGCTTGGGAGCTGAAGTCCAGTGCAAATCCCAACTCCGCCTTGGCCAAATCACTTAACTTCTCTGAACCCAGTTTTTGAGTCCAGAAACCAAAGGAAATAACAGTAATGCCGTCCAGCTACTTCATGGGGTTGTTGTGCCCTTGAATAAGATAATGAGCTTGAAAGCACTTTGTGGAATGAAAAACCTTACTCAAATGTTAGTATCCATAAATATAGGTATTTCTCTCTCCAAATCAGCATATTCAAAATGGATTATCTTTGAATAAATATCCTTATTTATTGCAAAGGCAATAAGGAGAGCTATTAGGAAGATTCACTGATCTCTTCCCCTCACCACCAGGGAGTGTGTATATATATCATGGCTGCAGTGTAGACTTATAATAGCACATAGCATATAAAAGTCAGGGCAGTTCTAACCTCCCACCTCTTCATAATAAAAAAGTACTAGGCAGAGTAGGGGCAGGGCCAGGTCTCTGCTCACCTGCATTGGTAGGAGGAGAGCCAGAACCTGGTCGATGTGGACAGTATTGCTTAGCACAGTGGTTGAAGGATAGGTTTGCAAAAGGAGGTTAAGATGAAAGGAACTGTATTGAAGGCTTGAGTTGGTATGGTGGAAAGAAAAAGCCAGGAAGTTACTGAGACCCCCCTGTAAAAGACTAGACCTTCTGGCTCTAAGCAAAGTTCCCTTAATTGTTATGAAAAGAGTATTTAAATTTCAAGCATGGCCGGCGCAGTGGCTCACACCTGTAATCCTAGCACTCTGGGAGGCCAAGGCGGGTGGATCGCTCAAGGTCAGGAGTTCGAGACCAGCCTGAGCAAGAGTGAGACCCCATCTCTACTAAAAATAGAAAGAAATTATCTGGCCAACTAAAATATATATACAGAAAAAATTAGCCGGGCATGGTGGCGCATGCCTGTAGTCCCAGCTACTCGGGAGGCTGAGGCAGGAGGATTGCTTAAGCCCAGGAGTTTGAGGTTGCTGTGAGCTAGGCTGACGCCACGGCACTCACTCTAGCCAGGGCAACAAAGCGACACTCTGTCTCAAAAAAAAAAAAAAAAAAAAAATTTCAAGCATAATTGGTTTTTCTTTTAAGGTGTATAGGGTAGGACTAAACCTTTTGTTTTTGGATATGGGGACTTTTAGACACCTGGGTAAACATCTCAGGGGTTAAATCTGTCTTTGGGGCTACCAGGACTTGAAAAATGTTACCTTGTATCAAGAAAACCAGAAGTGACAAGTTCATTTAAAAAGCCTGGTTTGTCATTGTTTATCTAATTTTCGGAGTTGACACAGAAAATTAAACCAGCTGACACTCACTCTCTGACCGTCTCTCTGGCTCATTTCCCTGGCCCTTTCCTACCTGACCTTGCAACTGCAAAATGCTCCAAACCCTAAAATATAAAACTTCCCACTGAGTTTCTGAGTTGCCCTGCAGTCCTTCCAAGATTATGTCATAGGATGTCATCCCTAATGTTATTAAAAAAAAACAAGATGAGACTATAAATCTGCTCTGTGAGGTATTTCCTTTTTTCCCTCTGCTTTGACCATAAATCTTAGAAGTAATCAAACTCTCTGCAGAGAAGCCAAGATAAACTTGGGCCTGAAGTGGCCCCATATGTCTTTGCTGAATTCAGGGGTTCTGCAGGCTTGTCTGCCCCTGTGACATCACTCGGGGCTTCGTGGAGAACTTCATATTAATAGAAAGGCGGCTGGGCAAAATGGGAGCTTCTGTTGCATTTAATGTTGAAGACGCTCTGAACCTCATACGGCAGTGCGTCTTTAAATCAGCCCCATCAGTGAATGCATACAAGGAAATTATTCAGATAACTGAAGCTTATTCTTTATAAAATCAAAACTTTTTTTTAAAAAAATTACAAATAAGAGATCTTTTTAAATATAACACTTCTCTGTCCTTTTAGAAGATTACATGCATTAGGATTTAGCTTTTTAAAAAATTTTCTTTAGAGCTGGGTGCAGTGGCACACCTGTAGTCCCAGACAGCTGGTAGGCTGGGGCAGGTGGATTGCTGGAGGCCAGCATAGTAAGACCCTGTGTCTACAAAAAAATAATTCTTTATATCATCATTATGGATATTGTTTATTTGCTATGTTCTACTATCCCAGTGTCTCCTGGTATTAACATGTAGGGCCACTTGTCCCCAAACTAGTTTTCTGTTTTTGTTTTTATTGTGTAGTTTTGCTAATGGATATCACTTCTTGCTACTGTTCTTGTTCCTCCCCTTAACAGCCCTTCCCTCTTCCTCTTTTATTTGGCTGTTTCTTTCATGCTTTCGATTGGGAAACCATATACTAAAGCATGTTAGAAGTAAATCTAAAATAAAAGAAAATTGGCTTGAATGAAGGCTTGAGGGGGCCGGGTATGGTGCCTCATGCCTGTAGTCCTAGCACTCTGGGAGGCCAAGGCAGGAGGGTGGCTTGAGGTCAGGAGTTTGAGACCAGCCTGAACAAGAGCAAGACCCTGTCTCTGAAAAACAAAAAATTAGCCTGGTGTAGGGGAGTTTAAGGTTGCCGTGAGCTAGGCTGACGCCACGGCACTCTAGCCCGGACAACAGAGTGAGACTCTCTCAAAAAAAAAAAAAGGCTTGAGGGACTAGCTAAAAGTAAAATGTTCAAGTTTTAGTTTAACTTCCAGATTCTTAGTCTAAGATAAGGGTGTCAAATTATAGTGGCTTTCAGATCGTAAAGTGCCTTTAGATTTGGAGACAGGCCATTTCACTAGGAAATATAATACTTGATGATGTTTTATATAAATGTCCAAGTTTGAAACAACATGATCATTTTACTCTTGAATCAGTAATTGAAGTGAACTTCAAATTGTTGAGGTTTTTTAATTTTCAGAGGGTACCAGATAGCCGTGAATGTGCCAAGGAAAGTCCTTAGGCTCTAAAAACCAGGTTTAGATCCAGGGACATAGAAACCTCTCAATACGTCCATACTGAATTTTATTGAATTAAAGTCCTCTTGGTAAACTGGAACATAGCTACTATTAGAGGCAAGCTTGTAACTGAGTAACTCTGTCTTTCCTAACAGTGAAATTAGACTTTGGTTTCATAAGGCTCTGCAGTGAAGCAGCCAGCTTATTTGTAACCAGATAAAGTGTGCTCCCACAGTCGTTCATCCTGAGCCTGACCAGCAACGCCGCCTCGGAAAGCGCGGGTCACACCGTTCACCGCCACAGAAAACGCATTTCAGGCTTCCGTACATTTAATTTTCCTCAACATTACCTTGCAAACCACAGCAAATCAATAACAGAATAGTTAAGTACCACAGGTTCTTTGTGTTTTGTTTTAGAAAATATTGCTCAAGGCTAAGAGTAGGTTCTATTGATGATTTTTATTTGCTGCTGGGATGCAAAATGATCAGAATTTTCAAGTGGTTTGCTTCCTTTTTGTGCATTTCCTTTAAAAAAAAAAAAAAAGGAGTCAGTTTCAAATGGAAACCATTGGTTACTAATAGCAGAAACTCTAGAGTAACTGGTAATTTTCAATTCTGTGTATAGACTAGGTCTGATTGCTTTGGCCTTTGTTATGCAGATTGCAGATTTTCCAAAGGGGCTGCCCTGGCCAGCTCCCTGGACCCCCCCTCCCCCCCACTGAATGGAGTGAGGCTCAGATAACTCTGGGACATCATAGCTGAAAATAGTAAAAAAGATGGTATTTCATTTAAGGTGACTTACCCAAAGTTTTGATGTCTAGTGTCTTTAGGAGTTTTTTTCTTCTACGTTTTTTGTTGATATGACAGCATCAGAAATTTTCCACTTTGGCTTCGGTGTTTGTGTGTGAATGGTTTGTTTCTCCCTGTTAAGAAACTAGAAAAGCTGTTACTAAGATGGATTTTAAGGGAGTAGCAGCCTTTACTTAATTGGATGCTTCTTGAAATAAGATGAGACAATAGATGCAAAGTGCTTTGAAAAGTTAAAAGTGTGATACCAGAACTCAAAACTTTTGACCTGCCTGCTGGCAGGGTGATGGTTTGTCAATGTTTGTTGGCACCTTGCCAGCCACCACCATTATCACCCTTCCCCCTTCCCAGGGCACCATCTCACACTCACTCACACACTCATGCTCCCTGCTGTTGAGTCATTGCTCTGCGTTTTCAGATATGCCGGCTTTGTGGCATTCGTATGGTAGGCCTTATTAGTTTAAAATTTTGACTGGATTTATGGTCGTATGTCTTTTTTTCATTCCTGATAATGTTTAATTGTGTCTTCTCTTTACCAATTTTATCAAGTTTGTCTACTACTCTTTTTTAAAGAACTAGTATTGGCCACGTGCAGTGGCTCATGCCTGTAATCCCAGCACTTAGGGAGGCTGAGGCAGGAGGGTCACTTGAGCCCAGTAGTTTGAGGTTCCAGTGAGCTATGAAATCACACCACTGCACTCCAGCCTCAGTGACAGAGTGAGACCCCATCTCTAAAATAAATTTTTCAAAACCAGTATTTTATTGAATTGATTATAATATCTTTCTATTTAACTATTTTATGTTCTTTATTATTTGCTGTCTTATGTTTTCTTTGGATTTACTTTTTTTCTTTTTATGATTTATTGAATTGGACACTTACCTCATAAATTTCCAATCTTTTTTCCCTAATATATGCCTTAAAGCTATAAATAGCCTGCTAAGTATTGCTTTAGCTGCATCCCACAAATACTTATATGTGTTTCCATTGTCGTTCACTTCTACATAATTTCGAATTTAATTAGAATGTCTTTTTTGACCCCAAATTATTTAGAAATATCTCTTTCGTTTCCGAATATTGAGAGATGTTTTATTATCTTGTGATTGTTGTCTAATTTTAATATACATAGAAAACATGATCTGTATTAACATCAGATCTTTGTTATTTGTTGTACTAAGGGAGTTACATGGTTCGGTTTTTCTTCAGTGTTCTCTCTTTGCTCAAAACGAATGTATATTCTCTGATTGCTGAGTGTAGTGTCTTATATGCATCTTTTAGATCAAGCTTGTTAATTGTGTTACCCAAATATTTTGTAGCCATACTAACTTCCTACCTGCTCTATCTGTCAGTTTCCAAGAGGTGTGTTGAAAGCTCCCGATGTTAAGGTGGCTTTGTTTATTTCTCCTTGCAATTCTGTCATTTTTTGCTTTACATGTTTTAAGGCGGTGATGTTAGTTGCCTATGTCAAAACATTGTATCTTCATTTCGAAGTGTTTCCTTTATGTTTATGTAATGACTCTATCTCTAACATATTTTGCTTTAAATTTTGTTTCCGGCTAATGTTAATATAAATGTACCATCTTCTTTTGATTAGTATTTGTCTGTTATGTGTTTGATTATCCCTTTAGTTCTGTGTTCTTTTGTTTTAAATGAATCTCTGCATTTTGTTGTTGATGTTTTTAATTTTACCTAAGACTCTCTTTTAATTGATTTATATTTATTGTTTATTGATATATTTGATTTTTTTTCTACTATTCTATTTTGTACTGTCTCTGCAGTAGGTTTTTATTTCTTTGTTTTTTTTTTTTTAACTTCTTTTTTCTCCTTTCTCTACTCTATCCTTTCCCTTTTAGACTTTCCATTGGTTTGGAAATCATATTCCATTTCTAGCCTTCAGTTGATTATCTCTAAACTAGCTCCAACTGCATATAATAAAAAACAAATAGCAGCTTCAACAAGACAAGAGGATATTTCCCACTTACATAAAAGGAGGCAGAAAGTAGGGTGCCCGGACTGATTTGGCTGCTCCTTTTATCCTGTGCACCCAGGGACATTTGAGCTCCAGCCAACAGGAAAGCGGAAGGGGAGTAGAAGTGCTTGCCTCTGCTTTTAAAGAAAGAATTTCTAGGAACTGGCACACAGCACATCTGCTCACATGGCCTTGGCCAAAACCGGCCGAAAGGGAGGCTGGAGTGCTATTGCTTTGCTGGGTGTCAGTGTTCCCTGCTAAAATCAGGATTCTTATCACAAAATATGAAAGGGGAATGGATATTGATAGGCGACTAGCAGTCTCTACCACAGCCCCTTTGCCCCCAGACGTAAGGCCTTTTAGAGTCTCTAATCACTCCCTTCTTACATGTCATCATGGTCCAAGATTCCATTGTCACCTTGTTTTTAGATCTTCAAAATTAGTCATTACTGCTGTTGTGGTTTGATGAAGTTAGTGCTTGTTTGGATTGGTCCACATGTTTACCAGTTGTTTTGCTTCTCATTGCTATTGCATTCTCCTTTCTTCTAGGCTTCTTTTCCTTTCTGAAGTCCATTAAGTGTTCTGTCCGTAAAGGTCTGTGAGTGGTAAAACCATCTGAGTTTTTGTTCTAGGATTGTCTTCACTTTGCCCTAACTCTTGATTATTAGTTCAATTGGGTTTATAAAGCCTAAGTTGATCATTTCTCCCCAGGACTTCGGAGATACTCTGTTGTCCTCTGGCATCTACTCTGGGTGGCAAGAATCTGGTGACTGCCTAATTGCTACCCTTTCTAGGCAGTCAGTCTCTCTCTGTGTCCTTGGTATTATGCAGTTTCACTACAGTTTTTCCAGGCATAAATTTTATATTTATTTTACTTGGAAATCATTATGATTTTTGAATCTGAGAATTGATGGCTTTTCTCAGTTCTCAAAAATTTCAGCTGTTGTTTCTTTCAATAATGCTCCTCCCCCACTGTGTCTAGTCTCTTCTCATTCTTTCCTCTGTGCCTTTCTTTCACATTTAAAAAAAATTTTCTCTCTCTCTACCATGCTTTGAGTAATTTTCTCAGCCCATTCTTCCAGCTAAGTCTAGTCTCTCCTCAGCTATACCCAGTACACTGTCTAACTCATCCACAGAGGGTTTCTTTTGTTTTTTTTTTTTTTCTAGTGACTAAATGTTTTCTATAAGTTATATTTTATTCTTTTCCAAATCTCTCCATTGTCTTTTTTATAATATCGTATTCGTTAATGTTTTAATGTACATTTGTTTTTACATTTTCTTTCCAACTGTTTTTCTATTATCTCAGTGCTGAGAGCACCGATCTGCCCACATGATTTCTACTGACTCTTGTCCATGGTGATTGTTTCCTCATGTGTTTTGGAATTTTTATTCCAAAACTCATATTCAGTGGTGCTTATTACTCTGGAAATTTGTGGATTTCAGAGGTATTGCCCCTGAATGGTTTTCCATATGCTTCTAAAGTATCACTAGATCAAGATCAATGTTACATTAATTTACTAGCCAGAGTTTCCTAAGCCACAGAGGTAGTGTTAATACTTTGGACCCCAAAACTGCATAAGGCTCAACTTTGTGTTTGTATTTCTTGGTCAACTTCCCTTCAGAGCCAGCTTGTCTCCGCCTTTGCTGACGGGCAGACTTTCCTCGCTCACCCCCTCTGTGGCCCTGGCTTCATTCAGGGGCTCAGTGTCAGTCCCCCAGGTGGACCTCGTCTCTCGTTTCTGCTTAGGTCTTAACACTCCCAGGTCCTGTATTCCTGGGATGAACAGCTCCCCTTAGGGCCACAGACTTTCTGCTCACACATTTATAATTCTGGTTTCCAGTTTCCTTTTCATTTTTAGCACCTGTGGATTTCTGTCCTTTCTTACGAGTTCAGCTATGCTTTTAAAAAAGCGTTCCATTTTATCTGGCATGGCTAGGGCTTTGTAGAGGGAGGGCTTTTAGGCTCTCAGTCTCTCATCTCATCTCACTGTCAGAATCACTCAGTTCTGTTTTGTTCAGCAAACTTGCTGAGCTCCCACTGTGTGTGAGAAATAGTGCTAGTTCTCCTGGTCTGCCGCTCTTCCCCGGCTCCACGGTCACATGCGCACCCCGGCACAGCCAGGGTCAGGGAGCTCAAACACCAAAAGTCAAGAGGTAAGAAAAAGAGGACAAGAGAGAATCCATCCTTCTGAGCATTGTGTCTTTAAACCTCCATCACCACACAGCTCTTACCCCCACAGACAGACCGGCCACATCCAGACACCTGTACCTGGCCCGATATTCACGGCTGGCCGTGCTGCAGATTCAGCCTCTCGGGCGAGCCCTCAGCATTATCCGGAGCACGGTTCGCACTCTCATTCTGACTCCTGGGCATCTGCCCAGCCCAAGACTACCTGGAGGAGCCAGCATGCTCCCTGCTGTACTCCCGCCCAGTCCTATATGAGGCCCCTTCCAGCAGCCACCAGAGCCCCTCTTAAAAAGGCCAGCAGTGGCATTCTGCCACTCACACGGGTTGGCTCCCTCGGACACACATTGTGTCAGTGCCCCGAGCGTTACCCGCCTCACCACTGGAGCCGTCCTCTGCCCTGTGCCGTGCCGCGCTGGTCCCGAAGCTGCTCTGTAAGCACAGGCCCTAGAATAGCTCACAGAGACTTCCGGAAATATCTTGTTCTCCTGAATGGGTCATTTTCTGGCCAGTTACTCTGTGGAGGAACACAGAGATCTGCTCAGATGAAAGGTGGAGAGCTCCTTGACCCCCTTAGATGCCTGTGTACCGTCTAGGATGGCTAGAGGTAAGCTGTTTGCTGCTAAAAATTGAATATTTGGGGGGAAACATCTATTTCTGTAGCAATTGTGAAGAATAAACTTGGGAAGGTTGATTGAAATGACATGTCACAGCTGTACAACATTTCTGTGGTCTTAAAAGAAAATGAAGGGAACCCCTCACCCCCAGCCATTGAAAAGCTATAGAAATCGGAGGCTAAGAAAGCACATTTTCAGAACAAATGCCTTGCGTGGGAAAGCTCTGCACCCGTGGCGTGTGCCCAGGTGAGGCAGACGGGCGGACACTCACTGCACATACGTAAGGCTCGTGCCCTCCTCTCACTGCTGCACCCCCAAGTGTGGAACCTGCGTCTGCAGGAAGGAATAACAACGCTCATGCTGCCCACGGCATGTCTGTGAAGCACTGTCTGTGGGTTAGGTGATCTCACGTGGTCCTTACAGCCCATTCCGGGAGCAAGAGAGGGCAGGTGGCACTGGGTGAGGGCGAGGAGGCCAGCAAACAGCTTCCCTGTATTCAAAAGCAGCTGAGAAATAAGACCCAGAAATGACAGAAAGAAAGCATCAGTTTCACTTCTGTGAAAATCTGGATTGGAGAATGTGCTTACATGTGTGACCCCGGTGGCCTTGCTAAGAACTTACCCACTGAGTCCCGGTCAGAAGAGAACAGCAGGCCTCCCCCTCAGACCCAGAGCCTGCCTAGAGGCTGACCATGAGATGGCAGCCAGCACACACCCTCCTGTGGGCAGGGGACCCCCTGCGCCTGCCCGCTCAGTCCCACCCCTCAGTGGGCAGAGGGCTCAGGAGTGTTATGACAACACAGGTGCTTCCACGTACAGTGATGAAGCCAGGGGAACGGAGGCTCCCCCCTTTAGTATCTCGGTTACAGGTGGGGCAGTTGTGGCCTTCCGTGCCTTCCCTACTAGCGGGACGGCCAGGAGAAGGTTTGCTGACTCTTAGCCCAGGGCCCCTGGAGTTACCCAACAGAGACCGATGGGAGATGTCTACTGAGATGCCTCAGCTTCTCCTTGTGGAGTCACTCATCAGGGCCCCCTTCCAGCCACCCCTGTGGATTAGCCTGGCCACATCCAGCCTGGAAGGAAGAGTCAGCCCCTGGGTTGATCATGATTCGTTATCTTATATAATTAATAATATCGGTGCTGCACACTGCCCTGACATTGGTCAGCAGTTTAGCAGACAATGGACATCTATGCATCCTTCCATAAATTAACTTCTCTAATAGAGATTAGATTGATAGTTTTAAAACTTTAACAGTGGGACACTTTTTATTATGTAAAATTAGTGTAGAACTTCAATTTTTTTTTTTTTTTTTTTTTACTTTTTTTCTTTTTAAGAGACAGGGTCTTGCTGTGTTATCCAGGCTGGTCTCAAACTCTTAGTTTCAAGTGGTCCTCCCGCTTCAGCCTCCCAAAGCGCTGGGATTACAGGCATGAGCCACCGTGCCTGGCCAGATCTTCCATATTAATGTAGAAAAGAAGTAGTTTTTTTTTTTTTTAGCATGAATGTGTTAGTATTCATTGTAGACAATTCTTTATAAAGTCATCCATGAGACTTAAAGGACACAAAACTCCAAGAGCTGGGGTCACAGAGGACAGTTACAATCTTGTATCTACATCAGCGTTCAGTTTATTTCTGTGTATTGTCTCAGTAGCACAGTGTCAAGGAAATCCTGACTCACCGGTTGCCTTCTCAATTTAGGCATCCGTTAAACCAATGTAGATGCTCAAAGGAATAGCAGAAAAGTTTTATTTCGAAGTTTAGTCACAGTACCTACCAACTCTTTATATGACTTGCTTATGGCAAATATATAGGTCAGACAAGCGGTACTCAAAGCTCACAGGAACTGACACCATCAGAAACTCAGAACAGCCTTGACCCACACCACACCTTGCTCAGATGTGCGAGATGGGGCTTGATGTGGCTGGGCTTTGGTGGTGCACTCACAATTTTATGCATATGTACGACCTGAGTGGGCATCACAGCCCTGAGTTGGTTCAGATGACCAGCACACCGCAACAGCCCTCCTCGTTATCAGCCCTCCTAGTTACAGGAAGTTGAATGATATGCCCAGCTCTAACAAGTAGACTCCTAAAAGCTGCAGACAATAACAGAATGCAAGGCAACAGATCACCAGTATTCATTGTAACATTTTGAGTTGGCCATAGCTGAGTGTATATGTCATCTTTTTAAAATATGTTTTTAGAAATACAGCTAAAAACATTTCTTAACAGAATTTGAATGAAACATCTGTAGAGCTCCGCAACACACCTCTCACCCTTTGGCTCTGCTGCTCTCTGAGGTCCCGTCCTATCCAAACACACCTCCATTATTGCTGAGAAGGGACTGAAGGGTTACTCCTGCAAAAGGGCTGGGATCCTGAAGGGAGATACATTCAAGCAAGGCTCACAGGTCCAGCAAGGAAAGGTGAAGTGATGGATAGTGGGTCAGCATTTGGGGGTCCCTCCAGCCTCTCAAGTCACCTTTTACAGGCACCTCAGTTACAGGGTTATCCCTACTGGCTTTTTTGAACAGCTTGGTGGAGTCTCTACGAGTTTGGGACTTGGCTAGGATATACGTGAACCAGTTTCACTGACTTACACAGGTTTTATGGGTCCTTGACATCCTCTCCCATGCAGCATCCTTGAGGGAGGACAGTCCTGTGGTCCAGAGGTCTAGAGCAGCCTCAGCGTGTAGAGCCTTCTCTCTCGACATGCCCACCCCAACCTGCAGTGCTGCTCAGCCCGAGCATCAGGCTCCTGAGGAAGCACGGCAACTTACCAGTCTGCGCGACTAGCTTCCCTGGGGGTGCTGCGTGCTCGGCACTGCCCTGCCCTCCAGTGGCTACCAGTCTAATGTTAGGGTAAGAAGGGCTCGAAAGAAGGTAACACACTGCAGAACAAGTATGTCTCTTAGGGAGGTCAACAAGCAGGTGTTTGCACAGTTCTGTGGAGTCAGAGATGACATCTGTTGGGAGGAGACATGAAGAAAGGCTTCGCAGAGGTAGATCTTAGGTTTGGGGTGTGGTTTGCTGCCAGGCATCCTGTTTCTAATTGTTCTTTCTGCCCTGACCTCCAGGGTCTGGTCCCTATATCCCTGAGAAGTTTCTTCTAGGCCCTGAGCCTCAGTTTTCCTGGCTTCTCTGGAGTCTAGACCCACAAAGAAAGCATGGAGAGCCAGGGAAGCTGGGCTTGTCAGTTAGACCACCCAGCTCCTCTCCGAGAGCAGGCTTCCCTGCAGGGTGGGTGCCACCACGCTCCAGCCCTAGCGCAGGTGAGTAAGGACAGTCTGATGGCTAAGTTCTGGGGCCCTAGAGACACAGTGCCCATGTTCAAGCTTGGTGGCCTTGGACAGGTTCTGTAATCTTCCTGTGCTTTGGTTTTCTCATCTGTAAAATGGGGATAATATTAATGCTTAATGGAGTTGCTGAGTATTAAATGGTTAGAAGTGCCTGGCACATATGAATCTGAACCGGGAGATCACAAATGTGCCCTTTCGACCGTAATGTCAGTCTGCCAGTTAAAAATCAGTTGTTGGGCATCTCTTATGTATGAGATACTCTTTTTTTATCTCCCCAACCTTGGGGAGCACTAGCAGGCAGGCAGTCAGTGTGGTGAATGTCATGGTAGAAGAGTGTCCTGGGTTTAAACCCTAACTCTGCCACCTTCTAGCTCTGTGTTCTTGCCCCACATCATCAAGTTTCCTGGAGTCTATAAAACAGGGATTCTGGGAGGGATACAAAGGGCCGAGTGCAGGTAAGGCATTCAGCCAGTGCAGTGAATAGATGCATACATAATACACAAACCACTCTTTCATGCCACAGACATTAACTGAGGACCTACTATGTGCCAGGCATTGCACCAAGCCCTGCAGCCACACCAGTAAGTTTTTAAATGATTCAAATGCGTGATGTTCTTGAGGAAGTTATATGAAGACAGCCAAGTGTGGGGAACCCAAGTAGGTAAATTCCTATTTGGGAAGAAACTCAAAGCCCAACTAAGGACAGCCAGTGAGGTGTCATCGAATGAGCACTGGTCTGGGAGTCCAGACCCTTGAGCCTCAGGCAGCACTCACCCACTGTGGAAGGCTCAGAGCGTCGTTCCTGCCCACACGACAGCTCCCCAAGCCCTCCTCCCCCGCCTCCACATGAGAGGGGCTCGGGAAGCGTCCTGCTGTCCGTCCATCACAGTAGAACCAGGGGGCTACAAGTACAGAGGTGAAGAGTCAAACTCTCCCAACACGCTGGACACTGGTGCCCAGGTAAAGGAGGGAGTGTAGTGAACAGCCGCGATTCCTCTTCAACACTTAGGACGTTTTCACCAGCGCCCCACATCTCCCCCTTGGTGGGAGTGTCTGCACCAGGAGATGCCGCCTCTGGTGTGGTTGTGTCGTCATTCTCCCCATGTCCCACTTTTGGAGCCATCCTCCCTCTTGCAGTCCTGTCCTTTTCCCTTCGTTATGTCTCCATCTCCATCTTCTGTGACGAAGCTTGTGGACCATAATGCTTCAACCCTGCCAGTTTAATTGTTGCAATTGGCCCTGAGAATCTGGGAGATGAGAGTGGCTCCCACTGCCTGGTGAGGAGGCCAGTGAGATCATTCAGCAGCTGCAGCCTGGCACTGCCAGGCTTTGCAGACAGGCTGCTCACACCCTTTCTGCATGGAAGACAGAAGCCTAGGTGTCTAGAGCAGTTACCGTGGGTGGAAGATCTCTTGACAAGCAGCATGTTGGTGTTCCAGCTCCAGGGTGATGGACCATGCCATGCTCCATTGTTCCTCATCGGCTGATGGAGCTACAAGAGTGTGTCCACACCTGGATTGCCCTGCCTGGGAGGGATGTACATTTCACCCAGGCACAGAGGTGGGGCCATCTGCAGGGGCTGGAGCCCTTCCCGGGCCTCATGGGGACCCTGCAGAGACCCTCAAGGTCAGCTCTCTGATTGCACATGCAGGAGAGCACATGGTCATGAGCACGACATCTTGAGTCAGGAGACCCATGTTCTGGTTCCAGCCCAACCACATGCTTGGATGCCATACGGCGAGCTCCGCACAGTGAATGTCAGTTTCCTCGTCGGGAAGCTAGAGATGTATAGCTGTGCTTGGTGCCAGAGTGAACCTGGGGAGCCAGCGGGCACACAGGACAGAGCCTTTGGCAAGTGCCTGGCACACAGCTCCATCCAGTGCTGGACTCAGTAGTACTGGGTGTGCAGTCTCCATCCCTCTCTAGGAGGCTGGCCTTGCCGGGACTCCTGGAGCATCTGGCTGTGCAAAACTCGGGCACTTCAGGGAGGCCGAGTGATTTTCATACTTCCCCCAGAATTTTCCATCAGGTTGTATTTGTTTGCTAACTAAACTCATGAGGAATGCCTGCACTGTGCATGTCACAGGGCTTGAGGATGTCAGATACAGTCTAGGAGGAAGGAGAGAACTGCACCCCCCAGGGTCCCATGGGAGCCATGCCAGCCCTGAGAATGTTCCAGAATAGAAACCGGAAGATCTAAGTTCAGTCTCAGTTTTTTTTTTTTTTTTTGACAATGTCTTAGTCTGTCACCCAGGATGGAGTACAGTGGCACAATCATAGCTCCTGCAGCCTTGAACTCTTGGGCTCAAGGAATTCTCCTCCCTCAGCCTCCCCCAATAGCTGGGACTATAGGTGTGTGCCACCATGCCCAGCTAATTTTTTTTTACTTTTTTTAGAAATGGGATCTCACTGTGTTGTCTAGTCTGATCTCAAACTCCCGGCCTCAAGTGATCCTCTCACCTTGGCTTCCCAAAGTGCTGGGATTAAAGGTGTGAGCCATCAGGCATGGCTAAACTCTTAACCAACAGCTTCCCTCTCTGGGCCTCAGTGTCCTCTTCTATAAAATGGGAGCTGTGTTACACTTTCCCTGCTTCCCACACAGGGTTGATGGGAGGGGTAGTCAGGTGACTCCCCCAGCGTGCCCAAGGGTCAGCATTGACAGAGGTCAAGACCCGGGATGGTCCAGGCTTGAGCCTGCAGCCCTGGTGCCACTTCTGGCCAGGCAGGCCTAACTCGCCCTGGTTCCTAGAAATAAGGCAAGGGGGAATGCAACCTGGTATTGGTTGTCCCACCTCTGCCCAGCCCAAGACTCTCCAGGAAGGGCCCAGGTTTGCATTACAGAGACTTATGGTCCAGTCCCAGCTCTGGGAACCAAGGCAGGTCAACTATGACCCTGTGGCCTGTTTCCTAATCTGTGAAGTAGAGACGATAGTGCCCACTTTTGTGAATTAGCACTTCTTTGGTTGCAAATAACAGAAACCAACCCGTGCCTGGGAGGTGCTTCGTGGACCCTGCAGACAGAGATGCTGCCAGGCCCCAGGGTCTCTAATGTTGTCAGGACCCCCTCCTGCCCTGCTCCGCCCCACTCTGTACAGCGCTCCTCCTATCACTGCCTGCAGACCCGCCTTCTCCGTGTGTCCGGTCACGTGGTGGTCCATGGCTACCAACAGCTCCCAGGTTCACAGGTCACAGCCCAGGTTGCCTAGAGATGCTGGGGTTCCCCCCTCTCTCTCTCCCTCTGTGATTCTGCCCCTCACATCTCACTTCAGGCACCCACCCTAAACCAATCAACAGTTGCTGGGGACAAGATCAGTTGTCCAGGTCAGGCTGGTGTAAAGCGTCAGGGATGCATTGTTCCTCAGCAGTGATACAAAGGATCTGGGGGTCACCTCCCAGGCAGCGAGGGCAGGAGAGGGCCAGAGTGTCTGGCGGAGCGGAGGATGCCGGTAGCCGCACAGCCTGCTCCCCCCTCGCCTACTGGGGCACTTGGGCGAAGTGCTTCCCCGCAGCGCGGCCATCCGCCCTTCCTGCAACGTGGAGGAATGCCTCCACTCTCCCCTCCTGCGGTTCCGCTCTGCTTGCTCCGGAACAGATGATAACAGAGATGGAGCATATGGGCCCCAAAGTCACCCGGCATTCTGGGAAAGTGACACTGTGTTACCCCGGGCTTGGAGGGAGGGGCCCATCGCTGCTGAGCACAGCTTCTGCCTTTGTTCTTCAGAGGGGCACAAGGTCACCTCTCCTGAGCCTCCTGAAAGGAAGTGTGCACGCCTGGAGTTCAGGAGGATTTCCTCTGTCTGGGCACAGGGTGGGCATTTATATGAGGAGGAGAACATACGAAAGCCAAGACAGTCCCTCCTGGGCCTCCCCTGCCTCCGCCCCCACCCAGGCCTGTGCCACTCACGGGGTGTCCACCCAACCTGGCCTCCAGCTCCCCTTCCCCGTGGCCCTGCTCCTCTGGAGGTCCTGCAGGCGTGTCGACAGCCCCCACACAATGTCATGAGCAGATCACAGGAGGCGCCCAGCTGGGCCCCAGGCCTAGCTCCACCATGGCCTCAGTGAGTCCCTGCCCTGGGTCGGGTGCCTCGGCACCTTCTGAGCTGAGTTTCTTCCCTCCTCGCACCTCCGACAGTATCGTGTGTGCCTCTGAGCTGGACCCGTGCAGGGTGCTCCCAGGGATGGTTTTCCATACCTGAGTTGGACGGCTGGGTGAGGGGACGCAGCATTCACCCAGGGTGAAGAGCCGTGGGCGTTCTTTCTTCCTGTCCCAGGGACGTCTCAGGTCTGACCTGTGGTCCGGGTGGGCCATTCAGCCCCCTTTCCCTACCCTCGCCTGGTCCATGACAGCTCCTGCAGACACTGGGGGCTGGCACCCAGGGCCCACGTCCCTCCTGGCCATGCGATGAGCTCATGGTGAGGCAGTGTGGCACCTCAAGCAGGTTCCCAGGGCTGCAGGTCGAGGCTGGGGTGTGTTGGAAATGCCGCCCTGAAAGCCCAGCCGGTGGAGGTGGGGGAGGGCCCATGAGGGACTCAGAAAGCTGGAGGGAGCAGGGAAGCTGCCCCTGGAAGGGGAGGGAGGGAGGAGCTGGGGGGAGGCAGCAGAGAGCCCCCATCCTCCTCATTGTCTCTGCCCGTCCACCGTGGCTCCCCAAGTCTCACCATGCAGGCTATAAAGTTTTTGGTAGGTGAGGAAGCCACCAGGTGTGAGTTCCTAGCCAAGAAGCTGCTTGGAGAGGAGGAGGAAAAAGAATGTTTTCCAGTTTTCCTTTCACCTTTGACTTGTAGCCAGGCAACCCTACGGCTGTCCCTGCTTTTTTCTGACCTTCCCTGGGAACTCCCAGGAGGCCCTGATTGTGGGTGTAAATCTTGGTGCTGCAGGACAGCAGAGGAGGGACCGGCTAAATATAACCCGGCCTGCCTGTGGGCTAAGTAGGTTAGAACCAGAGGCAGGCCACTCCGAGACAGTGCCGGCCCCTCCGGAGTCCAGCCCCCACCGGACTGCTCACCGGGAACCAGAGTGGTCTGCGGTACCAGCACTCTCCTCCATGCTCCCGTTCCTTCCCCAGGCACGGTTTGCCTTCCCCCAGCCGCAGACAGTGATTTATTTATAGGAAAGATGTAGACAAAGGGGAAAACTAAAAGGGATTGACATGGCCTCTGACGAGGTGGTTCCTTGGTCTCTGAGCAGCAACCGGACCGGAAAGCTGGCGACACAGGTGCCAGGCGTTGGCCGACTGGCCCTGCGGGTGACGCTGGCTGAGGAAGGGCCAGGCAGAGTGTGCGGTTAAGATAGGCCCTCGCCCTTAAGGACCTTTCACGCTCCCTGGGGTGTCGGGAAAAGGTGACAGAGCAGCAGGCGGAGTCTGAGGCGAGCCAGCCAGTGCTCCAGATGGCCACTGCTGACTGCAGGTGTGGCACTGCCCGTCCTTGGGCCTCAGTGGTCTACGCTGTGAAATGGGGCTGACAGCCGCCCTCCTTACCCGACACGGTTATTGGGAAAAAGAAATCAGATCCAGGCCGGGAACAGGCCTTGAAAAGTGTACTGAAGGGCAAAGTCCATGAAACACCGGTCACAGCCTGCTTCTCTTTCCCACAGGGCCACCCGTTCATCGTGCAGTTCAATGACGGAAACGCCACCGTGGTGTCCATGTGGGTGTGCCGGGCGCTGGAGGACAGGCGGAGCCAGCAGGGGCCCTCCTGAGGCCTCAGCGAGTCGCTGGAAGTCCAGGACCAAGGGGCACGGCCCACCTGTTGCCCCCTCTCCATTTGCTGCCTGCGCCAGAGCTTGCTGGGCCCGGCTTCCCTGCTGTCACCTTCGACTCTGCAGGCAGATGGCCTGGCCGAGGGAGTGGCGGCCCCTCCCGTCGGGAGGCCCTGACTCCGGCAGGGTGGGCAGGGGGGAGGCAGCGCGAATGGAAGCTCCCGGGGCCCCCGCCCTCTGTTTCCCTAACGTTAGTCTTTGTAAAGGTCAGATCCCACCAGCCTCACTGTGGGAATAAAAGTATTACCGCTCCGTGACCGCCTCTCCTGCGAGGGTTGTACTGTCGGGTGAGCGTGTCACCCACCAGGGCTGGGGCCAGGCACCTGCGGGCACCCCGACGCTCCCGCAGTGCTCTGAGGGGCCCGCAGCCGTTTGTCAGAGGAGAAGCAGAGGCCTGGAGGAGCCCGATCCAAGGCCCAGCAAGGCGCAGGCCCCGGCTGGGCTGCTGAGCCCCGGCCCGACACCGCCGGACGCTCAGCCGCGCCTGGTGGTCTGCGGAGGGGCAGGAGACCAGGCGTTGGAGAAAAGTCCCGGGGGATTCTGAGAGGTCTCCCTCCGCCCCTGGCCCACGCCCTGCCACCAGCTGCTCTCCTCTCCACGCAAGCCGCCCCCGCTGCCTGGTCCCCGCACCCGCGACCTCTCTCACCGCCGCCATTCACAGCCGGGCACTCGGATAACCCCCGCAACCACGGCCGGGTGCCTGCGGCTGTCCCCGTGGTGCCGGCAGGGAGCTGAGGCCCTCGGGAGCTCGGTGTCTGCTCAGAGATCCAAGCGGCGTCCCAACGTGTCTAAAAGCGAACTCTCCCACCCCTACCCCGGCACACGTCACACACAGCTCAGACCTCTCTGCTTTCGCTCTCACTAACCGGCACCTCCGTCCTCCCAGTGTCCAAGCCAAAGTGCCGGCCCTCGGCCTTGACTCCTTTTTATGTCACACCCCACATCCAGCCGGCCAGGAAGTCCTATTGTCTTTGCCTTCAGAGGATATTGGTTCTCCCACTTCCCACCGTGGCCATGCCGCCATGGCCTCCGGCCTGGACCCCTGCCACAGCCTTGTCCCTGCCCCCTGCCCCCCACGGTCTAGTCACATGGCGGCTCGAGGGATCCTGTTGAAGCAGAAGGCAGATGCCGTCCCTCCCTTGCTGTCCCTCCCCTGCTCAGCCCCCTCCAGGGGCTCCCAGTCACTCCGGACAGCCACGACCCAACAATGGCCTGCGTGACCCTGTACAATCTGCCCTCATTGTCTCTGACCGCAGCTCCTGTCTCCCGCAGTTCCCCCGTTACCCAGCCAGCTGGCCTCCTTGCTGTGCCTTGCACATCTGGGCACACTCCCGCCCAAGGGCCCAGTGGCATTGAGCCACCAGAGGTCCACACTCCCTCCATCGTGTGCAGGTGGTGCTGAACATTGCCCAGCCAGGGGTGACGTTTCCCAGCCCCCCTTGCACTGAGCAGGGGCCTCTGACTAGCTCTTCTCAGTGGAATGAGAGCAGGTGGCCGGGAAGCCCAAGATGTAGATGTCGTCGGCTACCCCGTTCTCCATCCTCCTGCTAAGTGAGAGGAAAATGACTGCCAAGGCAGGTGGGGAAGGCTGAGCCACCGTGGAAGGAGCTTGGATCCCTGAATCACCACGTGGAGGAGTGGGCCTCACCCCCTCAAAGGAACACCTGTGATGGCCTGTTAACAGCTGGGACTCAGTTATGTAGATTGGGGTTTTCTGTGTCACTAGCAGAGAGTATCGGAGTATCTCGGGCAAATGTAGCCCTTTGTACTTGGTGCCTGGAGCTTCCCTCCCCGGGTACCCACGGGGCTCACTTCAGCCTGCAGGCATTAGCTCACATGGGCACCTCAGTGAGACCTACCTGACCACTCTACCCCAAATCACACCCTCCCTACCCTCCAGCGGGTACGCACGCGCCCCTTGCCTGCACCGTTCTCCTCTATTGCATTCGTAACTATGTAATAAACCACTTATTTTACTTATTTATCTTCTGTCTACCTTTCCCACCCTCCATTACAATGAAAGCTCCACATGGGCAGCGATTCTGGTCTGTTTCCTTCACACCATATCCTCACTGCAAACAAGAAGGCCTTGCCTAGTAGGAGCACAGTAAATATTTGCTGGCCAAATGGCCAAAATGGTGGAGCTGTGACTCCCAGCCCATGCTCAGTCCATTGCCCCTTGAAAGGGCCACCTGTGTGAGGCATCATCTGGTTTCCCACAGCAGAGTCGAGGCCATAATGTTTTTAGTAGCACTCTGTAAGGCACAGGCCTTGAGCGGCCTCTGAGCCTCAGGCAACATCATCCTACTGCGCCACTTCCCTGGGGCTAGGCAGGTCACAGAAGTGGCCTGGCGGGGACCATGACTGTGCTCCCCGGCCCGGTGCTCAGGGCAGGGGAGAGCTGCAGGCCACAAGTGTTGTGCAAGCTTGAGGACTCCCCAGACAGGCCTGACCACCCCAGGATGTGGAGCAGCCACCCCCGAGACTCAAAGCCTGTCCTTGTTTCGAGAAGATGCACCCAGCAAGCTGCCATCCTAGATCCTAAGTCAGGGGAGGCAGGAAAAATGGGCAGGTGTCCCATGCCAGGCTGTGCTTAGGGCTTACTTTATCAGCTCGTTTAATCCTGGCCACCATCCCATGAGGTAGATGGGGGTATTATTATTCTGTCTGTTGTGCAGATGGAGAAACCAAAGCACAGGCCGAGCGACTTGCCCAGGGTTACCCAACATGTAAGTGGCAAAGCAGCGTTTGGGACTCAGAGCCCCACTCTTAACCATGGCCCCAGAAGTCAGCGGCACAAGCTCCTCACACAGCACTCTGGTGTGCATGCGTGCACACACACACACACACACACACGCACATCCTGTCCTCTAAGCACAGAGGTTCCAAACTCTGGTGTGCAAAGGTGGTGGGTCAGTACCTTTGGGAGCGGGGCCCAGGGACCTGCTCTTCGACCGGCTCCCTGAGGGTACAGGTGCAGAGCGCCCGCCAATGGCACTGGGAAACACTGCTCTGTCTAGAGGCCCTGGACCTGCAGATTAGCTTCCAGGGTGACCTCGGACAAAGCATGTCTCCTACCTGAGCCTCAGTTTCCTCATCTGTCAATGCAGGGATTGATCGCACTGAGTCCCAGAGTTCCTCCCAGCCCTGAAGTTGCAGAGCAGAGTTCCCACCATCTGGGGCCATGGGCCCTGTGAGCATCCCCAGAATTATGTGCACCCACATGCATGCACAGAGTGCTGTTCACAACTCGGGGGGTCCTGGAGTCCGTGCAGCCCCTGCAGCCCACTCGCTCATGACCCCAGGTCGAGCCTCCTGCTTTGGAGCAGCCCCCAACGTGTAAGTTCCCTCTGGCTTGAAGTCAGGAAGATGGGGAGCTGGGTGACCTCTGAGGGGTTCTCCTGCAGGGGTTCTCTGGCTGGAGGCAGGACCCTCTTTGGCCTGCTTGGGCTCCGTCATTCGTCTGGTCACCCTTGGCAGGCTGAGGCCAAGCTGCCCTCGCCCTCAGAGGTCGAGGGAGGGCTGAGACTTAGAACACAGTGGGGCAGGAATGAGCTCTTCCCTCTGCCCGGAAAGCCACCCCCAGCCACCCTCAACCTCTCCATGTGGCTAATTCCTATTCCTCCTTTCAGGCGCCTCTCACACGGCCCCTCCTCTCGGCAGCTTCTTTATTCCCTCTCTGGGGACAGACTGTGAGCCCCTCACAGGTGGGGACGTCTAGTCACCTCCAACCCCAGGACCCGGCCCAGGGCTGACACGGGGAGGGTGCGCCAAAGTGTGGGAGGGCAGGGGGGAGGGAAGGGGGTAGGAGAGGGGGATGGAGGGATAGGGCCCTCAGACTGAGGCCCTTGGGGCAGCCCCTCCTCCACAGGGCTTGTCACTGTCCCACCCTGGTCTCCAAGCCTCAGTGACACCTACTCGCCTTCTCACCAGAGCCTCCTGGAGAAAGACCCCATTGGGTGCAGCCTCAGGCCTCTGAGACCTTCAGGGGAGCCTGGAGAGGAGCGTTTCTGGGGCAGGAGGGTCCCCAGGTCACAATGAGAGGTAGGTGCTTCCTCTGCACGTAGGCCCCTGGCTTGGAGGGAAGGAGGCCACCTCAGCACTCCCTTCCTCCTTCAGCCTTTGGTTTTCCCACGTGGGAAACATGGGATACAGAATCCCAGGGCCTTGGAGACCCTCCAAGAAGGCAGGGTGGCAGACGGAGGAAAGGTGGGACCTTCTTCCCCAGATGTGGTTAGACACAGGCCTTGTGGTCCAAAGCACCGTGACCCAGAGCCCCCAGCCCAAGGCCCAGCCCAGTTGGGGGGCGGTCAGGCCAGTGCAAGCTGGGCTGGGTCTGGCCTGGCTGAGGGAAGCTGAGGGCGCCCTGCCCCAGCACCAAGGACCTGGGACCTTTTGCTGGAGCTGAGCAGACCTGCATCTTCCCGGGAGGCGTACGCCTCCGATCTGCACGCTCAGGGCTGGAGGCCAGCGTCAGACCTGAGTGAGGCCTCAGGAGGGTACTGGGCTGCAGGCTGGCAGCTCCCCTGAGGCCCCTTCACACGGGGCTGGTCAGAAGGGAGTGACGCTGCCTCCACGTGGATGGAGGAGCCCGGCGAGGGCCATGATGCTGCCTCGAAAATGTCTCCCCTCCCCACGGAGCACGGCCCACGTTCCCCCTTGGAGCTCCATCCTTTGGCCAGGCCCAGTCCCTGTTAGGATGGGAGCCTGTGTTCTCGGTCACAGAGATGGCAGTGAGAAAGAAAGGTGTGTGGGAGGGGGAGGGGAGGGGAACACAGGCCGAGTGCCAGGGTCGGGGAGGGAGACAGTGCCCAGCAAGGTGGCAGAAGGGCCTGGCTCAGGAAGGCAAGAAGGGAGCCGCACTCAAGGGTCACGGCGGCCCAGGCAGCAGCCCGACTCCATTCCTGGGGCCAGGTGGACCCTCCGGACTGTACCCAGACGAGGTCCCAGCCTCCACACGGAAGTGATCGAGTGTTTTCACTTCCTGTGGCTGAGGAAACAGTTCAATCCAGGGCGGGGAGGAGGCGTGGGGTAGGAGGCTGAGGCCAGCATCAGCTCTGAGGTGCTGTGGCGAGAGGTCAGAGGGGCGGCCATGTGGGACAGGGAGCAGGGAGGTACAAGGGGGTCTGCAGGGGAGCTGGGCAGGGGGACACAGGTGCTGGCCGCTGGCACAGGGAGTGGAGCTGGCTGGGCTGCAATGGCACTCGCCGGCTCTGTCATGACCCCTATCCGCCTTGGCAGAAATCATGTCCCTGATCCCCCAGAGATGCTCCTAACCTGGCGGGGCGGGCAGGGCCGGGTGGGGCTGGCAGTGGGCGGGGCCCCTCAGGGGAGGCCAGGTGGAGTTCCAAGGACAGCCCGGGCTGGCACAGGCCATTGAAATGGATCCTAATGTTGGGAGGGGGGAGGCGGCAGAGCCCAGATCTCATAATGACAAATTTTCTGCTGAACAGCCACAAATATTCGCTGTGACTTTGGACAGAGCCTGAAAAAGACTTTGTTTCCTCCCTTGGCGGTATCATTTGTCTTGTTTTGAAGCCACGAGATTGCAGGCGCGAACTCATAGACTAAAGTTTGTCTTAATTGCTGCGGTGTCACCACCTCTCTGGCAGATAACAGCACGATGAACGAGTCGATGGGGCTGAGCCCTCCAGGTCCTTCTTCTAAAGTGAGACAAATGTCCCTCCTTTGAGCCCAACAGTCCATCGGCAGCTCTGTCATTTATTTATCTCCCTAACAGTTTGCATTAACTTGCAGGGGATAAAAAGTCTCTCCTGCCCACAGACTTAGTTAAAAGCATCCAGTCAAACTGCTGCTGGGCCTTCCTAGGACTTGGCCCTTTTATCTTTTTCCTCCTTTGGTGGGGGGTTAGAGGGGGGCACATAGGGAGAGAAATGGAGCATTCACCGGGAAAAATAACGAAGGCCATAGTGTGGAAAAGTTTTGAGAAATAAAAGAAACACCGTTGGTCTTCCAGTATGGCCTGGGCATGGAGAACTGCCTTCACACTGCCTCCTTGGGTCCTCCCAGCCCCCCTGCAAGGGCGGGGGCCAGCAGGGGCTTCCCCACCTGTCTCCCACTCCATGTTCCCTTCACAGGGGTGAGGCTCTGCTCCCTGAATGTGCTGAGCACTCTCTGCCTCTGAGCCATTGAACAGGCTGTTCCCTCAGCCTGCGACACCTTTCCTCCACATCCTCTATCTCCTGTCCAATTCCTCTTCATCCTCCCATGCTCAGACAAAATGCAGTTCCTCCGGGGAGGCCTTTTCCAGCACCCACCTGGCCTGCGGGTGTAGGAGCCAGCCCAGAGGCTCCCAACACCCCAGGACGCCCCCGTCACTGCCTATCTGGTCCTTGTGTTTCCTCACACCATCTGTCTGCCTCATTTCAGGAACAGCCTGGGGAAGGCAGGAGCTGGGTTGAGGGCTGGCATACAGGAGAAGCTCAGGAAACAGCGGTTAAGTAAACGAAGGGAGGCTGGGCTTGGTGGCTCACACCTCCCAGAGTCCTAGCACTCTGGGAGGCCAAGGTGGGAGGATGGCTCAAGGTCAGGAGTTTGAGACCAGCCTGAGAACAGCGAGACCTCCATCTCTACTAAAAAAAAAAAAAAAAAGAAAGAAAGAAATTAGCTGGACATCTAAAAATATACAGAAAAAATTAGCCGGGCATGGTGGCGCATGCTTGTAGTCCCAGCTACTCTGGAGGCTGAGGCAGTAGGATCGCTTAAGCCCAGGACTTTGAGGTTACTGTGAGCTAGGGTGACACCACGGCACTCTAGCCCAGGCAACAGAGTGAGACTCTGTCTCAAAAAAATAAAAATAAAAAGATACATAAACATTGGAGTGATGAGACTGTTGCTTTTCAATTTTCTCTCTACTATTCTGCACTTGTCAAATGTAACACAGCGAACATATATTATTTTTGTAGTAAAAATAATTTTTTAAAATATTTTAAATCTCTTGGTCAGCGTCTCTCACAAGGCAGTAGAAGAGACATGATTCAACGTCTCTCCTGACACAACGTCTCACCTGACACTGTGTCTTCTGACACCCAGACAAGCCCTTCTCTCCCACCCCACAGCCTCCGAGGTCCTTTTTTGGCAACCCCGTGGGGGCGGCAGTGGAATGTGGCCACGAAGGGCATGCGCTTGGAGTGATAGGCCTGACTTCAAGTTTTGGATCCTCTATTGACTCCCTGTGTGACCCTGGGCAGGATGCCTAACCTCGCTGGGCCTCAGTTTCCCCATTGATAAAATGGGGTAATGACAGTTGTGGATGTCGTTGGTGTCATTATTAAATCATCCCTGCTGCTGACCGTGACACGCACAAAACACTTCTGAAGCACTGGTGTCTACCCCGTTGCTCCCACCAGGCACCCCTGGCCACACACACGTGCACTCAGATATGACCACCTAAGTCCCTGGGGCTCCTCACATTTTCATCTGCCTTCCCCAGGAGAGATGGGGCCTCCCCAGAAAAGGAGCCCACCCAGCCTCCTTCCTCTGCAGATGCAAATGGCAGCTCACTGTAACTGCTCAGGAACTGGCCACGTGGACCCCTCCCCACACACGGACAGTTCACTTCACCCTTCTGCCTTCCGACGTATGTGGCATGTGTCTCTATTACCACACCGTCCTGGGGTGGAGCGACTGTGGGGTGTTCTGTCTCCCTTACCGGAGTGAGAGTCCTAAGAGAACACAACCTGCCTCGAGAAACAGCCTTCACTTCAGACGGGTCTGGGTTTGAGTCATGGCTACAACTTCCTGGCTGTGCGGCTTTGGGCAAATCACTTCACCTCTGAACTTCAACTTCCTCAACTACGAAATGGACATGCTGGCATCGTAAGATTCTTGGGAGAACTAAACCAGATGAGAGATGCCAAGAGCCCAGCGCAGCAGCTGGTGCACAGTGGGGACTCAAGTTCCCTCAGCTAGTGTCAATAGAAGTAGAAAGTGACTCTCCTCCCACCACCCCTGCCAGCCCCAGCCTTAATCCTGTCCCTCTCTGACCCCCTACTCTGTTTTATTTGTTCTTCATAGCAATTGTCACCATTTGAAATTATGGTAATCTTTCTTGTCCATCTGCCTGCTGGGATGTGAGCTCCAGAGAACAGGCACTAGCTTGCCTGGATCCCTGCTGTGACCCCAGCTCCTGGCACACAGGAGGTACTAAGTAAGTGGTGGATGAATTGATGGTGTCTCCAGCACCTGTGCTGGGCATGGCTGAGGTTTCGGAGAGACCCTGGGGGAATCCCCCTGCCCCAGCTGGGGCCACCTGCTTTTTCACCAAAATCCCGGCAAGGCTGGTGCCATCTCTCCTGGGGAAGGGGGGATAGTCTTTCTTCAGACCAGAAAAGCCAGCAGGGTACCAAGACAATTTGATGGAGAGAGAATAATCTTGCAACAAATAGTGCTGGGACAACTGGATATCCACATGCAAAAGATGAATTTGGACCCCTACTTCACATAATATAAAAATTAACTAAAAATGAATGGATCACGACTAAAACTAAAGAGCCAAAACTATAAAATTCTTAGAAGAAAATATAGGAGTATATCTCACAGCAAAGCCGTCTTGATATGACGTCAAAGCACAAGCAGCAACAAATAGATTAACTGAATATCATCAAAATTAAAAGCTTTTGTGCTTCAAAGGAAACCATTAAGGCCAGGCATGGTGGCTCACACCTGTAATCCTAGCACTCTGGGAGGCCAAGGTGGGAGGATCGCTTGAGCTCAGGAGTTCAAGACCAGCCTGAGCAAGAGCGAGACCCCGTCTCTACTAACAAATAGAAAGAAATTAACCAGACAACTAAAAATATATAGAAAAAATTAGCCGGGCATGGTGGTGTATGCCTGTAGTCTCAGCTACTCAGGAGGCTGAGGCAGGAGGATCACTTGAGCCCAGGAGTTTGAGGTTACTGTGACACCATGGCACTCTAGCCCGGGCAACACAGTGAGACTCTGCCTCAAAAAATAAAAAAATTAAAAAAAAAAAAAAAAAGGAAACCATTAAGACTGCAAGTGAAAAGACAACTCACAGAATAGGAGAGGATATTTGCAAATCATATTATCTGATAAGGGACTTGTATCTAGAATATACAAAAAACTCTTACAACTCAATAATAAAATTACAAATAACCAGTTGAAAAAACAGGCAAAGGATCTGAATAGACATTTCCCCATATAAGATGTACAAATGTCTACTAAGCACATGAAAAGATGTTCAACATCATTTTATCAGGGAAATACAAATCAAAACCACAATAAGATACTATTTCACATTCACTAGGATGGCTGTAATAAAAAAGACAAATAATAAGTGTTATTGAGGATGTGGAAAAATTAGAACCCTCATACATTGCTCATGGGAATGTAAAATGGTTCAGTGTTTTGAAAAAACAGTCTGCTGGTTCCTTAAAAGGTTAACCATAGAGGTAAGCACTTCCACCCTTATGTATGTACCCAAGAGGAATTAAAACATGCAGCCACACAAAAAGTTGTATACAAATGTTTATAGCAAAATTATTCATAATAGCCAAAAAGTGGAAACAACCTAAATATTCACATGGATGAATAAACACAATGGGATATATCCCTACAATGGAATATTATTTGGCAATAAAAAGCAATAAAATACTGATACACACTACAACACGGATAAACCCAGAAAACATGCTAAGCAAAAGAAGCCAGTCATAATCGTACCATATACTGCATGATTCAATTTATATGAAATGTCCAAAAGAAGCAAACCTATAGAGACATAAAGTAGATAGGGCTGGGGAAAAGTAGGGAAATGAGGGGTGATAACTATAATAGGGTTTCTCTTTGAGGTGATGAAAATATTCTAACAGGTGGTGGTGATTGTTTCACAACTGTGAGTATACAAAAAAGTCATTGACTTATATACTTTAAATGGATGAATTATATGGTATGTAAAAGATATCTCAACTCAGGTTCCCCTGGGCTCAATGCAGTGAGTCACAGAGCCTGTGGGGGAACAGATGGCCCTAGAATCACTTCCTCCAACTGATGTAGCATCCTGTGGTTTGCCCAGTACCCCAAAACCTGAGCTCAGAGTTGCCCTGACCTGTCCCAGCAAGCAGACTGGACCCCACCCCCGCCCCGCCCCGTGTTTGGGTGGCCATCCTGGAGTGATCTGGGGCTGTCAGGGGAGGAAGAGCTGACGTGGGCTGAGCACCTACTCTTAGCCATGTGCTTTGTGCAGGGGCGGGACTAGGGGAGGACTTTCAGGATGCTGACAGTGAGCACTTCCTTAAATCTTTCACCCTAGGCACCTCACTCTAGTGCCAGCCCTGGCTATGTGGCATATACCCAGTGCTTTATCTAATCTTTATGACATCCCTATAAGACCCGTATGACTACATGACAGATGCAGGTTTGGAGACTCAAACAGAGCAGGTTTGCTGGCTCCAGAGGCTACGCTCTTTCCAGCCCTTTCCCCCCACCTGCTGAGTAGAAGAGCCCCTGGGAAGGAAGCCGCTTGCAACCAAGGGGCGCTCAGCAAGCCTGCCAGCTGCTCCGCACCTCCTCAGAACAAACCTGCGGGGGCTCTACCCAAGTGGCCTTGCCTGAGTCTGTGTGGAAGACGGGCATTCCAAGACCTGCTAAACATCACCAGGGACAGAAAACATTCTCCTGAAGAGCCAGATTGGCCACGAGACCCGGGGGGCACCAGTCACTGTGGCCAGCAAGTCAGCTGGGACCTAGGCTGGAGTTCACAGCCCTCCCACTCAAATGCTGTTCACTCATTCATTCAACAAACATGTTGAGAACTAACTATGTGCCAGGCCATGTTTTAAGGCCCTGGGTATACAGTAGCAAACAAAACATTCCAGTGGGAGAGACACAAAACACAAATAAGTAATCAGGAAATATTAACCCATGGACAATCCAATGATGAAAATAAAATCGCCATGAGACAGGGATGAGGGGCCTGGCAGGCAGGCTTAGAGGAGGCCGGGCACAGTGGCAAGGAGACACCTCTGCGGCTTTGGACAGGCGGGTGCAGTGAAGTTCAGGCAGCATGCTCTGCAGGGTAGAAGACTCTGGGCGAGTTTTCTTGGTGTGTTTCCTTGGAGACTTCTAAGTGCCCACACAGTCTCCCCTGTGCTGAGAGGACCTTGGAAAGAGGCTTGTGGCTAAGCTGGAATTGACGAGAGGAGAGCCCCTCACTAGAGATTTTGGGGAGGGGGTTCCTCATGGGGAAATCCTGGGGTAACTGGAGCTGCTCACCCACCCTCTTTTCTTAATACCTCTGCTCAGGCTGTGGGGGCTTCTATGTCTGGTTGGGGCAAAGAAGGCTGATCCAGGCTTCCAGGTTCACTCCCTCCCAGCCTAACTTGCACCCCCAAGTGCCCAGAGAGCCTCAGGAAGGGCAGGGCATGGCCCAATGCCTTCCAACCATTCCCAAGGCCTCAGGGCTCTGCCCCTGCCCCAAGTTTGCCCAAGCAGGGCTCCTGAAGATGTTCACAGGCCGGTGTTCTTGGAACTCCCAGTCAATCCTTCACCATGAGAAGTGCAGGTGACTGTGCCCATCCTACAGATGCAGATATGGAGGCCAAGTCAAGGTCGACGGTCCCACAAATGTGGTCAGTAGAAGAACCGGATCTGGGCCCACTGAGGCTGCGACTTTTCTCCCTCCTTTTGATTTTCCCCCCGGAGCCGAAGTCCCCTGCTGTGGGGAGCGCTGGTCTCACCTCTGATTCCTAAGAGCCTGGTCTGGGCGACCCGAGTGTGCGGCCTCCAGCAAGTCCGGCCCTCTTCTGGTTTCAGTCTTTGGTCCACACCGGCGCGAGGTGGGCCCGGAGCTCTGGACCCCTGGCGCGGCCCCGCCTTCCCGCGACCTCACTTTGCTCCGGGGCTGGACCCGCAGGCCCCGCCCGCCTCCCGCGCTTGCCGGGCCTGGGCCGCCTCCGCCTGGGCGCGGGTCTATCTGGCCGTCGGATTAATATCCAGATATTAAGTAAACAATAAATTAGCAAAACTACAAGAAAATTTTACAGCCCTTTGCATTTGGCAATCATTGAGTGTTAATTAGAAATTCATTACAATTAAAACCCTGCCTAAACAGGGCCTGCGCGCCTTAATTACATCTGATTTTTAATTCAGAATACGTGTTTACACAGTAAGCGCTACGTACCCCATGATTATCCCCAATCCTCTTTATACTGTACTAATTATGTAAATTAAACCTAATTAACTGACGAAAACTGCCGTTAATTCAACTGGTAAAAGATATGTGCTTGCGGAGGAGGCGCGGCCGCCCAGCCCCAGCCCCAGCCCGAGCCCGAGTGGACGCGGAGGCTCGGCCAGGGACGCGACGCCGGGACGCGGAGGCGGCGCACGCCCAGCCGGGCGAGGGGAGCACGCCAGGCGCGTCCTGGATCCAGAGTCCGGCTCCCGACGCTGGTGCCACCAGGCAGCAGATCAAAGAGACTCCCCAGTAAATCGGGGTCAGGAAGGCCACAGGCAACGACTCCTGCGGGCTCCCCAGGCTCAGGCCAGAGCCGCAGGACCCAGAGCTCCCACTGAGGGAGAGGGGTCCCACCTTGCCCTGGCCGAGCCTGGGTGTAAGTCCCAGCTCTGCTACTCATTGACTGCACCGAGCAAGTCCCCTGGCTTTACTAGGCCTTTTCCTCCGCCCAGAGTGTTGTGAGGCTGATAACAAAACCTCCTGTGCCGCACAGCGCGGCACCCTCCTTGCTGTCCCTTCACCGAACTAGGCCCTCTGCAGCGTAGCAGGCAGCGCACCAGGCTCGACAGTTTGGGTCTAGGGGATCACCTAGCGTCCCTTGCCTGAGGAACCTGGTGAGGAGGGCGTTGGCTTCCACCGCTGGACCTCAGTTTCCTGCCTGTAAAATGGGAATATATGATCCCTACTTATCCCCAGGGCCCTTGTGAGAACCGGCGGTGCAAACCGTAAACTCTGCCCACAGCGGTGATAACGGACCAGACGCTGGCCCCGGAGTGTAGCCCTAGCCCCGACCCCAAGACCTGCTCCCCGGAGACCAGCGCTGAGTGGTGGGGCTTCCCCAGCCGCTCGCCACGCGCCTTCGGTCTTTCTCCAGCGTGGACCAGCGACTGAAAGTTGGGTGGGTCTCCTGGCGCTGGGCCAAGGCACCGGGAGCTGTCCGTAGCTTGGTGCTGAACGCGAACGTTCCGGCGACACTGCACGACCACGGGTGCCATAATCCGGGGTGGCACCCTTTGTCTGAAAGGGCTGCAGGGAATGACCTAGAATCTGGCCCCGGAGGCGTTGTTGGTCCTCGAAGTACAATAGAGGCAGGACTGGCAGCCCCTGCTCAGGGGGACCCTGCCCATCCCCTCTTCATTCCCACCCCTCATTCCCCTGGGGGCGTCCTGGTTCTCTGGTCGTTGTCACCACCATACCGAATTCTGAGATGCCTTTTAAAAAATCATTAGGAGGCTAAGAATAATTACTGAAGGAGACTGTAATTATGGGATGGGGGAGCCTGGGCTGAGGGAAGGGGGGGACCAGCGGATGGGGACTGGGCCAGGGCACAAAATAGGTTCCCGTTCCCCCCACCCCAAGGGGTTTCGGGTGTGGACAGGGAGCTGCAGAGTTGGCGCCAGACAGAGGCAGCGCTTGGGAAAGACGCGGGGATGGAGGGGCCAGAGGCAAAGAGAGAAAGAGGGGCCGAGCGGACTCCAGGACTCATCTGGGAGAAGAGGGAAAGGCAGGGAGATGAGAGAAAGACGCCGCTGAGGGAGGTGAGAGAGCAAGAGCCTGTTCTAGAAGAGACCCTGCAGAGGAGACAGAGCTCCCAAACTTGGGAGTGGTTTTCCGGGTCTAGGAGAACACGTTACCCCGGGTAGGGGGAGAGGGCAAGTGAGTCTCCAGGCAGTTCCTCTCCAAGGGCTAGCCCCGCGCGACCCGGTGGCCCTTCCAGGCCTTTCCTGGGTTCCCTGGGAGCCAGAAGGTAACAGAAGAGAGAGAGGGGAGCAGGGAGAGGAGCAGGAACATTCCCCAGAGGCGCCAGAACGCAGGAGGGAAGAGGGCCCATACCCGAGAGCAAGAGGGAAAAAGAGGCGGTGGGGCGAGGGCGACCCCGCGCCGCTACCCACGGAAGATTTATGGCACCGCCCGGGTTCCAAGGACAGGCTGCGCTCGCTGCTGCTGCCACCGCCGGTAGTTGCGGTGGCCGCTGCGCCCCCTGCCCGGGCGGCCCGCCGCGCCCCGGGCCATCCCTGCCATTATTAACTTCTGTTTGATTAGGGTAATTGTTCAAACTTGGGCTGGACAGTATGATTAATTACAGTTTAATTAACGTGTCCATTAAGGACACTTAATGCCACAGGGGCAGGGAGGGGGGTGGAAGCGGCGGAGGGGGCGCTCGGGTGCGGGCAAGGAGGGGCGGGGGTGCGACTAGTAACTCAAATGACGAAGTAGAGACAGAGATTGAGAGAGAGAGGGAGAAGACGGAGACTTAACTGGGTATTAGGGAAAAGAATGGTGATGACAGAGAGACCGACAGAGATAGAAATGAGAGAGAAGAGAGAAAAAGAGAGAAATGGAGCTTGGGGGAGAGAGAAGGTGCCAAGGGGCATCTGTAGCGTCAGGGGGCTAGACCTCCACCACGGGGAAACTGAGTTAGCAGCGTTAAAAGAGAAATTGACTTCAGGTCTCTCCCAACGATGACTTGGCTCCTGCCATGGGCCTGTTAGTGACAGCGAAGGGAGGCATTCGAGGCTGAGGGCCCCCCAACCCAGTTCCCTAGTCCCCTGCCGAGTGATGGAAGCAGGAGGGCGCCCCTCCCCAGGCTAGATCGCTCCTGGTGTCCCCCGCCTAAGTTGGGAGGGTGGGAGCGACGGATCTGCTGCCTTCCAGCAGCCACCCCCAGTACTCCGCACCCAGGGGCCTGTCCCCGCTGCTGGTGACCTACTGGTTCCTCAGGGCCACTCTGGGCTCCACCACCCTAACCCTCCCCTGAGGCCCGAAAGTGAGATGCCCCCTCCCTGCGTCTCTTCCTCTTCAGCCCCCGTCAGCCCCATCACCAGGCCCTGGCCCAGCCCAATCCTGGCCCCTTGGCGGGTAGCACTGGGCCCTCCCCACTTCGTTCTTGGGGGCAAACTTTGCGGCCCCAGGCCCTTCCTCCCTCTTGGCCTCTCCGGCTAGCGCGGGGCGCAGGTGCGGGGCGCGGGACGCAGGTGTGCGGCCGCTTACCTGGGGCGCGCAGGCCCTGGGGCTGCGGGGAGGCGGTGGGCGCCGCGTGTGGCCCGCGGGCGGGCGGACTCGGGGAGGGCGCGAGTGACTGCGCGGGCGGTGGGTGTGGCGCCCCGGCTCACAGCTGTCAGGCGCGCCCGCCCCGCGCCGGCCTCGCCACTCGGGCTGTGACCGCGCTGTGCCCGCCGCCGCGCCATGCGCTCCAGGCTTCGGCCTCTTCTTCCGGCCAGTCCCCGGCCTCGGGGACAGTGGCTCAGGGCACACGTCTCCGCGCCCGGAGCCCTGGCGTCCCGCGCCCGCTGAGAGCAGGAGGGGCCGCGGGTGGGAGCGCGGAGAGCCGGGGAGCTCGGCTGTGCGCGCGCGCGGGGAGGGGCCGCGCCGTCACCCTGAGAGCCCGGCGGATCCGGACTCCCGCCCGCCGCTCCGCCCGCCGCGCACCTCCGCTCCCCGCTCGCCCGGCTCCAGCCGCCGCCGCACGGTGAGTACCCGCGTCCGGTAGCCCGCCGACCCTGCGCCCTGCCCCGACAGCTTTTTTTCGTTTAGTTCCGATTTGGGCTCTTGTGGCTGTTGTTTTTATTATTATACCTAATGACTCCACCGCCTAGTCCGTGCTGCTGCCCGCCTCCCGCCTCGTTGCCCTCCCCAAGCTCACCACTCAAGCCCCAGGAGCTGATGACGGTTTCCCGAGCTGCCCTGGCTGCTGCCCCTTGTCGCTGCGCACGGCTTTTCGCCTGTGCTTTCTGCTTTGGCCCCTGAAATTCTGTTCCTCTTCTAGGGCCTCCCCTTCTCCTGGCTCCAGGGCCTGGACACCCCCCCCCCACCGCCAGGGGAACCCCACGGGGACCCAGGACCCTCAGCTTGGGGAGGATACCCTGGGCTCGGGGTGCTCTCTTCACTATATGCGGGCCAGGCACACTTGCCAATTTCGGGAAACCGAGAAGCCATCGTCATTTCCCAGAGCCAGGCGCCCTCCAGCCTCCTCCGCAGCCCGCCTGAGAGCCCTCTGGAGGGCACGAGGCTTGCCTCGCTGACCCCTCAGCCGGGAGTTAGGACAGTGCTTTTGCCTCCTAAAATGTTACAAGAGACTTCAATGTGAGCAAAGGGTCAACTTGTTTCAGTTGGATCCTCCGAGATAAAGATGAAACAGACAGATAATAGATAAATAGCTTGATACTTGAAGAAGGTACGAAGACAGATGGGAGAAAGAGCAGCGAGCTGGCAGAGACAGACAGCTCAGGGACAGATAAGATCAACACATGAGGGGCACCTAGACAAATAGAGAGAGACGGATGGAAGAGTCCACTCTCCTTGCTGAAGGCTTTTGAACTCGGATCCCTTGTCCGCCTGGAGCTGCCCTCTGAAAATGGATTTGCCTCTCCGGCTGAGTCTAGGGGAGGGGCCCTCATGGTTGGGCTGCCCCAACGGCTGTGGACCAGGCTGGAGCCCTGCGTGTCTGAGGACAGGTGGCTGGGCCCAGCGACCTAGAGGGGCCCAAACATCAGTTCCCGGGTCCCCCTGCTGCTGAGGTCTGCCGGTGGGGCTGCTTCCCTGCCTCAGCTAGAGAGCAAAGCTCAGTCCGGCAGCAACTTTTCTGCCCGGAGGCTTTTAGTGGCTTTGAAGGCAGCCACCATTCCTTCCAGCCCCTATGAACCCGGACAGCGGGTCAGGAAGGATACTCAGAGAGGAGACCCCCCCCCCCAAAAGAGGAAGCCCAGAGCCCCAGGATCCCGCATTTGGCCTGGGTGAGAAAGGCATCTCTGAAGGAAAAAAGCTCAGGGAGTGGGCGATTGGAAGGGAAGAAGTGGCTCCTAAGAAACTTCTTTGAGAACCTCTCCGTCCTTCGCGCTGACCCCAGATTTGGTCTGGAACGTAACTAAAGATGCAGAAAATGTGGTTAGGAACTGCATAATCCTCGTCCCACGAATGGCTGGAAAGAAAACGGTTTATATATCCAGCCGGAATCTTTCTGCTCAACGGACCCGGGGCGTCAGTCTTGAGAGAAGAAGCACGGGTTTGTGGCAACTGGCACTGTTGTCCCCGGAAACCGGCTCCGCGCGGAGCTCGGTGCGGTGGGAGCCGCCCTGGGTCTGGGTGCGCACGGCGCGCTTTGGAGAGGGTCGGGTTCAGCACCGCGAACAGCGGTCGCCTCCGCCTTTCTCCCTCCCAGGCAGACCTGGGTCCCTCCCCCTTCTCCCTTCCTCCCCCCCTTCCCCAGCCGTCTGGAGATGGGCAGTGACCGCCCCTCCCCCGCCTCCCTACTCCTCCCCGCACTGCCCTAGCCCGCCCGCGTGCATGCGCGACTGAGCAGAGGGGCGGCGGGTCCCCGAAGTCCGGGCTTCAGGACCCCGGCCGGCAGGACCGGCTGCTAGGGTGGCCGAAGGTGCACGGATCTGGGCATTGGAAAGCCTGAGTTTGGCAATGGCTTTGCTGTGTGGCCTTGGGCAAGTCACTCTGCGTCTCTGGGTCCCACTTCCTCCCCATTCCGAAAATAGGATTGGGTTCCTAGCAGCCCTGGCATTCCAGAGGTCTCCATTACCCCTTCTCCTCCCCCAAACCCCGGGGGCTTTTGTTGTGGCGCCAAGACGGGTCTGAATAACAAAAGGCGCCCGTCCAGGGGGTGAATGAGCTTGGACTCCCCACTGCCAAGTATTCCCGCGCGCCCGACTCGGCGCGCCCCGCTGGGCGGGCCCGAGCCGCTGCGGCGGCGGTGCTGAAAATGGCTCATCCGCTCTTTGCTTTCTCTGTTTCGCAGGAGCGGCGGCATGGAGGCTCTCACCACTCAGCTGGGGCCGGGGCGCGAGGGCAGCTCCTCGCCCAACTCCAAGCAGGAGCTGCAGCCCTACTCTGGCTCCAGCGCTCTCAAACCGAACCAGGTGGGCGAGACGTCGCTGTACGGGGTGCCCATTGTGTCGCTGGTCATCGACGGTCAGGAGCGCCTGTGCCTGGCGCAGATCTCCAACACCCTCCTCAAGAACTACAGCTACAATGAGATCCACAACCGCCGCGTGGCCCTGGGCATCACGTGCGTGCAGTGCACGCCGGTGCAGCTGGAGATTCTGCGTCGGGCCGGGGCCATGCCCATCTCCTCTCGCCGCTGCGGCATGATCACCAAGCGCGAGGCCGAACGCCTGTGCAAGTCGTTCCTGGGTGAGCACAAGCCACCCAAGCTGCCTGAGAACTTTGCCTTCGATGTGGTGCACGAGTGTGCGTGGGGCTCGCGTGGTAGCTTCATCCCCGCGCGTTACAACAGCTCGCGTGCCAAGTGCATCAAGTGCGGCTACTGCAGCATGTACTTCTCGCCTAACAAGTTCATCTTCCACTCGCACCGCACACCCGACGCCAAGTATACACAGCCCGACGCCGCCAACTTCAACTCGTGGCGCCGTCACCTCAAACTCAGTGACAAGTCGGCCACAGACGAACTGAGCCACGCTTGGGAGGACGTCAAGGCCATGTTCAATGGGGGCACACGCAAGCGGACCTTCTCGCTGCAAGGAGGCGGTGGAGGCGGCTCTAATGGAGGGTCGGGTGGGCAGGGGAAGGTTGGTGCTGGCGGCGGTGGCGGTGGCGGCCCAGGGTGTGGCGCGGAGATGGCCCCAGGCCCGCCGCCCCACAAAAGTCTGCGCTGTGGCGAAGACGAGGCTGCCGGTCCTCCGGGGCCACCTCCTCCCCATCCGCAGCGCGGACTTGGCCTGGCGACCGGAGCTAGCGGCCCGGCGGGCCCGGGAGGGCCTGGTGGCGGTGCCGGCGTACGCAGCTACCCGGTGATCCCAGTGCCCAGCAAAGGCTTTGGCCTCTTGCAAAAACTGCCCCCACCACTTTTCCCGCATCCTTACGGTTTCCCCACCGCCTTTGGTCTATGCCCCAAAAAGGACGACCCGGTGTTAGGCGCGGGCGAGCCTAAGGGTGGCCCTGGCGCTGGGAGCGGCGGCGGCGCGGGCACTGGTGGGGGAGCTGGGGGCCCGGGAGCCGGCCACTTGCCACCGGGGGCAGGGGCGGGCCCGGGCAGCGGCGCCATGTTCTGGGGTCATCAGCCCTCCGGGGCAGCCAAGGACGCAGCGGCTGTGGCTGCAGCGGCCGCTGCCGCCACTGTGTACCCGACGTTTCCCATGTTCTGGCCAGCGGCTGGCAGCCTCCCGGTGCCGCCCTACCCGGCTGCGCAGAGTCAAGCCAAGGCCGTAGCAGCCGCCGTGGCGGCGGCAGCGGCGGCGGCTGCAGCAGCTGCAGGTGCCGGCGGCCCAGAGCCCCTGGACAGTGCTGAGCCAGCCAAGGAGGGCGGCCTGGGCGCGGAAGAGCGCTGCCCAAGCGCTCTGTCCCGTGGGCCGCTGGACGAAGACGGCGCAGACGAGGCACTGCCACCGCCCCTCGCCCCGTTGCCCCCACCGCCGCCGCCACCCGCACGCAAAGGCTCCTACGTGTCAGCCTTCCGGCCGGTGGTCAAAGACGCCGAGAGCATTGCCAAGCTCTACGGTAGCGCCCGCGAGGCGTACGGCCCTGGGCCTGCCCGCGGGCCGGGACCGGGCACGGGGACCGGCGGTGGCTATGTGAGTCCGGACTTTCTGAGCGAGGGCAGCTCCAGCTACCATTCTGCCTCTCCCGACGTGGACACCGGGGACGAGCCCGAGGTGGATGTGGAGTCTAACCGCTTCCCTGACGACGAGGGCACCCAGGATGAGACGGAGCCCAGCGCACCCAGCGCGGGAGGTGGCCCAGACGGTGACCTGCCCGCTGAGCCCGCGTCTGCCACCTCCTCAGGAGCAGACGGTCCCACAGACTCTCCCGACGGCGGTAGCCCCCACCCTCGGCGCCGTCTCGGGCCACCCCCCGCTGGCCGGTCACCATTCGGGGACTTGGCTACGGAAGACGTGGTACGGAGACCTGAGAGGAGCCCACCGAGCGGCGGCTATGAGCTGCGAGAACCTTGCGGGCCCCTGGGAGGCCCCGCGCCGGCCAAGGTGAGCCCAGCGCCCGCCCCGCCGGTGGCGCCTCCCCACTCAGCCCTCTGCGCCGCCGGTTGCGGGGCAGGCCGGGGCCCGGCGGAGGACGGGACTTTTGTTCTGTGTCGCGCAGGTGTTTGAGCAGCAGGCCCTGGCCGATGTGGGCAGGCTCAGCCTCGGGCGCGCTGTGGAGCTGGGCTCAATGGGACCCTCGACTGAGGGTTTCCAAAGGGGGTGGGGTGGGGGTGTCAGGCCTGAGGAACGTGTGTGCTTTTTGTTGTTTCCGCGAGTGGGGAAGAGACCAGCAGAGATTGCTAGACACACAGGGAGAAAGAAATAGGGGGTCTGGAGGAAAAAGGAGGAGGTAAGAAAGGGACCCAGAGCCGGAGAAGAGAGTTCCCGAGGCCAGGCCCAGAGTGCGCCCGCCGGGTCGGGGATCAGAGCCCCAAGGAAGAAGGGAGGGCAAGGAGAGGAGCGGGCGGCCTCTCCCTAAGTCCTGGATCCCCGGAATCTCCAATCTACTCGCAATTTGGGAGTCTCTTCGAACTCCTGCCTGGGGAACTGCAGGGTTCGCTGTTGGGAAGGTGTCTTGGGACGTTGTGCGAAGCGGGAGGAGGACTGTCAAGTTGGCAGGGCTGGGGCTTTCGGGGCAGGGATGCAGCCAGGCTGGAATCGTTGGCCATTTTGAAAGTGGGTGCGCACACCTGTACATTTCCATTCGGTACATTAAAACACGAGTCATTAACCGGGTGCGAAAGGCGTCATTTATGCCGGGGACGAGGTACCGGCGGGAGGGAAAACGCCGCTGAAAAGAGGCGGCCGCAGAGGGTGCGGGCGACTTTGAATGGCCCTTGGCTTGGGAGGCGCTTTGTGTTTTGAGTAATTTTCTCGAGGGTGCTAATAATTACCCTGAATCTACAAGGGGGATGCAGGCTCCAAGGGCTCCCAGGTGCGCTGCCTGCGTCACCCTGCCCGGGGTGCTCAGGTCCTGTGGGCACTTCAACCTCCACTGCCCCCTCGGCTTTCCCTCTCGGCCGCGGGACAGGGCTGGGCGGCTTCGGGAAGCCTCCCAGAGCCCCCCTAATCGCCTGTCATTTCTCGGCCGCCGCAGGTGTACGCGCCTGAGAGGGACGAGCACGTGAAGAGCACGGCGGCGGCGCTGGGGCCGGCGGCCTCCTACCTCTGCACCCCCGAGGCCCACGGTAACGCCGGCCGAGCCCGCTGGCCACTGCAATGGGGACCGCAGGCACAGGGCCGGGGCCAAGGAAGGCCTGCGAGGGAAGACAATGAGAGAAAGACAGAGACGCAGAAAAAGCGACAGAAAGAGGGAGAGGGAGAGAAAAATAATGGGGGGGGGGTGCTAAGCGAGTACTCCCAACAACTTCCATCGTTTGATTACTTAAAAACAATAACAACCCACCCTCTCCACACACACACACACACACACACACACACGCTACAGCGCACCTCACACATAGGGTTAAAACCTTTTAAAAATCACGCCTGCATCTCCTTCAAGTCCGCCCATTTATTCAGCAAGTGTGTTTGGCCGTGGGGTCCCCTGTGGCCAGGCCGGGTCGGGCTGGAGGAGGGGGCCGCGAGTATGGGTACCCCAGAAGCACTGGGGGGTCGGGGAGGGGAGGTCCCTGCATCTGCGCACGGGACTAAGTTGCTCGCAGAGGAGGGGCTGGTGGCCTCAGAAATCCGGGCAAGTCGAGGCAGCCGAGCTCCCGGCGATGTCCCCCCATCCACCCCGAAGGTCGCTACCTAGGCTGCGTTCTCCGCGAGAGTCGCGCGGACAGATCTGGCGGCCACGCGCACTCGCGGTGCCCCAGTATCTGCGCACGATGTAGGTCGCACGTCCCTGGTGGGCTCCGCTGCTCGTCTTGCTCTTTTCCAAGGGGCTGGGGCGGGGGCGCGAGGCCGGGGATGAGCAGACCACGCGCGGGGGAGGGGGTGCCCTGCCCAAAGCCTCAGGGCGCGCGCCTGGGCGCACAGCCGGGAACCAGAGGCGGCCAGGACGCTTTTAATTAGGGCTCGGGCGCCCCGACCGCGGCAGCTCTGGCAGTATCCGGGTCACGGTTTTTTTGCCTCTCCTTGAAACTCGGTTTATTGCCTTTAAGAGCCAGATAAGGAAGACAATCATTCGACCGCCGATGATTTGGAAACGAGGAAATCCTATCCAGACCAAAGGAGTATCTCGCAGCCAAGTCCTGCAAATACAGACCGAGGTGAGCCCTCGGACCCTTCGCGCCCCACTCGCAACCGGGAGGTGGGACCCAGGCCGCCCGGCTTCCCGCACGCTTGCAAGGAAGTCTTTCAGTCTAGAGTAAGCGGCTGCTGGTTTTCTCCCGCTACAAGGAGATAAATATTTAACGCGGGCGAGGCGCAGACCAGGTTTCCTGAGTTGCTACCTCCTTGGTGGGTTTGGGGCTCTTCCAGGTAAGGGTAGGGGGTGTATTAAAAAGGAAATAGAGGGACACTCCACCCACATAAAACAGGTCAAAGGGCATTTCCTGCCCTAAGACCATCTTCCTCAGCCCGGTCTTCTAACCCCCAAAATGATGGTTTGGAAGGTGAGTAGTACTGGATGCCTGTAACTGTTTCCTCCAAAAGCACAGGGTCAGGAGTAGGTCCCTGACTTGGCACAGCTCCTGGGAAGCTCACCCCTCCTCTCCCAAGGCCTCTTCTAGGATAGAACTCCTTTCACTTCCCTTGTATCCCAGGCGAAGATGGCTTTACCCTGGATGTCACAGGAACTCACCTGGTGGAGAAAGATATTGAGAACCTGGCCAGAGGTGAGGTTAAATCTGTGAAAAGGGGGTACCCTGTGCTTGAGGGAGATGGGTTCTTCCTATAGAGGGGCTGTTATCCCTGTAAGGGGTGAGCGTGGGAAAGACTTGGCTCTTGGGAAGATCAGTTTTCATTGAGTGGCAAAGGTAATCCTCTGGACACATTATCCTGGCACAGAGCGAGGTGTGTGGGTAGGAGGTGGAGGAAGTGAACCAAACCCCCAGATTGGTATTGGAAGTTTGGGTCCCTAAGGCCAGGGTCTGTCTGAATAGCCCAGTAGGAAACTGAAATGAGTAATGATTCTCAGAACTTGATGTCTGGGGACAATCTGGGTCTCCCAAACTCAATGGAAAACAGGACTTTTTCTGAATAGCAAGGTTGCAGGGAGGCATTTATCTTAGGAATGTACAAGAGGTTACCTTTTTTCTCTGGGATTAATGTATAATCACCCCCATGTCAGCCAAATGGAGTGAAGATGGAGCTTATTTGGAGAATGGGATCCCGGTGTTGCTGCTCACAAGGGATAGGGTATGGCTCAAGGCACAGAGAAAGGGAGTCTCTGGCCCCACTTTAGCCTTCCATCTTCCATTCCTGTGTTTCAGAGGAGCCTCTCCAGGGGGAGGGCCCAGATACTAATGGCCCTATGACCAAGGCAGTCCCCCCCTTCCATCCCTCTGGAGCAGGTTTCTGAGAGCACTAATGAAGCCATCCACACCTAACTCCCCCCCCCCCAGCCCTTGGATGGTCTTGGTGGTTGGGGGGAGACAAGAATTGGTGGTCTTCCATTCTTTCTAGTTACCGGTTTGACAGGATATGCCATTACCTTCAAAATCATTGGTGCTTTATATGAGGGTTCTTAGCATGAATTTGGCAGTCTGGGGACCTCCTGAAATTGTAGGCAAACTGTTGTGAGTGTGTATATTTTTCTGGGAACGGTGACCAAGGCCTTGACCAGATTCTCCCTGACTTATATTGGAAAGAGGAATTAGCTCTGTCATTTGAAGTGGGAAATCAAGTTTTTGTGGCCAGCCTCTAAGGTTAGGGAGTTAGGAACAACTTAAAGCAATGTTAAGCTGGTTAGTTCCTGGAGCCGGGACCTAGAGGTGGAACATGGATTCCACCATCCTGAATTTGATTTTCCTGGGCATCCTACCCCCATGGCTGTTTCTTCACCCAAATCCTTTGGATGCAGATGGGAAAGTCAGAGTGTGAGAGCCTCTACTTATTGGTCCATCCTCCCCAAGTCTTCTCCCAGGGCCATTGGCCAGGGCAGGACCTGGATGCTTTCTGGGTGCCTTGAGTTCAAATCTCCCCCACCCTTTACCTCCCTCTCTCCACCCCTCACAGACGAATTGCAAAAGCTGCTCCTGGAGCAAATGGAACTCCGCAAGAAACTGGAACGAGAATTTCAGAGTCTCAAAGGTACCCCATGCCGCCCCACCCAACTTGGTCACCAAGCTTTCCCCACAGTGCCCCAGACCTACTCAGACAGCCGGGGGCAGGCAGCTGTGGCTGGGCGCCCTGCAGGAGCCGGGCAACCCCTTTCCCAGGGTTTCTTGCTAGGCAAACGGCGGGGTGGGGGTGGAGTAGGGGTGAAGATGGCGGGGAGAAGGGAGGAAGTGGAGCTGGGGATGCGGGCTGTGCGTAACAGCTCTCACTTAATCAATTTGCACAGATAATTTTCAGGATCAAATGAAGAGGGAATTGGCTTATCGAGAAGAAATGGTGCAACAGCTGCAAATTGTCAGAGGTAAGACGGGAGTCAGGTGAGCGCGTGCACGGGCCGTAACTGCCTCTTGTCTGGCAGGAGCCGCAATGTTGGCTCAGTCATTTGGATTTAAATTGAAGGTAATTTAACAATTATTTTTTTTATTTAATATCCTTTGTATACTCTGATTAGCCTCAGAATGGCAAGCGAGCCCAGCAAACGGCTTGCAGGCATCATTACATGGAGTGATTGAACTTCTTATCGCGGCAATTTCCATGGTTTCTAAATTAAAAATCGAGGCGTAAAATTACCTGGGAAGTAATGCCTAAGTTTGCTTTAATTTTGGTTAGATCCGTCTGCCTTTAAGCGCCATCCCAGGCCATTTCCTCCCTCCGCCAGGCTGCAGTTTGGAGCTTTGCTACCCCTCCCCCTGTCCCTGGAGTAGATTCTGCGAGGGGCTGCGCCCTGGGGAGAGGATGAAGCCCGGGCTACGACCCGACCATTCAGAGGGTGGTCTGCGCTTCCTCACGGGCCCCTCCCGTGTCTTCCAGATACCCTGTGTAACGAACTCGACCAGGAGCGGAAGGCGCGCTACGCCATCCAGCAGAAATTGAAAGGTGCGGAAGCCGGGAAACAAAGATAGGAGGGGTGTCGGGGGCTGGTTGTGCCGTCGAAGGAAAGAAGGAATGGAGGGGCGAGTGAGGGGGAAGGCTAGGGTCTGCATGGATCGGAAGCTGAGAGGAGGGAAGTGGGAATTGATTTTAATGGGCAAATTATTCTAGAACGCTGGAGTAGGGAGAAAGAGCCCCTTGGGCTCTGGGCATCGGAAAATCTGCCTTCTAGAACCAATCTGGCCTTGGGCAAGTCGACCCCTCTCTCACTGTGCTTCAGTTTCCACTTCTGTAAAATGGGACTATTGAACCAGAGCAGGGATTCTGAATCACCAGGGTCTTTCTTCTATCTTGCTACCTCCTGAGCCACTCAGTTGAGAACCCCTGGCCCCCAAAGGGTTGGCTGAGGCCAGGGAGGGGAACGGGGGACCTTGCGGGCAAGGTGAGGCAGGCGAGGCGCCCAAAGTGGGCTGCGCGACTCTCTCCCCAGAAGCCCACGACGCCCTGCACCACTTCTCCTGCAAGATGCTGACGCCCCGCCACTGCACTGGCAACTGCTCCTTCAAGCCCCCGCTGTTACCCTAGGCCCGGCCCGGCCGCCGCGCCCACGCGCCCTCAAGCCATGCTGCTCCCTCCTGTAAATAACCGCTGCCGCGGCGGCCCAGAGCGAGGAACAAGCCATTCCGACTTGACCGATGTAAATACAGCCGCCAGTCCGCCCGCCCTCCTCCCGGACGCCCCGGCCTCGCCCTCCCCCTCCCGGGCGTCCCAGTCCAGGGCACTGGCTCGGTTTCCAAGTGTAAATACTGCCTCGGCCTTCGATTGAACTCCAGGGCATCGGACTTTTAGGGGTTAACTGGACCCACAGGGGGAAGAAAGGCGAGGGGGGGCCTCTACCCCCGCCTCAGTGTACAGCCTCGGACCCCGATTGTGAATACAATGTAGCAACTCCGCTGGCGCCGCCCCGCACTCCCAGCCCCGTCCACTTCTGAAACTCTCGTTCCTAATGACAAAGTGGCTATGTGCAATGGATATAAATGTACTGTGAGTCTCTTGGTTCAGTATTAGGTTTACTTTATTTATGCTGTAAGTTATTTTGCTTCCTTCTCCGGGACCTACTTCAAGTCCCATTTTGCATTCCCCTTTGGATTTTGCTTTGTCTATTTTTTGTTGTAACCTCTTGATGTAACAGCACTTTAAAAGGGCGACAACTGACTCACAAGATGGCAACCACCTGGAGCCTGTTTGGGGAGACCACCCTGTGACTTTTGTTTTTAATAAAAGAAAAAAAATCTGTCACTTCCTGGGGCTGCGGAGATGGGAGTGCGTGGGTGGGTGGGTGGCGGTAGGGGATTGGGGAGGGTGCAGGACTGTGCAACAGGTGGGGCGTGGGAACCGTCACGCATCTTCTGGGGCGCCCAGGGTTAGAATCGCGCCTGCTCAGGTGGGCAGCAGCGAGCGCCCCGACCTCTCCATTGGCCCCTCCAGCCATATCCAGTTTCCCCCCACAGGCCACTCCCTCTCCTCATTGAGTACCCTCCCTTGGGACCCGGCTGGGGAGAGGGGACTAGGGCATGGTCTCTAGCACCTCAGTCCCTGCCTCTTCCCTAGAGCGCTTGCAGGGGCCCATTTCATTCCTGCCCATTTCCACGCTTGCCACACTGGGGAAGTTACCTCCGGGGCTCCCAGAGACAAGGCACCCAGAGCAGAATCCCGGGTTCAACCAGAATTGCCCTTTCCGGTGACGCGGGCCGGCCTTGGAGCCCTGGGGCAGAGTGGAGGGCGAAGAACCTAGCAAGGATCTCGGCTGGGCGGGCCTGGAAAGGAAGGCACAGGTGTCCTCCCGCCTGCCCTGCGGCTCTCCGAAAGGAGGGAACCCTGGCCGCATTTTCACGTTGTCCATTTTAGTCCGAGCGGGGCTGAGGTCTTGGTGAGGCCAGAGGGCCGCAGGTGCCCGGGCCACCGCGCTCGCCAGGCCGCGGCTGGGGCGTCGCACACCGGGGTCGCGTTTGGAGAGGCCTCACCTTGCCGCAGGCCTCCCGTCGGCCTCAGTTTCCACAGCGCACCTGCTGCTTGGGCTACAGACAACGGTGTAAACTGCCGAACTCCTTTTTTTGTTTTGTTTTGCGGGGAGGAAAGTGTGGACGGAGTGGGAAAGCGCGCGGCACTGGGAATCAGTCAGCCCGGGCTTCCAATGTCACCTCCTCTGCTCTGGCTAGCAAGGGCCCCGTATCGCGACTTCGGTTTTTCCTGGGTCTCCGTTTCGGCTACTATAAAATTACAGGCCTCTGTCCCCGGCGGCTCGTGGAAAAACTCTGAGAGGGAAGCCTATCGCTGGACAGCGGTGGTGGCCGAGACCTGCGCCCCGACGGCCCTGCCCTCCGGACACCCAGAGCTCGCGTCGGCCCCCAGCTCGGGCGGGAACCCTCGGGCGCCGGCCGGGAAGATTCGTGGGGGACTGTCTGGAGGGCCGCGGGCGGAGCCGGCGAGTAGGGGGCGCGCTCTGGGCCGCCCCGAACGGGTGCAGACGGGGAGACCCGCTGTACCGCAGAGACAGGACACCAGTCCCCACAGCCCAGGGGCTTGGAGCCCTCAAGTCGCCGGATATTCCGAGGGCTAAAGCTAGAGAGGACACGAGGGAGATAACTGCGGCCAGGGCGCGCGACAAACTGCGAGGCTTCGCCTTGGGACGGGCGATCTCCAGACAGGGACCCTCTAGGGCCCTTTCATATAGATGGGACCAACCAGATCAGTTCTCCGCGGTACCCTTGGAGAAACCGAGGTCCACAGAGGAAGTGACTTGCATCCCCAGGGCACGCTAGGGGCCAGCGGAACGGGGACGGGGCCTGGCAGCTCGGGTGTTGGAGATGGTAGGCGCCTTCCTCCACCACATTTTTGGAAGACGCATTTTCCTTCTCTGATAAATGGGCATAACCATTACCACCCAGGAAGTTCCTTGGCTGCAGCTCAACAAAAGAGCCTGGCAAATGTTCCTTTTCGCCCTTCCTTCCCAAATTCCCCCAAAATGGAGAAAAGCACAGAGACAGCTGGAGCCCATAGGAAGGGGCGCCCCATCTGGGCCGGAATCTCTGCGGACTGGAGGTGTAGGCGGATCCGACCCAGAAAGCTCAGTTGAAAAAATCCTCCTGGGCTCCACGTCCCTTCAGAAGTGGTTTGTTCCCCCTCCACATGTTAATAACCAAACGATTGGTATGGATGTAATTATCAATAATTATACGAATTATTGCTGATTGCAGGGCTCGTAGCCACTTTAATTAGTTTACCAGATTCTAATTAAGTTAAACGAAACATTAATAGGGAAAATATGCTTTGGGAAAAAACCCAGGATTTTTTAAAAAGTCTATTTCTCGCCACATCGTTGCCACCTTGTGACAGATTTTAGGCATTGCAACCAATGCCCGAAGTCCCACATTAGAGTGCCTCGGCTCTCAGAGAGAAAAAGTGGGGCTTGGAGAGTTGGGAGGGGGCAGTTGGGCACAGAATGTCCTCCGGACTGTTCTTCCAGGTTGTTTTGTTCCCCACCCCTGGTGCCTACAGGAGGTCTGGCTCTGGAGTCCAAGGTCTGGGGGTAAGGGACAAGGTAAACATAACTCTTTTCCAGAGGAACTCCAGAAAGGAACTCTTGGAAGCTGCAGTAGGACAGTGGACTCTATTCCCATCTGTCCTGGCAAATCCAGGGCGAGAGACTGCAAAAGTTCCAGATGCTGTTGAGACTGCATCAAGCTGCTTTATATTTCACTCCCCTGGAAGAAATTAGTAAGTTGCTTCCCACCTCAATTTCCTCTGCAAATCCAGGTCATCTCTCTGCAAAAGCACCTCTTAGAAGATCCCTCAACTGCTGGGACACAGGTAAGCTCTGTGTTCTGATAGCACTTGGTTCATGAGGCTAGCAGGGTACTCATCTCCCTCTGTAATTCTTGGTTGTATGTGTCCGTTTCCCACAGGACTATAAATACCTCAAAAATAGGGCTTACACCTTGCTCTTCTTGTGACCTCCAGCACAGGGCCCAGTGCACCACAGGCACACAACACACGTCTAGATGAACTTTATGGTTCATCTAGGTGCTGAAAATGTCTGAGGGAAGGAATCCCTAGGTGCTTCTGGACAACAGCCACTGAGATGCAATTAAGCTCATTTGCATAAGGTTAATTAAGCATGGGCTTACTGCTCACAAAGAAGATCCTTCATCAATAGGATTAGTTTTGGGGGTAGGTGTCATGTAAGTGATTGTCAACCTAGAATAGGAAAATTTTCTTCCTGTTCCAACTGTGTCCCAAAGAGGGTGTCCTTCACTATCTCACATATAACAAGATCACTGGGCACATACCTGTCCAGCCATTCCCAGCTACCCTGCTGTAAAGCATACCATTGGTCCTTTGCAAAAAAGTGGCTCCTACCTTGAATTCAGCAACAGAAGCAGAACTGGATCTGCATGCTCTTTCTATAAATTCTAAACAGCCTTATAGCTCCTCCTCACGCTCAGAGGCAGCATAGTGTTTGGTTAAGAGCACAAACTCTGTATCGAGATTTACTGAGGTCTCAATCCTGCTCTGCCATCGACTAGTTGTGTGACATTGGGCAAGCTGTTAAATCTCTCTATGGCTCAGCTTCCTCAACTATCACATCAAGGACATGACAGAATCTACTTCATAGAACTGTTTCATGCATGTAATGAGTTAGTATGCGTAAAGCACTGAGAACAGTTCTTGGTACACAAGAAGTGCTAATATATTGGTGTCTGCTAAGATTAAAACCCCCTCTGAGTTCATTTTCCAGCCCTGAGACTCAATACAGGGATGCTTTGAAAGAGTCCCCAAATAGGCCCCAGTCTGTGGCCCTCTGCTCCTCCAGGGGCCCAGGAAAGAGGACAACCCAGTGCTTTTTCAAGCTGGATTCTTGAACTTTCTGGAGACACATTTGTAAGAATCTACAAGCATCCAGGTCGGAAGGGCATCCTACAATGCCAACACTTTTGTTGACTATATGTGTCCAAAGGGGCAAAGGTATTTATCCAAGTTCTCCCAGCAAGTTGGTGCACAGCCAGGAAAGTCAGCCAGGTCTCTGGGTTTTCCAGGACTAGGAACTGCCTATGTCCTCCTAATTCCTGCTCCTAGACAAGTTTCTTTACAAACTCTGAACAGTTCTTCTTGGGCCAAGTCCCTCACTCTTAGATTCCATTTTACGCTCCCCCCCCCCCCCCAATAAGATCCCCTTTCACATACCTAGGCTAATAACATTGCAGTCAAGGATTCCTTGTCCTTGGCTGACAAAGTCATTTTCTTGTTTGGCATCCCCATAGACACTTAAAACTACTCACCCAATCGCCCAAAGAACTTTTGGCCTCCAAAGAATCAGGTATCTTTGGGAGAAGAAAACCAGCCACTAAAGATGGTCCTCTAACTCCATGCATCAAAGGCCGTAAGCCAAGGAAGAGGCACAAGATATCCCCCAGACCCCTATTCTCAGCTGTTACCTTGAAATGATCATTTCTCCTTCACTGAAGAGAGCAGAAATGGGTCCTGAATGGAACTCTCAGAGGGTACCCATGGCCTCTGACCTCCAGTCCTACTGGGGCGAGCCTGGAGGCTGGTAGCTGTGTGGCTGCTGGAGGTCCCAGTGGCTGCACAGCCCACCGGACAGACTACAGTGTGTGCTCAGCAAAGCAGATGCACCATTTTTCTTTTGGAAAGAAATTGACATTTCAAAAAACATTGACTTCCTCCTCCCTGCTCCATCTTACTAATTAGGACTGTGTTTTTGTAATTGAATTACCTGGGGATGGGTTCTGATCTTTTCAGGGTCTATGTGTCTAGAGGTCTTATTAGGCCTTGTTTCAGCCTCTTACTAGTGACAGGATCTTGCCCAGGTTGCTTTACCTCTGACTCCTGTAAAATGGTGACAGTAATACCCGAAGGGCAGGGCTGTCAGAAATATGAGATACTGGTGAAGCCCTGGACACATGGCAGATGCTCAATAAATGGTGGGCATTATTATTAATTTTTAAGATTCAGTCGGTCAGTCTTATTACAAGTTCCTATTACAGTACATCTCACGTGTTTATTGCTGCACTAGGCTCGGCTGTGTTTTGGACCTGAAATGGATCCACTTTGGAAAGAGAACCACAATACTCTGGATGGTGCAGAGGGAAGCAGAGGCAAGATAGGAAGGATCACAAACTGGAGCCCAAGGGAAGGACGTAAAATCTCTCGAGACTACTGTTTCCTTGTGTCAAACATAAGATAAAACCCACAGGTGAAAAGTGTTTGGATCTTATGTGTAAACTGTGCGCGGGAGTAACCCTGGTCAAAAATATGGAACGCTTCACGAATTTGCGTGTCATCCTTGCGCAGGGGCCATGCTAATCTTCTCTGTATCGTTCCAATTTTAGTATATGTGCTGCCGAAGCGAGCACGTTACAAGAGCTGTCCCGGAAATTATATAAAGCAGAAAATGTGAAAACTTTTACAGTTATGGTGCCTATACAGTGTACTTCTGGAAACTCCAAACTACAAAAAAATTATTATTTTCTGTGTCACATATCCTATAGTCGTATCTTTACGTTTATGGCCAGCTTATATCTAAAAGTCTCTAACCTTCTTACATCGTATATGCAAATGTTAAGGGACCATGGGAAATTGGCCCTCTTCCCGCCCGACCTCTGTGCGCGCCTCGCAGGCGGCGCGGCCGGTCGCGCTTCGCTTCGTCACGTGGTGCGCGTTGCGCGTCTCTTCCGCTCCGGTCTCCGCGGCGCGGAGGGATCTATCTCAGATTCCACCTTGCACACTACGCTGAGACGAGTGTGGCAGTGCCGTGGCCCCTGAAACGGCGGAGTGGCGTGCGGTGCTGATGCATTTTTGGGGATGCATCCGGTCCCCACGGGAATTCGATTCGGGCCCCCCAAAAGGATACGAGCCGCTGGTCGGGCTCTTCCCTGCGCTTCGACCCCGTCACCCATGACCCTAGCCAGGCCTGCGGCCACCCGCAAGAACCGGAAGGGGCTGGCGAGGGCTGCGGCTCTGGGTTCGTGGAGTGTGGGCACCAGCTCTGGGTGGACCAGGGCGCGCCGTCAGCTTCCCCTGGGGTTATCGGGACCAGCTCCCTGCCTTTGGAGCCAAGGGGAAGAGGGAGGGTGGCTGTCACTCGGGGGTGGGGGAAAAGGGGGGAGCGGTTGTGGTGGTGTGGGAAAGGTCATCACCCTTTGATCCAGCACTTAAAAGGGCCAGGCACTTAATTGATGTCGCTTACCCCACTTGCACGTTAGGAAACGGAGGCCCTGGGAGGTTGAACCATCAGCCCTAAGTGACCCTGCTGTGGTGAAAGGTGGGAGTTGGATGCAAGTCTGGTTTCTTAGAATTCGGGAGAAAAGATTTGGCACCGGAAGTGCAGCCTCCTTTTCCCTCGTAGACCTTCCTCCCAAGGCTCGGGCCAGCTCATTCCCTCCTGCCTTCATTCCTTCGACAAATACTGAGCACCTGTGATGTCAGCGCGGGGGCTGCGGGGGTGAATGAGTGGGCAGCGTTGCTGTGGTCATGGGGCTTCCGCTCCAGCACGGGAACCAGGAAGCACGGAAGCGCCTTCTTGATGTTGAGCTGTGCTGCAAAAGCATGGCAGAGAGTGCGTGGGGGCTGAGGGCCACTTCACTGGGGGCAGGAGAGGAAGTTACATTTCATCTGTCACTTGGTGATATGTGGCAGCCCTGAGAGGATGGGAACAGAGTTCCAGGCAAAAGAAGGTCTTGCAGCTACCTGAGTGGGTGTCACCCACGGGCTCAGTCCTTCAGGGGCAGTCCTTCAGGGCTTATGAGAGGGGAGGGACCTGCCCAGTCACCACCGGAGAGTGCCTGGCCTAGCCTTTGGTGGCTTGAGCTGTCCGCCTCCCAGCCTCCCAAGTTGTCTCCAGTGAAATGGAAATCAGGCGCAGGCTGCCCAACTTCTCATCTGACCTCTCTAAGTAAGCAGTAAGCAAACGCAAACCTCAGAATGCTAATATGGCCTTTATTGAGCGAAAAGAGCTAATTTGGGCAATGATGTTTTCCTCAGATTTACAAAAGGGAATTGCAAATAACCAAAAAGCGTATTAACATTGATGGGAGAGGATGCTAATCTTCAATTAGCATCCACGTTTTATTCATTTATTTAGGAGGAGAGCCTTTTCGACACAGTCGATGCGCACACGTGTCCTTGTGACAGGTACTGCTCCTCAGTTCATAACTGCCTTAACAGCAGGAGACGGACCTGGTTATTGTTCACCATTTCTGGCTATCATTTTGAGCCAGAGGCAGATTTTTGTTTGTTTGTTTGTTTTCTCTTGCCAAGCGGTTGTGGTGCAGAGGAGAGAGATCTGAGTTCAAGTTCCCGTTCTCCTGGCACCATCTTTTTGACCTTGGCCAACTCCCTGGGCCTCTCTCTCTGGTCCTGTTTTATATTCTGCAAAGTGAGAAAACTACCCTAGAAATGATCTTTAACATCTCTTTTAGCTTTGATACGCTGTGGTTCTTGTAACTGGGTAGCTGAAGGACTTTTCTTTGAAAATGTAATTATGAAGATGTAAAATTCCAACACTGTTTTTGTTTTCTGTCTTAGAAGGGTGAGGCGAGCTGGTCATCCCCGAGGCATGGAAGGCCCCTGGAATAGTCCGAAGGGGCCGTTGTGGACCTCGGGCTGGGACCTGCTGACACTTGCCTCTGAGCCCGGAAGCCAACATCGAGGAATGGGGAGGGGAAAGAGGGATGGGAGAGATTGATGTGGCAGGAAGGTGGAGGACAGGGGACAGCATGGGGGAACTCTCTGAAGGGCGTAATGCCTTCTGGGAAGTCCTGTGCCCCCACATGCCTTGAGGAGGAGCATGTGGGAGCCAGAGGGAACGGCGCTGGTGAGCAGTCTTGGAGCTGCAGCTCCTGCCAGCTTCAGAGCTGTTGGCTTCTCTCCCACTTGGCAACCCTAAGCAGAACTGCCTCTGGACAGTCTTCCCTGAATATCCTGGACTGCGGAACCCCAAATGATGAGGAGTGGTCCCCCAATCCTATCTGAGGTGGTGCTTCCCACCACCCTGAGTGGGAGAGGACAGAGCCAGCTTTAATCTGATCTTGAACAATGAAGAAAATGGGCTGTTTCATATGGAAAAAATGTCAGTGAAGATATGAGATCTTGGCCCTACACAGTGGCTCACGCCTGTAATCCTAGCACTCTGGGAGGCCGAGGCAGGCGGATTGTTTGAGCTCAGGAGTTCGAGACCAGCCTGAGCAAGAAGGAGACCCCGTCTCTACTAAAAATAGAAAGAAATTATATGGACAGCTAAAAACATGTATAGAAAAATTAGCCGGGCATGGTGGCGCATGCCTGTAGTCCCAGCTACTCGGGAGGCTAAGGCAGAAGGATTGCTTGAGCCCAGGAGTTAGAGGTTGCTGTGAGCTAGACTGACCCCATGGCACTCTAGACCGGGCAACAGACTGAGATTCTGTCTCAAATAAAATAAAATAAAAATAAAAAAAATAAAAAAGATATGAGATCTTAGGATGCTCTAAAATTATGGTGTTTCCCTTACAGCCAGAGAGCACTGTTTGTTTTCATATATCATTTCATGTGAACCAGGAAGGGCCAGGGTTTCCTATCAGCCTCACCAGAGGAAGAAGAAGCAGGAACCTGGGGAGAAGCAGCCCTGGGAGGAATGGCATTAGTGGCTTCAGGAGATGTGGCCCCGGGATGATGGCGCAGGGACAATGCATAGAATTCACAGGCTTGATCCAGAAGCTCCAAAGGCCCCAGATCCAGAGCATGGCCGGAGGGGGCTTGGCTGCAGGGGCTCTGAGTGTGGGGGACACCCCACTCCCCCGGGCTGCCAGAAATTCCTTTGAGCCTCTCATGCTTTCAGTTAAGCCCTGTTCTTGTAACATCTCTTTTGAAGTACACTGTTCCACCTGATTCCCTGCAGTGTCAATGAGTTTTTCCAAAGTTAGGGAGGGTGTGGGGCAGGCAAAGAGGTCTGTGTGCCCACAGCTCAGAGGGTAGCCTAGGGGAAGAGGCAGGGTCGCCCACAGCCAGCTGACCTCTTGGAGGTTCTGTCTGTAGGCTTCCTAAATCCAGTGTGCCCGGAGCTCCTGCTCTGCGGCTTGGCCCCTCCTGTGGTTACATCAGTTCTAATCCTCCCCAGGTGCCTAGTCCTGTCCCTCCCCCAGTTTATATTTGGATGGAGCAGCACAGCCCCGGCCACGCCTTTTGCTATCCCCCAGATCTCATATTTCTGCCCAGAACTTAAGTATCTGTCTGTTTCTTTACCTGTCAGATGGTGACTGTGTTGCCCGCTTTGCAGGGTTGTTTGAAAAGTAAATTGCGGATTGGGTGTGAAGGCCCTAGAACATTAGAGGGCTGATTCATGTAAAAGCTTTGGCATAGCCCCTGGGCATCTGGGAAGTACGTGGTAGGTATGAAAATATTTAATACATTACTTCCCTATTCTCTTTCCTTAATTTTGCAACTATCTGGATGAAAAAAAAACCCTTTTTTTTAAGTGAAAACAGCAGGATGGGGAGGACTCCCTAATTTTTGCTCCTTTTAAGTACTGCAGGTACTGTTTTCACCCACATGTCTTCAATCCTTTGGATTTGAGTTACTGAAGGCCCGGCTTAAAATGCAGTTGTGTTGCTAAGAAGGGAGTACAATTCGAGGGGTTGTGGGAAGCTCTCTCCAAAAACTCTCTTACTCTTGCCTTAAATCCTGTCATTGGTGAATCACTATTTTGAGCTGTTGCTCTACTTCGGGTTCATTGTGATTTAATTCATCAAGACTCTTTTCTTTGGCAATCCCAAGATGGCCTAAGAGCACCGTTGCTTAGGTTTAGGATGTGGAGGGTGTCTCTGGAAGACGATGCAGAAAGAGGAATCGCCAAGTCTGACTAGAGTCTGCCAGCTTCTCTCTGGTCTGTCAGTTTCCCTGTGTGGGTTTGCAGGGGTGGGAGGAGAAGTGTCACCCCTCCAGATCCTTGCTTAGCTGAAGTCCGGACATCGCTCCCTCCCGAGGTTACACGGATAGCAGGTGCGGTGCAGGGAAAAACTGCATTGGCTTTCAGCCAAGAAGGTTCGTATTTACATCCTAGCAACTCTGCTGGCCACCTGGGTCCCCAGTCTCTTTGAGTTGCTGAGCCTCAGTTTCCTAATCTCTTAAATGGAAGTGATGATTTTCCTACTTGCTTTACAGGGTTGTGAGGCCCAGGGAGAAATCCCACTGTAAATTGCTCTACAACAAAAGACAGGAACATCGGTGTTGTCTTGAGACACCCAGTCGAGTCTCCAGCAGTTAAATGTCCCCCTTACCTGGTGAGTGAGGCATTTGTGCATCAGGAACAGACCTACGAAACCAGAGCACCAAGATGAACCATCACATTGTATTAATATTTTCACACCACTTAACTCTCATTAAAATGTACTTTGCTGAATTTAATATGTGATTTCAAATGACACAACATATTAAGTGCTTAATATACTAGAAATTATGAAACTATTATACTAGATGCCATGTGAAATAATTAGACTGATTTAAACTTCGGCAGCCAAGTGAAGGAAAGATTTCAACTTATAATGTCTTAAAGTAGCTTAAGCCACCACCGTAATCCCCCAAATAAACATCCAGAAATTAAGATCTTTAAATAAAAACTGGAACTTAATCTGTACTTACTCTGGGAAACTCTTCTGGGCTTTGGCAACGCACTGTTGCCCCTAGGCGCTCAGGGGCTCTGGGACCCACCCCAGGGCAGGGTGTCAGGATTAGGGCTCCAGTTGGCTCTCCCCCCGGAGCCTGGCTGGGGGACAACTCAAGTGGCTTGGGGTAAAGCCTTCTGCTCAACTGACAGATTGGTCATCTTTGCCCCAAATTAGCCTATTGACAAGTTAAAAATAAAAACAAACCCACTTTATTTAACATTTATTGAGTGCTTCCTTTGTGCCAGCCATTTTGTGTGCATTTTCTCATTGAATCCTTACAATGCTTCTGTGTTAGGAGCCACCATTTTTTTCTTTTCTTTTCTTTCTTTTTTTTTTTTTTTGAGACAGAGTCTCGCTTTGTTGCCCAGGCTAGAGTGCTATGGCGTCAGCCTAGCTCACAGCAAACTCACCTCAAACTCCTGGGCTCAAGCGATCCTCCTACCTCAGCCTCCCGAGTAGCTGGGACTACAGGCATGCGCCACCATGCCCGGCTAATTTTTTTTTTCTATGTATATTTTTAGCTGTCCAGATAATTTCTTTCTATTTTTAGTAGAGATGGTGTCTTGCTCTTGCTCAGGCTGGTCTCGAACTCCTGAGCTCAAACGATCCGCCCACCTCGGCCTCCCAGAATGCTAGGATTACAGGCGTGAGCCACCGCACCCGGCCAGGAGCCACCATTTTTGAGATGAAGAAACTGAGGCTCAGAAAAATTAAGGGAATCATCCGAGGTCTTCAATCGGAATCCATAATGTTCATCCCTACATCACGTCGCCTCCTCTAAACTCCTTGTTTGTGTGATGTGCACGTGCACCTGTGCAGCACTTCCTATTTTAGTAAGATTCATAACCAAACACATTGATCTGTTATCTGACAGTAACACGACCTGTATCTTCATCACACTCCAGTCATGGAGGGTGGGGACCATGTCTTGAGAGTTCCACCTTGAACAGGATACATGCACCTGGCTAACTTACACAGGACATTCTCTGTGAACCCTTGCTGCCAGTTCAGTTCAAGAAGAATGAATTCATCACCTCCTGAGTATGCTGACATAGACCCTAGGGTAGCTTTCATAAACAAGATAACCTCTTACAGAGAACAAGGATACTTTCTACCACAGGGAATATTCATTTCTTAGCTGCTTAAGACCCTATGTCTCAAGTATTCATAGCAGCATGAACATACCCAATGGGCTGTTTGAAAAATATATATTTTAGTGTAGAGATTTAAGTATATTATCACTTTTTGACCAGCAAAAATGATAATTAATGAAGAGTAGCTCCAGCAAACATGTTTATAATTAACTGAAAACATGAAATTTCCATACATATCAGGATTAGGTTTTGTCTCATATAATAAAAAACCAAGTAACAGTGGCTTTAAGATAATAGAGGTTTATTTTGCTTTTGCACAAAACAGGTCGTCTTTCAAGGTGTTGTCTGATGGTTCCACCATGTCAGACATCCAGGCTCTTTTATCCTTTAGGGCAACAACTCACAGTCCATGACGCCCGCTGGAGCTCCATGTTCCAGGCATTGGGGAGGAGGAAAGCAGGAAAGGCAAGGGGCCACGTTACTGTTCTAAATAAAATCAGCAACTTGGCATAGCACCTAGCACTCAGGTAGCATTGGTTTTCTTTCTTTCTTTCTAAGAGACGGGGCTCTGGATATGTTGCCCAGGCTGGTCTTGAACACCTGACTTCAAGTGATCTGCCACCTAGCAGTCAATGCATGCTACTATTAACTGTTGCTCTTCCTTTCTGCAGAGAGTCAAGGGGGAAGGGAAGTCATATTTACTAATAGCATACAGAGTTCAGGGACCATCCTGGACATTTTTGCATATTATCTCATTTAATTATCAAAGTCCTATGGAGGGTCTAAGGGACAGGTGCTGCCTCTGAGTGTGTCGCCCAAGTCCAGAGTCTCAGGAGGATCACCCTCCCCTAGAGAAGTCCTAGAACTCTGTAATCTAGGGTCCAATGTACTCTGATATTTGTTTCTTCGCCTTTAGACTGGGAGGGACTAAATGCTGTAAGGCTCTTTCTTGCTAATTCAGTTCTCTGCTCAGATGTTACTTCCTCCAGGAGGACTTTTCTGACCATGTCTTGAAAATAGCACCTCCTTTCATTCTTTTTCCCTTTATTTATCACTGAAATTATATGAAATACTTGTCTACTTGTGCATGAGGAGCAGGATGTTTGTTTTGTTTACCACTATATTCCCAGTGCCTAAAATAGTGTCTGGCACATAGTAGATGCTCAATAAATATTTGCAGTTATAAATATTTGCCAGTTCCTGACACCTGGAAGGCACTCAACAAATACTCTACTCCCACCTCCTGTTTTAGCTGAGACCCCCACTCACATTTCCTGGGCCTGGACTCAACCAGCCCCTGATATTCCTGCCTCTCCAACTTCGGACTGAGAAAATGCCCACAACTTGCCCCTCTAATCATTGGGAATATTTCTCCTCAGGTAATGTCAGAAGCCTTGAAGTCCTCGGGGCTGGGATCTCCTGCACGGTGACACCTCATCCTGGGCCCCTGCTTTTCCCTGGGCCTAATGTGACCTATTTCATCTGCCCTCTTGCCACACCCCTGCCTAGGGTCACAGCCTCCCTGCCCCAGGGGAGGGAAATGTTTCCCTTGGAGTGGCTCAGCTGCCCCTGTATGGCCCAGGCCCTGAATGTTTACAGCACTTTGGGGACACAGGCCATGTCTTCCGTTATAGCTTCCCATTGTCGGCCTAGAGCGAGGCCCTGCAAACTCACCGTAAAGCCTTCTCTCCTTCCTCTGTCAGCAGTAACTGCTCCCTCCTCCCGGCTCTTCCTGCTCCCCACTCATGTTTAGTGCTGATCTCCTGCCCTGGATCAGAGTTACTTGTTTGCTTTCTTGCCTCCCCTGCCCCCTCCCTACCCTGCAAGCACCTCCCCAGGGCCAGGGGCCAGATTTGAGTCATTGCCGTACTCCCAGGGCCTAGCACAGCACCTGATGTTTAATAGATGCATTAAAAAAAAATCTTCTATTACAAAGGATGGATAATAGGATTTCAGAGTTAAGATGACATCAGAACAAACTTACTTGATATGCCATCTTCCGACTTACTAATTTAAAAGCTAATTGAGTCACAGAAAAGGATAAAGACTCAGAACCATTCAGTAAACTTAGTGGTAAATTGTTGGCAGGAGTCTGAGATGGAATTTTCCCTAATGATGTGCCAGGGGAGCCAGGCAAAGTCACACAGTCAGTGGCCTGTACGTGCCTTGCCCTAAGGCAAGGAAGCATGCAGGGAGAAAGGTCGGACCCTCATTCACTGAACAGGGTTGCAGTAGCCAGAAAACTGCAGCACACTCCCAACACCCAGGCATGGCTTTCTGAGCAGTCACTTCTGTCCACCCTTGTCCCCCTTTTTTTTTTTCAGACAGAGTCTTGTTCTGTTGCCCGGGCTAGAGTGCCCTGGCGTCAGCCTAGCTCACAGCAACCTCAAATTCCTGGGCTTAAGCAATCCTACTGCCTCAGCCTCCCGAGTAGCTGGGACTACAGGCCTGCGCCACCATGCCCGGCTAATTTTTTTCTATATATTTTTAGCTGTCCAGATCATTTCTTTTTATTTTTAGTAGAGACTGGGTCTCGCTCTTGCTCAGGCTGGTCTCGAACTCCTGACCTTGAGTGATCCTCCCACCTCGGCCTCCACCCTTGCCCCTTATTAGACTATCTCTGCTCATGTCCCTGGGGAGACTGTAGCACTCAGTACCTATGAGGCAGGGAGCAGAGTAGGACTGGCCAGGGGGCAGCCAGGGGGCACACGTGCCTAATGCAAAGCCACTACAGATGGGACGAGTGCAGTTTTATTTAAGCTATACCTTATATACAGTAATATGTATGCATATAGTCATTAAATTGTATTAACCCAGTTGGAGGGCCTTTGGCTTTTAGTAGGGGTGCATAATACATTTATATTTATTCTGGCATGTTCAATCTTTTTTAATTTCTTTTTTTCTTATTTCTTTTATCTTGGTCTATGCTTTCTCTTTTTTATGTTTCTTTGATTTCTGTGATATGCATGATGATTTTTTTTCTTTTTAAGAAATGGGGTCTTGCTGTGTTGCCCAGGCTGGACTCAAATTCCTGGGCTCAAGCTTTCCTTCCACCTCAGCCTCCTAAGTAGCTGGGACTACAGGTGTGGGCCACCACATCCAAGTCATTTTGTTTTTATCTTCTGTGATTTGGAAAGTGTACAGCCTATTGTTTTAATTCTGCTACTACCTTCAAGATTTTCAAAAACATTCTTGAACCCCTGTTTCTTTAGCTATCAGATTCAAAACAAATCTAACATACTTGCCTCCCTTATAAAGTGAGAAGTTTTTGAATCTTCTGCTTCTATGTTTCTCCACTAGAGACCCAGGTTATCATATCTCTCTTAAAAACTATAGGTTTTGGCCGGGCGCGGTGGCTCACGCCTGTAATCCTAGCACTCTGGGAGGCCGAGGTAGGCAGATAGTTTGAGCTCAGGAGTTCGAGACCAGCCTGAGCAACAGCGAGACCCCGTCTCTACTAAAAATAGAAAGAAGCTAGCTGTACAACTAAAAATATATAGAAAAAATTAGCCGGGCATGGTGACACATGCCTGTAGTCCCAGCTACTTGGGAGGCTGAGGCAGGAGGATCGCTTGAGCCCAGGAGTTAGAGGTTGCTGTGAGCTAGGCTGACACCACAGCACTCTAGCCCAGGCAACAAAGTGAGACTCTGTCTCAAAAAAAAAACAAACTATAGGTCTTTTTTCCCCCAAAGATTAGTTTTGACTTTTGCATCCAAATTTTAACAATGCTTATGATAATTATATTGATTTTCTGTGTTTAAGCTGTTTCCGTGTAAACTGCAGGCACCAGTTACCATGTCTGCACAGCAAATTATTCCAAAACTTAATAGCTTAAAACGATAATCATTTATTATCTCTTGCTGTTTCTGTGCACTGGAATTTAGACAAGGGATGGCTTGTGTCTCTTCCACAATGTCTGGGACCTCAGCAGGAAGACTCAAAAGTTGATTCTCTAGCTTGGCTAGAATCGTCTGAAGGCTTGTTCACCTAAGGTTGGTGCTGGCTGTCACCCAGCCAGAGGCCTGGCTGGAGCTATTGACCAGAACACCTACACGTGGTCTCTTGTGTAGCTGGGCCTTTGTCACAATATAGCGGCTGAGTTCCAAGGCAAGCATCTAGAGTGGCAAAGCCAGGTGGAAGTCATGGCGCCTTTTATGACCTAACCTCAGAAATCATTCATTGTCACTTATGCTACAGCCTATTGGTTGGGGCAGTTACAAAGTTCTGTCCAAATTCAGTGGAAGCGTGTCAACGTTGCTTTTAAGATGAACATGTGGGGCCCCGTGCGGTGGATCACACCTGTAATCCTAGCACTCTGGGAGGGCAAGGGGGGCGGATCCCTTGAGGTCAGGAGTTCAAGACCAGCCTGAGCAAGAGCGAGACCCCGTCGCTACTAAAAAAAAAAAAAAAATAGAAAGAAAGTAGCTGGACAACTAAAAAATATATAGAAAAAATTAGGCGGGCATGGTGGCACATGCCTGTAGTCCCAGCTACTCGGGAGGCTTAGGCAGGAGGATCACTTGAGCCCAGGAGTTTGAGGTTGCTGTGAGCTAGGCTGACGCCATGGCACTCTAGCCCGGGCAACAGAGTGAGACTCTGTCTCAAAAAAAATAAATAAATAAAAGATGAACATGTGGGATGCTCCCAGATGTTCATGTCCACGTGTGCATGTGCATGTACACACATGTAGGTACACACACATATATGTTGATATAGTCATCTTTGAATGACCATCAGCCACACTGTAGTTCCTAAAATTCTTGATTTTGACTTATGTTTCAGAGAGTTACAGTATGAATTTGAGTAATTCTTTCAGGAAAATTACAAGAGGAGGTATCTGAAAGTGTTCATGAATCTCAATGTGTAGCATGTAAAACTGCCATCTTCTTTCAATTTAAAAAATTATAAAAGTGATACAATTTCATTTTAAATAATTCAAACACTGTTAACAATTTGTTGTACATATAATCATTGCAGATTCTTCTATGCACGTTTTAGCATATATTATTATTACTATAAAATGGGAGCATACTGTTCATGTTGTTTTTTACCCTGATGAAGTGGATTCCCTTCCTACTCCACTTTTGTAAACGATCTATGTGCGTTTCCTCTTGCTACCCATGGGCCTTGCCAGCTGGACCTGGTATGTTCACATCTGGGATTGTATGGTGCCTTCATCCTTGCATAGCAAACAGACTGTGGTCACGACCTTTCCCATCACAGTGGATGAGTCCAGCCAGCAGCAGGAATGTTTAAGAACCTGCACAAATTCAGTCCAGTGGCTGCTCAATTGACTCGCCCCCCATGGTGGAGGAAGCCAGTTTTGTCTCCACGTGCACGCGCGTCCGGATAGCCCTCATCTACGCGTGTGTTCTTTGCATTCTCTTTTGAACTGGTTGTAGCATCTTACTGGGTCCTTTGTTAATAATGAGTTAAGTAGGATCTTGAACACAGTGTAATTTTCTTTTTTTTGAAAATTATCCTTTAAGAGTCCTTTCTTAAGTTGACAAATGGCGTATTTGCCACCGTTCTATGACAAGGTAGCAGGCAAGATTTGATGCTCCTGATGGACGATGGAGTGAAAATATGCAGATGCAGTGTGATTAGAACCACGTTTAACATTCATAAGAAAAAAACCCTGGACAAAGTGTACCAAAATGTGTTAGACTGATATTTTTCTTTATTACGTTTTCCAAAAATTGAAAAATACAGGCTAATGCTTACCTTTGTTAGGAGAAATCTAGTGAGGCTAAAGTCTAAGCCTTCGTTTTATTGATGGATTGATGATTGTTTTATGGATCTCAAAGGGCAGGGGAGAGGCCTCCTGGTCTGTGTATAGCCACTGGGGTCAATGGGCAGTTCTGTTGGACAGTGAAGGAGCATGTGGTGATAGTAATAGTAATAATAATAATCAATATGTATAGTGTCCCAGGAATTGTACTAAGCAGTATCTCATTTAACCCTCTCAACAGCCCTTTGAAGTAGGTATTATCACTATGCTCATTTTACAGATGAGGAAACTGAAGTTAGGAAACTTACGAAGTTTGGGGGACTTGTCCAACTACTATGTGGTGGAGCAGGCACTGGAACTTGGGTTCTTAACCTTCTTGCTCCCCTGTGTCATGTGGGAAATGCTAGAAGTAAGTCCTAGGATCCCCTTCTGAAAAATCACCCCCACTGCTGCATCCAAGCCCTCAGAATCAATTCATTCCTGAGGCATTTACTGAACTTTTTCTGTGTCCCAGGCCCTGAGGCTAAGGCATGGCCAGAGTCTACAGGTAACTCAGGAACCAGGAGGAGCTGGCAGGGAGCGGGTAGGTGAGGGAGGAACAAAGGAGGGGCACTGGCGTGGGGTGGGGGCAGGGTTAGGAGGTGCTTCCAGGATGAGGTGACAGCCCACTCAGTATTTTTTTTTTTTTTTTTTTTTTGAGACAGAGTCTCGCTCTGTTACCCGGGCTAGAGTGAGTGCCGTGGCATCAGCCTAGCTCACAGCAACCTCAAACTCCTGGGCTCAAGCGATCCTTCTGCCTCAGCCTCCAGAGTAGCTGGGGCTACAGGCATGCACCACCAAGCCCGGCTAATTTTTTTCTCTATATATTTTTAGCTGTCCAGATCATTTCTTTTCTATTTTTAGTAGAGACAGGGTCTCGCTCTTGCTCAGGCTGGTCTCAAACTCCTGACCTCGAGCGATTCTCCCGCCTCGGCCTCCCAGAGTGCTGGGATGACAGGCGAGAGCCACCACACCCGGCCTGCCCACTCAGTCTTAAAGGACTAGAAGAGCCAGCCTGGTAAGGGGGCGAGGGCATGAGGGGTTGGTAAGGCATTCAGGGCAGAGAAGGGCCTGAGCAGAGCGGAAAAGAGAAACACCAGAGAAGCACCGTAAGCACACTTGTTCCAGCACTGCCGTCCTCCTGCCTCCAGCATCTCCCCGTCCCCTGCCCTGGCTGCCACAAGCCATTTCGTTCAGTGGGAAGGTGGGTGCAATAGATTATCAGGGGTGAGCACCTGAACATGCCAGTCAGAGCCCACTTTTTTCCAGGATGTCTGGACTCGGGTCAGATCATTCCTTCCCAAGGCCTAATGGTGTGTAAGATGCAGCCCAGAGAAGGCCACGGCAGCGGGTGTGCAGAGGACGCCAGGACAGTGGGCAGACCAGGCCGTGGGAGGTCTGAGCAAGGGGTCTACACACCTCTGAGGTCCAGCACACCCAGCATGGGGTCCAGAACACGTGCCATAGCATTCTTAACCCATTTCTCATTTCCTTTAGGTTGTCCAAATTGCGTTTCTGTCACCTGTAACCAACGACTCCTGCTGACATGGCCCCCGAGGTGGTCGGACTCAGGAGAGGGTCATTCATGCTGACTCAGGGAGGCTGACCGACAGATCAGGAAGCTGATGTGCTTACTGGGAGAAATGTGACTGCTCACTGCGTCAGCCTTTCATGTCATTATTGCTTCTGTCTCCTCTCCCTGGGGAAAAGCCACCTGGATTGACAAACGGCCTCTCGGAACCTGCTTGGTGAGCAGGCCCCAGTGCCAGCTGTGATCCTTACAGCTAGTGGCTTCAAGCTAGTATTGCCCAGGAGTCAAAAAACTGTTTCTGGCCGGGCGCGGTGGCTCACGCCTGTAATCCTAGCACTCTGGGAGGCCGAGGCGGGCGGATCGTTTGAGCTCAGGAGTTCGAGACCAGCTTGAGCAAGAGCGAGACCCCATCTCTACTAAAAAAAATATAGAAAGAAATTAGCTGGACAACTAAAATGTATATAGAAAAAATTAGCCAGGCATGGTGGCACATGCCTGTAGTCCCAGCTACTCAGGAGGCTGAGGCAGTAGGATTGCTTGAGCCCAGGAGTTTAAAGTTGCTGTGAGCTAGGCTGATGCCATGGCACTCTAGCCCGGGCAACAGAGTGAGACTCTGTCTCAAAAAACCAAAAAGCAAAAAAGTATTTCTGTTAAGGACCAGACAATAAACATTTTAGACTTTACAGTCTCTGTTGCAGCTATTCAGCTCTGCCACTGTACTGTGAAAACAGCCAAAGACAAAATATAAATGAGTGTGCATACCTGTGCCCAATAAATATTTATGCACACTGAAACTTGAATTTCACATAATTTCCATGTGTCTTGATATATTATTGTTATTTTAATTTTTCCAACCATTTAAGAATATAAAAGTCAGCCGGGCATGGTGGCTCATGCCTATAATCCTAGGACCTTGGACGGCAGAGGCAGGAGGATCATTTGAGACCAAGAGTTCAAGACTAGCCTGGGCAACATAGCGAGACCCCATCTCTACAAAATATGTTTTTTAAAAAATTAGCTGGGTGTGGTGGTGCACACCTATAGGCCCAGCTACTCACTTAGGAGACTGAGGCAGGAGGATCGCCTGAGCCCAGGAGTTTAAGGCTGCAGTGAGCTATGATGACACCACTGTACTCCAGCCTGGGCAACAAAATGAGATCCTACTGTCTAAAAAAAGAGAGAGAGAGAGACTATAAAAGCGATTCTTAGCTCCCAGACCAGGCAAAAACTGGTGGTGATGGACCAGGCTTGTCACACTGGCTTCCTCTTCTCTGGCTATCAGTCCATCCTCTTCAGTTAACACCCTCCTGCAGAAGTTAGGACCCATGAGTGGTTTCAGTGCTTGGAAATAATCACATTTCAGGTCTGGCTTCCCCAAATTTAGCCACAGACCACATGGATACAGCCATGCCTGATGCTTCTAAGGGCAGCTGTCCTACCCCCAGCCCCTGTGAGAAACCCATCTTATAAGCCCACCCAGCCCACCCTGCACAACTGAGGGGCCAGAGGCCAGGCAGGGCATGGGTGGGCTGCAGTCTCTGACTCAAGGCCTGGCTTGGAAGCACAGGCTGTCTTTCGAGAAGGGTCTTCAAAGGCCCAGAGGGAAGCTGCAGTTAGAGGTGGGCTCTGTGGCCGGAGGTTGAGTAGACTCAGGGGCTGGGGTGGTCACAGGAGGCCAGGTGCCAGCTGAAGTAATGGGGGAATGGAGATGGTGGGTGAGAAAGCAAGATAGGTGGGGACAGATAACAGAGGAGTGCCCTGGAGGAAGGCCGGCAGACAGACTGAAAGACTGACAGAGAAGTAGACACAGCAGCTCAATCCCTGAACTGCCCCATTTTCTGGCCCTTCCTGAGGCTTGACTAGCGAACTTCAGGGGATCTTCATACCAACACCCCCGTCTTGCTTCCTGGGGGTAATCCCGGCAGTCCCAGCACTTCTCTGACAGTTTCTCAAAGCAAAGCCCTGATGGGGCAGTCATTTCTGCTGCTGGCGGGGCTCCTCCCTGGCATGTGACTTTCTAATCTTACTCTCCAAAGGACTTTGCACTTCATGTTGGGGACTCCTTGCTTTCTTGGTGTCTGCAGATTGGAATGTTGCCTCAGCCAAGAAAACTCACAGTTGGGTGGCCTGGGTCTCACTTTCCTCACCTTTTAAATGGCTATCCTGCAGCACACACCATTTACTGTGACAAAGTTAACTTTATCCGAGTCCTGTGCCTCCCAAAGGCGGTGATGGCATACAAATTCCCCCACCCCTTTGAGTTTCGGGGAAATGGCTAACCACAAAGGACCCCCTTAATCTCACATATTCCAAGACAAGACGGGTCTCATCCTTGCTTACTATTCCCGTAAGACCGGCTGATGACTCCCTTGTTTACCAGCCTATCTAAAACCGGTTCCCTTCTTTTTCTTCGAAACGTTCCTCATTAATGCACGTTCTCCCTATTGCAATAGCCTGAATAAAATCTTCTCTTTAATTGTCTGGGGCATTTTGCTTTCCCAGTTACCAGGAGTCGTTTTAAGCGTCCATTGGGTGGGGCATCCGGAGTCCCGGGTTCTAGTCCTGGCTCACCAAGCCGAGCTTTCTCTTCTGGGAGGTTTCAGGTCTCAGGAGCTCCCTAAGGGCCCCTTGGAAGACGTGTGAGTGGCAACCCAGTCCCTCGGCCCGGCGCGCGGAGGCGGGCAGAGCGAGCAGCTGTACCTTTTGCACGCTGCCACCAGAGGGCGGCGGCTCCGCGGAGGAGGGCCCAGCCTCTGCACCCGCCGGCTCCCGCAGTGCCTTTCAAACGCGGGGGAAGCGGACGCTAAGCTGCGTTCTTTCCAGCACCCCAGCTCTGTCCCCAGCTTTCTCGCTGCACTTAGGGCGCCTCCTTTATGCTCTTGCAGACGGCGAGTCCTCCCCCTCCCTGGCTGCTCGTCAAAAGACTCGAGTGGGCAGGAGAGCTCAAACCCAGCTTCTTAGGGTCTAGCGCTTGTCAGGTGACAAGGTCCCTTCCCCTCTTGTGGCCCTATGGCTCCTCCTCTCTACTTGAGACCGGCTGAAGGACTCCTGAGGCCGCGAGGAAATGGGGAGGAGGGGCAGGACGGAAGGGCCCCGCCAGGACTGCTTTGGGGGCAGCACTAAAGCAAGCACCCCATCAGCCCCTTGGAACAGCACACTGTCCCCTTCACGTGGGCAAGACAGGAACTGTTATCCCATCTGAAAGATGGGAAACAGCCTCCCAGAGAAAAAAGGTGATTGGCACAGCTAGTAAATGGCCGAATCAGGACAGGAGCTCAGTTCCCCCGGCCCCAAACCCGGAGCTCTTGGGGTGGCGCCGCGCGGTCGGAGATGGTTCACCGCTTGGCAAAAGTAAGCCGGTCGCCCCAGCAGAAAGAGGCACTGGACATCCTCTTTCTTCAGGACAGCGACCCCTGGACACCAAAAGGCAGATGCATGAAGTACTCAAATTTAAGTTTTAGGCCGGGCGCCGTGGCTCAAGCCTGTAATCCTAGCACTGTGGGAGCCCAGGCAGCAGGGTCGCTTGAGGTCAGGAGTTCGAGACCAGCCTGAGCAAGAGTGAGCCCACCCCATCTCTACTAAAAATAGAAAGAAATCTGCCAGACAACTAAAAATATATGGAAAAAATTAGCCAGGCATGGTGGCACATGCCTGTAGTCCCAGCTACTCAGGAGGCTGAGGCAGTAGGATCCCTTGAGCCCAGGACTTTGAGGTTGCTGTGAGCTAGGCTGACGCCACGGCACTCACTCTAGCCCGGGCAACAGAGCGAGACTCTGTCTCAAAAAAAAAAAAAAAAAAAGAGAGAGAGAGAATGAATAAAATAAAATTCATCAGTAACCCCCGCACCCCCATAGATACCGCTGTTTTTCTTTCTAGTGGGTTTCTTTCCCAATACTGTTACTCAAAATGTGAGTAACAATATTAACTGTAGAGGAATGTTGTGAGGACTGAGTGAGAGAATGTATGCAATAGCGAACATTCCAGAAGTGTTAGCTATTTTCATTATGTATGTAACAATGTATCTATCATTTATGTGCTGCTGTTTTCACCTACAACGTTGCTTCATGAAGTTTCCCATTCAACTATTCTTTTGGAATTATATTTTTAGTGATTGTACACTATTTCATTATATTTAAGTACAATTTATTTAAGTTACCCCCTATTGTTGAATCTTTAGATTGTTTCCAATTTTTACTGTTATAATAACAGTGAGATTAACGTCTTTAAACATCTATCCTTGTCAGCATTTCTGATTATTTCCTTGGATGGATTTCTAGAGGCAGGATTACTGGGACAAAGGGTGCAACTATTTTTCAGGCTTTTGATTCAGGTTACCAAACGGCTTCCCAGAAAGATCCTGGCAATTTACACGCCCACCTGCAGTGCATGAAAATGCCTGTCCCACTGCACACACAAAGGAGGGATCTTTTCATAGGATGGGCGAGATTTGAGGATGTTGCCAGACCAAGGAGAAGGAACCCCATAGTGAGGGAGAGTTTAAATTTCAGGAGAGAGAAGGGAAGTCTAAAGAAGTGAAGTCCATGGGAGAAAGGGAGAGGGGGTTGGAGCAGATTTACAGAGATTGCCTTGGACTTCAGAAGGGACCCCTCATTTCCTGAGACTGGTGGAAAGACGTCTGATTGGGTGTGGATATAGAGTCACTGTAAGTAGGCAGGTGAGATTCAAGAAGCTCGTCTCTAGGGGTCACCTTTTCTCAATCAAGTGGGAGGCTGGGTCATCTACTCAAAGGTGAAGGGAGGGTGAGAAGGGGACTTGAGTAAAGGGGTTCAACTCTTTTGCTTGAGGAAAATAAAAGTGTTGACAGTCCGGTTGCGGTGGATGACTTTGAGTGTGCTGTGCCATTATGCAGGGCTGTGGGTACTTTCTCTACTGCATGCAGCCACCTGGGCAAAGAAAAAGTTGCACAGGTTAATTTAAATCAAATAAAATGTGGTAAACAGTAGAAAAATGGTTTTTGGGAGCTGGGAGGATTCATTGTAGTGAAAAGTTTACAAGTTTCTGGAGTTGTACCAAACTTTCAAGGAACAGTTAATTTCTATCTCATATAAGTTGTTCCAGAAGATTAGAAAAGAACAAAAGCTGCCCGTATCATGTGATGAAACCAAGGTGATCTTGATTTCCAAAATCAGTAAGGACAAAGCAATAAATGAAAATTTTGGCTGGGCTCAGTGGCTCATGCCTGTGATCCTAGCACGGGAGGCCAAGGTGGATGGCTTGAGGCCAGGAGTTTGAAACCAGCTTGGGCAATAGCAAGATCCTGTCTCTACAATAAAAAAAATTAGCCAGGTGTGATGGCGAACACCTGTAATCCCAGCTATTCAGGAGGCTGAGATAGGAGGACCACTTGAGCCCAAGAGTTTGAGGTTGCTGTGAGCTAGGCTGAGCCACAGCACTCTAGCCCAGGTGACAGAGTAAAACTTTGTCTCAAAAAAAAAAAAAAAAAAAAAAAGAACAAAACAACATTGTTTCAGCACCAAAAACAGGCCAATAGACCATGGAATGGAATAGAAAACTCAAAGCCATTAGTATACAGGTGGGAGATATCACAAATCAATGAAGAAAGGGCAGATTAAACCAGTTCACTACATGGAGAAAAATGAAACAGAATCCCTACCTTATACCAAATGAAAATGTATCATATATACTTAGTAAGACTCCAAGGTCAAAAATAAAACTCCAAAGTTAATAGAAGAAAATATAGAATAGTATCTTTGGGACCTGGGTTCGGAGAGGGACTACTTAAAACTTCAAAAGCACAACCTAGACCGGGTGCGGTGGTGGCTCACGTCCATAATCCTAGCACTCTGGGAGGCCGAGGCAGGAGGATTGCTTGAGGTCAGGAGTTCGAGACCAGCCTGAGCAAGAGCGAGACTCTGTCTTTACAAAAAAGAAAAGAAAGAAAGAAATTAGCTAGACAACTGAAAATATATATAGAAAAAATTAGCCGGGCATGGTGGTGCATGCTTGTAGTCCCAGCTGAGGCAGTAGGATTGCTTCAGCCCAGGAGTTTGAGGTTGCTGTGAGCTAGGCTGATGCCAGGGCACTCTAGCCCGGGCAACAGAGTCTTACTCTGTTTCAAAAAAAAAAAAAAAAAAAAAAGGCACAAACCAGAAAGCAAAAAATTGATGAATTTGATGACATCAAAATTAATTATTTCTGTACACAAAAGGATGCCATGGACAACAGGTAATGGAATGGGAGAAGATATTTACATTTCTAAAAATGCTAAATACATAGAATATACAAATATAGCCATCACTTGGTATTCATGGGGTATTTGTTCCAGGAGCCCCCTCAGATATCAAAATCCAAGAATACTCAAGTCTCTTATTTAAAATGGCATAGTGTTTGCACATAACCTAACCACACCCTCCTGTATACTTTAAATCATCTATACATTACCTATAATACAATGTAATGCCATGTAAATAATTGTTATACTCTATTGGTTTTTTATTTGTATTTTTAAATTTGGGTATTGTTATTTTTTATTTTTATTTAAATTTTTTGAATATTTTCAGTCTGCAGTTGATTAAATCCAAGGATGTGGAACCCATGGGTATAGAGAGCCAACTGTAACCCACACAAACCACTAAGCTAAAGAGGTATCCCGGTTTCCCATCCAGTATGTACGGAGCTTGGATGTCTTCGCCCTGCTCTAACAAGTAAAAAGCTGCAAACTGAAAAACCAACAACTCTTCTTAGATCCAGCAGAGAATTGAGGTCGCAGGGGAAATCATTGCCGCTAAAATTAAAGACAGGTGGATACTTACAATTTACTGATTAGAAACCCATGAGCAGGAACCTCCCCAGGAAGCAGTTCTAGGATAGGAAAACCTGAACCGTAATCGATGAATTGCTGGGAGTTCAGTGTGGACAAATCTGTTAAAAACTTCAAAGGGAGCCCAGTCTTAGAAGAGACCCACACTTTGGTGAATTTTACCCCCAGGAACTCTGTCAGGTTCTCACAGTGAATATCAGAGAAAAATCCCCTCCTGCTTCTTGCAGGGGGAGAGGAGAAGTCACCATTGTGAAATAGCCAGTGTTCTGATCTTCTTCTTAGCCAGGTATGGTGGCACATGCCTGTAGTCCCAGCTATTCAGGAGGCTATGACAGGAGGATTTGCCCTCAGGAGAAACTATTTTACCAGAACCTGATCTTCTGGGGTTTTGTCAGAGCCTCACTGACCTGGAGCAAGGGAAATACCCAACTCCAACCCGCTTTAGCCATCCTGTCCTACCTAAGTGGGTGAAAAACCTGAGAAGTGCCTATGAAGTTCATAGCCCAAGGCACAGGCTCACTAAAGACCAAGACCTAATCATAGGACCCCAGAATGCCTCCCTTCCCCCCATGTCTTACCCCCACATCAAAGGCCTACTTAATGCAGCTCCGTTCGCCCAGTACATCGTGTCTGGCTTTTAACAGAAAAAATTCCAAAGCATACGAAAAGGCAAAACACTTGAAGAGACAGAGCAACCATGAGAACCAGACTCAGATATGACACAAGACAATATGATTATTTAAAATATCTATGATACTATGATTTAGAATAGTACTTAAAAATAACTATGACTAATTTAAAACAACTATTAATATGCTAAAGGTTTTAATGGATAAAGTAGATGACATTCAAGAACAGATGGACAACATAAGCAGAGAGATGGAAATTCTAACAAAGAATCAGAAAGAAATGTTAGAGATCAAAAACAATGTAACAGAAGTGAAGAATGTTTCTGATGGACTCATGAGTAGACCGAACACTGCTGAGGGAAGAACCTCTGGGCTTGAGAATATACCAATAGAAACTTCCCAAACTGAAAAGCGAGGAGAAAAAAGACTAAAAAAAAAGCACCAAAATAAAACAATGGAACAGGATATCCAAGAACTGGGACAACTACAAGTGATGTAACATATATGTAATGGGAATGCCAGAAAGAAAATAAGGAGAAAAAGGAATAGAAGAAATATTTGAAGCAATAAGGACTGACAATTTCTTCAAATTAATGTCAGACACTAACACAGATCCAGGAAGCTCAGAGAACACCAAGTAGGATAAATGCCAAAAATCTACACCTAGCATATTATGTTCAAATTGCAGAAAATCGAAGATTAAGAAAAAATTTTCAAAGAAGCCAGAGCAAGAAACCCAGATCACCTGTAGAGGAGCATAGATAAGAATCTGACTACTTGGAAACCATGCAAATAAAAAGAAAGTAGGGTGAAATATATAAAGTGTTGAGAGCAAAAACCCACCAACTTAAAATTCTGTGTCCTGTGAAATTATCCTTCAAAACTGAAGGAAAGCTGGGTGCAGTGGCTCACACCTACCACTTTGAGAGGCTGGGGTGGGAGGATGGCTTGAAGGGCAGGAATTTGAGACCAGCCTGGGTGATAGTGAGACACCCTTTCTACAAAAAATTAAAAAAAAAATTAGCTGAGTCTGGTAGTGCATGCCTGTAGTCCCAGTTACTCTGGAGGCTGAGGCAGGAGGATTGCTTGAGCCCAGGAGTTGGAGGTTGGTTGCAGTGAGCTATGATGAGGCCACTGCACTCTAGCTCAGGAGACAGACTGTGACCCTATCTCAAAAAAAAAAAAAAAAAAAAAATTACAAGCATCTGGTTTTCAAAAGACACTGTTAGGAAAATGAAAAGGCTAAGCCACAGCCTGGGAGAGAAAGTTTGCAAAACACACATATCATAAAGGATTTTATGACAATCATCAATTTATTGCTTCTCAGCTCCAAATCCACTTTCTTACCTGCTCTGTGATAATGGAGGTATCTAAATATCTTTCCTTTGACATTTGGTGTGATGTTAAGGAAGCAGAGGACACTGGAGGAGGAAGAAATTTTCTCTTATTGTTTCACTTGTCCTGCAGAGGGCAGCTTCTCCAGCTCCCAGTTCTTGCAGCGCATGATAACCAGCCGTGCCCAGCTGCCAGAAGCTTCCCTTAGCACCTTCTCAAAGTGGCAAGGCATCCGACATTGATGGCTTCCCCCAGCACCCAGCATCTGAGAAACTTTGCAGTGAGTTTCAAGGTATGGCACCTCCCTGAAAAAACATCCCCTAGTACTCGCAGGGAAGATTCCAGTATTCCACTGGTGAGCTGCTTCAGTGTCTTCTGCACCATCCAGTGAGCCATGCTGTGCTGTCCCCAGCAAAGTCTGGAGTTCCTTCTCAGCCGCTGCAGCTCAGCCCTGCTGGCAGTGGCGGTCCTCTGTATTTGCTATTCTTGCATTTGTCAAAGTTCCCGCTAACTCTCATGAGTCAATTTCCCATTATCCAATCTCTTGTTAATATCTCTTTCTGTTAAACTTTCCCTGTGGAAATTACTGTGTTTTCTGTCTCCTAACTGGACTCTGACTGATACTGAATTCTATCTAGTATACATAAAGAAACCTTACAACTCAATAATAAATAAAACGAACACTCACTTAAAAAGTGAACAAAAGATTTAAACAGATGCACTTCACCAAATAAGATATAAGCACATAAAAAGATTCTCAACATGATTAATAGAGAATTGCAAATTAAAACCACAACAAGATATCATTACATCACAAAAGGGCTCAAATTAAAAAAGGTGAAAATACAAGCTGAGGATGCAGTGCAAATGGGACTCTCATACATTGTTGGTGGGGATGCAAAATAATACACTTTGGAATACAGTTTGACAATTTCTTATAAAGTTAAATATACATATATGTATATATGTCATTGTTTTATTTGCAATTCCTTAATGACAAATGATGTTGAGCATATTTTTTTATGTGCTTATTTGCCATCTGTTTATCTTCTTTGGTGAGGTATCTGTTCAGATGTTTTGCCCATTTTTAAATTGGGTTGTTTGTTATTGTTAAGTTTAAGAGTTCTTTGCATATTTTGTATACAAGTACTTTATCAGATATATGTTTGGTAAATATCTTCTCCAGTCTGTGGCTTTTTCATTCTCTTTTTTTTTTTTTTTTTTGAGACAGAGTCTCACTCTGTTGCCCGGGCTAGAGTGCCATGGCGTCAGCCTAGCTCACAGCAACCTCAAACTCCTGGGCTCAAGCCATCCTCCTGCCTCAGCCTCCCGAGTAGCTGGGACTACAGGCATGCGCCACCATGCCCGGCTAATTTTTTCTATATACTTTTAGTTGTCCAGATAATTTCTTTCTATTATTATTATTTTTTTGTTGTTTTTAGTAGAGCCGGGGTCTCGCTCTTGCTCAGGCTGGTCTCGAACTCCTGAGCTCAAATGATCTGCCCATCTCTGCCTCCCAGAGTACTAGGATTACGGGCGTGAGCCGCCATGCCCGGCCTTTTCCATGTCTTCTTAACACTATAGGTAATATTAGGAAAGGAACAAATATGCACTATGGCAAAATACATGAATTAATTTATTTTACTATTTACAATTATAATGGAATTTAAATATATATAATTATGACTACAATTATGTCAAATTGTACTTGAATCATCAGTTTGTCCATTTTTGATTTGGTAATTGTTGCTGTTGTGTGGTTTCTAACAGAAATGATCCCTGGGTCATGATCTCTCCTGCGCCTCCTAGATGTAGATGAAGTCTTTGTGTCTGATCCATCTCCCCTGCCTCCTTCTCTACTAAGACTTCATCTATAAGGGCCAGGCAAGGTGGCTCATGCTTGTAATCCTAGCAGTTTGGGAGGCTGAGGCCAGGAGTTCAAGGCCAGTCTGGGCAATAGTGAGACCCCTGTCTCTACAAAAAAAAAAATAAGAAAAATTAGCTGGGCATGGCAGCACACACCTGCAGTCCCAGCTATTTGGAAGGCTGAGGCAGGAGATGGTTTGAGCCCAGGAGTTTGAGGCCAGCCTGGGCAACATAGTGAGATCCCTTCACCATCTCTAAAAAAATTAAAATTAAAAAAGGAATTTATCAGCCGGGCGCGGTGGCTCACGCCTGTAATCCTAGCACTCTGGGAGGCCGAGGTGGGCAGATTGTTTGAGCTCAGGAGTTCAAGACCAACCTGAGCAAGAGCGAGACCCCATCTCTACTAAAAATAGAAAGAAATTATATGGACAGCTAAAAATATATATAGAAAAATTAGCCGGACATGGTGGTGCATGCCTGTAGTCCCAGCTAGTTGGGAGGTTGAGGCAGGAGGATCGCTTGAGCCCAGGAGTTTGAGGTTGCTGTGAGCTAGGCTGACGCCACGGCACTCTAGTCTGGACGACAGAGTGAGATGCTGTCTCAAAAAAAAACAAAAACAAAAACAAACAAAAAATGGAATTTATCTATGGGTAAAATGAAGAAGAAAATACAAGTAAATATAAAAATCACAACTCACAGGCAGCAAGATTGCTTTAATCCCTAAAACTGGGGGGGGGGGTGGGGGGGCAAGGGCAATATACGTAACCTAAACTTTTGTACCCCCACAATATGCTGAAATAATAATAAAAAAAATCCCTAAAACTATTTGTGGTGCAATTGTCAGGGGTACTGGCCACTAGCTGAGGTCACGTGAAATTCCAGGTAGCTCACTGTACCAGCCACATCTCTACTTCTCAAGAAAGCAAATTGTAATGCAAGGGAGTAAGGGTGCCTGATGCCATTTGAATGCACTCTAATTTTTCACAGTTAATTAATTAATTTCAAATTAGGAGGTATTTCAGGCAAGCAACAAGACAGTATACTGTCCACCTAGCTTAAGATGTAAAACATTACAGATGCAATTAAAGTTCACTCCGATTAAAACAAAACAAAACAAACACCCTCCCCCGCCTCTCCCAGCCTCCCCCCCCACCCCGCAACATGCACACTTTTATTGAAGTATAGTATAAATGGGTAATTCGCTTTTAACAAATGATGTTCAAAATTCAGTTATGGAAGCACCAGTTGTGATTTATTTCCTGAGACAACTGCCTTTAACGAAGACATAACAAGGCGTTGCAATAATATACCTGCTGGAAAATGTATTTCTCAAAACATCAAATTCATGATGGAAACAATGTCTTTTGACTTCCCCCATTATAAGATATCATTTCCACACTTTTTTTGTTGAATATATAAATGCAAACAATTCAGCATTCAAAAATGTAAGACTATAGGCTGGGCACGGTGGCTCACGCTTATAATCCTAGCACTCTGGGAGGCCGAGGCAGGAGGATCGCTTGAGGTTGGGAGTTCAAGACCAGCCTGAGCAAGAGCGAGACCCGGCTCTACTAAAAATAGAAAGAAATTATGTGGATAGCTAAAAATATATGTATAGAAAAATTAGCCGGGCATAGTGGCACGTGCCTGTAGTCCCAGCTACTCGAGAGGCTGAGGCAGAAGGATCGCTTGAGCCCAGGAGTTTGAGGTTGCTGTGAGCTAGGCTGACGCCACGGCACTCTAGCCCAGGCAACAGAGTGAGACTCTGTCTCAAAAAAAAAAAAAAACACAAAAAGATAAGACTATAAATAAAGGAGAAGTCAGTCTCTTGTCCACCAAGTAAGGACTTGTGATTTGTTCTTCCAGAAGGCAGCTATGACTACAGTGTCTCGTGTATCCTTCCAGAGATAATCTACATATTCAACGAATTTTCACTATATATATCTGCATAAAACAGAAACACAATTATCCTGGCTTAACCAAAGAGGAGTTTGCATTTCTCATGATGAGAGGTCTGGAAGTGGGCAGTCGGGGTGGGCGCAGCATGGCCACGGAAGCATCAGTGGCCCGGCTTCTTCCCATCTTTCCGCTCTGTTAAACCGGACGTGTGGCTTTGGCCATCTTGTTTATTAAGTCCCACGGCCACAAGCTGACGGCTCCACCTTCACTCTCACACTTGCATTTCAGAAATCAAGGAGTAGGAAGAAAGAAAGGGAAAGACGATGCCTGAATTAAAGCAGAATCGTTCTCAGAGATCTCCAGCTGTCTCCTCTTTATATCTCTGTGGCCACAGGGGTGTCACATGGCCACTTGGAGGAAGCCTGGGAAGTGAAATATTTTCTCTGGGCTCATTCTCCTCTCATCAAAATTTCTCTTAGTAAAGAACAGCAGCAAATAATTGCATATTACATCTGTGAATCCTACTTTGCTTTTTTCATTTAACTGCCATGTATGATTCAACATAGGTTTCCTTCTCAGAATACAGACTTTCAAAGTCAGTTAGATGTATTTCTTTATTTATTCATTTGACCAATAAAAATCTGTTGCTAATTAATGTGGTAGAGACCAATTGCCTTACGGTGTCTGTTTCTGATGTTTTTAGAACCACAGATGTTTAGCTGGACACGGGCCACCGAGAACAGGACTAAATTTCCAAGCTTTCAGCTAGGTGTGGCCCCGTGACTAAGCTCCAGCCTATGGGATGAGAACAGAAGTGATATATGCCTTTGGAAAGGATACGGTGCCTTCCCCTTCCTCTTCTTCCCCTTCCTGCTGGCTGCGTGGTGGACCTGGCGGTGCTCCACCATACAGATGAGATGTTGCACGTAACAGCAGCCAAATCTACATCCTAACTGATACCTCTGTGAATGTGCCAGACACTGCACTACGGGCTCAGGATACAAAAAAACCATAAAATTAAGTTCCTGCCTTCCAGGAGCTCAAAATATTGCGGGGAAGACCAAAGAATAAACAAACACCTTTGAAGTCTTGAGGTCAGTGCTGTGGTAGCCTCAGGGCCTTGGAGCCTGGCACAGCCAATCACCTACCATGCCCCTGGCCTTGTCTGTTTGAGCATCTGTCCAGCCATCCATGCGTTTATTCATTTGCCCACTTACCCGTAGATCAGTTCATCTATCACCCACCCATTCCTGCTTCTGTTCATTCATCCATCCCGGTCCTCACCGCCACCACTTGAGATGGCCTCAAGACTCACCACCTTCCTCAAGAATGCTTGGGACAATGAGCCAGTGCTGGTCATGTCCTTCACCACTGAGGGCCTTGTGATAATTCTGCCCCCGCTCAGCCCCTACACCAAATACTCCATCATGATCAACAAGGCCAAGCGCTACAACTATCCAGTGCCCGTTCAAGGTGATGGGAACATGCCTGACATGCCCAGCCACCCCCAAGACCCCCAGGGCCCAAGCTTGGAGTGGCTGAAGAAACTGTGAGCACCTCCATCTATAGGGAGGGGGTTCCTCCTCCCTATGACCCCCAATAAAAATGTGAAAATCTGAAAAAAAACCCAAAAACATTCATCCATCTCTGCCACATATCTCATGAGGATCCTGTAGTTATTATTTTTGTAGAGAATTATTATGCATGACCCATTCTGATGTATTTTTCTCAGAATCAAGCCAATCAAAATGGCACCTTTTACATCCATTTTAACAAATGCCAGGCACCAAGATCACCATACACATGCAATAGAATGATGAAATTTCATGTTCAAATCACATAGTAAAATGCTGATTTGTGCACTTGTTTAGATTTTCCTAGGTAATAAAAATGACATAGTCATTAGGTAGCTTTTTTTCAGGGAGTTCCTCCCACTTCTCCTTAGTTGGATGTGACATCAGCACTCTAGCTATGTACCCCCATATTCTTGAGGGACAGGGTAAGTTGGGGTGACCACCAAGGAAGGCCAGCAGGCTTCATTCACCTCCACGGAGTGAGACTCATTATCGTCCTCTCTTCCTCATTTAGGCCATTTAAAATTTTGCAAAACTCCACTTAACAACTCTTCTTTGTTAAGGATACGGATTATGGCAAGAACATAGTCAAGGCATGAAATTTTGTTTAAGGAGAAAATATAGTTGTGTTAAGAAATTAAATGGCTCACATATTGACCCCCATGAATGCATAGTGACTTATTTACCAAAAACACTGAATTTATTTGGTATAAAACATAAGATATCAAACTTCAAACAAACTTAAGCAGTTAAGTCTAATATGAATGGAGATGAACTGGGGGGGAGAAGCGAGCAAGGTGAGGGGGAGAAATGGACAAAGGGGTGAATTTTTCTTTTTGAAATCTAAAAGCCCTGGAAGGTGTGGAAATTCAGCCATGTTCTTGGTTCTGGGGAGATACAAAAATCAGATCCCTTCTGCACCTCCCTGCCCCTGAGGCAGGAAATTTCCTGTCTACTCAAGTAGATGAGATACACATCTGCAAAGTGCTATAGCAGAATGGGAGGTGGATATGATATGCCAAGTGCTGAGTAAATAGTGTGGGTAAGTAAGGTGTGTTTCTCCAACGGAGTGGTAGTCACAGTGGATTGGAACGGCCGGCCCGGGAAGCTCCTCTTCCCTCCTCTTCCTTTCCTTCCTCCCCTTCCCAGGCTCTGGGGACACAATGGTGAAGAAAACAGAAAGAAATCCCACCCACATGGAATTGACATTGTCATAGGGCAAGACAGCAAGCAAAATAAAATAAAAATAATAGAGTGTGTAAGGCAGCGATACATGCTATGGAAAAATAAGACGGGGAAAAAGAATCAGGGCTATTGGGAGGGGGTCACTGAAATGTGGTGGTAAGAGAAGGCCCCAGGTGAGGAGTAAAACTGAAGGGAGATAAGAGAGGCCCCAGAGTGGGTACCTCATTATTTGGTGCCTGCGACGTGCCCACGTGACAGCTATAGCAATATGTGGCTATTTGCCAAACTCCATTCAGCAAACACTTAAGCTCACTACAAAGAATGAGAGTGTTTTTTCTTTCCCATAAGGTTGACAGTACATGGGGGATGGGCTGCAGAGGAACAACAGCAACCTTTGCATTTTTAAAAGGCAACCCCTTAACCCCAAAATGAGGCTGAGAATCCAATAATGACTTTCCAGCCGTATGATTGAGGGGACGGGAACCTAGTGATAATGGGACAGGGGACTTTGGCTGCAGGCCTCTCCTTGATCCACCACTTAGGGCAACTGCCCTGCACTCTGTCTCTACCCTCTGCGGCCACTAGGGGCAGGGGTGCTTGCACAGGCCCCAGGCAGCCGGGCTCCTGGAAGCTGCAGGCCTGGGAGAGGGGAGCGACTCCCCGCTGGTGTGAGATATCATCTGAGGCTCATTACGTTCTGGCAGTTTGAAAGCTCCTCAGATTACCGGGCAAAGTTGGCTCCGGCAATGTCCGGGGAAGGAAGGACTGCCCTTCCAGGCTGGCCGGCATAATCAGACTCAGAGGGGTCCGCTTCCCTATGAAATACGACAAAAGGAGGTGAAAGCAAAGCCCTTGCTGGGTTTTGGCTTCGGGATGAACGGATTCCACCCCCAAGAACTGGAGTGACCTCCTAGTGCCTGGATTCTTCCATCCCTAAATGGGAAAAATAATAACAGCATTTTATAGGGTGTCGAAATTGCAGCCCTCAATTGGTGATAACTGTCATTACTTAGTATTAGTACTTACTATTAGAATACTTCTTTGTTGCATGGATTGCAATGTTCGAATAAACATATTTTAAGGGCTTCCAGAAACTAGCAGTAGAGAGACATATCTGTAGAGGTTGAGTGGAGGTTCTGGACCTGACTGCCTGGATACCAAACCTGGATAGCCACCTGGGAGCTGTGTTCCCCTGGGCAAGTTACTTAACCTTCCTGAGCTTCTCTGTCCTCATCTTTAAAGTGCAAATAATAACGGCGCATATTTTTTACTTAAAGGAGCCTGGATCAGGCTTTCTACAGCCAGAGCATCCGTGTGTGCTGTACAAAGGGCCTAGGTAGCAAGGGAGTATTATTCTACTAATACTATAATTATGTTTTTATGTTAACAGCACCGACCTCAAAGTGATGTGAAGGAAGAGCAATTGTAGAGCGCTTTACAACAGTGCCGGACAATACCTGTATTATTATTATCATCCCCATTTTGCAGATGAGGAAATGGAGGCCCAAAGAGTGAAGAGACCCGACTGCAGTGTGCTGCAGCTAGAAGGTGGCAGGGCTGGCTCTGGAATCCAGGGGTTCCGTCCAGTACCCCGCAGCTGCCCAGCCTGGGAACCAGACCACCCCGCCCCCGCCAGAAGGCACCCTGGGAACGGAAAGCTGGCCGCCCTCCAAGTCCCAGGGCGCCCTGGAGCCCTGCCCCCGCTCCACCCTCCCCCATCCCCCCGAACAAAGTACACTTTGGCGACGGGAACATTCCAGCAAACTGAAGGCATCGCAGGGCGCGGCGGCCGCGCCCCCCTGCGCTGCGCAGAGCGCCCACGGCCCAGGCCGAACCCCGCTCCCGCCCCCGCCCCCGCCCCCGCCCCCGCGCCCGCGCCAGTGGGGTGTGCGGACGCGATTGCACCGGAGGAATTCTCTCCTCTCCGTCCTAACCTCAGGGCCCGAGATCGCAGAAGCTGAGCCGCCGGCGGGCGGAGCAGACGCGGAGGATCGGCCTGTGCCCGGAGCACTGCGCGCTCGCTGCAGCGCTTGGCCGCACCGCTCCCGGGCCTGGCCCCCCACAGCCCCCGCAGCCTCGCTTTACTGCTTTATATGAAATTAATGCGGGCTGTTAAGGACAAGCAGAACTAGGAGAAAGGGTTCCATTAATGCCACCACCCTGAGACAACGGCTATTAATTTTGGTTATGTCTTTCTAGACATTTTTTCTATGCACAAAACCATACAGATATATATTAACAGAAAAGAGATCATACTATTATACTGTTTGTTTTTAAATTAATGAACTTTAGTTTTTAAAGTAGTTTTAAGTTAACAGAAAATTAAGGAGCTAGTGCAGAGTTCCCATGAACCCCCCTCCCAGCCCTCGCAGTTTCCCCTGTTATTAATGTCCTGCATTAGTGTGGGACATTTGTCACCATTGATAAACCAATATTGATACATTAGAATGCACTGAAGTTCACAGTTTACATTAAGTTTCATTCTTCGCGCTGTAAAGTTCCTTGGGTTTTGACAAATACGTCATGTAACATGTCCACCATTACAGTATCTTACAGAGCATGTGTGACATTCTGCCCCAGAAGTCCCCTGTGCTCCACCCATCGTCCCCGCCCCGCATACCCCAGGCAATCATGGATCTTTCTACTGTCTCTACAGCTGTGCCTTTTCTGGAATATCATATAGTTGAAATCACACAGTGTGAAGCCTTTGCAGACTGACCTTCACAAATACACTTTTAAGGTTTCTTCCTGTCTTTCCATGGCTAGATAGCTCACTTATTTTTTATAGCTGAATAATATTCCATAGTATGGATGTATCATAGTTTGTTTATCCATTCACCTTTTGAATTGTTTCCAGTTTCTGGCAATTATGAATAAAACTGCTATAAACATTAGTGTAAGGTTTATTATACTGTTTTCTAGCTTGCTTTTTTTCAATTATATTATGAATGTCTTTAATATTATAAATATAGATCTATATCATCATTTTAATGGCTACATAAGATACTGTCACAGTTTATTTAACCAGCCCCTATTGTTGGACATAGATTGCTGTCTCTGATTCTGACCTCATAAACCTGTACCAACTAGTTGGTCCACACTACAAGTTGATAGTATCTTGTAGTTGTTAAGGATTAGTTGCTGTGTCCTGAAGTGTCCAGGAGTGTTCAAATCCTGACCACTTCCCTTACTTACTTGGTGACCCTGGAAAAAGTATTTAATTCATTATGACTCGGTTGCCTCATCTGTGAAGTGGGAACAATAATTGTACTTATTGTCAGGAACAAATGAGCTGAGACGTATAAGATGTTTACAACAGTTTAGAACCTGACACATATAAACTCATAATGAAATTTAGCTCTTATTATTATCTATTGAGCACCTACTGTGTGTCCGGAGCTAGGTATTGTGGACGTTATCAAAGATTAAATTGTATTATGTAATGTAACCATAAAGAACTTTGATTCAGCTCCTGCTGGGGGGTGACACAGGCTCAGTAGTACCAACTCTTTGTGTTGTTTTCTCCACACCAGGCACTGTTCTGGACTGGGGGAGTAGCAGGGTTGGAATTTGAACACAGGGGGCTTGTTTTAACCACCCTGCCTCTGCACAAGTCATCCCGATACAGAATACAAAGCAAGATGAGTTCTAATAAAGTGGAGATGAAAAACTGTGAGAATTCAGGGGACCCGGTGATGGCTTCCAGCTGGGCATACCAGGGGAGTGTCTATGTTCCACTTCATTCCACGAACACCTACGGAGCTTTATAGATGGGACACCCCCATTAGCACTGGGTGAATAAAGAGGCAAATAAAACCAAGGCCAAGCGTATAATCTGGGGGGACAGACAGAAAACAGACTCAACAAGCAATGGCAAATGACAGGTGGTGACACAAACTGAAAGGAAACACAGGTTTCTGTGTAGGATACCCAGGGGTGTGGTAGGGACTGCCACTTTGGAGGAGGCGACTCTGAAACAGTGGGCACTGTGGGATGAACAGCCGGAATGAGCAAAAGCCCGGAGGCAGGAGAGAGTTCTCGGTGTGTCCTAAATACCATCAGAAGCCAGTGCGGGAGGGACACAGGGAGCAAGGGGAAAGTGGCTGAAGATGTAGACAGAGGACAGTTTCTAAGAACTTTCCAACCTAAAAGAACTTCCTGAAAGTGACTGAGCAGCCCGAGGAGGTAGGGACAAGAACACTCACTCTGTGTGCACCTGTTAATATTATGGGCCAGGCTCTATACAGGCTATTCACACAATATTATGTTCGACCTTTCCAATAACTTACTTTATGGATGAGGAACTGAGGCGTGGGTTTCATTCCAAGTGCACAGGGAAGCCACTGCAAGGTTTTAAGCAAGGAAGTAGCATGGCTGGATTAATATTGTAAAAGGATCCTGCTGGCTGCTCTGTGGGCAAGGAGTGGAGGTTTGCAAGGGAAGAACAGAGGGACCAGTTAAGAGACTACTACAATCACCCCGGTGAGAGAGAGAATGGAGATTCCGCTAGAAGGCTGGCAGGGGATGCAGAGAGAGCTAGATGGATTTTAGTTATATTTCAGAGGTGATGCTGAGAGGAGTCTTGATGGATCGGATTTGGGTGGAGTAGGAAGAAGGAAACAAATATACCTGATTTAAAATGATGCAAACAATTCAGAAAAGTATAGAGAAGCCAGATGAGATTGCATGTGCCTTTAATCCCAGCTACTGGGGAGGCTGAGGTGGGAGGATCATTTCGGCCCAGGAGTTCAAGACAAGCCTGGGCAACATAGTGAGACCCTCATCTCCAAAAAACAAAACCCCCCCAAACCCCAGAAAAGTATAGAGAAAAAAGAGTATAAAATCATCTGGAATCCAACTGTTCAGAGAGATCGTCCATTGAAACAGCCCTCCAGACATCTTTCTATGTCCAAATATAATAAATAAATGGGCTCTTTCAGTTGAAAGAAAACATTGCGATGATCAACTCAAGCTAACTTACAAAATAGGGACTTTGTTTTGAGGACTCAGGGCTATCTCCTGGAACTGCAGACTGCCTGGTCTTCATGAAGAGCTGGGAGCAGCACAGAAAGCCAGGAACTCAGGTAGCTTTCTTTCCTCTCCAGGGTGCACTGTCTGCTACTCCCTGCTCTAGCCTTCTCTCTTGCGCTGACTGACCTCGCTGTGCACACCCACCATGGCTGCCCTCCCTGGCTTTAAACTACTCCCCAGTGCAAGTATCCAACAAGATGAGCCAAAGTCACTGATCCGCAGATCCCATGTTCTGGGAGAGAAGATGGGGTCCACGCACTCGCAATTAGACAGTTCATCCTTTATAATATGGAGAAAGGCTCTGGGTCCAATACAGGTGGGCAGTTGGGGGATGGGGGTGGGGGGGTTTCTAAAAGATGAGAAGATATGAACTAGTGATCTTTGAGAGTGGCGCTGTGCATGAGGGCTGCTGCCCGCTTGAGGTCTGTGGTTACAGACATACAGAGATTAGAGGGCACAGGTGTGTTTTCTTCCAGTCACATCCTGCCGCTCAGGTGCAAGTGTGAGGTGCAGGGAATTCACTTGTACCATTTTTCAGGACAATATAATGAGGAAAAGAGGGACAAGGGATGGTTGTAGTGATAGAAACTAAAGGGATAATGGGCCGGTTGCGGTGGCTCACGCCTGTAATCCTAGCACTTTGGGAAGCCGAGATGGGGGTCATTGCTTGAGGTCAGGAGTTCAAGACCAGTCTGAGCAACATAGCGAGACTCTATCTGTACAAAAAAAAAAATAGAAAAATTGGCTGGGTGTGATGCTGCATGCCTGGAGTCCCAGCTACTCTGGAGGCTGAGGCAGGAGGATCGCTTGAGCCCAGGAGCTTGAGGTTGCAGTGAGCTAGTGAGCTATGATGACACCACTGCAGTCTAGCCTGGGTGACAGTGCGAGACCCTGTCTCAAATAAATAAGTAAATAAATAAAGGGATAATGAAGAAGGTGAGGAGGTGAGTGAAGCGATGTGCAGTAATCTATTGGGAACTCTCACTGGGGTTGAAGAGTTATTTGAGTCAGGATACTGGAGTCAGAGAGCTGGAAATCTTGGAAGACTTGGCCACAGAGTGGGGCTGCTGGAAACTGTGATTTTAAGGTAGTGCAGGTATCACTGCTGGCAGTCTAGGGCATGACCATGGCAGTGGGGAGCTGAGGCTGTGGGGGGTACAAGATAGCTCGAAGTGAAGAGAGCAGGGCAGCCGGCTTCCAACCCGGCCCTGGTGGTTCTCCCCTAGTGGTATTCGCGCCCCTGCCCCTTGTCTAGTCCCCAGTCAAGCCTTCAGATGAGGCAGCAGCCCAGGAGACTGGCTACAGCATCATTAGAGACTCTGAGCCAGAACCACCTGTCTAAGTGGCTCCCCAAACCCTGCCCCATAGACACCATGGGAGATAGTATGTGCTTATTGTATTAAGTCTTGTTAATATCTGATTTGTTATACAACAATAGATAAATAATACAGAATCTGAAAAGTTAGGGTGCTGTATGGGTTTTTGATATGGATGCTCACTGAAATCACAAATAATGGTGAGGTACCACTGCTAGGGAGAGAGGGGCTGAGAGCCAGGCTCTAAAATCTTCAACGAGGCTTCAATGAAAAGAACAGCAGGTGGTATAGTCTGAGGATCCAAGTTCAAGGAACAGGGTTTGATAGAGAAAAGCAACAGTAATTAGTCTAGAAAAGGCGATGAAGGACAAGGAGGACCCTTCCCCCACCTCCAGACCTGTGGTGTGTGGGGTGGAAGAGAAAAACCAGCCACTACTTAAGAGGGCCGCAAAAAGGCAGTGTCCTCAGGCAGATCCAGATGTCAGTGAAAGCAAGGAGAGGAAATGGGTGATTGCGGAGGAGGCTGAGGATTTAGGGCATTTTGTAGACGGCAACCACGGACTGCAGGGTCACAGTGGGAGGATGGGAGTAGGGAAGGGTGGGCAACTGATCAGATTAAAGGATGGACATGAGAGTCTGAGTGGTGATGGTGACTGGAGAGGCTTGGACTTGGGGTGGGTATTGGGACAAACAGGTATGCGAGGCCTGAGGACTGAGTCATGAGGTCTCAGAGAAAAACGAATGATGGTTCCTTCTCAGGATCGGTGCTTTATGCAGTTTTCAGTGGTGAGACAGAGGAGAGGTGGTCTTCCTGGGGGCACTAAAAGCCGCTTATAAAGGCTATTATAGGTAGTGTAGGAGCCAGGAAAGGATGATTTTCTAAAAAATAATTGTTGTCATTAAAATCTGGAAAGAAAGTCTTCATTCTGCTTTCCTTGGTTTTATTTTATTGTTGTTCTAATTTTCTATTTGAAAATTTATTTTCCTCCTTTTTTAGCATTGAGAGTTTTAGGACAATGGACTGTCCTTTGAATTCAGCCTTGGTTGTGTTCCATAGGGTTTTTTCATATATATATATATATATATATATATATGTATGTATATATTTACTGTAAAGTAAAACTTACATGTAGAAAAGTTAAGAAAACATAAATATATAGCTAAATGAATTTTCACAAAGCAACTACTACAAGTAACCTCTGTTCAGGTCAAGAAATAGAACATGGACATCACTTCCAAAGCAGCCTCCATACCAGCCTTCCTAATCATTACTTCTTTGCTCCTCACCGAAAGTATTCCTATTCTGCTTTGTAATATTATAGTTTAATTTTTTCCTTTTTAAAAAACAAAAATAGAATCATACAGTATGTGTCTTTTTGTGCCTGATTTTTTTTTCATTTAACATTATGTTTGTGAGATTTGTTGAGGCTGCTACCTTCAGCTATGACTGGTTCATTTTTCTTGCTGTGTAATATTCCACTGAATGAATATATCACGATTCATTCCATTGCAGATGAAACTTTGGATTTTCTTTTACTTTGGAGCATTACCAATAATGCTGCTGTGAGCATTCTCATATTAATATATGTTTTTATGTGCATATATGCAAGCATTTCTACTGGTATATCTATGAGTGGTATTGAGTCATAGGATATATTTTTCTTCAACTTCAGTAGACAACACCAAATTGATTTCCAAAGTGGTCATACCAATGTACAACCCACCAGCAGTGTATGAGCGTCTCCTTCGCTCCATATCTTTGCAAGCATTTGATACTGTCAGTCTTTTTTACTTTTGGCCTTGATGGTGGGTATGTGGAAGTTTTCCACTGAGGTTCTGATCTTCATGTCTATCCATTTAGATAGCCTCTTTTGTAAAGTGCCTTTTCAAATTTCTTATTCCTCTTTCTGTTGGGTTCTTTTATCTTCTTCTTATTGCTTTATAAGTTATTTATGTATTCTGGCTACAGGCCCTTTGTCAGTTTTATGTGTTGCAAATAGCTTCTCCCATTTGATGACTTGCATTTTCACTCTCTGAATCCTGTCTTGAAAACCAGAAGTTCCAATTCACCATTATAGTTAGTGCTTTTGTATGTCTAGACCAAAAAAATCTTTCTTTACCCCAAAGTCTGGAAGACATTCTGCTGTATTATCTTCTAAAAGTTTTATTGGTGTGCCTTTCAAATTTAGATCTATAGTATACCTGGAATTTATTATTTTACATAATGGGAAATAATATGATTTTCATTTTTCCTATATGAATATCCAGTTCACCTAGTACCAGTTATTGAAAAGACATTCCCTACTGCAGTACAGTGCCACCTTTGTGGTAAATCATATGACAATAAGTACATGTGTCTGATTCTGGGCCCTCCAATCTGTTCCATGGTCTATTTGTTTATTCTTGTGCCAATACTATACCAATACTATACTATCGTGACTCCACAAGTCTTGAAAACTGTTTGTAACTCCTCCTAACATGTTCTTCTTTAATAGTGTCTTGGCTATTTTTGGCTCTTTGAATTTCCAGATACAATTTAGAATCAGCTTGAAAATTTCCACAATAACAACCTATTAGGGCCAGGTGTGGTGGCTCATGCCTGTAATCCTAGCACTCTGGGAGGCCAAGGTGGGCAAATTGTTTGAGCCCAGGAGTTCGAGACCAGCCTGAGCAAGAACGAGACACTGTCTCTACTAAAAATAGAAAGAAATGATCTGGACAGCTAAAAATATATGTAGAAAAAAATTAGCCGGGCATGGTGGCGCTTGCCTGTAGTCCCAGCGACTCGGGAGGCTGAGGCAGAAGGATTGCTTAAGCCCAGGAGTTTGGGGTTGCTGTGAGCTTGACGCCACAGCACTCTAGCCTGGGCAACAGAGCAAGACTCTATCTCAAAAAAACAAAACAAACAAACAAACAAACAACCTATTAGGATTTGCATTGGGAGCGCATTGGCCGTAGAAGCCAATTGGGAGAGAATTGACATCTTTATGATATTCAATTTCTAATCCATGAGTATCCAGTCCATAAACAGCCTAGGTCTTTAAAATTTTTCTTTAATAATGATGAATGTTTCTTGGTTTCTGAGTAGAGGTTTTACTATCTTTCATTAGATGTATTCCTAGGAATTCGGTATTTTTTCCTGTAATTATAAAGCTGTATCTTTTAAAATTATATCTTTCCATTTTTGTATAGAAATGTAAGTGATGTTTGTAAACTGATTTTATGTCTAGTAACTTTGCTCAACTCACTTATTAATTCTAATAATGACAGTTTGTTTCTTACTAGTCCTCGTATCCCTCCCATATTTTTCTTGCTCTATTATACTGGCTAGAACCTCTGATATAATGTTTTAAATAGTCACGTTCTTGATCTTAAAGGGGGCGCTTTTTTCAGCACTAAGATTGATATTTGCTGTAGATTAAAAAAAAATCTTTTATCGGATTAAAAATGCTTCCTTCTGTGTTAGGGTTCTCCAGAAAAACAAACCAATAGTATGTATCTCATATATGTATGTGTATATATCATATGTATGTATGTACATATCATACACATGTATGTGTGTCTATCATATATGTATATATCATGTGTATGTATGTATATATCGTATATGTATGTGTATAATATGTATGTAAATATCCTATATATGTGTGTATATATAGATCTCGTATACATATTTACAGAGTTACTGTAAGAAACTGGCTCACCAGCCTATGAATGCTGACACGTCCCAAGCCCTTCAGTCAGCAAGCTGAAGACCCAGAAGAGCTGATGGGTAGCTCTAGGTCAAACACCAGCAAGCTTGAAACTCAGAAAACAGCTGATGTCTCAGTTCAAGTCTGAAGGCAGTAAAGAACCAATGTCCCAGCTCCAGGTAGTCAGGCAAGAGAAGTTCCCTCTTACTGGAGACAGGTATCAGTCTTTTGTTTTAGTCAGGCCTTCCACTGATTGGCTTGGGCCCACCAACAGGGGGGAAGGCAATCTGCTTTTCTCGGTCTACCAATTCAAGTGTTGATCTCCTCCAGAAACACCCTCACAGACACGGCCAGACTAATGGTTGACCAAGGGTCTGGGCAGCCCATGGCCCCGTCTAATTGACACAAAAAATTAACCATCACATCTTCTATTCCTAATTTACTGAGAGTGTTTATCACTGATGAATGTTGAGTTATATCGCTTTTTGTATTGAAAATCTATCGTATGTATGCATGTATTGAGGTAAATAATTAAAAAAGAGAAAAGAAAAAAAAGAAAGAAAATCTATCATATGATTATATGATTTTTCTCCTTTATTTGGTAAGTTTTAATGATTAATTTTCAAATTTATACCAATCTTGCACTCTTGGAATAACACAAACTTTCAGGATGTCTTATCTTTTGTACAGATTGTTGAATTTGCTTTGCTGTTATTTTGTTTAGGGTTTTTTGCATCTGTGTTCCTTAGTGAGATTGACTTATACTTTTCCTTCCTTCTAATATCTTTGTTAGGTTTTAAGTGTCCAGGTTATGCTGGCCCCATAATTTGAATTTGGCTATATTTTGTCTCTTTCTGTTAGCTGGAAGAGTTTATTTAATTTTGATATTTTTCTTTCTTAAATACTTACTAGAATTTGTGAGTGCAAAAAAAAAAAAATACTCAGGAGGCTGAGGCAGGAGGATCGCTTGAGCCCAGGAGTTTGAGGTTACAGTGAGCTATGATGACACCACTGCGTTCTAGCCTGGGCAACAGAGCAAGACGCTGTCAGGAAAAAAAAAAAAAAAAGAAATTGTGAGTGAAGTCATATGGCATATGGGACAGGAGTTCTCTTTTTGGAAAATTTTAATTATAAACTCAATTTCTTTAATAGTTATTATACTATTCAGATTTCCTATTTCTTCTTTTGTTGGTTTTAATAAGTTGCAGTTCTCTAGGAACTTTCCCAACTCACTTAAAATTTCAAATTTATCGGCTGGGCGCGGTGGCTCACGCCTGTCATCCTAGCACTCTGGGAGGCCGAGGCGGGTGGATCGTTTGAGCTCAGGAGTTCAAGACCAGCCTGAGCAAGAGCGAGACCCCATCTCTACTAAAAATAGAAAGAAATTATATGGACAGCTAAAAATATATATAGAAAAAATTAGCCGGGCATGGTGGTGCATGCCTGTAGTCCCAGCTACTTGGGAGGCTGAGACAGGAGGATTGCTTGAGCTCAGGAGTTTGAGGTTGCTGTGAGCTAGGCTGACGCCACGGCACTCACTCTAGCCTGGGCAACAGAATGAGACTCTGTCTCAAAAAAAAAAAAAATTTCAAATTTATCGAAGGCATAAAGTTTTTCATAATTTTGTTATCTTTTAAATGTCTATAAGATCTGCAGAAATGTCCTTTTCTCATTCCTAATATTAGTAATTCATGCCTTCTCTCTTTCTTTTTTTTTTTTGAGACAGAGTCTCACTCTGTTGTCCCAGCTACTGTGCAGTAGTATCATCATATCTCATTGCAACCTCAAACTGCTGGGCTCAATTGATCCTCCTGCCTCAGCCTCCTGAGTAGCTGGGACGGCAGACATATGCTACCACGCCCGGCTAATTTTTCTATTTTTTTAGTAAAGACAGGGTCTCGCTGTTGCTCATGCTTGTCTCAAATTCCTGGGCTCAAGAAGTCCTCCCGGCTCGGCCTCCCGCTTTCTCTGTTTTCTTTATCAGTTTTCCTAGAGACTTTTAACTTTTATTAGTATTTTCAAAGAACAGTTTTTTTACTTTGATCATCCTTTGTCTTGTAAGTTTCTTTTGATGCATTAGTTTCTGCTCTTATCTTTATAAATTCCTTTACGCTTTTTAAAATTTAATTCGTTGAGGCCAGGCATGGTGGCTTATGCCTGTAATCCCAGCATCTGGGGAAGTGGAGGTGGGAGGATCACTTGAGGCCAGGAGTTCACGACCAGCTTCAGCAACACGGCAAGACCCCATCTCTACAAAAAATGGAAAAATTAACCACACATAGTGGTGCACGCCTGTAGTCCCAGCTCCTCGGGAGGCTGAGGCAGGAGGATCACTTGAGCCCAGGCGTTGGAAGTTACAGTGAGCTATGATGACGCCACTGCGCTCTAGCCCAGGCAACAGAGCAAGCCTCTGTCTCAAAAAAGATTAATTTGTTGAAACATAAAGTTACCATATGACTCAGCATTCCACTTCTAGATATACCCAAGAGAAATGAAAACAGATGCCCACACAAAAACTTGCCATGAATGTTCATGGTAGCATTATTCATAACAGCCCAAAAAGTAGGAACAATCCAAATGCTATCAATTGATAAGTGGAAAAAGAAAATGTGGTATAGACACACTGTATTAGTCTGCTGGGCTGCCATAGCAGATTACCACAGACTAATCAATTTCTGTGGCTTAAACAACAGAAATTTATTTTATCACAGTTCTGAAGGCTAGAAGTCCAAGATTAAGGTGTCAGCAGTTTGATTTCTCCTGAGGCTTCTTTCCATGACTTGCAGATGGTGTCCTTAGTTGATCTTTTCTGTGCTTGCACGTGCCTAGTGTCTCTTTCTTTCTTTTCTTTTTTTTTTTTTTTTTGAGACAGGGTCTCGCTCTGTCACCCAGGCTGGTTTTGAACTCCTGGCCTCAGGTAATACTCCTGCCTTGATCTCCCAAAGTGCTAGGATTGCCCAGCTCTTCCTTTTCTTATAAAGACACCAGTTCTATTAGAGTAGGGTGCCACTCTTACGACCTCATTTGACCTTTATGACTTCTTTAAGGCCTCTGCAAATACAGTCATATTAAGGGTTATGGCTTCAACATACGAATTCTAGGGGACACAATCCAGTCTTTAGTTCATACAAAAGAATGTTATTCAGCCATAATGAAGTACTGATACATGCTAAAACATGGATGAACCTTGAAAACATGTTAAGTAAAAGAAGTCAGACACAAAAGGCCACATATTGGATGAATCTGCTTATATGAAATTTCTAGAACAGGCAAAAAAGCAGATCAGTGACTTCCATACAGTGGGGTGGGAGGGATAAATGCTAACTGGTATGTGGGTTCTTTCTGGGGTGATGAAATGTTCCTTGACTAGATAGTGGTGATGGTGGCACAGTCTTGGGAAAATACCAAGAAACCACTGATTGAACACTTTAAAAGTTTGAATTTTATGGTATGTGAATTTCATCTTAATTAAAAATTTATTTGATGGGTTTTTTTCTAACTTCCTGAGCTATATGCTTAGGTCATTGATTCTCAGCCTTTCTTGTTTTCCAGTGTATGCATTTAAAGTCTAAACGTTACCCTCTAAGCACAAGAAGTTTTGATGTCATGTTTTCATTATCATTCAGTTCCAAATATTTTCTGATTTCTATCGTGAGTTGTTCTTTATCCATTCTGGGTCAATTAAAAAGTATTATTAGTTTCTAGATATATGGAGATGTTCTAATTACCTTTTCGTTATTAGTTTCTAGCTTGATTGAACTGTCATCAAACCTATCTCTTATGGCCAGCCTTTTGGAGATTGTTAAGACCTGCTTTTATTGCTCAGTGTATAGTAAATTTTAGTAATTTTTTTTTCTTTTTTTCTTTGATATGTTTATTTTTCCTTCAGTTAGTAAATGTTCTTTGTGTGATTTTGTATTGTTGGGTACAGTGTTCTACAGATATCAATTAGGTCAAGTTTGCTAATCATGTGCAAATTTCCTATGTCCTTCTAACTTTTTGAAGTGGGTCCTATCAGTTAAGGAGAGAAGTGTCTTAATGTACCCTATGTGAATATGTCTTTTCTCCTTTTTGGTTCTAATTTTGCTTTATGTATTTCGAGGCTAAGTATTGAAGTGTAAATAAATTTAGAATTATTTTATCTTTCTAGTAAATCAAATCTTTTATTGTTATGGAATGTTCCTTTTTTTCTTTTTTTTTTTTTTTTGAGACAGAGTCTCACTCTGTTGCCTGGGCTAGAGTGTCGTAGTGTCAGCCTAGCTCACAGCAACCTCAAACTCCTGGGCTTATGCAATCCTTCTGCCTCAGCCTCCCAAGTAGCTGGGACTACAGGCATGTGCCACCATGCCCGGCTAATTTTTCTATATATATTTTTAGCTGTCCAGATCATTTCTTTCTATTTTTAGTAGAGACGGGGTCTCGTTCTTGCTCAGGCTGGTCTGGAACTCCTGGGCTCAAACAATTTGCCCACCTTGGCCTCCCAGAGTGCTAGGATTACAGGTATGAGCCACCATGCCCGGCCTCTTTTTTTTTTTAATAATGCTTTTTTGCCTTAAAGACCCCTTTGTCAATACAGTAGAAACACAATATATCTTTTCTGCCCTTTTACAACCTTTCTGCATTCTATATTTTATATTTGTTTCTTATAAGTGTGCAGTAGGGCTTTGTTGTTTTTATATAGTCTGACAATCTTTGTCATTTAATTGAAGCATTCAGTCCATTTACATTTAATACAACTACTCATATTTTTTGGCTTAACTCTAACATTTACAATTTGTTTGAAACTTCTTCCCCTGTTTTATGTTCTTTTTTCCCCCTATCTTCTTTTACTTCAAAATGGCTTTTTAAACTTTTAATTGAAATTTAAAATATGTACAGAAAAAGGCATAAATTATATGTGTATACCTTGATGAACTTCATATACTGAGCACATATGTATAACCACACTCAGAACTATAAACAGAGCATCACCCACACTGCAGAAGTCTTCCTCATACTCTCTTCTCGGCAACACCACCACCAAGCCTCACTTTTACCCTGATATCTAATATTGTAGATTAGTTTTGCCCATTTTAAAATAGTTTATAATGATAAAATAGTTGTGAACATGTTTGTGTCTGACTCATTTTGCTCAAAATTATTTGCAAAATTAACCCACATTTGTGTTAGTTTGCTCAGGCAGCCATAGCAAAATGTCACAGACTGGGTAGCTTAAACAGCATAGATTTATTCTATCATAGTTCTGGATGCTACAAAGTCTGAGGTCAAGGTCCAGCAGAGTTAGTTTCATTTTTCTTCTTTTTTTTTTGAGACAAAGTCTTGCTCTGTTGCCTGGGCTACAGTGCCGTGGCATCAGCCTAGCTCACAGCAACCTCAAACTCCTGGGCTCAAGTGATCTTCCAGACTCAGCCTCCCGAATAGCTGGGACTACAGGCATGCGGCACCATGCCCCGCTAATTTCTTCCATATATTTTTAGTTGTCCGGTTAATGTCTTTCTATTTTTTAGTAGAGACGGGTTCTCGCTCTTGCTCAGGCTGGTCTCGAACTCCTGACCTTGAGCGATCCTCTTGCCTTGGCTTCCCAGAGTGCTAGGAGTACAGGCGTGAGCCATTGCACCCAGCCCAGAGTTAGTTTCTGATGAGGCATCTCTTTCTGGCTTGCAGACAGCTGCCTTCTTGCTGTGTCCTCAGATTGCCTTGCCTCTGTGTGGGAGCGGAAGTGCCATTTCTGGTGTCTCTCCCTCTTGTAAAGACATTAGTCTTATTGGATTAGGGCCCCAACTTTATGACCTCGTTTAGACTTAATTACTTTCTTTAAGGCCCTATCTCCAAATACAGCCACACTGGAGGCTACTGCTTGAACATATAAATTTTGGGGGTGGGATGGGGTGGTGGCATAATAGAGGTAAAGGTCTGAAAGAGCGATGAAATGTTTTATGAGTTGTCTCTTTAAAACCCCCCACCCTTTTGGGGAACTGAAACCTGCATTCCTTCCTGAGGACAGTAATCAAAGAGGCAGAAAAATGTTCTTTGCTGTTTGTTTTCTACATCTTACACTACAGGTATGGCTCAACAGAATTGTCTGGACAAGGGTCACAAGATTGTCATCACTGGAGATAAGGTCCACCGAAACCACCAATTATAATTAAACAACAATAGCCCAAAGCCACAGCATGTGACACCAGGCCCATAGACCCAGGCCCAACCACCAAAAATCCCCCTTTAAAAAGCCCTATTTTTCTGCTTAAAGGCAGGATGGTGGTCTTTTGAGATGCTAGTCTGCCACCCTCCTCATTTGCTGGTAAATTAATTAACTTCTCTTTCCTTTTTCTCAAACCACTTGTCCTCATTCTTCCTTCTTACTGATTCGGTCTTGGGAACTAGTACCGAACTTTCAGTAACAGTAGTGACACAATTCAGCGCATAACAGTATTGTTGTATGTTCATTTTCATTACTGTATGGAAATTCTTTGTGTGAATATATCACATTTTATTTATCCATAGAAGTGTATTTGGTTAGTTTCCAGTTTGAGGTTGCATGAATAGTACTTCTATGAATATGCTTATGTCTTTTGGGTGACTAATAAATGTTTCTGTTTGGTGTATACCTAAGAACTGTTGGGTCCATAACATATCCTTATTTTCAGCTTTACTGGATACTGATAAACAGTTTTCCCACAAGTCAATTTACACTCTCACCAGCAGTTACTGAGAGGTCTGTTTGCTCCACATCTTTATCAACATTTGGCATTTTCTGACTTTATATTTTCATTTTAGTCATTCTGAAGGTTGTGTTGTGTGGAATATCTCATTATACTTTTAATTTGTATTTCCTTCATAACTAATGAAGTTTTATAAAATAAACCTTTTTTCTGTTTATTGGCCATTTGGATATGATTTGTGCAGTGCTTGCTCAAATCTTTTACCCAGTTTTACATTGTTTTCTGTCATGCTGTTATTGATTTGTAGGAATTTTAAATATATTCTGGCCACATGAATAACATCTTCTGTTATTGCAAATATCTTCCTACACTCTGTGGTTTGCCATTTTACTCTCTTCCAACAAGGAGACACTTTTATTCTTTTTTTTTTTTTTTTTTTTTTGAGACAGAGTTTGGCTTTGTTGCCTGGGCTAGAATGCCGAGGCGTCAGCCTAGCTCACAGCAACCTCAAACTCCTGGGCTCAAGCAATCCGACTGCCTCAGCCTCCCAAGTAGCTGGGACTACAGGCATGCGCCACCATGCCCGGCTAATTTTTTCTATATACATTTTTAGTTGGCCAGATAATTTTTTTCTATTTTTAGTAGAGACAGGGTCTCGCTCTTGCTCAGGCTGGTCTTGAACTGCTGAGCTCACACCATCCACCCGCCTCGGCCTCCCAGAGTGCTAGCATTACAGGTGTGAGCCACTGCGCCCAGCCTTTTATTCTTAATATAGTCTAATTTATCAATTTTCCCCATATAGTTGACCCATTTTTTAGCCTGTTTAATAAACCTTTGCATACTACAAGGTTGTGAAGGTGTTCTCTTATGTTTACTTCAAAAGCTCTATTATTTTTCCATTCATATTTAGATCTACAGTTTGTTGGAATTATTTTTCATCTGTGATGTGAGGTAGGGGCCAGAATCCTTTTTTTCCACACGGATATCCAATTAAGCCAACACCATATATTAGAAGGTTTTTTTCTTTCTTTTTCTTTCTTTCTTTCTGTTTTTTTTTTTTTTTTTTTTATGAGAAGGAGTCTTGTTTGTTGCCCTGGGTAGAGTGCAGCGGCATCATCATAGCTCATGGCAACCTCAACTCCTGGGCTGAAGCAATCCTACTGCCTCAGCCTCCTGAGTATTTGGACTACAGGTGTGAACCACCACACCAGGCTAATTTTTTCTATTTTTGGTGGAGATGGATCTTGCTCTTGCTCAGGTGGGTCTTGAACTCCTGACCTCACGCCATCCTCCTGCCTCAGCCTCCCAGAGTGCTAGGATTATGGGTGTGAGCCATTGTGCCTGGCCTTAGAAGGTCTTCCTTTCTCCATGTGGTATAATAATATGTGTACTTAGTCTTTGTCCCCAGTGCCTGGTACAGAACTACTAAAACCCTTGGAATTTCTCAAGTGATAGGAATGTCTTTTGTTATTCATAACAAGTCTTTTCTACCACACCAAGAGTTTATGCTAGTAAGATGACTTAAGTGGGGTCCCCAGATAGCTTCAGGATGTTGCTGGGCACCAGAAAGACCAAGGGATTAGAATGTTGGAACTTTTAGCCCCACCCACCAACCTGCAGGGATGGGGGGGGTTTGGGTGGGAGCAGCTGGAGATTAAGCTATCTAAAAACTCTTGAACAATGAGATTTGATGAGCTTCTAGGTTGGTGAACACATCCACTTGCTGGGAGAGTAGTGCTCCCCAACTCCACCAGGACAGAAACTTCTGGGGACCCTTCCAGACCTCACCTGTGTATCCCTTCATCTGGCTGTTCATCTGTATTCTATTTATTTATTTAAGTTTTTAGAAACAAGGTCTTGTTCTGTCACCTTGGCTAGAGTGCAGTGGTGTCATCATAGCTCACTGCAACCTCAAACTCCTGGGCTCAAGCGATCCTCCTGCCTCAGCCTCCTGACTAGCTGGGACTACAGGTGGGCATCACGATGCCTGGCTAATTTTTTTATTTTTAGTGGAGATGGGATCTCACTCCTGCTCAGGCTGGTCTCGATCTCCTGACCTCAAGCAATCCTCCTACCTTGGCTTCCCGAAGTGCTAAGATTACAGGCGTGAGCCATTGTGCCTGGCCCTTTATGTTCTTTGTAATAAACCAGCAAGCATAAGTAAAGTGTTTCCCTGAGTCTTGTGAGCCATCCCAGCACATTATCAAACTCAAGGAAGAAGGGTCATAGGAGCCTGGATTTATAGACAGTTGGTGAGAAGCACAGATCATAACCTGGTACTTGCTATTGGTATCTGAATTGTGGGCCATCTTGTGGGACTGAGTTCTTTACCTCGGGGTTTGACGCTATCTCCAGGGAGATAATATCAGAATTGAACTGAATTACAGGACACTTGGGTGGTATCTGCTGAAAAATTACTTGATGTATGAGGGAAAAAAATACCCCTCACATCTGGTCATAGAAGTGTCCCATGTCGTGAGAGTATAGTAAGAGAAAAGAGTGTGTTTTCCTCATGCTAATGTACTGCAGTGCTAATTTTGATATGTATTAGGTGACTAAATAGATATGTGTCTGAATCTATTTTATTGGTTTATTTGTCTATGTTGGGATTGATATTTTTTATCATTCTATTTCCATCTTCTATTAGTTTGAAAATTATGCACAAAATGCCAAAAAACACCGTTCCATCTGCCAACAAAAGAGACTCTGAGCTGGCTATGGGACGGATTCCTTGCGGGGGAGGTCAGCACATAGCTGGCAGGTGGGACTGATGCCGGTAGCACCAGAGGCTTTAAGTGGGTCCTGAAAGGAACAGACACACTTACCCTTGACTGGGCTTTGTCTACCCAGTGTAGATGCAAATGCTCGGAGTACTATAAAAGAGCTGGAACAGAAAATACTATACCGGTTTGGACAGCTGAGTCCCATTTATTCAGACCAAAGAACACAGTTTCAGCACGTGATGTCCAACAATGGACAGAAAGATATCCTCCTCCGAATGACAGTTTAATAGAGAATTGGAACCAGCAGTTAAATCATTAGTTGTCTAAAACAGAAGGAAGTACAGGCATGAAGAGTTGCCTTACATGCCTTCATGAGTGTGTGCTCACACTTAAGGGCACCAAGGTAATGTCCCCACCAGATAGATTCCTCTGCCATTTTGGTGGATCTAGGGATGAGGGGATGGGAGAGGATGTTGGTATAACTACTCAGTTCTTCCCACAGAGGGAGGATGCTAGTATGACTATATTTTCTCTTTCTTTCTCACATTACCTCAACTTCTTTTTCCTACCTGATGCAATGGTCCTAAGAACAGGGCTATCCCAAGTGCTGGAAGCAAAGATAACTCATAAGCAAAAAACTCTATGCTTTTAAACCTTTGTCTTAGTCCATTTTTATGTTGCTATAAGCGAATACCTGAGGCCGGATAATTTATAAAGAAAAGAGTTTAGGTTTCTTTGGCTCATGGTTCTGCAGGCTGTACAAGCAGCATGGCACCTGGTGGAGGCTTCAAGCAGCCTCTACTCATGGAGGAGGGGGAAGAGGAGCTGGTATGCAGAGATCACATGGTGAGAGAGGAGGTAAGAGGAGGGGGCGGTGCCCGGCACTTTTTAAGAACCAGCTGTTGGGGGACTCTTGCAGGAACTAATAGAGTGAGAACTCACTTGTGACTGCAAGGATAGCACCAAGCCTTTCATGAGGGATATGCCCCTGTGACCCAAACACTTCCCAGTAGGCCCTTCTTCCTGAAATTGATTGGGGACCAAATTTCAGCATGAGGTTTTGATGGGCAAATATCCAAACTACAGCAACCTTTATGTCAGAATTCCTAGGGCATCATGGAGCAGGTTGTACCTTCATCCCATCTGGCAAAATTGAGGTTAACAGTGAATGCAGCTATATTGTCTAGTAGCAGAAATAGCTGACCAGTTCTGTACATACATGACCCTATCCTAGATGAATGAGAGTGGACTGAGGGGGAGGTGCCTGCTGGACTAGTATTGCTGCTGGCATTCTAGACCAGCACAGAGGCCAAACCTAAGCTCCTTTCCAAAGGCAGAAAAGTTTGGGTATAAATAGAGAGAAGGAGGAATAGTAACTGTGAGTAAAGGAATGGGAAAATAGATTATACAATGAGGGAAATTCAATATTACATTAACACTTTGAAAGAGGCTCAGAAGAAGGGCAATATTGCCTCTTAGCTCAATTATACCAGAGGTCTGAAAGGGTAAAGCCATATATTGCTGAGATCACCCCTGCTTTTGGAACCATACAAGATCAAATAGAAGCCTGCAAACCTCAGTGACCTTGCCCTGGAAGTCACTTTGGTCATATGATAGGATGACGGACTGGACTAACTAGTAACTTGATGGGACTCCAGCAATGTTCCGAGTATCATTTTACTTTTATTTTTCAGGTTATAGCTACAATAGTGTGATAATGATATAACATTGGTATTGTTTGTAAGATTATAATACTGATATGGAGATAAAATGTAAAGGAAGTTGAGTTAAAAGCCTCCTATCCCTATGCCATACTGGCTCCTCCACATGTTAGGCACATTCATGTTGGTACTATTACTCTATGTGTTATATTAGTGCTACACCATTAATATAATAATAATCAGACAGGTTTGATTGTTTTTGTTATAAGGCAACCATGGCTGAAGACAGGTATGATAAAGAATTTGCCTGGTCTTTGTCCTTTGTTCCTGGCTTCCAAAACCCTTGGCATTTCCCAAGTGATCAGACTGTCTTTGTTAATTGTGAACCACTTGGAGCACAACTGAGTTTATGCTAATGAGATGACACAGGGTAGGCTCCTAGATAGCTCCAGGACAGGGGCTGGTTTAAGCCATGTGAAATCAGTCTGATCTTCCAATCTCCTAGGAGGAGATAGAGCCAGGAGATTGAATTCAATCACGTGGCCAATGATTCCATCAACCATGCCTATGCAATGAAACCCCAATAAAAACTCTGATCACTGAGCCCTGTGGACTTCCTGGTCAGTAAACACACTGATGTGTCAGGAGGGTGACACACCCTGATTCTCTGGGAAGAGGGCACAGAAGCTCTGTGTTTGGGAACCTCCCAGATCTCACCCTACGTGTCTCTTCATTTGGCTGGTCCTGATTTATATTCTTTTATTATTATTATTATTTCAGCATATTACAGAGGTACAAATGTTTAGGTTCTATATATTAAACTGCAGTCCTAAGTACAGTGCTTTCTAGGGTTCTGTGAACTGTTCTAGTGAATTGTCCAACTTGAAGGGTCATGAGAATTCCTAAATTTGTGGCCAGTTGGTCAGAAGTGTGGGTGGCCCCCCGAAGTGTGGCTGGCATATGAAGTAAGGGCAGTCTTGTTGGGCACCAATCATGCCCTTAAACCTGTGGAGTTTGATGCTAACTCCAGGTGATTAGCATCAGAATTGTACAAAGGCTCCTCGACTTATGATGGGGTTACATCCCAATAAACCCGTTGTAAGTTGAAAATGCATTTAATACACCTAACCTACCGGACAGCGTAGCTTAGCCTAGCCTACCTTAAACATGCTCAGAACACTTACATTAGCCTATAGTTGGACAAAATCATCTAACACAAAGCCTATTTTATAATAAAGTGTTGATTATCTCATGTAATCTATTGAATACTGTACTGAAAGTGAAAAACAGAACGGTTGTATGGGTACTTGAAGTACAATTTCTACTGAATATGTATTGCTTTTGCACCATTATAAAGTAAAAAAAACTGTAAGTTAAACCATAGTAAGTCAGAGACCATCTGTACTTCCAGATACTACTGGTGTCATAGAACACTCTGTTTTTTATCCCTAGCCTCAAAAGGCTGTCAACTTTACTTAGCTTCTTAACTTTTCAAATGCCTCTTTTGGACTCATCTGATGCCCGCTGGGGAAAGGCAACACTAAATACTTAGCTTCACTCTCTAGATTTCTGAATTTCAGTACTATAATTTTTCATTGCATTGTTAACTCTTCAATCTGTCAATCAGATGTTTTTCATATTCTGTCCAGATTTTATTTATTTGTTTATTTATTTGAGATGGGGTCTTGCTCTGTTACCTGGGCTAGAGTGCAGTGGCATCAGCCTAGCTCACAGCAACCTCAAACTCCTGGGCTCAAGGGATTCTCCTGTCTTAGCCTCCTGAGTAGCTGGGACTACAGGTGTGCACCACCATGCCCAGTTAAGTTTTCTTAAATATTTTTTTGTAGAGACAGTGTCTCTCTATTGCCCAGGCTGGTCCTGGGCTCAAGTGATCATCTCACCTTGACCTCCCAGAGTGTTAGGATTATAGGTGTAAGCCACCACACCCAGCCCTCTGTCCAGATATTTTCAATTGTCCTCAGTGGAAAGTTTGGTCTGAATTATGGAGTCTACCATTAATGGAAGCATAAATCCCTCTTCTCGTAGTTTTTTTTCATTGTGGTTAAATATACAAAACATAAAATTTGTCATTTAAACTACTTTAAAGTGTACATTCAGTGATAGTTAACACATTCTCAGTGTTGTGCAATAATCACCACTATCTAGTTCCAGAACCTTTCATCACCCCGAGAGGAAACCCCACACCCACTAAGCAGTTACTCCCTGTTCTTTGCCCCCTCAGCCGCTGGCACCCACTCATCAGCTTTCTGTCTCCATGAATTTGCCTATTCTGGACATTTCACATAAGTGAAATCATACAACGTATGGCCTTTCGTGTCTGGTTTCTTTTGCTTAGCATAATGTTTTCAAGGTCATAGATTTTTTTCATATGTGGTGTTCTCCTTGTTTTCTTAATATTCTGCAGTTACTGTTTTGATTTCTTCTTTGACTCAGAAGGCAGTTAGGAGATTGTTTTCAAATTTTTGTTCTACTTTTATTATTCATTTTCAGTTTTGGTGCACTGTAGTCAGAGAATATGATTGATTCTATTTCCAATTTTTTGGAAATAATTTTCTTCATGGCCTATTGTACTGTCAAATTTTATAAATATCTCATGGGCATGAAAATCAGGTATAGTCTCTATATTCAAAATGTATACTTATGGCCGGGTGCGGTGGCTCACGCCTGTAATCCTAGCACTCTGGGAGGCCGAGGCAGGTGGATCGCTCAAGGTCAGGAGTTCAAGACCAGCCTGAGCAAGAGCGAGAACCCGTCTCTACTAAAAATAGAAAAAAAATTATATGGACAACTAAAAATCTATATAGAAAAAATTAGCCGGGCATAGTGGCGCATGCCTGTAGTCCCAGCTACTCGGGAGGCTGAGGCAGTAGGATCGCTTAAGCCGAGGAGTCTGAGGTTGCTGTGAGCTAAGCTGACGCCACGGCACTCACTCTAGCCTGGGCAACAAAGTGAGACTCTGTCTCAAAAAAAAAAAAAAAAAAATGTATACTTATATACTCTATTTATGTGTCTAGCCAGCTGGTTAACTAACTGTCATCTATCATCAATCGTATTAAAGATATCATTCAAAATCCCAGAATAATTACTTATTTTTCCTCTGTCTGATTTTCCAAGGTCTGTGAGAGGTGAGTTAAAGGACCTTATTGCAATTTGATCTCTATATTTATTAATAGTTCAATATTATAGTATATAAATTAATCATTATAATTTTTATAGTTTTACTTTATGTATTTCAATGCTATTACTTTTTATAATATATGTTAGCTTGAATTCAGCCTGTTATTATTAACAGAACCCTTGCCTACTTTTTGTTTCAATTTGCCTGCAATATGTTAGTCCCTCCATCAGTTTCAACCTTTCTGTGTTCTTTTGTTTTAGGTATATCTCTTGTTGATAACATATAACTGGCTTCCATTTCTGTTAAAAAGTGAGTTTGTATCAGTTGTATTCATGCCTATAACAGATAGGTTTAGTTTACTTTTGTCATACTTTGTGTTCTCTGCTTTTATGCTTCTGTGTGGTCTGTTTTTGCTGCTTTTCTGCAATTTGGAAAGGTATTCAAACTGTTTTTAATTCTACTGGTGGTTATTTTTGTAATTTTAAATAATACATTTAATCAATATTTCTCAACATATCATCTTCAGAAAAAGAACAATATCATCTATTCCCTCCTAAAAAAAATAGGAAATTGGTGATTTAAACAATTGCCCTTGTAGCCACTGGAGAAAATGATATGGTGATTCTTCAAGAAATTAAACATGGAATTACCGTATGATCCAGCAATTCCACTATGGATGTATCCTCGAAAGGAGTGAAAACAGAGACTCACAGATGCTTACACACCTATGTTCATACCAGCATTATTCACAATTGTGAAAACATGGAAGCAACCTATGTCCACCAACAGATGAATGGATAAATGAATGTGGTATACACACACAATGAAATATTACCTGGCCTTAAAGAGGGAGGAGATTCTGATACACACCACAACATGGATGAACCTTGAGGACATTATGCTAAGTGAAATAAACCAATCACAAAAAGACGAACATTATATGATTCCACTTATATGAAGCCCCTAGAGTAGTAAAAAATCAGAGACACAGAAGAATGGTGGGTGCCAGGGTCTGGAGGAAGAGGGAGTGGAGAGTTAGTGTTTAGTGTGTATAGAGTTTCAGTTCAGGAAGATAAAGAAGCTCTGGAGATGGATGGTGGTGATGGCTGCACAATGTGAATTTACTTAATGCCTCAGAACTGTGCACTTAAAAATGGTTGAGAAGGTAAATTTTATGTTATATATATTTTGTCACAACAAAAATAAACAAGCAACACCAATCTCCTTTTCTTTTCATTCTTTTCCATCTTCTTTTTTAATAAAAACTTAGGGAAATTTTTTCCCCTATAATCTACTCTCAACAGCAATTAACAGAGAAACATTTTGTAGGGTTTTATTCACAATAACTAACAATTATATCATATAATTATATAGGCATAATTATATGTTTAAATAGATTTAATGCTTACCACAGCCTGTTTATCCCTCAGTTTCCTCCTATGTCAGTTCTTGATTTGGATTCATAATTTGGTTGTTTCTATCGTGCTTTCAAATAGAGTGATGTGTTTCCTAGTGATACAACGAATGGTAAGTTATGTCTTACGTGATGTTTTTAGAGGGGGACCCTTCAGGGCTAGGCATGGCAACAGCGCCCCTGCTACTGCAGGCTCTGGGGTGTAGCACCATCCTTTTGGCTTCCCTTAACTCTTGCCCTCACCTGGCCGGTAGTCCCTTTATTGAACTCGCCTCAGTTATCCGGCTTGAGAGTGGCTTCTGTTTCTAGCTGGGACTACGGCTGATAAAACCTCTGTCTCCTCTCTCCCCACCCCCTTCTCTCCAGTCTCCTTTCTCTCTCTTTCTCCATCCCCCACTCCTCTCCCTGCCTATTCTCTTTCCTCTTCCTTTCTTCTTCTCCCCTTCAGAGCCAGGTGACAGGCCAGTGCGTAGGTTAGCATATCACGCTCCCTATCTGGCCTGCCACTGCCCTTGTCCCTGGGTGGTCAGGAACGGAGTATTCCTTCTCTGAGCACTGCTCCGTGTTCTGGCAGCTTTGCAGCCCGTACAGCCCATCCCCCCGCCTCTCAGAAGCGCCACCCCAGCCAGCGGCCTGACAGAGCTCACAAGTCCGTCCCACTCTTTCTTTCTTACAGACAACCCGCTTTATTTCCTAGGCTGACATCTCGGGAGGGTGGGTGAGACCAAATCTGTTACATCAATGTCTAGATGGAGCATTAGCTAGCTCAAGCCAAGACATTATGAGTTTCATTTTTATTGCTTTCCCAATCCCTGTGTGCAGATTTTTATTGTGTTAGGAGTTAAAAATGTAATAAACAAGGAGAAAAAAAAATTTTAAGTCACTACAGCTAAAGGCTCCAGCCTAACAAAATCCTTAACAGACCCTTGTAAGCCCTGTTGCTGGGAAGTATTTGTCCAACAGACCTGGAACAGTTTTAAAAAAGGAGGAGTGGGGGTTTGGTTCACATTAAAGAAACACAAAGACTTTTCATCTGGCTCTGGGGGAGAGCAGAGCTACAGAGGGAACAAGAAAAGAAAGAAGGGATTGAGCATTTTTGCAAACAAATGATAAAACTGCCTTTTAAAGAAGGGGAGGGGGGATCCCTTATCCAAACAAGACTTTCGCCAGGGTAGGAAATCATTTCTGCAATTGTTTACAATGCTCAGGCAGCCAGTCCAAAGTCAACACGGCCTGGGAGCGCTGCCCTGAGCCTCCTGCTCCATGCCAACCGCCTGCCACCTCGCGCTCTGCTATTTCTGGGACTTAGTTCCCTCCCTTGGAAAACAAACTGTGGCCCTCACTGTCATCCCCAATAAAACACCCAGTTTTTGCAGCCTTAATCATGTTTTCCAGAACAGTTGTCCAACCGGGGGCCTGGATGCAAAGCGCTGGGCCTGGGAGAGCCAGTGTGGGGGGAGGGGCACTTTCATTGCGGATGCCAAGGTGGAAATTTCCATTGCTCTCCAAGATGGCTTCACCTGTGGCCAAGGAAACCTATTCGGTCTCAAAGGGGAGACCTTGGCTAATGAACAGCCTGAAATTTATGCCCCTTCATACAATGTGTTCCACAAGCCCAGAGCAAAGTTTGCTTTTGCTAAAATGCACTGGGATTACTAGTCATAACCCTTCACATCTGGATATCACTGGGTGTGGAAGACTTTCACTTCTGTTATCTCATTTGTTCTCCACCATGAGAAAGGCATTAGTAACTCCATTTATTTAATTCATACATCTATTTGCTTCCTTATTTGGTGTCAATAATATAGTCACATGTTTGAAGATTGTAAAGTGCAGTGAAAAGAAAATCTCCTTTCTACTCTGCCCTTTATGCACATCCAAGCCACCAGGGGTGCTACAAGGAGAGAGTCTTACACCGAGACAGAAGAGTCCCAGGCACTAGTCCTGGCTCTGTCTCTAATCTGCTGTGTGACTCTGCGCATGCCACTCTCCCTCTCTGGACCTCGTTTGTCCCATCTGTGAAAATGAGAATAACAGCTAACATTCATTAGGTTATATGTACCTGCCGCCGTGCTCAGTGTTTTTACATGTATTAGTTGAATTAAGCTCACTGCAGCCCTAGAAGGAGGCATTATTAGCCCCATTTATCTGTGAAAAAAACTGAAGCACAGAGAAATTAAATAACTTGCCAAGGTCAAGTTAATGAGAAGGATGGCTGGGATTTTATGGACCTGGGTAGTCTAACGGTGATGCTCATAGCCACTTAGACCACTGTGCCATGACACTGCTGCTCATTGATGATACTGACAATACTGCATGATGGCTTGAGGCAGAGGGTGCACCAGGGCATTGCCTCCCAATTCTGGTGTCCACAGGCCTGTGTCCGGTTCCTGCAAAACCCTGGCCAGGCAGCTCTGACTCACTCGGCCCCACCGAGATGGGTTGGTGACAGCGGGCAAAGCGCAGGAGTGACCCCAATGTCAGACCAGGGCCTCCCTCTCTGCCTTTCCAGGGGCATCAGGATAGCACCTTAAAAACAAGAACTTCCTATTATTTTTTTTAATCAAAAGTAATGATGCACATAATTTAAAAAGCCAACTATTATTCAGAGACTTACAACAAAAGACAGCAGCCTTAACCCTTTTGGCAACTTGTGTACATATTTATCTCCATGATTCTTTGCAACGTTTAATAATGAGATTCAGAAAATGTGATTAAGTGTAGAGTTTATTCGAGCCCAAAGCTGGAGGATGGCTACCTGGGAGCATAGACTCAAGTTGCCCTTAACATACACTCCAATTGGCACCGTTACAAGTGGGTTTATAAAGGAAAAAAGAACAGGTAGTTCCTAAGGTATTTATCAAGAATTACATGAAAAGAACATAAGCTGTTGATTGTCTATGGTTGTTCTTTTTATCACAAATTCCAGGAACATGAAGATAATGGGTGAGGCAGCCAGTCAGGAACAAAATGACTTTAAACAATTGCCCCCAGGCATGGGTGGGGGACCTGTGACTGAAGTCCCATACTCTTGTCTCTGGGCCTGAAACATTTTGCATACCTCACATAGCTCGGACTGCTCTGAGCTATTTTTCTTTTTTTTTTTAATTCTCCCCCTTTTCATCAAGATCTTTCAAAGGAAGCATCTTAAATGAAGCTTGGTGGTTCTGGACTAGGAAGGCTCATTTCTGGATGGTCCTGTTCCACGTGGGTGGGTGAGGATATCTCTCAGTGAGGAATTTTAAGAGTGCCAAGAGCTGCATTGGAATGGCCTTGCAGAGTGGGAAAAATGTGATCTCGGTCAAGTGACTGACTTACATGGCTGCTGTCACTTGCTGAATCACTTCTAGTCTTTTATTTATTTATTTATTTATTTTTGAGACAGAGTCTTGCTTTGTTGCCCGGGTTAGAGTGAGTGCCGTGGCATCAGCCTAGCTCACAGCAACCTCAAAAGCCTGGGCTCAAGCGATCCTACTGCCTCAGCCTCCTGAGTAGCTGGGACTACAGGCATGCGCCACCATGCCTGGCTAATTTTTTCTACATTTATTTTTAGTTGGCCAGATAATTTCTTTCTATTTTTAGTAGAGACAGGGTCTCGCTCTTGCTCAGGCTGGTCTTTAACTTCTGACCTCGAGAGATCCACCCACCTCGGCCTCCCAGAGTGCTAGGATTACAGGCGTGAGCCACCGCGCCCGGCCACTTCTAGTCTTTGTAATACCGTAACTTTAGTTTTCTCAGAAGAACTAAAACAAGGGATACATAGTAGAAATACAATGGACATAAGGATTATAATCAAAAAGAGAATTTGGGCCGGGCGCGGTGTAATCCTAGCACTCTGGGAGGCTGAGGTGGGAGGATCATTTGAGCTCAGGAGTTTGAGACCAGCCTGAGCAAGAGCAAGACCTCGTCTCTACTAAAAACAGAAAGAAATTATATGGGCAGCTAAAAATATATATAGAAAAAATTAGCCAGGCATGGTGGTGCATGCCTGTAGTCCCAGCTACTCGGGAGGCTAAGGCAGGAGGATCGCTTGAGCCCAGGAGTTGGAGGTTGCTGTGAGCTAGGCTGTTTCAGGGCTGGAATCCAATAACAGGTGTGCCATAGTTTTCTTTTGAAAAATAATTTTCCTTTTTCCAGTTCCCCATTTCCACTAAAAATGGATCACAGTAGTGTTAGGGAGATAGTGAGGGATTCTGGCTCTCCCAGGGACAAAGGTGGTCACCCCACCTTGGTGCTGCCCCACCCTTGATCCTGCCTGAGCAACTGCCACAGCTGGGAGGAGGAGGAATGCCCAGCCTATCTGCAAAAGAATGCAGGGAATCCCCCAGCCCACAGGCCAGGCAGCCCAGGCACAATAGGGATTGGAAAGTGATTTAGAGTAACCTAAGGCTACTTATCATGTCATTAACTGTCCATCAAAGTGGTTCAGTGGTGACATCTGAACCATGAGAAGGGCTCAGTCCAGATAATATAAAACAAGACCCCAGACTATAACCAGGGCCCCTTATTACAACAGAGGGTCTGTGGCGAACGTCTCTTGCTCTTGCTCTGCAAACCTATCTTGCCCTTCCTCAATGAACCTCGTTTTCACACTTGCTTTGCTCTGGGTGTGTCTGGTCATTCTTTGGCCCAGAGCACACCAAGAACTGAGAACAGAACTGCTGACCCAATCGTAGGACCAATTTCCTTGCAAAATTGGTTTTAGTATTACACTTGGCCTGATTATTGCCTTAAAGTGTAACAAGAATAGTAAATGGCCATATAGGCTCTTTTAAGTTTGCTTTACTAAAACTTTTTCACAAGGAACCTCAGATTAGACTTTTAAAAGCCTCTTGAGGCCAGGAAGCCAAGCCAAGGATTCATCAGATTGTGCATGTAATATCTGTATGAATTGGGTGAATTCCTCTCTTCTTGAGGTCCCAAAATATCTTGAGATTCCTAGGCCTGTCAGAAAATGACGTTCTTTACTTACAAACTTTGTGAGGGAACTCTGTAGATAAGGTACCATGCCAGTCTCTCCAAAGAGCCTTTTTATGGGCTCTCTAAAGTCAGCCTCAATTCCTCAGAGCAGTCTGGTCATTCATATCTGAAAATACGCCATTTTAGTCAAAGTCTTGGTAAAATTACCAGTGTCTCCAACATGTCCTGTTACAAAAGAAAACATATTCTTATTGTAGCTATGAATAGCCCAAAAGGAAAAAGTTTTTTGACTCTGGAAAACAAAATATAAAAAGAATCAACAATGTTTCAAATAAAACAGTCATAAACATCACTTTAGTCCTTTATCAGCCCAGTGCCACATAATTAATTCTCGCTCTGCTTGATGTGGGGTTAGCAATCTTTATGAACATGTCAGTTTTTTATTAGAGTTCTGGAAGTTTTTACTTAGTCCAATGGTATTATCTGTAAAGTTATCAGAAACCTGTACTCAAAAGTAGTTGTCAGGTCCTTTTCCATGAATTTCCCTGAAGAAGAAGTAGCTGATTATACACCACTTTTTGAGAAGAATCAAAGTACAACAATAGTTGTCTGTGGATGACAAAAGACTTAAGAGTTGTCATGGTTAATTACACAATTAACAAGGAAATTTGATTATTTTTGTGGCATACAGCAATTTAAAATAATAATCATACTTAGGACTGACAACATATATCATTATATACCAGAATTTTAGGACCTCATATAATTTTGGAACACATTAATAACAAATTTATACAAATATTACTCAAAGTTAAAAATCATTTCTTGCCGGGCGTGGTGGCTTACGCCTGTAATCCTAGCACTCTGGGAGGCCGAGGTGGGAGGATCGTTTGAGCTCAGGAGTTCGAGACCAGCCTGAGCAAGAGCGAGACCCCATCTCTACTAAAAATAGAAAGAAATTATATGGACAGCTAAAAATATATATAGAAAAAATTAGCCGGGCATGGTGGTGCATGCCTGTAGTCCCAGCTACTCGGGAGGCTGAGACAGGAGGATCCCTTGAGCTCAGGAGTTTGAGGTTGCTGTGAGCTAGGCTGATGCCACGGCACTCACTCTAGCCTGGGCAACAGAGTGAGACTCTGTCTCAAAAAAAAAAAAAAAAAAAAAAATCATTTCTTATTTGACAATGCTTTCTATATATTCTTGACATACCAAATAAGCCTAATATGTCTCTCTTGGACTTCTAAGGGTTCTCATTATGTTCAAGTTAGTTTGGGGCCAAAAAGACTTAATTTTAGATTTTGAAATTTAATTCTTGAAAATATGTCAAATATTAAAGATTTTAAACACTTGATATTATATTAAAATAAGAAAGGTTTAAAATACATGATCAAAATAAGATCACAAATCACTGTAAATTAATAGTCATTTATTTAGCCAAAATGATAATTCAAAGATTTTAAAAAGCAAAAACCTTTACTCTTTGATAGAGAGGAGACTCAGTTGCCAAACAAGAGATCTAACAAAGACATGATGTAACAGAGGCAAAGGTCTGAAAAAGAGCAATGAAATGTTTTATGAGTTGCTCTTTAAAACACCCCACCTTTTTGGGAATTAAAACTTGCATTCCTGCCTGCAGCCAGTAATCAAAGGGGCAGAAAAATGTTCTTTGCTATTTGTTTTCTAGTATCTTAAACAACAGGAGATGGTGCCACAGAATTGTCAAGACCAGAGTTAAGGCTGGGAGCGGTGGCTCATGCCTATAATCTTAGCACTCTGGGAGGCCGAGGCGGGAGGATCACTTTAGGTCAGGAGTTCGAGACCAGCCTGAGCAAGAGCAAGACCCTGTCTCTACTAAAAAATAGAAAGAAATTATATGGACAACTAAAATATATATATACAAAAAATTAGCCGGGCATGGTGGCGCATGCCTGTAGTCCCAGCTACTCGGGAGGCTGAGGCAGTAGGATCACTTGAGCCCAGGAGTTTGAGGTTGCTGTGAGCTAGGCTGACGCCATGGCACTCTAGCCCAGGGAAGAGAGTGAGACTCTGTCTCAAAAAAAAAAAAAAAAAAAGACAGAAGTTATGAGACCATAATCACTAGAGATAAGGTTGACTGAAACCTGCCAGAAGCCACGACATATGACACTGATCAGGTAGATCCAAGCTCAACCGAAACCCTCCCCCCCTTTAAAAATCCCTGCTTTTCTGCTTAAAGTCAGGATGGTAATATTTGAGACACTAGTCCACTGCCCTCTTCATTTGCCAGCAAATTAATAAACTTCTCTTTCCTTTTCCTCAAACCACTTGTCCTCGTTCTTCATTCTCACTGATTCAGCCCTGGGGACTGAACTTTCAGTAACAATAAGGCAAACTCTTCCACTCCCCATTTTTTGCAGCTTACCCCAAAGGTAAATAAAATGTTTACTATCTCTTATTAATACTACATGAAATTCTTGTTCAAAGGATAAAACCAAATTTTACTTTTATGTTAACACATCATCAATACTAAAACCAGGATGAGTGTGGTGGCTCACGCCTGTAATGGCAGCAGTTTGGGAGGCCAGGAGTTCGAGATTAGCCTGAGCAACATAGCAAGACCCCCATCTCTACAAAGAGTAAACAAATTAGCCAGGTGTGGTGGCACACAGCTGTAGTCCCAGCTACTCAGGAGGCTGAGGCAGGAAGATCTCGTGAGCCCCAGAGTTTGAGGTTGCCGTGAGCTATGATCATGCCACTGCCTTCATGCCCAGGCAGCAGAGTGAGATTCTGTCTCAAAAAAAAAAAAATACTAAAGCTAATTTTAATAAAACCTCATAAACAAATCCATTCAATCTCAGTCAGCTTTGACCACACAAGATAAGATTTTCATAAACCTTTTATAATCTCTTCTACTATTCTATTGAGGGGCAAATCAATGCGCTGAGAAAACTCTGTTGTTCCAACACAGGGGCCCAGACTGGCATTGCCTCAGTGTGCTATTGATATTAATGCTCAAGTTTTAGAAAAACTTATAAATAATCTCCTTCGACTTTTAGCCAACTTGGTCACACACAAAATTCCTTTCACCAGATTAATCTTCCACAAACCTTTTACAACTTGCTTAAACTTTCAGTTTTGTCCTGTACTTCTTTTTTATATTGGCATTTTACCTCACGACAAAAATTTCCCTTTCTTTCCCCCTTATCATTTTGACCACACAAAGTTCTCTCTCGTGCAAAAGAAAAAAAAAAAAATTACTCTTTTTGTTACTGCCCAGCTGGGTTCTATCGCCCGCTGCTCAGAAGGAAGCCACTATACTGAGTGTGCAGGGGTCGCAGTGGACAAAGAGTTTCATAATGCAGGGCGCTGAGTGAGGAGAGGGGAGAAATTTCTCAAATCTGTCTCTCTGAGAATATGGGGGCCAGGGTTTTTAAAGGCAGTTTGGCAGGCAAAGGGCTAGGGAATTGGGTCTGCTGATTGGCTGGGGATGGACTTGCAGGGTTGGGAAGCAGAAATTGTATTGTCTTCTTGCGCAGAGTCAGTTTCTGGTTAGAGGATGACAGGACCTGCGGAGTCAGTTCCCACATATGGCCGCTGGTCTGCTTGGCATCAGTTGGTCCCCCCAGTGCACAATCTGGAAGATATCTCAAAGACCTGTCGTAGGTTTTACAATAGCGATGTTATCTATGGAAGCAACTGGGGAAGTCACAAATCTTATGCTAGTCAAAGGTACATGACCCCTAAGCAGTAAGCAATTACAGGAAGGCAAGCTACGTACGGAACAATGGCTGGTTATTTTTTTCACTATACCTATATCTTTGCAGAGTTCAAGTCCCTGGCACAGTTCCCACCTTATGACCCTTTATTAACTTTGTTTTTTTTTTTTTTTTGAGACAGAGTCTCACTCTGTTGCCCAGACTAGAGTGCCGTGGTGTCAGCCTAGCTCACAGCAACCTCAAACTCCTGGGCTCAAGCAATTCTCCTGCCTCAGCCTCCCGAGTAGCTGGGACTACAGGCATGCACCACCATGCCTGGCTAATTTTTTCTATATATATTCTTAGCTGTCCAGATAATTTCTTTCTATTTCTAGTAGAGACGGGGTCTCACTCTTGCTCAGGCTGGTCTTGAACTCCTGAGCTCAAACAATCCACCCGCCTCGGCCTCCCAGAGTGCTAGGATTACAGGCGTGAGCCACCGTGTTCAGCCCCTTTATTAACTTTGTAAAGGCAAGTTTCATTTTCAACTTTCTTTACCAAAACACATCTTACTTTCTTTATATACTCTGTAAATAGAATTGTTTCTCTTATATCTAGTAGTTTTAACTACATATATTAACTACAATTTTAACTCTTAATAACCCTAATTCCCAGTGAAAACCCTAGGAAGTAAGTAATTTTGAACTGTTTTATACCAGCATTGGTAAATGAAAATCATTTCAGAATTTTTAGAAAGATGTTTCTTCGATTTTTGTTTCTTAACAGATCTAAATATATATAGCTTTTCTATACCATATAAATAATTCAGACATTTTATTATTGCCTATTATTTAACATAACATGACTTTAAGATTATTGCTGAAAAAGATTTTCAAAACTATGAAAAGTTCATTTATGAACTTTATCCATTTACATTCATTTACCTTATTCAATCTTAACAATTATGCTTAAATTGTTTATGAAACAATGCTAGCCATCATCTCAAGTTATTTTTTTATTGATCATTTCTGCAGCCTGCATGTTTTAGGCAGGCATCATCTAAGCAAGAACTCTAAAGTTAAATACGTGGGTATTTTGCTGATCAGAAGACACAGCTGCTTTCATTAAACCAACAATATTAAACTAGTCTTATTTACCAAAGGTTTACCCAAGTCATGTGAAAGGTAAAGTTTGTTATGTAAACTTTAGGCCAATATCTTCCTCCAAAAGTTTCCAGTGGCTAAGCTGCAGCAAGGGCGATGCCCTTACAAGTGGAGATTTCCTTTATAGATGTCAATTTGTTATACAGGGTTTCAAAATAGCCACATAAATACCAGAAAGTAGTATTTTGGAGAGCCATCTAGTTAGATAGGTGGTCTTTTCAACTTGGCGTGTTTGTTGATTAGATTACTGTCTTGTGGGTGCGGGGTGGAGCCCTTTAATGAACAGGGCAAAGCACACATTTGCAGTTTCCAAGACCTGGTATTTAAACATGTGAAAAGCAGACACAACTGGAAAGCAGAACATCTAGATCTTTAAAATCAAGGATCTCACTTTTACATTCAATCCTTCCCCAAAGAGTTCCCTGCTATGATACTGAACTGTACCACACTTCCCCCGTGCACCTCGTGACAAAGACATTCCCCTGACTCTGGGGGGGCAACCCAATGCCAATCAGCTCATCTCCCACAGCAGGCATCCCTTGGTGGAGTTCTACAGCCTCGGAGTGTTCAATCTTGCCCTTTATCTAAGCGCAAAGAGAAGAGTAGCTCCCTGCAGTGACAACCACTCACTGCAACCGACAACGTCAGCTACTTCTAAAACTGCAGCTTTTGCCAGGGAGCTGTCAGCCACGGCACACACAAAAGTCAAGTTCTCTCTCATAGTGCAACCTAATACCTGGTACCCCCAAAGCCAAAGAGATCAGATACTACTTTTAATAGCTCTTGTAATTCCTTGTTATTTAACAATTTAGTTGTGTGAACTAAAAATAAAATCCTAAGCCCTCTGCTGTCTAAACAGATCCCCTCTTGGCCAAGGGGATCCCAGGAAAACCTTAAAACTGAGTTCCTGGCCATGAAAGGAGGGAAGGTCAGACACTTCGTTATACCCTCCTCTTTTTTGGAGTTTAGATACAACGATTGACCAACATTAATATTAAAACAGAGGTCATAAGACTGACAAAACAGACTCCTTATGACAATAAGGTACTAATTATTAACAAGACTTAAGGCCATTCCAGGCAAAGATTAAATCACACCTGTAGGCCATCAGTCTGCTTAACAGATCACTTGAGTCTATATATTGTGGCTTGTCTCTGATTAATAGACTTCCTTATCTCAACTTAAAACATTCAAAGACTTTAGACAAAGCTTTATTTCTTTAATGAATTACAAATCAAAGAATCTTTGAACCCACCTATAACCTGTAACCCACCTTCCCCCGGATGTCCTGCCTTTTTGGGCCAAACCAATGTATATCTTCCATGTATTGATTTATGATTTTACCCACAATTCCTGTCTCCCTAAAATGTATAAAACCAAAGTGTAACCCAATTGCCTTGGGACCACTTACTCAAGGCTGCTTGGGAATGGCTCCCAGGGCTGACAGCCACTCATGTTTGGCTCAGAATAAACCTCTTTAAATTGTTTTACAGAATTAGTTTTTTCTATTAATAGTTTCCTTCATGACAATATGAATTGTAATTTGTTAATTAGAAGGATCAGATTTCAAAGGAATTTTTAAACCTAGTAATTCTATTTTTTTTTTCTGACTCTAAATACATTTTTCCCCTTTTGAGAGAAGATGTGGATATTATATAATTTACAATCCTTTCTGAAATGTCTAGACTTTTTGCAGTAATTGCAAAGCAGGGGATTGGATCAGGTTTGAAACTTATTAGGCCATTTAGGGGTTATAAATTGGTTGGGTGATTATCTTAGTTGTAAACTTATGACTTTGTTTGTTTTTCTTGTTTAACTTCCCTTTCCTTTTCTTCCTTGATCAGAGTATGGGACATTTGATTGGCAAGATTAACTAGATCATGAGTTTGAGAGGTAGCCCCACTAGGGTGCTGTTTCTTTATTATAATTGCCTGTTATCCTTTTATAAAGTTTGAGTTAAGGAGAGTATCATTTTGTTGGTTAGCATAACTTTCTTCTGTTAGATAGGTCTGAATATTATTTAACCTTTTTTCAGATTTCTCATAGTATGACATTATAGGCTTATCAAAATTTTGTCTGGTATTGTATTTTTTTCCCTAATCAACTACTCTTTGGAAAACTAAAGGGAGAGTGTCTAGTAAAGCTTTGGAAGTATCTCGGGCCCATTCGTGGTCTGCTTCAGAAAACTTATGAAAGTCTTCTGAAGGATTTCTCCAATTTGTCTTTGCTATTCAATCTTTGGCTTTTCTTTCTGACACTAACATGTGAACCAGTTGATATTGATCAGAGAATCCAGGATCTTAAGCTTGAATGCTTAATTCAGATTCTTCAGAAAATTCAATAGGGTCCTGAAGAGGATCCAGGAATCCTTTTATTATGCCGTTAAGTTCCACTTTTGACCATGGTTGATCAATCAAGGCTGGCTCTCCTCGACTGGACACATGATGTTCCCAGGATGGAACCAGAACAGCGGGAGCAGAAGAAAGGGAAGTTAAGTCTGGACAAGAACATTCTGACAAAAGAGAAGGAGGAGCTGAAGGAAAGGGAGAAATTTGAAATGTCAGTAGTGTGTTCTAGACAATCTTTTGTTTTCCTCTTTCAAAGAAATGACTTTATCAGAACCTCTTTTAGAAGCTTCTAAGTATCATTGGAAATAGCTCTTGCAGTTATTGTATAATTTCATTTTATTTTTTTTCATTCCCAGTAATTGCATTATATTGTTTTGTTTTGTTTTAGAGCTGGTGTTTTCTAACTGAGCACAGAGATAAACTAATTTAAATATTTCAAGGTACCTCTTTTATTATTTTTTATTTTTTTATTTATTTATTTTTTTCCTGAGACGGAGTCTCCCTCTGTTGCCCAGGCTAGAGTGCCGTGGTGTCAGCCTAGCTCACAGCAACCTCAAACTCCTGGGCTCAAGCAATCCTCCTGCCTCAGCCTCCCAAGTAGCTGGGACTACAGGCATGCACCACCATGCCCGGCTAATTTTTCTACATATATTTTGAGTTGTCCATATAATTTCTTTCTATTTTTAGTAGAGACAGGGTCTTGCTCTTGCTCAGGCTGGTCTCGAACTCCTGACCTCAAACAATCCACCCGCCTCGGCCTCCCAGAGTGCTAGGATTACAGGCGTGAGCCACCGCGCCCGGCCGAGGTACCTCATTTTGGCCAATGCAATTTGGGGTCATCGTAAGTTATGCATGACCAGTTTTCTAAATATTTGCTTGAAGAGGTGTCATAAGCATTAAATATATATCTAGCTGATATTTCTTGTGGTGGATCGCTCCTTAAGGAGGAGGACCTGGTTTTAGACAATTGAAATGAACTTCAGAATCTGGCCAGTTTAAAAGATAGCAAAATTTTCACCTAAGCCATAAAGATTCATTTCCTCTCTTCAAAGAGAAACTGTTTTCTTCTTGACCAAATTTTGAAAGAAGGAAGACGTTGAAAAACTCTAATGAGTAATTCAAAACAAAACTTTAACATCAGAGAAAAGTGAAAATCACAAATTTGTGATCAGAGAGAATTACAAACTAAACTCCTACATTATAGTAGCACTTCAATTCCAACCCTGTCACATTAGGAATGTGTATGGCTCTGTGTAAAGTCTGAATCCTCAATTAAACCTGTGTAACAGAGGGAATGGCCTAAAAAAAAAAAAAAAACCAGCAAAAATATTTTCTGTCTCTTTAAAACTTCCCCCACTCTTTTTGGGAACTTCAGTCTGGCCTGGATCCTGGAGGCAGGTTAAGTCTTTTGTTTTACAAGGAATAACTCAGCCATCCCAGGCCAGAAGCCAGCACCCCAGGTAGGCCCAGGTGGGGCTTTGTCTTCGGCAGAGAAAGGATAATTAGAATAGTTAACCACAATAGCATAGGGCTGAGAGGCCTGCCTTTAAAAGTTTGGCATTTCTGCTTATGTTCAGGAAATTTGGATTTTGAAACAAGATGGTCTACCATTTTTCCTTCTTTGACGGTAAAGCAATAAATTTCTCTTTCTTTCTCTTCAAACCACCTGTTTTCATTCTTATGATGCGGCCTCCTCGAGAACAAGTGCCAAACTTTCAGTAATACCCAGAGGATTTGAATCGTCACAGAGGCCTTACCAGAGGTCCCTGCTGACTTCAGCAAGGTCCGATGAACGAACGTTGTTCATGCTGGTACCAAGGTTCTGATTGCCGGTGAAGTGGGGGAGATCACTGGAGGCCAGCTTCAGGTCCCAACTAGGTCACCAAAATATCAACCTTAAATAGTGAGACTCAGAAAATATGATGAAGTATAGCATTTATTTGAGCCCAAAGCTTAAGGATGGCCACACAGGAGCATAGAGTCAAGTTGCTCTGAATATATGTTCCGATTAGCAGCACTTACAGGTGGATTTTTTTTCTTTTGTTTTTCATACTATTGTAAAATTTTGTATAAAACATTTAATTAAAAAAGAAAAGACAGGGTCTCACTCTTGCTCAGGCTGGTCTCAAATTCCTGAGCTCAAGCGATCCTCCCACCTCGGCCTCCCAGAGTGCTAGGATTACAGGCATGAGCCACCGTGCCGGCCAACAAGTGGATTTTTAATGGAAAAAAGAAGAGGCAGTTTCTAAGCTGTTTACCTTTACCAATAATTTACCTGAAAATAACGTTATTGATTAGCTATATATTGTTTTTGTGTCACAAACTCCAGGAACATGAATATAATGGGTGAGACAGCTAGTTAGGAACAAAATGCCTTTAAACAACTATCCTGGGGCATGGTGGGGGTGGGGGATTGTGGGCCATGACTGAAGTCCCATACTCAGGTATTTCTGAGCCTGATACATTTTGCATACCTCACATGGCTCAGAGTGCTCCGAGCTATTTTTCTTATTCTAAATCAAGGGTCAGCAATCTTTTTCTGTAAAGGGCCAGATAGTAAATATTTTCAGCTTTGTGGGCTACACAGTCTTTGTTGCAATTTCTCAACTCTGCCCTGTAGCTAGAAAGCAGCCATAGGCAATATGCAAATGAATGGCTGTAGCCATGTTCTAATAAAACTTTATTTACAAAAACAGAGTTTTTCACAAAAATGGATTTGGCTTGTGGGATGTAATTTGCTGATATCTATTCTAAACAATTGCTTTAATTTCTATTTCTTAACTTTTTAATTTGTAAATTTTAATTAATTAATTTTCTATTATGGTAGATAAGAATTTACCTTTCTTAAACAGTTCTCCTTTCTGCAGTTGCTTACTCTACCAATTCATCCTAATAAGTTGTATTGTTATCAGTTAATTAATGTTCTGTGCTTACATTATTATGAGTGGGTAATTACTGTTCTCTGCTGGGTCAAGTAGTATACCATGTGACATTTCCTTTCTCTTACAGCTTTTATTTTTAACCTGGAGTTGATAACTATTTCATTCTTTTTTTCATTTGCATAGTGTCTTTAAGCTTCAACAGCCTCTCTTAATTATCTGTATGGTTAAACAATGTATCAGTACCTCTTTCTTTTTTCAATGCCATTGTGTAGCTGGAGCCCCTCCTAGATCCCTCCAGCCTCCTGCTCTAGTGTGGACTGGGTCCTCCCTGGGCCTGGGCTCATCTCTTATCCCAAAACTTCCTTTCTCCATTGTCTTGAATTTCTAATTTCTTTTCTGTATTAGATCTCTTTTTCTTAGATCCCATGTCTTCCTCTCTGATTTACATCCTCTGAAAGGGGTACATGGAGGTAAATTTTTGAGATTTGGTATATCCAAAAAAGTCTTTCATCTACTCTCACTATTTATTTATTTATTTAGACAGAGTCTTGCTCTGTTGCCCAGGCTAGAGCATCATCCTAGCTCACAGCAACCTCAAACTCCTGGGCTCACATGGTCCTCCTGCCTTAGCCTCCTGAGTAGCTGGGACTACAGGTGCACACCACCACACCTGGCTAATTTTTTTTTCTGTTTTTACTTGTCCAGCTAATTTTTTCTATTCTTTTTTTTTTTTTTTTTTTTTTTAGTAGAGACAGGGTCTCGCTCTTGCTGAAGCTGGTCTCAAACTCCTGAGCTCCTCCTGCCTCAGCCTCCCAGAGTGCTAGGATTACAGGCGTGAGCCACCGCGGTCTGCCTGTTTTATTCTCTTTCTTTAATGTTTGAGGCTTTCCTCAAGTTCTTGGTAATCTTTGTCTATCTTTATTAAAGAATGAGACACTAAATAAAAAGCTGTGTGAAAGTTCTAAATCCATAGAGAGGGCTGTCAACTGGTGGTTCTCACCAAAGAAGACACAGCAGTGAGAGTATTTTTTGAAGGAAACCCCTGAGTGTCATTATCAACCAAACCTCTTATTTTTAGCCTCAGGTTCACTTTCAGCATTACCTAGTGCCTCCAGTTACTGAGCCTTCCTGGGCTTCTGCAAGATAAGTTGACTCGCTTCTCATGGTATCACCCATACACAGTCTCTCCCTTTTTTGTTTTTTGTGCACAGTCTTTTTTTTTTTTTTTTGAGACAGAGTCTCGCTCTGTTGCCCGGGCTAGAGTGAGTGCTGTGGCGTCAGTCTAGCTCACAGCAACCTCTAACTCCTGGGCTTAAGCGATCCTACTGCCTCAGCCTCCCGAGTAGCTGGGACTACAGGCATGCGCCACCATGCCCGGCTAATTTTTTGTATATATATATTTTAGTTGTCCATATAATTTCTTTCTATTTTTAGTAGAGACGGGGTCTCGCTCTTGCTCAGGCTGGTCTCGAACTCCTGACCTCGAGCGATCCACCCACCTCGGCCTCCCAGAGTGCTAGGATTACAGGCGTGAGCCACCGCGCCCGGCCGTGTGCACAGTCTTTTAAGACTCAACTTTTTTCTAGTTGGATAAGAAGACTGGACCCTGCATCAGCTTTTCATCCTCCCAAAACCTGTGGACAACTCCTTCCCCCTGTTGTTCCCATTCTGTACTTTTCGTCCTTGTGGGCTTAATTCGTTCTTATTGCAATGCCCCTCATTGGTCTCTTTCTTCCATCTTTGTTCAAGCAGAGAAGCAAGAGAGATCCTTCAACCAGGACATCTGTGGGCATTTCATAGGACAACTGCCCTAACCTCTTTAACAGTCAACAGCACAAAAACAAAGGGATAGAAAGGGACTCTGCTCTATTAAAAATATTTAGGAGGCAAACTAAAAAATGCAAGGTGTGATCCTGATATAAACAAACCAATTGTAAAAAGACATTTGGGCACAATTGGGGGAATTTGAATATAGATATTAAAAAATCATTAATTTTGTTAGATACAATCACAGTATTGCAATTATGTAGGACATGTATTTTCTAGAGCTACCTATTTAATTAATTATGATGAAATATCATGATGTCTGAAAATTTGCTTTCAAGAACTCAGCAAAAAAAATGGCCGGGCGCGGTGGCTCACGCCTGTAATCCTAGCACTCTGGGAGGCCGAGGTGGGCGGATCGTTTGAGCTCAGGAGTTCGAGACCAGCCTGAGCAAGAGCGAGACCCCACCTCTACTAAAAATAGAAAGAAATTATATAGACAGCTAAAAATATATATAGAAAAAATTAGCCGGGCATGGTGGCACATGCCTGTAGTCCCAGCTACTTGGGAGGCTGAGGCAGTAGGATCGCTTGAGCTCAGGAGTTTGAGGTTGCTGTGAGCTAGGCTGACGCCACGGCACTCACTCTAGCCTGGGCAACAGAGTGAGACTCTGTCTCAAAAAAAAAAAGAACTCAGCAAAAAAAAAAAAAAAATCAAATATGGCAAAATGTTGACAATTGTTAAATCCAGGTGGTAGATATGAGTATTCATTATCTTTCTTTCTTGCTTTTATGTAGGTTGGAAATTTTTCCCTAAAAAAGAGAGGAGGGAATTAACATCATGCTATTCGACAGCTTTGTATAGCTTCCTAGTTCCTTAAAGTAAAATCCAAAGGTCTTACTGTGGGCTTCAAGGCTCTATGAGATCTGGAACCACCTGTTCCTGGGATCTCAGCTCCTGCTGCATTCAGGATTCTTCAGCTGATCAGAAAGACCTTTCCTGACCCTCCATCTAAAATAACATTTTCCCTCCTTTCATGGCATTTCCTATTCCCCTTTCCCTGCTTTTAATTCTTTATAGCATTTATGATCACCTGGCTTTTATGTTTTTGTGGTAAAATGTATATAACATAAAATTTGCCACTTTAACCATTTTTAAGTATTCACTTCAGTGGCATTAAGTACATTTACATCATTGTACAACCACCACCATTATCTATCTCCAGAACTTTTTCGTCATCCCATACTGAAACTCTGTACTCTGTACTCATTGTACAATAACACTCCCTTCCCCCTTCCTCCAGCCCCTGGGACCACCATTCTACTTTCTCCTTCTATGCATTTGACTACTCTAGATACCTCATACAAGTGGAATCATACAGTATTTGTAATTGTGTCTCTGGTTTATTTCACTTAGCATAATGAACGTCTTTAAGGTTCATCCATGTTGTAGCATGTGTCAGAACTGTATATGGCCTGCTATTTTATGTATTTATTTATTCATTGGCTTATTATCATCTGCTTATTTTTATCATCTGCTCTCCACCCCCACCCCCAGGAAGGTAAGGTCCTTGGGGCAAGAGCTTTGTTTTGCTGGATCATCTAGAACAGTGCCTGGGCACAGAGTAAGCTCTCAAATATTTGTTGAGTAATTTGCCTCCCATTGGGGTAATCTTCTTTTTGTGCATAGAGCTGGCCTTCTTTTTTGAACATGGCTTGTCTATTCAGCAAGCAATTTTTTAGCTCCCGCTGTGCTAAACACTCTTGGAGACAGAAAAATAAGACAGTGAAACCCATGCAGCTGAGAGGGTTAGAGTGACGCCTGTTTTCCTTGTCTATTATTTTGACCAAGATTTATCCCCTTCTGATAATAGCAATGGGATTTTTTTCAGAGAGGAGTCTCCCCTCCCCATTCTCAGTCTGTGTTGTTTGGAGGGAATCTATCTTATTCTCTGGGCTTCAAGGAAAGACAAACAACCCAGGCTCACCAATAAGATCCAGGCCTAAGACTTTTGTTGTAACCATTATACCAAGTACAAAACTGAGAGAATGTTAGCCTAAAATTGTGATGCCCCACTGCATTGAAAGCTTATGTTTGAGAATAAAGACAACACAGAAGATAATAGAATTAAGAGATGGTCAAAAGGAAACAGAGGCCTGGTAACATTGTCTGAGCTCCTGGATCCAGCCATGCCTGAAGGCAGAGATCCATTTCCTGTACTTTCAGCTTTATGAGCCAATAAATTCTCAACCCCTTACCTCTCACTTACTTATTTATTCTTATTTTGATTTGAATTGGATTTCTGTCCCCTGCTACCAAAAGATTTCTTACCAATGTAAGGGAGATGAACAAAATTGAAAGAGGGTAGAGAGATGTAGCTTGTGGGGTTAGGAAACTCACAGCTATTATCCAGGAAAGGCATAAGGGACCTGGGATGTCTACCCTCAGGCAGAGAAGCCTCTTAGAAACAGGATTTAGATATGTAAACAGCTGTCACGTGGAAGAAGAATTAGATTTGCTCTAGGTAATGCAAGAGGGAACACCAAGACTGGCAGGTAAATATTTTCAGGGAAAACTCAGTTCAGTAGAAGGAAAAATGTTGAGGCCCCAGGAGCCACTCAGAGGTACAGAGGTGATGTGGGGATGAGCCCAAGGGTGGGAGACATGCATGGTGACGCTGGTGAGAAAAGGGGCAGCCCTGCATGGGACCTCATTCTAAATAACACTTAAGGTCCCTTCAGTCTGAAAGTGGGGACTCTTTGCTTGTGCTGACTGATGTAAGTGGAGAATAAGTTTGGCACCTGAGGACTTTAGACACATGGCCCTTCCTCCTCACCATTGGGCCCAGTACTGACATCCCAGATGCTAATTATTGATATTAATAGAAGATTGTTCAAAACCACAATTGATATGAGCTGAAGGTCATGTTGGCCCAAGGGTTATAAGAGAGGGTGGCTTTCCCAAGGACTTTGAAAAAAGCTTTTCTTATTGGATTAGTCTTTCCTATAAAAGAATCCCTGGCACCAAAACATGCGCTTTGGTTTTGTTAAGAATTGTTTTATAATTCAAAGAGTCTGGGTCACAGCCCTGGAGAGTTTCTGGATGGCAACTGCACCACAGTCCTGAAATAAAGGATGCTGCCACCCTTTCCTGTGGCGGTGCAGAAAGTCTAGAAGGGGGCTCCGAAACCTCCCCTACTTCCCCTTCCAGGCCTCCTCCTCTCGTTTGCCAGGATCTTTTCCTTTCTTGCCTGTCTCCTGTCCCCAGATCTAGCTCTTGGACCGGTGCCAAATCTTCAGAAGGTGTTTCTGGAGAAGAAGAAAAGCTATAGTGACCAAAACATGTACATCGGTCTAGAATCATTACAGCGTGACAAGAAGAGTTTGGGCTTTGGAGTCAGACAGGACCTGGGTTTAAATTCTGACTCTACCCGAATCAGACTCAATATTCCAGGCTCAATTTCCTCACTTATAAAAGGAGGATGATGACACTTTCTTTAATGGGGTATTTTGAGAATTAAAGATGATGTCATTAGTGTTTAGTATAGAGGATGGATGGCCATTAAAAGAGTGAAAGAATGAAAAATATTTAAATAATGATTGCTAGAAGACCAAAGGGCCTTCAAAACCCAAAGAGTGATCCTTAAATGGTTGGTTTTCAGGTATAAGGAGAGACTCGTGAGAAAGAGAGAGTGGGGAGGGAAAGAGGGAATTGTTTTCTTAGGAGGGGTCAAGGAGAGCCTGAAGAATGACAATTAGAGATTGTCAAGGCTTTGCGTGGGAGATTCTGCTAGCTGCCTACCTGGTCCCTCTCCCTCTTTCCTGGGCTCACAGTAGTTCGATTACATTTCCCAGCCCCCCTTGCAGTTAAGGGTGGCCAAGTGACCACATTCTCTCCAGTGGAGTGTGCGTGGCAATGACATGTGGCAACTGGGGGCTCAGGCTTTAAAGTCATGAGCATGTCTCCTTCTCTTTTCCTCTTGCACCAAATGCAGTTCAGATGTGGCTGCAAACCCAGCTTCAATCACGTGGATAACAACTGGGCTCTTGGGGTGGCACAGTGACAATCTGGAAAGAACCTGGGTCTTGACAGACTGTGTGCCGCAGGGCTGCCAGCCTTCGTGGACTACCGTGTGAGAGAAAAATAGACTCCTTTGCTCCCGAAGCCATGGTTCGGTCAGATCTGTTCTAGTAGCAGAGCCTTGCCCTAACGGGTGGATCTGGTACGGACCATCTTGGGTATAAGGCATCCACGTCTCGAAGGCGGGTTCCACTGAATACACAATAGGCAGTGGTGGTACAGTGAGAAAAGCCCCAGATTCAAAGTTACGAAATTTGGCTGCTCGGTGAAAATAATTAACGTTTTGCGCTTTGCATTATAGTTGACCAAGATTTTTCTCTGTGAGACCGAGTTTCTTTATCTGTAAACCGGCAACCACTGAAGTAGGAGGAGCATAGTTTCAGGAGTTGGCAAATGTCATGCAGACGTGAGGGCCTGCCCGTGTCCTGGGCACTGGAGGGCACTAGACGTGCTCTGTCTCGGCTGAAAGGCAAGGTCAGGTCTTCTGAAAAGAGCCCAGGGGACAAAAGTGGTCAGAGTCTCCTGGGCAGATAGGCACGCAAGAGGCCCACGGCGGAATGTACTCCTAACCCACTAATGGTAAACATATGCAGAATTCTAGATACAGCGAGAGCCCTATAATACCTCGCGTTACAGAGATCAGTCTCTGCAGAGGAGCACTGCATTAAAATAATGGCTCCGGCAGTCAGGAGGCCACCGTCTGAGATAAATGCCAACATCCTTAGCTAATCTAAGTAATGCGTGAGCGGGAAGAATTCAGTGGCTGGGAGCCCAAGTGGAGCTGTATAAAGAATTCTTAAGAGCAGCTAGTAACCTCTGAGCAGTAGGCCCAAGTGCACGATGGATGGACGCAGACAATGTCACATTTAGTCAAATCCGAGGGGAGAGGGGATGCCGAGAGGGCTGGGGGTGGGGGCTTGGATTTTGGAGAGGGGCAGGCTGTCAAGGGGCCTCTGACAGGGCCTCCACCACACCGCACACGGTTCTCGTCTCTGTGCCTCATTTGTTTTGAGCACGATCAACTCCTTCCGAGTCAGGAGTGCCAGGTTAGAAAATCCACTATGCTCTCGTTAGAGAGGTCAGGAGGGGCTTGGCTAAGTTAGGGGGAAAGAGATCACTCCTGTTGAGAAGGGAGGCAGCCTTTTACCTCTGATGTGATGCCCCACGATTGTTTGAATTGGAATGTTCTAGAGATTGTCTCATTCATTTCCCATCTCCCCAGCCCCACCTCCAGCTCCCATGTTATAGTTGAGGACGCTAGGACCAGAGTAGGCAAGCACAGTTCCCAAGGTCACACAGCAAGTTAGGGTCCATGAAGATTGTCTCCTCCAATTCAACCCATCCTGCTGGTCCCCACCCACCCTGTCATTTCATAAACACAGATACCGAGAAAGTGCCACAGTCAAGGTTTCACATTGATTTCAGGGCAGAAGGGGAGAGGTAGCCAGGGTGCCTGGTCTCAAACCGGGGATTGCTGACCACCACGTCTCAGCATCTTCTCAGCTGAGAATGATGCTCATCAAAGGTCCCTCTCCTGGTCTGGCTCAGCAGGTCTTTCTGCAGCTGTCACCAGCTGGGGATGGCACCCCTGCTGACGGGTCGTGCTCTGCTGCCTGGCGTGGTCATGTGCTTCCCTTGAACCAGTCAGCTGTGGCCCGGAGGCAGGATGAGTGCAGATGCTGGCAGTGACCCAGTGGGTGGAGGGAGGGTCGTTCCCAAAGGGGACGCTGGGCAGACGGTTCCCAGGGACAAGGGCTGCAGCTTCCTTGACCTCGAGTCTCCTCATCTGTAAAACAGGGACAGTAATTGTGGCCACACAAAAGGGCTGTTATGAAGGGTAAATAGCACACATAAAGTTTGTTTACATAAGCACCCAAGACATATTAGTTCCCTTCCTCTTTTGTTTTGTTTAGGAGTATTTGTAAAATCAGAAGCTATTTCCAATACCAAGTATGGTAAAAGAGAAAATGAAATTTTGGCCTGAAAAGTCCACTTTGAAGAAGGAGAGTGACACGGTCCAATTTTTAATTTGAAAAAATCTTGCTAGCGGCCTGGCGCGGTGGCTCATACCTGTAATCCCTAGCACTCTGGGAGGCCAAGGCGGGAGGATTGCTCAAGGTCTGGAGTTCGAGACCAGCCTGAGCAAGAGCGAGACCCTGTCTCTGCTAAAAAAAGAGAAAGAAGTTAACCAGACAACTAAAAATATATATAGAAAAAATTAGCCGGGCATGGTGGCACATGCCTGTAGTCCCAGCTACTCAGGAGGCTGAGGCAGGAGGATCGCTTGAGCCCAGGAGTTTGAGGTTGCTGTGAGCTAGGCTGACGCCACGGCACTCACTCTAGCCTGGGCAACAGAGTGAGACTCTGTCTCAAAAAAAAAAAAAAGGTGTACGGGAAAATCTCCCCTCCTAACCACCCGGTCCCCTCCCTGGAAGCAATCAGAATTAGGAATTTCGGCTGGGCGCAGTGGCTCATGCCTGTAATCTTAGTACTCTGGGAGGCTGAGGAGGGAGGATCGCTCAAGGTCAGGAGTTTGAGACTAGCTTGAGCAAGAGTGAGATCCCATGTCTACTAAAAATAGAAAGAAATTAGCTGGACAACTAAAAATATATAGAAAAAATTAGCCAGGCATGGTGGCGCGTGCCTGTAGTTCCAGCTACATGGGAGGCTGAGGCAGAAGGATTGCTTGAGCCCAGGAGTTTGAAGTTGCTGTGAGCTAGGCTGATACCTCAGCACTCTAGCCTGGGCAACAGAGCCAGACTCTGTCTCAAAAAAAAAAAAAAAAAAATTAGGAATTTGATGCATATCATTCTAGGGATATTTTATGTATATAAAAGCAAATATATATGTGAAATATATATTATATGTAACATATATAGACATACATATGGAGATATATGGATATATATAATTTCCCTTTTCATATAAATGATAACATATTATATATATTTTTCTACTTCTTGATTTTCCTGTTTATGAATACATCTTGAGGATTATTCCTGTCTTAATTATCTATTGCTGCATAACATATTACCCCAGAACTTAGCGACTCATTATCACCTCAGTGGCTGTGGGCCCTGCTTCAGCGGGTCCTCCACCCCTGGTCCCCCACAGGCTGTAGTCGGGGTGTCCACAGGGATTGCAGTCACCTCAAGGCGCAACTGTGATCAGCCTCTAAGCTCACTCCTGAGGGTGCTGATGGAACTTAGTCCCTGGCGAGCTGCTGAACGGAGTCACTCTCAGGTCCTTGGGCCATGGGACTCTCCTACATGCTCCACAAGGAAAGAGTTCGAGTCAGTTGTAAGACCCATGTTTTTATAGCCTCATCTTGGAAGTGACAGCCCATCTCTTTTGTTATATTCTAGTTCTTAGGAGAAGTCATTAGGTCCAGCTGCCCCACCCCCAACCACCACCACACACACACACACACACACACACACACACGCACGCACAAATACACACACACACACACACACACACACAAAGGAGAGGACTACACAAGGGTGTGAACCCCAGGAGGCACGGGTTACCGGGTGCTATTTCAGAAGCCACTGACCATAATTCTCCCGCAGTACATACCAACCACCTTCACTCTGTATCAGCCCTCCGCCGTGGAAGGCCCTGTGCCTTTAACCAGGGCTCTGCTGGGGGGTTGCTGGCTTCATGTCTTTCACCCCCACTTGCTGGGAAGCTCAGGACGTAAGGGGGTCTTGTGCATATGGTGCATGCAGCAGGCACTCAGCTAACACTGTTTTCTTTTGGGTGTGTGGAGGATGGAAAAAGGTTTCTTGGTTCTGTCTTAATCAGGAGCGAACTGGGTGACAAATTGTTGCTTGTTCTTTTGGAACTGCTGGTGCTTTGGACAGATGTTTGGAACTGCAAGCCAGAGGACTGCAGAGAGCACGTTCAGACATGATTGTCAACCGGAAAAGGGACTGTGTAAAGGGCCTGACCAAGCTGGGCTGGACACACAAAATAGAGCCACAGTGTCCTGGACGGGACTGAACTTGGGCCATTCTGTGTTTATGTAATTGTCCTGCAGCTGGCAAAGAGCAAGACCACAGCCTGACGGGGGGTAGATTCCACCGAAGCAATGTTCCCACCGCTGGTCATCTTGGGAGCAAGTTTGTCCTGGAGCAGAAATTGAGAACTCAGGATGTGAGCCATTGGGGTGAGAGGGAAGTCCATGCTCTCTCTCTTTCTCTCTTCCCCTCCAGAGTTGAGACCGCCCTGTAAGCAAAGACGAGGGTGCTGTGCTGGACCCTACCAATGCATAGCAAACTGGGCTGGGCAGGTGGGTGGCTCTGTGAGATTCCCTGGGTTGCTCTGAGAAAATCCACGTGGTCAGGTTGTATTTCTCTGTATTTTACTCCTCTTCCACGGTGCCCCAAGTTTTTCAGCTGCTGCTGAAGCTGCATCCAGTTTCTGTTGAGTGTGAGGCGGGGAGAAGAGGGCCCCCCAGCCACGCTTGGGCTGAGAGGCTGGGAGGAGGCAGGAGTGGAGCCACCCACGGAGAACAGCAGGGTGGGGGCTGCTGAGGAAGCTGGAGGGCAGAGCACAGGGGCAAACGCTGGGATAGTTGTAACCCAGCACCTGTGGGACAGTCCGGCCAGGGCTCAGTTCCCATGGGAGTCAGTAGGGCTCAAAGTAAATTGTATTATCATTTGAGTAGCTAATGGAGATAAGACAGTTTATTATCGTTGGCCTGGGAGGCCTGAACATAGCTGTTCTATTAGATGTTGTAGTAGTAAAAATAGATAATACCAACAATCTAGTATTCAACGTTTTAATAGAACTTTTTACTTTACAAACCATTTTTCCATATATCCATGTCTAGTTGATCCTCAAAATAATCTTACATGTAAAACAGGCATTAGATTGTTAATTGTTATTAATTACCAGGTTAAACCATGTGAAGTTGCCATATTTATCCGTCAAACATGGTTAAATGTCAACAGTTGTGTATGGTTCGATCTAATATTATTATGAAAATAATAACCATTATTATTATAAATAAAAACAATAATATGGCTTAGTCCATTTTGTGTTGCTATGATGGAATACCACAGACCAGGTTATTTATAAAGAAAAGAAATTTATGTCTCACAGTTCTAGAGGCTGGGAAGTCTAAGATTGAGGGGCACACATCTGGCAAGGGTGTTCACACTTTGTCATCTTATGGCCGAAGGTGGAAGGGCAAGACAGCATGAAAGGGCCAGAGGGGAGGGGGCCAAACTCGTCCCTTTTATCAGGAACCCACTCCTGCAATGACTAACCCCCTCCCTCAATACCAGCACGAATCCATTCGTGAGGGCAGAGCCTGCATGACCTAGTCACCTCTTAAGTCCCTACCTCTCAACACTGCCGCACTGGGGACTAAATTTCCAACATGTGAACTTTGGGGGACACATTCAAACCATAGTCCGTAGGTACCTTTATAAACATTACGTTTATAATGTAAGCTAAGCTCTTAACACGTTCTATCTCATTCAATTCTCACAAGCACTCAATGAGATGGGTGTCACAGTGGATACAGCGGTGTTCCTTTCGGATCCCTCTTCGGGGCCCACACACATTCCCAGCTGCTGGGAATATTGGCTACTGATGCCTCATGGCTCCTTCCCCCACTGGGAGCTGTCCTTGGACACAGGGTGCTGCCTCCACCAAGGCAATGCCCAGTCCCTGGGACATTCAGCAGTCAGGGAATGGCCAATGTGGGGGTACAAAGGCTGGGCCCCTTGCCTTAATGTGGGACCCTCTGAAGGGTGCCTGGCTCAGGGCTCCCTGTGGGATTGGCTCCCTCAGTTGCAACCACACTGGGGGCATCTTCTCCTTCTTCTCAATCCATCCTCTCACTTACTTACAGGCGTGTCTCCCCCCAGCACCGCCCTATAAACCAGGAGGCAATTCTCCACCTGAGTCTGCCTCCAGGGAACCCAAACTGGAGAGGGTTGGTGCCAGAAGTGGTCCTAGGAGGCAGACGCCAAAGTGGGAATTTGGAGAGTGGTCACTTGCCAGTCACCTGTTGGTGAACCGGTGCAGGAGAAGTCAGGACAGTCCCTGGCATACTGTAACTGTATGATGGTTACAGCTTGCACTGGTGGTGACCTTGGGTGTGATGGGGTGCAGCAAACACCACCCCCAAATATGGCACCTTGGAAATTGAGAAAACAGCGGAAGCAGGAAGGCCATTTTCCCCTTTGCCTTCTTCCCTGAAGCAGGCCACGAAACCTAGGTAGGTCACTCTCTGACCTCTGGCCCTTCTCCCCGGAAGACCCCATGTGACAGGTGACCTGTCCTACGCCCTGAGGGAAAGAATGTCACACCGTCACACAGAGATACAAAGAAGAATCTGAACCAACAGGCCTTGGTAAGGCCACCTCCCTCCAGTTTATCACCATTAGATCACACCCACCTTGTCTAATCATACTTCTCCATGACTGTCCACTCTTCATCAAACCTAAGCATAAAAATACGCAGGTTTCCCTGTGTCTTTGGGTCTGCATTTCTGAAGGCTCCTGTGTCATGTAAAACTAATATTAAATAAATTCGTCAGCTTTTCTCTTGTTAATCTGTCTTTTATTATAGTGGTCTCAGCCATGTACCTAGTGCAAAGTGAGAAGATAAATCTATTCTCCTCTCCAAGTGGGATATGGGAGGAAGGGTCCCACTGGCTGGTGTAATATCTCTGGCAATGGAGAGAAGTATGATTACAAGGACTAAGGAAATGTAATTCCCCCAGTCCTTTCCCTGTAGCTGAGCCCATGGATTTGCTAGAGGGGGTTAATGATAATCTCAGAGTAAATAATCACCACCCCATCTCTAAAAGAAAAAAAAAAGTGTAATCAGAGTGAATAATCCCCAAGGCAAAATGTGAAAGGCAGAGGACTTCCTGGGCAACAGTGAAGGAAATGCCTTCTGCAGATGGAGGACCAGGTGCAGGACTTAATGACAAGAATGGCAGAGCGTCAGAGAAGGTGGAATGTTTAGGCCTGACAGGCCCCCAGTGCCAAGGCAAGAGCCCTAATAGGCAAGGAGTGGGAAACTGAGGCCTGGGTTGGAGATACGTGAGTACACACAGTTGAGAACCTTGAATTCTCAAGTTCTTCTGAACCCACTGGACCTGCAGAATTGACTGACTTCTCCTTGTTGGCAAAGAGTGGTGCCGCTTGTTGAAGATCGTGCCAGGTGTCCAGTGAGGCAGGGGCCCTACGAGAGAAGGCTTGTGATCCTCAGAACCTACCTTCGCCTCCTTCCTGGCTATCTGACGGACGAGTCAAACCCTAACCGTGCTAGGCCTGCTAAGGGAGGAGAGGGACTGCACCCCGAAGGAGCCACGGGACCTGCCTAATACCCTCGGGCAGGAACTGTGCACGGAGCTGAATCCTGGGTGGGCTGGGGAGGGGAGGAAGGTAAAGGTGGATGAGGGCAGCTGTGGGTATGGGAGCACTCTCCCATGACATGGAACTTACCCCCTGGCAGGGAACCCAGGAGATGATGCCAACACACGTTAAAGATGCATTCTAGAAGCTTGGGAAAAACAATGGTTCACACTAAATGAAGAGGAAATGTCAGAACTGCTGTGGCCGACAGTGGAGGAAGACATCAAAAATCTCAGAGAAGCGGGTGTGCCAGAGTGTCTGCAGTGCAGAAGGCCAGGAAAGCCACCAGCCCCCTCTGTTCTGTGGGGGGCCGGTGAGAGCACCCTACCTACTAAAGCAATAAGGTGAGCCGGTGAGGGCCGGGGTGGAGGTGCTATTACAGAGCTAGGCTCCCTAATGCCCACAGGATGAAAGAGCCCAAAATAAGAGAGACCAGGTGGCAGTGTGTGACCTTTAGAACCGAGGTGGGTGCAACTGCAGTGAGCAGCAACCCCAGAGTGGCAGTCAGGAGGGCCTGACCCTCAGAGGGCTTTGGAGATGGTTAACAGAACACAGTGTTCCTGGAGGCAAGACAGATGGGTGGCCAACAGGGTACTGTTTAATCTCGACAGTGAAAGGAAATCAAGGATGGGGGTGATCAGGGGGCTGAAGGCAGCTGCCCCAGTAATATGTTGCGATCCCTCGCCCCAATTCTGGACTGGGCCAAGGCCTAAAGGAGATGCTGGGTCCCTGTGAGGAAGGACCTGCAGTATCATGGCAAAGGTATTCTGTGGTAATTCCCCCCACCCTCTCCTCAAAGAATCTGTGGTCATTTGCTTGTATAACTGAGCATGAGGAATGGGGAACGTTGAGGATTTTGAAGGATTATTACTCATGGAGTCTGAATTGACTCTGATACCTGTGATCCAAAGTGCCATAATGTCCCTCCCTCCCATTAGAGTGAGGGGTGTGGAGGCCAGCGAATCACAGAGCCTCAGCCCTGCTCCGGCCAGTGGGTTCACTGGGTGGGCCACCAGTCCACTGTGGTTGTATCCTGATCCCTGAATGCATTGGAATGGACATACGTGGCAATTGGTAGACCCCTGATTGATCCTTGACCTATGGAACGAGAGCTAGTACAGTAAGGAAGACCAACTGGAAATCACTAAAGCTGCTCTATTTCCTTGGCCACGACAATAAGTCAAATACAAGATTGTTTTTTTATTCCAGGGGAAATGACAGGAATTATTTAATAGTTACATCCTCAAGGGTTAAAGAATGCAGGGTGGTATCCCTGTCGTATTCCCATTTAATTCAGCAATCTGGCCCCTATAAAAATGGCTTGATCATGGCTGATAAGGGTAAACTACCACAGACTTAAATAATAGCCCCAGTTGTGGCTGTGGTGCTAGGTGTGGCATCCTTCCTGGAGCAGACGAACACGGCCTCCGATACATAGTATAAGACCGCTCATCTTACTGCCGTCTTGTCTGTCCCTATCGGAAGGGAGGATCAAAAGTAGCCCACAGGCGCAGGGAGCAGCCTACAGGATACCTCTGTGTGTTGCATCGTGGCCATGCTAACTCTCCTGCCTTCTATCGCCATGTGGCCAGAAGGGACCTGGGCCATCTGGACATCCACAAGACACCACGTTAGTCCACCGTATCAATAACATCATGTTAATGAGCAAGAAGTGACAAGTGCGTTAAAAAACCTTGGCATGACACATTCACTCCAGAAGGTGAGAAATAAATCCTACCTGGATTTAGAGCCTTGACGCGTCACTGAAGTACGGAGGGGTCTAGTGGTCTGGGGACATCCCCTGCACGGGAAAGAACGTGAAGAACAAACGGTAGGCCACCGCCGGCACGCGGCGAGTCTGAGTGCTCATGGAACTGTCCTGCATGGCTGCAGCTGGTACCACAGTGGGGCTGGGTGGACGTGACTCAGGGCACTAGCGGAGTCTACTATGTCCCATTTTACAGACGAGACAATAACTGAGTCTCAGAGATGTTAAATAAATTGCCCCAAAACACAAAGCTGGCAAGTGGCAAATCTAAGATTAAAAATCCAGATCTAACTGATGTCAGCCCATGTTCTTTACTACCTATGTTGTGTAGATAAGGAGCCTGGGAACAGAGAGATTAAGTGGCCTCTTGTTGCGTATTGGGCTCCCTGGGAGGCAGACTCTGAGAGAGATGGGCACGCAGGGGTGTTTACAGGAAGTGCTCCCAGGAGCAATACCCCGAGGGGGAGTGGAGAAGGCCAAGAGAGAGGTTGAGCTGTGATGCCCTCATTACGAAGGTCCTGGACAATGCCACTGGGAGCCCTGGAGCTGGGGAGCTTGCAGAGTTGTCCCCTGCTGGCAAGAGTGGGGTGAGCTGTATATTCTTGTGCAGAGGCAGTCCTTGGGCTGCCCCAGGAAGAGGATGTCACATTTAGGGAGATGGTACTTTTCAGCCAGGGGCTATTTCCCCAGGGGACTCATCCAAGAACTGTCAGCCTTCAACACCTCCCGCTGCTGGGGGACTAACTGCTTCAGTCCTGGAAGGGGGATCTAGGGTGACGCCACTGTGTCCACTACACCCCTCCAGGATCCCACAGCTAGGGGCTGAGTGGTAACACTAAATTTGTCCTCTGACTCCAAATATAACACGGTTAGCCCTATTTTTCCAGCTCCATGATGTGTCCCCCTATCTCAGAGTGAACCACCAAGACCACGGGCTCTAGCGGGGGATTGTTGATTGGAAAGAACAGGGACCTACTCACACCTGATCACATTAGAAGGAGGGTGCTGACAGATAGGGATCATACTGGCATCTAAGGAGAGGGAAGCCATTCCACTCCTCCAAAAACATTGACTGTTTACCATACACCAAGTTCTGTTCTCAGTGTTGGGGAAACAGGAAAGTAAACAAGCCCCTGCTCACGGGTTCCCTCTCCGATGGAGGAGGCGAGGGGAAGCCTCAGGCCTCGGGGAGACCAAGCACGACTTGCCCTCCTCCAGGGGAGGAGGAGCCGAATCCGTCTCTCGTCTTTTCATAAAGAGCCTGTGGGAGAGTCTTCATACTTGGGGAATTTCTCATCCGCTTCTCTGCCATGTGCCAGTGACTGAGTAGGGAAAGGTTGGTAACAGCTGTTACCTCTGGGCGCGAGTAAGATGGGTGGAATAGGGCAGGAAAGGGGAACTTCCATTTCCTCTGTCTCTCCTGCCCCTCCTTTCCCTTCCCCAGTTCCGTATTTCGCTGACATGCCCAGGGTACAGCGGCCATGCAAAGGCAACCTGTTTTCTTCCCAGCTCTGGGGTCAGGTCTGGGCCAGCAGCCGGAAATTCCCTGCCCCCTCTCCTCTTTCCTTCCCCTCTAGAGACGCCTCTTGCTATCAGCTGAGAAGTGGGAGGCAGGTACCTAGAAAGTCTATAAAATGGGCCACATGTGTGAGAGATTTGGGGAAATAAAAGAGAGACATTTTGCAGACTTTAATTTTTCACTCTATATACATCCGCATCACTAGACTGTTTTATAACAAGTGTGACTTGTGTGTTGCATGTCTAGCGGTTGCTGTTGTGAGGTTTTTTGTTTGTTTGCTTTTTCTTTTTGACACTGTGGATGGAAGACTCTGGCTGACAAACCAAGCCTGGCTTGGGACTCCTTAGAGTACAGACCCCTAGGCCAGCACGTGCCGTCGGCCAAATTGTGAAGGTGGCCAGGCTGCCCACAGGGGCCCTTTGTGACCATGTCACCTCCTGCTCTCTTGAATGGTTCTGATTCTGATTGTGGGTCATCCTATGGAGGACAAGGGTCTCCTCGGGTGGGCTTTCTTCCCTTGGGGTTTTTACACTTCACACTGGACCTTCTTCCTTCAAGTGAACGGCTCTATGACCTAAGGAGGGAACACGCAGCAGCAGCCGGTGATCTGGTGATCTGGTGATCTGGTGGTGGCAGCTTCTCCCTAGGGATGACCTGGTCCCCTGGGGAGAGTGAGGCTGGCTTTGGAGATAAGTCCTAGAATATGCAGCAGACAGCTATGAATTCCTCCTGCCTGGCAGGCAGCGGCCACTTTTCTGGTGACAGCACAGAATTTCACCTTAGTGATTGACCTCTCTTTCATTTAATGCAGTCTTGGTGGGGCTGTCCACCAAGGGACCCCAATGCCTCTGATCAAGGGATGGACCATATGACATAAGTTAGGGCCATCAGCTGCTCTCTCCTAGGAACTTGAATCTTGAGCAGACGACATAAAAACAGAAAATGTTTGGGGCCAGTTCATCCCAGTCCTGGCAGCCGGGGGCCGTGGTGCACTGTGTCCTGTCCCCCAGATTCCTCACGCTGCCCTCTTGCCTGTCTTTCTGGAGCCCAGGGCTTCAGCTTTTCCTTCCGTTTCCTGTTGTCTCCCATCTTCCAAAAAAGTACTTTCTGAGTAAGTTACCCAGGGTCAATTTTTGTCACTTACCACTTGAGACCCCTGACTAATACAGCATCCACACCACCTAGGCCTCTGAGGCCCCATCACCTCCCCAAGCAATGGCTCCATCTTTTCAGGTGTGTGTATGTGTGTGTGTGTGTGTATGTGTGTGTGTGTGTGTATGTGTGTGTGTGTGCTGGGATGGGAGGTCTTGCCCTCTCTGGTGGATTTCATTTTTGCTGTAGGTATGGAGTGGCCCGTGAAAGCGCATGCCGGGTGGGTGCTGGGGCTGAGAGAGACGGCAGTGTCAGCCAGGTGCCCCTCTGGTGTTCCCGAGCCCTGCTGTCAGGCCGGACGTGCCCCATGGGAGGGGGCTGGGGACAGAGCACAGGCAGGGCATGAAGCCACAGGCTGAACACACCATGTCTTCTGGAGGTGCCAGTTGGAAGGTTTTATGGCAGGTGGGGAGAGATGGTTGTTTTTTTTAAATTTAAAATTAAATATGTATATATTTTGGCATAGAAGACAAGAATCTGTGGGAATTTTTATGAGAACACAAGCATGTTCTAAGAAATTTCCAACTGGCAAAAAGCCAATTCCATATACATCTCTAGACCTCTTGGCAGTGCGCATTTCTCTCTGCAACTATAAAGGGTTCTTTGGTGGAAATTTAGAGAAACACAGACCCACGGTGTTGGGAGCTTTGACAGCTACAGACTGTTCTAATCCAGGTCCCCTCCTCTGTCTGCCCTCAGATTCCTTTTAAGTTTGGGCTGGAAGTGGGGCCTCTCAGTGCTATTAGCCCTGACATCTTCCACAGACCCTGATCACTACTACTATAGTGGACAATCCTGTCAAAATCATTCACCAAGGAGAGACAATCCCTTCCTCCATGGGCAAATGCAGGAGGCTTAAAATTAGTGTGGTGCTCTCACGATCCAGGGGAAGGAAGTCAGTAAAGAAAGCCCAATCTCTCTTTTGGTGTGCGTGAGATTCCAAATAATATGGATCTTTTTTTTTCTCCTCTCCTCTCCTCTTCTCTCTATCTCTCTCTCTCTCTTTCTTTCTTTTCTTTTCTTTCTTTTTTTTTTGTTGTTGTTTTAGAGACAGGGTCTTGCCATGTTGCCCAGGCTGGTCTTGAACTCCTGGCCTCAAGCGATCCTCCTACCTCAGCCTCCCACGTAGGAGAGTAGGTGGGATTACAGCTGCAAGCCACCACACATGGCTTTGACCCCAAATCTATGGATTTTTACTATGTGCTAGGCATTTGTAATGTTTAATCATTATAATCTCAAGGTGAAGATGGCATTATAATCTCATGGTATGGATGAAGATTGTTACAGGCTGAATGTTTGCATCTCACCAAAATTTGTATGTTGAAATACTACCCCCAATGTGATGATATTTGGAGGTGGGGCCTTTGGCTCCATCCTCATGAATGGGATTAGTGCTTTATACAAGGGATCCTAGAGAGCTCTCTAGGTCTCTTACTGCCATGTGAGGATATAGGAAGGTGGCAGTCTGCAACCTGGAAGAGAGCCCTCACCAGAACCCAGCCATGCTGGCAACCTGATCTCAGACTTCCAGCCTCCAGAACTGTGAGAAATAAATTTCTGTTATTAATCAGACAGTCTATGGTACTTTGTTACAGCAACTCTGACTAAGACAAAGATACTGGGGCTCAGTGAGGTTGAGTAAGTAACCCAAAATCCCAGAGTTAATTAGGCCACTTATCGTAAATACCATTCTTGTTCCAGCGCCCCTTTTGAGATTGCACTCCTGACCTGGATAGGGAGTACATTAAATCCACGAACCAGCCTGAGTGGTTTATTGTCTGCTGCCTTTCCCCTAATGGGGTGACTCTTCTCACCAAGAGTCCTGGCCACCCGGGGCTGGGGAGATTGGAGAGAAACAGGGAGAAGGGGCCCAAGGACGATTTCCCTCAACAACTCTGTAGTGTAAGCGTTACGATCGTGGGCTTTGAGGATAAACAGAGTTGGATTTGACGCCCCACTGTCCTCCTTAAGTCATTGCATAGATATGAGAGACAGAGAGGGGTACGGCAGGAGGAAAGCCACCACCACCAGCAAGCCACAGACTCCAGGAGCCACAGCTGTGTTCCTGGTGTCTTTGCAAAGAGGAAGGGCAGCTGCTAAACCTCCCACAGCATCTGAGCAAGTGTCCCGCACAATGTTGCAAGTTACGAGAAGCTGATGGCAAAGGGGCCGTGGGTGGGCCTGGCCGACTGGACCTGGCCAAACCCGCTGCCGGCCACTTGCTCTCACGACCTCATGCTGACCTAACATGTCTGCCCTGCAGGCGCTCATGCCTCTCCCCTGACACTCCCAGCCTGGGAGCCCAGCCTGGCGCCAGGACGGCAGGACAGCTTCCCTGACTCCTGGGTTGGAGTCTGTGGTGGTGACTGCTCCTCGTGAGGTCCCTTTGGTGGCGAGAGCGTCATCTCCCACCCCCAGCCTTCCTGGGACGTCCTGTACAGCAGGAGCTGATAACGCTGTGCACAGGCCAGTGGGAGCAGACGCTGTCTTGTCGCCAGGTCCTGGACACTCTGAACCCAGCCTGGGACCCCAGCCGTACTGGGGCAGGGAGGGGCCCCCAGGGCGCAGAGCCAGGGATCGAATTACCCTCTACTTTATTGGCAAGTTTTTTTGTTTTTTTTTTAACTTGCTTTCCATTTTATGTTTCTTTAAGGGAAGACGTCCCATTGTGCACGGAACACTCACAGGGCCTTGGAGGAACAGCTGGAGTTTCTGTTGCCGGAGGGCAGGGCCCTGTCTTAGAGTCGCTGCTCAGGCCTGGAAGTGCCCTTAGGGATGGTCTAATTCAGCCAGAGCCCAAGGCCGGCCAGGACCTGAGCTGACGGGGCGCCCCCAGAAAGGAGGGGTCGCACCTACATTTCTCGCTGCTGCCTGTTCACTCCCAGCATGAGGTCTTACCCAGAGTTGGTGCTCAAAACATATGTGATGAATGATGGCTGAAGGATGAACAGTCCCAGTGGGCCCTGGAGGCTGTCCTCCTGCCTCTCAGTCAGGTGGCCTTGAGCTTGCCTTGCTTCCCAAGTTGCTTTGGCCGGGAATTGAGGCCACCACAACTGCCCAGGTGGCAGCTAAGCTCCTCACATGGTCCCCTGTACTGCACCACCGGGGGCTACATCTGAGAGTCCCCACTGTCCAACACGGAAGCCTTCGCAGAGAGGATGAGCAGCAGAGGTTTGCCCAGGGAGTGGGTCTGGTGAGTGGACAGGATGTTCTGCCCCGTGGCTGTGTCCCCACTTGGAGAGCAGGGAGCCAGCTGTCTTCACCTGGGTCTCCCCAGAGCAGACCCTCAGACAAGGCCTTACCTGGGAGGCGATCCCAGGAAGTCCAGGGGAGCGAGTGGGGACGAGAGCCAGGAGGGTGGAAAGCCCATGAGAAGGTGTTAATGAACAGGTTGTCACACCTCTGGGCAACCAGGACTCAGTCCTGCTGGGGAGCTGGGAGGGACTGTGTAGAACACACCAAGGGAGGGACCCGCGGAGGGGCCAGGAGGCTTTAGTTATCCAGCAACACTGTTCCTCACCGGTGGAGGTTTCAATGTGGGGATGTTAATTTTCTTAGCCTTTTGGTCCACCTCGTGGCCCTGCTGCTAGGGAAAGCCCCCAGGCCGAGAGGAGACTGGTCCACGGCTGTGGGTGACCTCCAGGTGGGCCATGGGGATAGCGTGGGGCACGGAGAGCGTCTGCTAGAGGGGTATCTACAACATCATTGAACTCCCTCAACCCGGGCCCCCTTGGCCACCACTGGGCCAGGCTGTCTACAGGTGCAGCGTGCCCAGAGGCAGCAAAGCCATCTGATGGGCACAGCTTGAGTCTGGGACTCTGGCCTCCTCCAGGCCAGACAGCCATCTCCCCACAAACAGCACCAGTGTGCACTTCCAAGTCAATGGTCCTGCCTGCTCTGAGGGGCTGCTGGATGGTGAAGATGCTGCTGCTGCTGGGTGACGAAGCACTGTGAGTCTTCAGGCTCCCAGTGGGAGCACATCTGGAGGTTCAATGTCAACAGGCCTGGGTGTCAAAGTTTATCGCTAACTCCCTGGGTGACCCTGAGCAGATTGCTTGGCCTCTCTGGGCCTTCGATGACTCATCTAATATTAATAATATAATAATGTTAAGTCTTTATGGCTGCAACACACTTTATAGTTTAAAAATCATGTTTGCAAACCTGCAGTCTCAGAGCTTCCCCACAGACGACTGAAATCAGGTATTTTTAGCTCTATTTTTGAGTTGAAACTGAGGTCTAGAGAGGGCTAGTGACTTTCTCGAGATCACTAAGTGACCTAGAAGTGCCAGCACAGGATCCTCATCCCGCTCTTCTCTACCTAAATCCAGGCCCTGTCTTTTGTGAATTGCGGTAAAGAAAATGCAGACCAGAATACATGCTGAGTGACATGGCGACATTGATGGGGAATAATCCATTACTTCTAAAAATAATGTTTTGAACCTTAGTGGAAAAGTTCATGTCTTCATTCATTCATTTCTTCCTCCATCTGTACATCAGAGTTTCGTGAGGCGTCACGTGTGTGCTAGGCGTGTGTGCTAGGCATGAAACAAGTGGTGGGGGATGAAGGGAGGTGCTCGCTGTGACTCTTGCCCTTGACAAAGTCACAGTGTGTAAGAAGACGGACAAGGAAACACAACCACAGCAGAAAGTCACTTATCTATTCCTTTAATTTGGAAACTTTTTCAAGTCTTCCAATAGTCCTTATGGAAAAGCAAATGTCCATAAAAAGGAGATCTCTTAAGGAGGTGGGGGGCACACACAGGGTCGGGGTGGGAGTTTGAGGACAAATTTTAGCAACTCACAATTTTTTGGCGGGTCCCGCGGGTGCGTGTGGGTGGGGCACGCGGGGGTGTGCCCGAGCACATGTGCTCAGAGTTCCTCCCACCGAGTCCCCCCCTCCCCCGAGCGTCTCCCCAGGCACAGGAACTCTGTAATCACATCCAGCCCGGGACCATAACCAAACACAGCATTCCCCCACCCTCGGCAACCTCTTTGTTTGATCTTCCCCCTGGAGACACAGGTCATGAGGAAGACAAGGGGAAGGGGGGCAAACTGCAGGGAGTGTGTGGGGAGCTTCCTTTGAACCGGCTTTTAATTCAGAAACTGAAAACAAGATGCCATTTCCCAAGGCCTCCTGAGTTACTGCTGCCCTGCATTAAAGGAACTCAGTCACCGAATCCCAGGGCAGGGGCCACCCTGGAGGTCACTGGTCTAACCCACTTGGTTTACACAGCCCAGGAAGGGACGGTGACTTCTGTGATGTCACACAGCACAGAGGGGCTGCTAGTTTCAGGTTGCTAATCATGGAGAACGATTTCAGAAGTCCAGGGAAGAGCCTTCCCCACTCGTTTCTTGATGACACCTAAACTGCCTTGCTTGGGATGTAGCCTTCTATTGCACCACCAGAGATCAGCCTAACAAGTAAATGCACCAGGGAGGCAATAAGGTAATGGAGACTCATTTATGCTAGCGTGTAGATGACTGATATCAGGGTCTTTGACACCAAGAGTTTGAAGTAGAGGGCAGAGAAGAGGAGGTCAGAAGGGGACTGGATCCTGCAAGGGCAAGAGGTGACTGGGGCTTAGCCTAGAGGGAGGAAGGCACAGAGCTGGGAGGCTTTAGGCACCAAAGAGAAACTTAATACTTGCTCTGTCGGCCCCAGGCCCTGTGCCTGATTTTCCCTTTCCTCTGGGATGGAGGCTGTGAGATTTCTAAAGTGTCAAGTCACTGTTCGGGTCTAACCCTGTTGACTTCTAGAGAGAATGTGTTTTAGATTTATTTTCAAGCTGCATCTAAAGGTATCAGCAGGGTCATTTGTTTTAGCCACCCAGGTCTGTGGCTGCCTCAGCTCCCCGTACAGCAATACTTCCTTCCTCCAGCCCTGTGGGAAATGAAGTGTTTCGTCGGGTGAGGTTTTCGTTTTGTCCTATTTTGTTTTTTAATAATTTAAGTTCCTTGTTTTATGTATCTAATCTCTTTGTATTTTCAATATGAAAGTAGTTTTAAGGGGCATTTTACATTCCCTGAGTATATTGTAATTGTTTATAATTTAAATTAAATTTAATTTTTTTCTTTCTTTAGTGTTTTAATTACTTTAAAAATACACACTCATTGTAAAAGATTCAAAAAATAGAAATGTATATGAAGCAAAAAGTAAACATCACTTTATCACTTTCAACTCTAAAAGTAGGTGCTATTAACACCTTGGTGGATTTTTCTTTTTTAAGCAAAAAAGGGATTATATGCTACATCAGCAGGTGTGTGAATTCCTAAAGATCACTGAGACCCTTTCAGAGGTCCACAAGGTCAAAGTTATTTTTGTAATAATACCAGGACATCATTGCTTTTTTCCATAGTGTTGACATTTGCATGGATGTTGCAAAAAGCAAAAGTGGGTAAAAGTATTGGTGCCTTAGATCAATCAGTAGCATCAAACTGTCCTAGTGGACACTGTATCCTTCACCACGACACTCTGAGAGGAACACAGATGGCAGTGTCCCTAAGAATGCCCTTAATGAAGCAGTAAAGACGATTAATTTTATTACATTTTAACCCTGGAGTACCTGTCTTTTTAAGATTCCGTATAATGAGCGAGGTGTAGTGGCTCAGCACTTCAGAAGGCTGAGGTGGGAGGATCACTTGAAGCCAGGAATTTGAGGACAGCCTGGGCTACATAGCAAGTCCCTGTCTCTACTGAAAATTTTTAAAAAATTAGCTGGGCGTGGTTGCGTGCCTGTAGTCCCAGCTACTAGGAAGGCTGAGGCAGTGAGGCAGCAGGATCACTTGAGCTTAGGAGTTCGAGGCTTCAGTGAGCTATGATCGTGCCACTGCACTCCAGCCAGGGCAACAGAGCAAGACCCTGCCTTCAAAAAAAAAAAAAAGATTGTGTATAATGAGATGAGAAGCATGCTAGGGCACTTCTGCTGCATTCCAAAGTACAATGATCATGTGAGGAGAAGCTCTTAGGTACGTGTTTGAGTTGCAACCTGAATTCACTGTTTTCTTTTTTTTTTTTTTTTTTTTTATGAAACATTATTTTTACTTGAAATAATGAGTGACAAACTACAGTTGTTCAGATTTGGGAATTTTTCAGACATCTTCTCAAAATGAATGAAATGGACCTGTCACTTCAAGGAAAACCAACAATATTTGTATTTACTAATGATGAAGTTCAAACTTTCAAGCAAAAATTAGAATTTTCGAAGACACATATTTGCCAGTCTGAGACTTTAGTGATGAGATTGGTGGTGATATTAACAAATGTGATTTTTTTATATTGTTAATAAAATGTGTTAATATTAATAATATCTGTATTACTCAGTGAACCAATAGTTTTCCAAGACCAATGCATAATGTTATAAAATCATGGAAAGGTAAAAGATTCATTCAAAGTGGAAGATAAACCAATAGATTTTAATATAACAGAATAAAAACAGTTCATTGATATGGTTTAGAATCTGCATTGCAGCTGACCTTTGAGAAACTACCACTTGTCCAATTTTAGGAAACAAAAAAAGAAGACTATCCACAGTAATCTGAAAAGAGTATTAAAATAATCCTTCTTTTCCAACTATATATCTATGTGAAGCCAGATTTTCTTCATGTACTTCAACCAAAACAACATATAGAAACAGACTGAATGCAGAAGCAGATAGGAGAATCCAGCTGTCTTCTATCGAGCCAGATATTAAAACACATTTGCAAAAAGTGTGACACAATGCCAGTCTTCTCACTAAATTATGGTTTGATAAAGCTTCTTAAAAACGATGTGATTTATGGTAACATGTAAGGAGTTTATTACTGCTATTTTATATAAATTAATAAATACATTTTTGCAAATATCTTAGGCTTACTTTCTAATGCAGTAACTACTGATAGGCATGACCTGCATAACAAAAGCTCTTTGGGAGCCTCAATCATTTATACGAGGACAAAAGGGTCCTGAGACTAAAAAGCTTGAGAACTGCTGCTCCACATGTTAGTCCATACTTGATCATTATTACCTGGCAGTAAAGGAAACTAGCTCACTCTGTTTAGCTATTGCATTTAGTTTTTTTAAAATTTACTTGGCCACTTCCCTATTCATAGACATTTAGGTTGGTTGTAATTTTTTCATTATTGTTTATAATGTACAATGAATATCTTTTGCGCTTCTATCTTATAAACTTTTGCAAGTATTTCTGTAGGACAAATTGCTAGAAGTAGAATTACTGAATCAAAGACCATATATATGTTAAAACTTAATAGATACATTCAAATTACATTCTAAAAAGAGTACACCATTGTAAAATTCTATCAAAAATGTATAAAAGTACCCATTTTTCTGTCTTCTTTTTTTCCTGTCTTCTTAAATCAAATATTTTATGACTATTTTTTCTCTCCTTTTTTTTTTATTTTTTTGTCTCAAAAAACATTAGAGTGGGCTCATATTGAAAGTCAGAAATATGGATAAGTTAAAGCCAGATAAGGGGTTGAGGGGAAAATACAAGTGTCCCACCACTGGCTTTTAATGTGTTTAAAAGAACTTGTGCAAGTTTGTTTTGAATTTAGAGATGTAGATCAAAACAAAAAAGCTGAAAGTAACACAAAGCACCAAGGGTATTCCTAAGTAGCTCCTTTTGCCTAGACAGTCACAAGTCTTAAGACCAGTTGGAACCGTTTTAAGCTGCCTTAGTTGCCTTCGTCCCCTTCAGTTAATTGTAATACTAAAGTCCCCACCTAATGGGAAGTACTGTGCGTGCTTAAGCTGCACTGTATGTAGATATACAATGATGCAGAGGGAGAGCGAGCTCTGCATCCCTTGCCAGAAGGAAATTCAAGCCTCCACACACAGGCAGGCAGTGTGGATCTTACTCTCTGACCTGCAGCAGGCAGGACTGAGTGCCCAGAGGATTCCTGTCTTGACTAGGAATGAGAGCCCCGTGTAAGTAACCTCTAGTAATAACTCATCTAACTTGCCCAGCGGGATTGGTCTGGGTCATTTCTTTGGTCTCTTGGCACCATCTCAGTTTGGAGGGACGTTTTTCTACACTGTCCAGGGATTTTTCCTATAACAGGGATAGGATTGGGCAGGGGTGGCGGGATGGGGAGATGGGGTTGGGGGTTATACTAAAAATCTAGACAAATGGAAGATACTGTAGCCAAGTACAACATTTAGCTCTGTGCTTCCAGGCAACCAAGGCAAAAAGAAGCATGGTGATTTACATACCTAGTCCTGTCTTAACAGCAGAAAGCCAGTGAGCACAGAGAGAGAAAGATTTTTAACATTCATATGCTATGTTCTCACATGGATCTTTTTTCTTCTTAAAATTTTATTTCATCTTGGTTTATTTTATTTTATTGAGAAGACAATACATTTGTATGGTTCAAAAATCTAAATAATACGAAAAAACAAATGTTGGCGCAGATCTGGAGAAATTAGAACCATGTACACCGTTGGTGGGGTTGTGGTATAACTGCTATGGAAAACACAGTGGAAGTTTCTCAAAAAATTAAAAATAGAACTACCATATGATTCAGCAATCCTACATCTGGGTATATCACCAAAAGAATTGAAAGTAAAGCAGGGACTGGAAGAGATATTTCCACACCCATGTTTATAGCAGCACTATTCACAATAGCCAACAGGTAGAAGCAACCCTAATGTTTATCAGCAGATGAATGGGTAAACAAAATGTGGTATGTACATATAATAGAATAGTGGTCAGCCTTAAAAAGGAAAGAACTCCTCTCACATGCTACAACAAACATGGATGAACCTTGAGGACATTATGCTAAGTGAAATAAGCCAGTCACAAAAGATAAATCTGTATAATTTCACTTATGTGATGTATTTAAAGTTATCAAATTCATAGAAACAGCATAATGGTGGTTACCAGGGACGTGGGGGAGGGGGAAAGGGGGGGCTGTTGCTTAGTGGGTACAGAGCTTCAAATATGCAATATGAAAAAGTTCTGGAAACCTGTTTCACAATAATATGTCTACACTTAACACTACTGAACTGTATACCTAAAAATGGTTAATATTTTTCAACAAATGGTGCCAGAACAAGTGGACATTCATATGCAAAAAAAATGAATCTGGACACAGGGCTTATACCCTTCACAAAAATTAATTCAAAATGGATCATAGACCTCAATATAAAATGCAAAACTATAAAACTCCTAGAAGATAATATAGATAGTTGATTAGCTGAACTTCATTAAAATTACAAACTGCTCTGCAAAAGATACTGTTAAAAGGAGGAGACTACAAGCCAAAGACTGGGAGAAAATATTTGCAAAAGACATCTAATAAAGGACTGTTATCCAAAATATACAAAGAATTCTCAGAACTCAACAAGAAAACAAACAACTTGATTTAAAAAATGAGCCAAAGATCTGAAAGACATCTCACCAAAGAAGAGAAACAGATGGCACATAAGCATATGAAAAGATACACAGCATCATATGTCATTAGGGAATTACAAACTGAAACAACAACAATGAGATACCACTACTTACCTATTAGAATGACCAAAATCCAAAATACTAACATCACCAAATGCTGATGAAGATGTGGAGCAACCAGAATTCTCTTTTATTGCTGGTGGGAATGCAAAATAGTACAACTGCTTAAGAAGACATTTCTTACAAAACTGTACATACTCTTACCATGTGATCAAGCAATCACACTTCTTGTTATTTAACCAAACATTGAAAACTTACATCCACACAAAAACCTGCACATGGATGTTTATAGTAATAGGCAGCTTTATTCATAATTTCCAAAACCTGGCAGCAACCAAGATGTCCTTCAGTAGACGAACGAGTAAGTAACCTGTGGCACATCCGGATAATGGAATATTATTTGATGCTAAAAAGAAATGAGCTATCAAGCCATGAAAAGACATGGAGGAAACTTAAGTGCATATTGCTAAGTGAACAAAGCCAATATGAAAAGGTTTCATGCTTCATGCAACACCAAGAGTGAATCCTAATGTAAACTATGGACCTTGGGCAATAGTGCTGTATCAATGGAGGTTCATCGATTGTAACAAAGGTACCACTGTGGTATGGGATGTTTATAGTGGAGGAGGCTGTACAGGTGTGGGAACAGGGGAACTCTCTGTACCTCCCACTCAATTTGCCTATGAACCTAAAACTGTTCTAAAAAGTAAAGTTTGTTATTTTAAAAAGATGCTTAAGATGGCAAATTTTACATTATGTAAATAATAATATAAAAATATTAATTTAAATAATAATGTAAAAAAGTACACACTGAGAAGTCTCACTTTCATTCCATCCTATCCAAGAGGCAACCATTTTAATTTATCCTTTCAGTGTTTTATGCAAATTCACACAAATACAAGTACTGTATATATTTTTATGTCTCCTTCTTTCATTCACTAAAAGAACATACTATATACATTGGTCTACACTTGCTGTATATTGTGTTTTCACTTAACGGTCTATCCTGGAGATCTGTGTTGAGAAGCACTGTCCAATATAGTACCCACTAACCATATTTTGTTATTAAAACAAAAATTAAACAAAATTAAAATTTAGTTCCTTGGCTGACTTACTCACATTTCAAGTGCTCAACAGCCATAGGTGGCTAGTGGCTACCATTTTTCTAAGAATAGACTATTTCCATCATTGCAGACAGTTCTTTTGGAAAGCACTGGCTAAAAAGTCTTTCTCATTCCTTTATACAGCTAAATAGTATTCCACTGTGTGGTTGTAACATAGTTTATTCCACCAGTCTGTTATGGGGGACATTTGGATTGTTTGCACTGTTTTGCTCTCATAAACAATGCCCTATCACCACATGAATCTTTGTGGAAGGAACTCTGCAATAACAAAAGGTGTGGTGAGATAAGGCTTTGACCCCTGTCTATTCTGCAGGGAGGTGCTACCTGGGTGAGGTCTCTACTTTCATGGGCCTACCCAGTCCTTACCTCTGCAAGTCTGCAAATGTTCAGGTCTAAGTCACATTAGGCACACCCAGAAGACACTGATGGGCATCCAAAATGAGCAATTAATTGATATTAAATGGAGGTAATTCTTTAAATTTACTGAAATCCTTATGCCTGCTGCCTAAGACACTGCCTTCCCAGGAGGCACGCCATGCTCTGGGGAAATGAATAATTCTGATACATATTTCATCCAGATATATGACAGGTTCCTGTACCAAAACCAAGTATGCCTCTCCTTTTGTCGGAAAACTTGTGTTCACTAGGGTCACTGTTCCCTGCACGGCATTATCCCTTTGGACCATCTTTTCATGAAGTCTCGGAAACTAGCCCTCTTCTGCCAGCTCTTCCTTCAGGCAGAATGTATGTGCTTGGGACGTTGTACTTTGCTTGGCAATGATCATGTTTCAGTGTTGTTTCAAGTCCTTCCCAAACTCTTCAATCATATAACCACAACATCTTTGATGTTGTTTTGGTTATATATGGGTTTTAAATATGTCCACAAAATCTTTATTACTCTCCTCTTCAAGAGATGGAATTTAATTCCCCTCCCCTTGAGTGTGGACTGGGCTTTGTGACATGCTTTTACTGAATAGCAAAGCATATGGCAGAAGTGATGGTGTGTAGCTTGTGTGACCAGGTCATAGAAGGCACCATGGCTTCCTCCCTGTCGTGCTTTCTTGGATCATTCATTCCAGGAGGAGCCAATTGCTATGTCATGAGGATACTCAGCTAGTCCTGTGGAGAGGTCCAAGTGCTAAGGAACTGCCATTTCCTGCCAAAATCCAGCACTAATTTGTACAGACTGGTGTCTGAGTTCGTTTTGTGCTGCTATAACAGAATAGCTGAGACTGAGTAATTTCTAAATAACAGAAATTTATTTCCTCACAATTCTGCAGGTTGGGAGGTCTAAGGTTAAGATGCCAGCATCTGGCGAGGGCCTTCTTGCTGTGTCATCTCATGGCAGAAGGGCAAAGAGAGAGAGACAAAAGGGGACCAAACCCACCCTTTTAAAATGGTGTTAATCCCCCCTGTGAGGGCAGAGTCCTCATGGCCTAATCACCTCTTAAATGTTCCACCTCTTAATATTGTTACAATGGCAATGAAATTTCAATGTTAAGTTTTGAAAAGCACAAATATTCAAGCCATAGCAGCAGATGCATGAGCCACTTAGGAAGTGGCTCCTCCAGCCCCAGTCGAGCCTTCAGATGATTGGAGCCCTGGCCAACTTCTTGACAATTTCATGGAAGACCCTGAGTTAGAACCACCCAGCCAAGCTGCTCCTGATCCACAGAGACTCTGTGAAATAATAAATGTTTATTGTTTTATGCTGCTACGTTTGGGGGTAATTTCTTAGCAGCAGTAGATAATTGATATACCCTAGATGGCTCAGATCATCCTTTTTTGTGTTAATTCTTATTAATTTCCTTCTCAAAGAGTTATCTCAACTTCCATTCCACAGGGACACTTGAGAAGAGTAACCCATGAACCACCATTTTCTTACCTGTAAAAGGCAGGATTGGTGGGAAGGACACAAAGCAGGAACTCAAATGGAAACTATGAACACGGCTGTCATTGCTCATTAGTAATGGACTCACTGCACATCTTCCATTCGCCTCCCCACATCCTTTCCTCATCTTTTCCCACCTGTCTGTGCCCCGGGGGCTGGCTTCCGTGGACTATGCCCATGGCCACTCTCACTCTCAGGCTTCTGGTAGAGTTTAGCAAATGAGAAATACTGGTGGGAGAAAGGAGGGCCCAAGGAAAGTGAAGAGAAAGATATATTTCCCTGCTCTCTTCTCTGCCAGGTCGCCATGGTTTGTCTGTATTCCTTTGCCTAAGGCCACGCTGTCAGGGGACCCTTTCCAATAGCCAGTCTGTGTTGGCATTGGAAACCACTTTCTCCCCTCCTCCCTCCAGGCCTAAAGATGTTCCCACTGTTGCTAGCCCCAGGGCGCTGCACTGTCCTTTGGTAGGTTCCCTAAACTCTGCCCACATACTTTTGTAAATAGTCCCTTTATTAAACTCCCCTCTAATTACACAGATCCCCTGCAGCGATCCCGAATAAATAGTTTTAAAATGATGTAGAATCATTATTATGGTTATTTTTAATAATGATCCTGGATTTTAAGAAATGATATAATCAGAAAGATTGCTAAGAATTTAAATAGATACAAGATTGAGATTAGAAAAATCTAAAGAAATGGTTGTTTAGAACATCCCAAGTTGAATTCTTTAGTAACTGTGTTTATCATAGGTATGAAAGGAAGCTTGTTTCTCTCCTGAAAGCAAAACCCAGGACCTCCAAGGTCGGCTGTGGAAGGAGCATTGCTGGTGGCGGGGAGAGACGCAGAGCAGGAGAAGGCAGCCGGCCAGCTTCGACTTTGCTCCCCAAGTGGACATTTCTTACCCTGAGTCCCACCCCTTCCTGCCCACAGGGCACTGTTGCTTCCCTTTAATGATTTCCCTGGGACTTCAACAACAGCAACAAAAACAACTTTGTAAATATTCGAGAATGAAAAGGAGAGCACCTGGGCAACAGCCACCCAGTTAAACTGCCCCTAGTCCTGCCTGGAGGAGGAAGCACACTTTGGATTCCCAGCCTGGCTAACTCTGTCTCAATTCCTTGATGACTGCCCCACCCCATGGGGCCAGCACACACTTTCACGGGCACCTTGCTTAAATTTCTCATCTTCAAGGTGGGCATGATACTATGTTGGGACAATTCATCTATGTAAAGTGCCTGGGACAGTGTTGACACCTAGTAGGTGCTACTTTCAATAATAGCAGCAGCAACTGTAGTTATTCGTGAAGCTGATGGGTGTGGAACATGAACGTGTTTTGACATCTAGGGTTGAAATTGATGCCAAGAGCCCATGCCTAAACTCAGAGTCCCAAGAGTGTCTGGGATAGACTATGAAAAAACGTTAAAAGTCTGCACAGAGATTTTACTAGTTGGCCTGTAGTATGATTTTTGTCAATGGAATGACAAGTGATGACAGATCAGTAATAAAAAACTTAAGTTGTTTTTAACCACTGAGTAGAGTCTTTACGAACGCAGCTTAACATTTCCATGGCTCAAATTGATTCTGAATCTCAAGTATTATTCAGGGTTCTAAAATGGGGGCAGACTGGGTTTACCAAAGGGTACGAGCTTGCCCTAAAATTAAGTGGCCCCATTTGGGTGCTTCTTGAGTTTTTATATCTCAATTATAAATTTCCATAGTATAATTTTTAGCCTTCTTCCACATTCTTGGCTTTTGGAAACCGTATATTATTACTTAGAAAGTGATCAATAAATGGGCGTGGTGGCTCATGCCAGGTATGGTGGCACTTTGGGAGGCCAAGGTGGTTGAGGCCAGCAGTTGGAGTTTGACATCAGCCTGGAAAATAAAAAACTTAGCCAGACATGGTAGCATGCACTTGTGGTCCCAGCTACTTGGGAGGCTGGGGCAAGAGGATCACTTGAGCACAGGAATTCAAGAAAGTGATCAATAAGTGTTGGTTGATTAATAATGCTTGGTGAATGATTATAAACGCTTTTTCATCTTCCATGTCCCCTCGTTATCATTAGCTGCTTCTAATCTACTGTACACTGGGAAGACAGATGTCACATCTTGTAGTTGTGTGTGCTGCTGGAAGGAGTCAGTAGTGGCAAGAGCTGATTTTCCTCTCGGGGCCTCAATGCCCACATGGAGCTTCTTTTGAGGAAAGCTGGCCATTGACCCTGCTGCCATGGAGCAGAAGCAGGCCACAAACCCAAGAACAGCTGACTACAGATTGAAAGTCTCAAAAGGACACCAGTAGCAAACTGAGCCAATCGGATCCCCTTCTGGAGAGTTTGAAGGTGAGTCTGAGGAGGACATCCCATGCTGAAGAGGCTGGCAGAGGCAGAGCCAGGGCTATGAAGGGGAAGGCAGTGAGAACCCCCAGGCAGAGCAAGGCGGTAGGAGGAGCAGTCACAGAGGCAGAGAGTAGCTTTTGTCGCCTTATGGTGGAGCCCCAGAGTCAGGGGCAACAGATGCCAGGGGCATCCGGCAGTGCTCCAGGTACCAGAGCCGCAATAATCCCCAATGACCCCTAAAGCGTGTCCTGTTTACTGCAGGACTGTTTCAACGAGAGAGTCGGTGCTGCATAGGCAGGTGCAAGCGGCTGTGCGGGCTGTTTTTGTTTATTTTAGAGGTGAACTCAGGCTCACTTTAACCAGAGTATCTTTATTTTCTCGATTTTTTTTTTTAAATTTAAACATTTGATCTATGGAGCCTGGAATATATGTTAAAATTCACTCAAGAGGTGACATAGTTTTGAGCTGAGGTCCTATTTTCCAATTTCTTCTCCTTTCATTTCAGGTCTGGCAGGAGGTTTTTACGTTGCCTCCCAGGTGTGAGAACCAGTTGATGTGTGGTGCTTATAAAGACCGAAATGGGTTTTGAAAAAAAAATTAAGTAGAATTCTTTTCCAAGATGCTACTGGCTTTAGACTCAGAGCATCAGCTAGCATGACTTGTAGATGCACGGTTCAAGGTCATGGAATTTCTCTCCTTCCTCATCTTTGCTTTCTCAACTCTTCAGCTACACCAATCCCCACGCGCTTCTTGTACTGTCTTCTCACACTGTCCTGCCTCCTCCGCCCTTTCCTTTCTGACACAATGTGATACTTCCCCCGCACCAGACATTGTTACATTGTGTTGATGAGGAACCCAAGGTGCTGGTGTGAGGGACAGAGCCCAGCTCAATGAGGACAGTCATTGCCAGGTGTCATGGGCGGGCGAGGGGGCGGGGGGCATGGCAAACATAGTGATGGGCCCAGGAAAGCCAGAAAGGAAAGGCTTTCTAAATGAGCAGAGAAGAAATCCAGAAGCCATAAAGGAAAAATGAACACATTTGACTACATAAAATATTTCACAACTATGAATGGCGGAAGACACCGTAAACAACGTCAGAAGGCAAATGACAGAGCAGACAAAAATATTTGCAACATATGTAACAGATGAAAGGTAAATGTCCTTCCTTTACAAAGAGTGGTCTCTAGTTTCGTAAGAAAAGTATGAAAAGCCCAACTGAAAAATGTATTGGCGTTCGAATAGGCAATTCACAGAGGAAAAAATGCCAACCTCCAAAAGACATAAAATGATGCTTGATCTTACTTTAGTCAAAGAAATGCATGATAAATAATGAGATACTATTTTTTTCTATCATGTTGGAAAAAACTAAAAGAACAGATAATAAAGAAGTGAGGAAACGGCCGCACTGACACATTGTCAGTGGGAGGGTGTATCATCACAACCTTTTGAAATATAATTTGGCAATGTCAATCAAAATTAACATGCGCGACACTCTCTGATCCAACAGGTCTACTTCTAGAAATTTGGCATACAGAAAAACTCATGCATGTGCATAAAGATATATAGATGAGATATTAATTGTAACTCTGGGATATAATAGCAACAGTGGAAAACAATCTACATCTTCATCAATAAGGGAATGTTTAAATAAATCACACATGGTGCATCTATTTAACTATACAGTAAATAAAAAGAAAGAGGAAGACCTACAGATACTAACCTACAAAGATGTTCATAATAATTAAGTGAAAAAAAGCAAGTTGAAAAATTAGATAAACAATATGAATCAAATTTTTTTTTATTTTTTTTTTGAGACAGAGTCTCACTCTGTTGCCTGGCTAGAGTGCCGTGGCGTCAGCCTAGCTCACAGCAACCTCAAATTCCTGGGCTCAAGCCATCCTCCTGCCTCAGCCTCTCGAGTAGCTGGGACTACAGGCATGCGCTACCATGCCTAGCTAACTTTTTCTGTATACATTTTTAGTTGTCTGGTTAATTTCTTTCTATTTTTTTAGTAGAGACAGGGTCTTGCTCTTGCTCAGGCTGGTCTCGAACTCCTGACCTCGAGCAATCCTCCCACCTCGACCACCCAAAATGAATCAATTTTTGTATTCTTTGAAAAAGCATGAAGAAATTGTCCAGGGGCAGTGGTAGCAATTTGGGAGGCTGAGGCAGAAGGATCGCTTGAGTCCCAGAGTTTGGAACCAGCCTGGGCAGTAGCAAGACCACATGTCTACAAAAAAATTTAACAATTAGCTGGGCATGGTGGCACACAACTGTAGTACCAACTACTCAAGAGGCTGAGGCAGGAGGATCACTTGAGCCAAGAAGGTTGAGGTTGTAGCGAGCTACGATGACTCCACTATACTCCAGGTTGGGCAAGAAAGGAAGATTCTGTCTCAAAAAACAAAACCAAACAAACAAATAAAAAAAGTCTGAAGAAATAGAGAGTGATCAATGGGTAGGTCCATAGAAACTTGAAGGAAAAAATAAGGATGAATACAGAGCAAAGTGTTACCAGCAGTTTAACCTGCAAAGTGGAAGGAGGGGTCTCGAGTCTTTGCAAAGTTCTTTCTTTCTAAGCATAGTTGAGTTATGGGAGGTTTTTTAAAATGTGTTTTCATAATTTCAAACAAGTTATAAAATATGATCTCAGTTATAAAATGTGACATGGTTGTAAGGACGTTTGTGAGAACTGATTGATCTGTCACATGCCTGTTTTGCTTTAGGCACTCTCCTGGGATATTTTCACTTAGTTTATCTATTGCCCCCTGTGCAATAGATGCTATTATTGGAGCCATTTTGCAGGTGAAGAAAATGGAACTTACAGAACTGAAGTGACTTGTGCACAGACTCTGGCTGTGATCATGGCTTGTATACAATTTGAAGCAAAGATGTCAATATAGGTGACACTTAGGGTGTTATTAAGGACTAGATTTAAAGCCTGCAATATGAGGACCCCCCCCCCTTAAAGCACATGAATAGTCCTTGAAAACTGGGTCTCAATGTATCCTTCCCCAGCTGGGGTCAAATCCCCCTCCTGTTGGGTTGTTTTTTTTTTGGTTTTTTTTTGAGACAGAGTCTTGCTCTGTTGCTTGGGCTAGAGTGCCATGGCGTGAGCCTTGCTCACAGCAACCTCAAACTCCTGGGCTCAAGCATCCTTCTGCCTCAGCCTCCCGAGTAGCTGGGACTACAGGCATGTGCCCCCATGCCCGGCTAATTTTTTGTATATATATTTTTAGTTGTTTGGCTAATTTCTATTTTTAGTAGAGACGGGGTCTCGCTCTTGCTCGGGCTGGTCTTGAACTCCCAACCTTGAGTGATCCTCCTGCCTCGGCCTCCCAGAGTGCCAGGATTATAGGCGTGAGCCACCGCGCCTGGCCCCTCCTGTTGGTTTTTAATGTCATACTCCATCCATACTCTAGCTGGGCAACGCAAGTGAGGGTAGAGTGAGAGTAGGGGTTTGAGTCCCAAGCACTAGAAGGCAACTTTAGCTCCCACCCAGTTAATCCTGGATAGGCAAAACCAAACGGTAGTCCAGGTGTGTCAGCTGCCCACATTCTCAGCAACACTTCCAACTCTATTCTACCTCTTTCTCAGGACACATCTCCAGCTAAGACATCCCCAGAGTCCCCTTCCACAAAGCTCACAGCCCTTGTCCAGGGCGCTGGCAATGACTCCAGATCTCTGAGTTCGATGCTGTGGACTGGGAGAAGGCGGGGTGAGTCAGTGTGGGACCAAAGCTGCCGTGACCAAAGCTGCCAGGACAAGCTGGGAACCAGGGGAGCAGGTGACATCTGAGAAAGAGGGATAAGGGAAGCCAGAAAGCCAGTAGTTCTGAAATGAGTCTGCGTGTGTCATTTAAAAAAAAAAAGGACAGGGGCTTTTGAAGCCACAAAACAGTCCTGGAGAATAATGTAGCCTGGAAAATACAAAATACTATGAAAGGAGCAAGGGACCGCTAAACACCTGAGACAGGTCCGTGGTTTGTGCTTAAGTGATCCGTGTGTGTGTGTGTGTGTGTGTGTGCGCGTGTAGAGTGGAGTCTGCTGAGTTCTGATGACTTGATTCAAGTATCAAGTCACCTGTCCCACCCTTGAAATATGCCAACCTTCCAGTTGGGGAATCTACCCTCCTCCCTGATTCCAGTCCCCAGTGCAGGCCACTGTCCTAGCTTTGCTGGGGGATGGACAAATTGCTTGAGGTCATTGAGTGTTACTCACCGAGTCAGGTCTGCTTTCCCAGGGCAGTCAGCCCTCCTCAGCTCAGCTCAGGGGGCCGTTGGAAAGTCCCTGCGTGTTACCAGATCATGGGCCTCAAATTTTTTTTATTGCAACTCTCAGTACGAAATACATGTTATATCACAACCCAGTACACAGGTGTGTGTGCACGCTCACACAGATACCTACACACACACAAACTGACACTGAAGTTTCAACAAACGATGTTACTTAACACTTATCCCAATTATCTATAATGTACTCTGATTATTTTCCATTCTATTATTTTCCTTTTCATTTTTAAAAATGTTTGTAACTGCTTGCAACTCACTCAATTGATTTCAAGACCAATGGATTAAGACCAGCACTTTGAAATACACATTCGAGACCACTGAATTATGCAGTTGGGACCACTGTAGTTTTAGAATAAAAATAAGATTAATTATAGAGGGCTTTCTATGTGCCAGGCATTGCTCTAAGCACTTTATACCAATTAACGCATTTAATCCTCACACCACCACCATGCCGTGTGTAGTATTATTAATCCCTGACGTACAGACAGTTTGAGAATCTAACCCCCAGAAAATAGCTGTTGAGTACGGATCCAGGTATCAAAGCCAGGCAGACTGGCTCCAGAGCCCCTAAATCTTAAGCACCACACCTACCTCCTCCCTACTGCAGACGTTCTTGGACCTTTCACGCTGGGTCACTTTGCCATCTTTTCAAAAGACGACACTCAGTGCTGAGCTCAGCAGGCTCTGGCCAGAATTTTGAAGAGGACTCACACTACAGCTGGAACTCTCCTGTGGTCGCCAATTCAGGTGATTGTTCCAGTAGATCAATCCCGCAGAGCATTCGTTCAACACTCGTTTACTAAAGCACCTCGAACCCAGAAGGTCAGGGCTGGAAGACATCCCAGACACTCCACTACTTAGGACTTTTCATATGGAGTAAAAGTGACACAGGCGTCTCCCAGCTTCAGGACCTCCATTTTTCTGTTTCAGAGGTGAAATTTCTGCCTAAGTTTGTACTTGAACACAACAGTTTTTTGCTGTTGAGACAAGTTTATGTATTTATTTTGGAGAAGGTGAGAAAAAATTTTAAGGAGTCACTGTTCTTTTGGAAAACAATTCATTATACATTTTTTAAATTGTGGTAAAATACATATAATGGAAAATCTATCATTAGGGACTTTTAGTACATTCACAATGTTGTGCAATAGTGACCGTGTCTAGTCCCAGAACATTTTCATCACCCCTACAGGAAATCCCACAGTGACTCCCCATCACCCTCCCTCCCCAGCCCCTGGCAACCACGAATCTACCTTCTTTGTCTATGCATTTGCCTCTTCTGGACATTTCATATAAATGGAATCAGACAATATGTGGCCTTTCATGTCTGGTTTCTTTCACTTAGTATGTTTTCAAGGTTCATCATGTTGTAGCATGATTCAGTACTTCATTCCCTTTTTATGGCTGAATAATACTTCGTTGTATGAATATACATTTAATGTTTATCCATTTATCAGTTGATGGACGTTTGAATTGTTTCTACCTTTCAGCCACTGTAAATAATGCTGCTATGAGCATTTGTGTACACATTTTGGCGAACACTTGTCATCAATTCTTTCAGTTATATACCTAGGAGAGGAATGACTGGACCATACGGTAACTCTACGTTTGTTATTCCGGAACCTCCAAACTGTTTTCTACAGTGGCTGCACCATTTTACATTCCCACCAGCAACGTTTGAGGGTTCTAATTTCTCCACATTCTTGACAGCAGTCGTTATTCTCCTTTTTAAAAAGCACTGTAGCATTCTAGTAGGTGTGAGATGGTATCATATGGTGGTTTTGATTTGCTTTTCCCTAATGACGATGATGTTGAGCACCTTTTATGTGCCTTTTGGTTATTGTATATCTTTTTTAGAGAAATATCTATTCAAGTCCTTTGCCCATTTTAAAATTGGGTTGTCTTTTGGTTGTTGCATTGTAGGAGTTTTTAATATATTCTGGATAAAAGTCCTTATGTATATGATTTGCAGATATTTTCTCCCATTCTGTGGGTTGCCATTTCACTCTCTCAGTAGTATCTCTTGATGCACAAGAGTTTTTAATTTTTATGAAGTCCAATTTATCTATTTTTTCTTTTATTGCTTGTGCTTTTGGTGTCATTCCTAAAAAACAAACAAACAAACAAAACTACTGCTAAATCTGAGGTCATGGAGATGTACCATATGTGTTCATCTAAGTTTTATGGTTTTAGCTCTTACATTTAGGTCTTTTATCCATTTTGAATTAGTTTTTGCATATGGTGCAAAAGGTAGAGTTCCAACTTCATTCTTCATGCAGATGTCCAGTTTTCCCATCATATTAATAATTAGCTGAAAAGACTCTTCTTTTCCCATTGAATGGTCACAGTGGCCTTTGAAAATCAATTGACCATAGATGTATAGGTTTATTTCTGGACTCTCAATTCTATTAATATTTCATTTTTCTATATGTCTATCCCATGCCAGTGCCACACTGTTTTGATTACTGTAGTTTTGCAATAAGTTTTGAAATCAGGAAGGGTGAGTCCTCCAACTTAGTTCTTTTCAAGATTGTTTTGGCTGTTCACAGTCCTTACAATTCCATATGAATTTCAGGATCATCTTGTCTATTTCTGCAAATAGGCCTTGGGATTTTAACAGGGATTGCACTGTGTCTGTAGATTGCTTTGTGTAGCATTGTCATCTTAATATCAAGTTCTCAAATCCATAAACCCAGGATGTTTTTCCATTTACTTAGATCTTTTAAATTTTCTTTCAGCAGTGTTTTCATTGTATAAGTCTTGTATCTCCTTGGTTAAATTTATTCCTAAGTATTCTATTCTTGTTTTTCTATTTTTTAAAATTAATAAACCTTATTTTGGGGGGGGGGGGACTAGTTTTAGGTTTACAGAAAAAGTAAGCAGGAAGTATAGAGTCCCCATATGCCTCTTTGTGTGATTCTTTTTGATGCTAGTATACATGGAATTGTTTTCTTAATTTCATTTTCAGATTGTTCATTTCTTTGGGTGTTTAGAAATACAACTGATTTTTGTGTGTTGATCTTGTACCCAGCAACCTTGCTGAATTCGTTTATTAGCTCAATTATTATTTATATTTGACCCTTGCTCTGGTCCACACACCTTCTCCCATCCCCACTTAATTGTGAAAGAAATCAAATAGCTGGGACTTGCCCAAGGTCCTGCTGCCTCTTATGGCAGAGCTTGGGACCGGCTTAGCACTTACCCCTCAGTATGCAGGGCTCCAGCTCACTCCCTTAACTGAACCCCGACTTTTCAATGTAACTTGCAGGCACGAATTTCAGCCAGTTCCCTCTACAAAGCCCTTACCCACCCCTTCCGACTCCCGGATCCCTACCCTTTCATTTGACCCCAAGTGACTATTACAATCAGCCCAGCCTGGACTCCCACCTTCACCCTGGCCCCCAGCCCTGGCCCCCTGGTCGCAGAAATAACTCCGCGGGGAAATTAAACTCCCAACCCTTTGCCCCCGATTTCCCACCGGGAGCAGAGAACCACTGGGGTGGGTGCGCCCAGCCCCCACCCCAGGCAACCCGCTGTTCCCCGACCCCCTCCGCTGTTCGCTGGGGTATTGTGGGTCGCTCTGACATCCCAACACCAATGACCGCAGACTCAGGCCTCACAAAGCTCTGCACACGATGGCCCGGCAAGGTCAGTCCCTTTGCCTGCAACACGTCTGCCAGTAAGGCAGGCAAATTCAGCATGCAAACCAGGATTATTTTAGCGAGATAGGGGCCCCCGCTTGGACTCTGGTTTCTCACGTCTCCAGACGCGGAGAAGATGTGGACAGAGGCAGAGGGGTGGGAATGCGGCCTGGCGTTGGAGTGGGTGGAGAGGAAGGGAAAGGGAGGAGGAGGGAGGGAGAGGAAGGGGGAAGAAGAAGGAGGGAGGAACTGAGAGCCCAGAGCCCCGCCCGGTTGCCTAGGTGACGGGGGGGGGGGACGGAGGGAGACGTGGGGGCTGAGTTGATCCGAGCATCTCAGATCTTAAAACCATCTAGTGGCACCTACTTCCGCTGCTCTGCTCCCAGTAGCTCAGCGCCCGAGGGGGCCGGGGCGGAGCCCAAGCCCAGGGGCGTCTTCACCCTTCTTTTATCCGTGTTCAGTGTTCTGCAGCTCTTGGAGAAACAGAATGTCAGCCCTGGAAAAGGGTTTGCGAAGTCTCCTGGCCAATGATTTTCAAACAGGTTTGGAGCAACAGATCCTTGTTTCAAAGGAATTCTAACCCAGAACCCCAGTATACAAAACAGACGCACAGGGAGCTAGTCACCCCACTCCGCCTTCCCAGAGTGTGCAAAACTCGGGTCTGGGCCCAAGCTCTCCACTTGTCTGGTCCTCAGACAGCCACTGACGTGCTCAACGATACCCAGCAAATAAGTTCCCGGCAGAACCAGGACTGGAAAAGGCCTCCCGGCGACCATCACAGACCAGGCAGGGACAAGAACAGGGGCACAGGCTTGTTTTAGGAACCTGGAATTTCCAGACCTGCAGGGGGTACACAACACCCTCATTTTACAGAGGAGGAAACTGAGGCCCAGAAAGGGGGCAGTGGGCTGTTGGTAGAGTGATCCTAAGAGGGAGTAATATTTCCCTAGAAAGAAGATGAATTTGAGCATTTGGCTTTTTGGCTAGCCCAAGCAGTAAATCTTTGATCAAACTCCGAAGTGCCAGATGGCGCAGGGGGAGGAGAGCAGGCTTGGGAGTTTCATCCCCCTCCGTTACTGACAAGCCCTGTGACCTTGGGAGATTTAGTTTAAAGAGTCAAAGGGATCATCCCCTGGTTTGTAAGAGGTCCAGAAAAGTAATAGGATTAAATGGTGCTTCGGAGTGTTTTATATTGTTTCTAAATGTCAGGGGGAAGGGGAGTAAGCAAGCTGTTCTTGAAAGACTGAATTTGACTGTGGGTTTTCAAAATGCCCTTTATTTTTCGTTTCCATTTTTCATGGCTAATTATAAAGTAACACATGGCCATTTCAGAAAATGTGTAAACTACAGAAAATGAAAGTGAAAAAAAGCAGAAAATAAAATCACCCGTAAACACATCACCCAGAGGCAACCATTGTTATATGTTGTTTTACATTTCCTTTCAGTCTTTTTTTTTAGAATTTTTTCCTTGTACACAGTATATTGTATGGTAATTTTATTTAATGATTAATACTCAACTTAGAATATTATTAGAATATTAAAGCTAAAGATCTGTTTGATCACCACCCCAACCCTAGATTACTTGGTGTATATCCTTCTAGACCATTTAATTCTTTTTCACCTATTTCTACTCATTTTTCATTTATTTATACCCATTTCATTTATGTATACTCACAGGAAATAAATAATATAATAATATATGTTTTTTGTGTATTGTGTGTTTTACACAATGGTGTAATGTGTTTTCTGTGCAATTTGCTTTGTTTTTTTTTTTTTTTTGAGACAGAGTCTCACTCTGTTGCCTGGGCTAGAGTGCCATGGTGTCAGCCTAGCTCACAGCAACCTCAAACTCCTGGGCTCAAGTGATCCTCCTGTCTCAGCCTCCCGAGTAGTTGAGACTACAGGCATGCACCACCATGCCCAGCTAATTTTTTCTATATATTTTTAGTTGTCCAGATAATTTCTTTCTATTTTTTTAGTAGAGATGGGGTCTTGCTCTTGCTCAGGCTGGTCTCGAACTGCTGAGCTCAAATGATCCTCCTGCCTCGGCCTCCCAGAGTGCTAGGATTACAGGCGTGAGCCACTTCGCCCAGCCAAATTTGCTTTTTTTTTTGCTCATTTATTTTGACATCTATATTATTCCATCTTATGTACAACCACTTTATATCTACCCATTTTGACCTTAATGAACAAACACATTAGTTCCAATTTTTTGCTACTGTGGTAAATTCTACAATGAATAAACTTCGCATGTCTCTCTGCACAGGACCTTATGTTTCTCTGGTGGTAGATCATGGAAATAGAATTGTTAGGTGCACATATTTTCACTTTTAATCCACACTGCTAAACTGCTCTCCAAAGTGACCACCTATGAGTGTCCTCTTCAGCTCATAACACCACTTCACTTGATTATAAAACTTAATTTTCAAAATTTTGCATTTTTTACAATCCACTGAGTAAAGATAATTTCTCATTTTTTACTATGATTTTCCTGATTATTAATATGATTAAGCATATTCTCATGTTTGTTGGCTATTTTAAAATTTAATTTATAGGGCTGCTTTGTATGATTTAGGCCACTATCTTTCTTTCTATATGTGTTACAAATATTTTTACCAGTCTGCTGATTATCTTTTAACTTTGCTTGTGATGTCTTCTGACATGCAGAATTTTAAATATTTAATAAGCTAATATATATTTTTCTATATAACTTTTTACTTTTTTTTTTTTTTTTTTTGAGACAGGGTTTCACTCTGTCACCCTGCTAGAGTGTTATGGCATCATCATAGCTTATTGCAACCTCAAACTCCTGGCCTCAAGCTATCCTCCTGCCTTGGCCTCCCAAAGTGCTAGGCTTACAGGCATGAGCCACCACACCCAGCCAGTTTTTGCTTTTTTGGTCCAAAAAATTTTATCTATATTTTTCACTAACAATTTTAATTATCTGTCTGTCTACTTATCTATCTTTTTAAACATTAAAACCTTGAATCCATCTGGATTTTATTTTTGTGCATGTATGTGATAGGAATCTAATTTTGTTGTTTCGCATATGGATAGTCAATTGTTCCAATATCAATTATTGAATGATCTGTCTTTTTTCCACCAGTTTGGAATACCAACCCTATCATCTGCCAAATCCCCGTATATACGCGGATCTCTTTCCTGGCCATTTATTCTTTTCCATTTATTTCCTTTCCTATTTTTATGCAAATATGATACTTTTGATTACTATAGTTTCATAATATATCTTGACAGCTAATGGGCAAGTTACCCATTTTTTTCTATTCATTGCCTTGGTTCTTCCTTTATATTTACTCTTCCATAGAAATCCATTTATTAGTTTTGTGAAAAGTCTTTTGAGTAATTTGTGATTGCATTGAATTTGTATCTACAGTTTGAGAAATGTATCTCAAATACATTGTCTTTCTATCCAAGAATTTGGCATATCCATTTATTGGGTCTTTTCAAATGTGTTTTAGTCAAGTTTTAAAGTCATCTTTATAAAGCTCTTGTCTTTTATGGAGGTTATTCCTAGAGACTTCGTAGTTTTTATTACTATTGCTTTTTACTAGTACATTTTCTTATTTTATCCTTGTATGTAGGAAAGCTATTAACTTTGGTACGTTGGTCCTACTAATTCTAACAGTTTGTTCATTGGTTCTATTACGTCTTCTAGGTGAGACAATCAAATATCATCTGTATGTTAATGTTTTGTCTCTTCCCTTCTAATATTCATGTCTCATATTTTGGAGAAAGTCTTACTACATGAGGTTGAGCATGTTGAAGAAGGGTAATGGTGGCCATGCTAATCTTGCTCCTGATGTTAATGGGAACACATCTAATGATAAACCTCATTAGTTGAGGTTGTAACAAACAACTCCAAACTCTTTTTTTTTTTTTTTTTTTTTTTTTTGAGACAGAGTCTCACTCTGTTGCCCGGGCTAGAGCGAGGGCCGTGGTGTCAGCCTAGCTCACAGCAACCTCAAACTCCTAGGCTTAAGCGATCCTACTGCCTCAGCCTCCCGAGTAGCTGGCACTACAGGCATGCACCACCATGCCCGGCTAATTTTTTCTATATATATATTTAGTTGGCCAGATAATTTCTTTCTATTTTTAGTAGAGATTGGGGGGGGGGGGGGCGGTCTCGCTCTTGCTCAGGCTGGTCTCGAACTCCTGACCTCAAGTGATCCTCCTGCCTTACAGGCGTGAGCCACCTCGCCCAGCCTCCGTCAAAATTATTATCTACCCAGAACCTGTAAATGTGACCTTATTTGGAAATAGGATCTTTGCAGATATAATCAAGTTAAGATGAGGTCATACTAGATTAGGACGGGCCCTAAATTCAGTATGACTGGTGTCCTTATAAGAAAAGAGAAATTTGGACCCTGAGACATACACACAGGGAGAATGCCATGTGATAAGTGAAGCAGAGAGTGGAGTGATGTATTTATAAGCCAAGGAACACCAAAGATTGCTGGCAATCACCAAAGCTAGTAAGAGGCAAGGAAGTATTCTCCCTTTTAGCCTTCAGAGAGGGTTTGGTCTTGCTGACACCTTGATTTCAGTCTTCTAGCCTCCAAAACTATGAGACAATACATTTCTATTGTTTTAAGCCACATAGTTTGTGGTAATCTGTTATGGCAGCCGTAGGAAACCAATACAAAAGCTATGTTTATTCATCATTAGTCTTTCTTGTTTTATAATATGTGCATGTGAGTCTATATATTTCCCTGAAAACTACTTTGACTGCATCCTAAAGTAGTACTCCATTCTATTCCAATTTCCTTGTAGTTTTTTCTTCAACCCATTATTTAGACCTGTGTTTTAAAACTTCTAGATGTATACATCATCCTTTTATTGTAGGTGTCAGCCATCTTTTTATTGCCATCTTATTATTGTAGTTTTGACATCAAATTTTATTTCTATGTCATCAATAAACTGTATTACATCACTTATTTTAAAAATTTTGGAGACTTACCTTGCAACCTAATACTTGGTCATTTCTGGTGAATGTTACATTTGTGTTTGCAAAGAACATACATTTTGTGTTGGGTTCAAAGCTCTCTATATATCCATTGCATTCACAGGTAGTTCATTACCATGTTCAAGGCTAGCTAACTCTTGAACAAACCTGTTTCCCCTTCCTCCTGGGCACACAACCGGGCTACATTTCCTGGACTTTCTTGCCCTGCCATGTGATCTTATGGCTGAGGCTTGGCCAGTGGAATGTGAGCAGAAAGTATGTGTGTCACACTAGGCTCAGCTGTCATGTGATTCTCCATTCTCTCTCACTGTGAATGCCATGATCTCCACACCCAGGGCCACCTTGGAAACCACATTTTGAAGCTAGCAAAGTTATCTATCAGCCTGAACCTCTGAATGGCTGGGTGGAGCAGACAACCTTCCTCACTATCTCACAACCAAAGATTGAACTTCACATGAAAAAGAAATCAATCTCTATTGTTTAAGTGTTAAGCAACAGATGTTTAAAAGTTTGTTGCAGCTGATAATGTGACTTAAACTAATATACTCTATATCTTTATATTTTCTTGTCTTCTTGATTTGTCAGTATCTAAGGAATGTGTGTTAGTCTCACATTTAAACATAGGTTTACAAATTTCTGTTAGTAATTCTGTAAAATCTTGCTGTATATTTCAAAGCTATGGGTTAGGTGCATACACTCTCATAAGTGTTATAATTTCTTGGAAATTATTCATTTTATCAATATGAAAACTATTTTTGCTAATATTTGCCAGGTGTTTTAAAATTTTTTTTCAACTTTCCTGTGTAATTTTAAAAGTATATCTTCTGTATAAATAATATGTATTAATAGCTGTATTTTTTAAAAATTCAAAATGAAAAATCTGTCTTTTAGTAGATGAGTTCATTCACATTTTTTTAAATTATTGATATTCTTGCACTTATTCCTGACCATCTTATTTGTATTTTCCATTTTGATGCTTTTGCTGGCTTCTTTTCTTTTTTCTCCATTCTCCTGGAGTTTTCTGGAATCATTAAGTTTTATTTATTCAACGTTTTCATGTATTGATTTGAAACTTACATATTCTAATCTATAGTTCTAGTGGTTAACATTAGTTTTGTTTTTTGTTTTGTTTTTTTTTTTGAGACAGAGTCTCGCTCTGTTGCCTGGGTTAGAGTGCTGTGGTGTCAGCCTAGCTCACAGCAACCTCAAACTCCTGGGCTCAAGAGATCCTCTTGCCTCAGCCTCCCGAGTAGCTGGGACTACAGGCATGTGCCACCATGCCTGGCTAATTTTTCATATTTTTAGTTGCTCAGCCAAATTTCTTTCTATTTTTTAGTATAGACACGGAGTCTTGCTCTTGCTCAGGCTGGTGTCCAACTCCTGAACTCAAGCAATCCTCCTGCCTCGGCCTCGCAGAGTGCTAGGATTACAGGTATGAGCCACTACACCTGCCTAGTTTAAAGATCTTAACTGGCTTTATTTGCAATTCTGGAATCTATAACAGAGAAAATGGCCTGAAAAGGGGTAAAAACGTTTTCTGTCTCTTCAAAACTGCCTCACCCCTTTTGAGAACTAAAACCTATAACCCTGCCTCAGGCCAGTGGTCGGAGTGGGGAGGGAGGTGTCCTTTGTTCTTTGTGCCACAGGAGATGGCTAAGGGAATTGTCCAGATGTAGGTCAGACATTGTCTTAGCCAAAGATGGGATGAATCAGAACCTTTAAAAGCTTTGTACTTCTGCTCAGAAGCAGGTTGATGGTACTTTGAGATGCTAGTCTGCCAACCTCTTCATTTGCCAGCAAATTAATAAACTCCTCTTTCCTTCTCCTCAAACCGTTTGTCTATGTTCTGATCCAGCCTTGGAGACAAGTGCCGAACTTTCAGTAACAAATCTGACATTTCTGTCCATAAATTATTATTTATTTATTTTTTGAGACAGAGTCTTACTCTGTCCCCAAGTAGAGTGTGGTGGCATCATCACAGCTCACTGCAACCTCAAAGTCCTGGGCTCAAGCAATCCTCCTGCCGCAGCCTCCCAAGTAGCTGGGACTACAGGCCCACACCACCATGCCCAGACAATTTTTCTATTTTTTTTTGTAGAGATGGGATCTCACTTTTGCTCAGGCTGGTCTTGAACTCCAGAACTCAAGTGATCCTCCCTCCTTGGCCTCCCAGAGTGCTAGGATTACAGCCACCACACCAGCCTCTTTCCATCAGTTAGAATAAGCATTCCAAAGGGCTGAGCAGAGGAGGTGGGTTTTATACACAGAGAAGGAGTGAAGAAAGCAGAAGGGAAGAACAAAAGGCTGACTGGTCATTTCAAAGTTACTTTCCTGTAACAGAACGATAGAAAGATAACTGATTAGTTAACATAGATTGCTGCAGTTTACTTTTTTACTAAGGATTAAAGCAGAAGGACCTTCATTATCATGCTGATTGAAACTGGCCTGTTTGGAATATTGGCTGTTATCTCTGTCTCCTGATTTCCCAGTCAGATAACAACTTACTTTGGGTTTGGTAACATGGCTGGGTGACTCCAGTTTGGTTTTTAGTCTGGTCTGTTGGGGCCTAGTGTAGGAGCTTAGTCCAAGATAATGGCTTCCTATAACTTTCATTTACCATCACCCAAACAAGGCCAAAATATTAAGAAACAGCTTTTAAAATTTCCTTCCACTTTTTGTGGGATGTTCCGATACACATTAACTTTGCTAACATCTGAATTTTTAGTTCCAGGTTGTTATTTTATAACTTTTCAGGAAGTTATTATTGAGATAAAAATAAGATTTCTTAAATTCTCTGTTGACCTTTGGTTTTTGCATGCCACTATTTCTTCTTGGATTTTTTTTTTTCCCCTTAACTAGAGTTCAATATCTAATTTCTTTTTTTTTTGTTTTGCAAAAAGGATCTGGAGGGGAAGGAGTAAATTTTCTGAGTACATTTAGGTCTGAAAATGCCTCTATTTCATCCTCACATTTAAATAATAATTTGGCTATAAAATCATAAATTTAAATGTCCCTTAATTTAGTGTTTTCTGTATTGAACTGATGTTGCTAAAAAGGTCTGATGTCATTCTTTCGTAGTAGGTAAATCTAATGTTTTTTCCCTCTGAGCACTTAGAATTTCTTCTTTATCCTTGATGTTGTGAAGTTTCACTATGATGAGTCCAGATGTGGGTTAACAAATTATTTATTGGTACCTAGTGGACCCTTTCAATCTGGGGAATTAGTTTTTATAAATTCTGGGAAATCGCTGGTTGTTATTTCTTAAATGCTGCCTTTCTCTATTATCTCTGCTCTCTAATTCTAGAACTCTTCTAGATGAATATTGGGACTTATGAATCTATTTCCCATATCTTTAAGTTTTGTTTTGTTTTTATAATCCGTGTCTATTACTTTGTGCTGCATTCTAAAAGAATCCCTAGACCTCATCTTCCAGTTCCCTGATTCACTTTTTAACTGTGTTCATTCTGCTATTAGCCCATCTATTTTTTATTTCAATAATTACACCTTTTATTGCAAAATTTCTAATTGTTTCATTTTTATAACTGGCTATTCCTGTTTCATGACTAAAATACTCTTCCTTATCTTCCTGAAGATTTATAATTACATTTATTATTAAGTCTAGTCTTGGTTATCCTATTAACTCTCTTTCATCAGGTGTATGTTTATCTGTTGGCTCTATGATGTATTTTTTATAGTATTGCACTCCTCATGCATTTGGTGATCCTTGACTATGTGTGCATTTTTGAACTTGTAATGTCTTATTAAGCTGACAGCTGCCTCTGGTTGAGCAGCTTGTGTATAGGGAGGGGCAAAACAGCTGCTGGAGCTTGTGCTCCATACTATTTTGATAGGCAGGACCTGCTGCTGGGTGGGAACCTCAGCAGTTGGTCTTTTGGGCTTGGATGTTTCTCATTCCTCCTAGATTTTGACAGCCATTCAGTGCATGGCCCTTTCTCATTAATCCAAGTACTTTACCCCAAAGCTCTTATGCACCAGGTACATGAAGAAATGCAAGGTTGATAGGCCTGGCTGCTCTTGCAATTGTTTCCCAATTGATTCTCCAGTTTTCCCTGGGCACTCTTTTGTTTCCAACTTTCTTCCATCACCTCTGGACATGGAACATCTTGGTGTTGCTCCTTCATTTGGGGTAATTCATGTCAGCTATATGTATATAATTTTTCATATGTATATAAGACCATATTTTATGCATTTATTTATTTATGTATTTTTCCACATAATATTGTATTAAAAACAAATTTTCAGATATGTGGGTATAAATGTGTCTGTGTGTATTTGTGTTTCCTAGCTGTGTTTGCTCAGTTTGCTGGCAAGACCCAGAGGCAATGACACTTGAGTAGCAACCAGCGTATCTATTGCCCAAATCTCGGCTTCTGAGTACCATTATCCACTAAAAGCAACCAAGTATTCCTTGGAGAAATGACTGATTTTAGGACAGAGGCATGGACAGTACGACATAAGCCTGCAACATCTTGTTGTATCAGATAGTATGGAAGGGCCCAAAAGGACACACAAGCCAGCTTGAAGGGTTCCCACTGGCCAAATCTGGGACAGTTTGAGTATCAAAATAAATAATAAAAGTTCCTTTAAAAATTATGATATAATAAATTATGACCATAAAATAAAGATAAATGAGTTTGCTAATAAAAAAAGAATAAATAAATGAATGGAAGAGAAGGGAAAGTTCTTCCTTAGAGTACAATTACAACTAATAAATGAGGAAGGATTGATGGAATTAGAAAATCACCGTTTGATAACTATCATCATAATAAATGCTTCAAGCAAGAATAATCCTCAATGGATTCCAAAACAAGTGGGTAAACATTTAACAAGAAAAGGGATATTTTTCTAAAAACTCGTGGGTAAAAATTGAACAAGAAACAGGATATTTACATGGTCTAATGGCATCTCCTGCAAGATACTTATTAATTCTAAGGGGAAAAGAAGTAAGTTTACAGTGGAGAAACCTGACAGTCACCACCTTAATCAAGTAATCAGAGTTAATGACACCAGTAATATGACAAGGAGACATCATTTGCCTCCTGATTTAACAGGGACACACCATCCCCTTGGCCATATTTCTGACAAAAATGCATAGTGAGAATCTAATCATGAGGAAACATGATTGACAAACCCAAATTGAGGGACATTCTACAAAATAACTGGCCTTTACTTTTAAAAGTACCCAAATCATGAAAGATAAGAAAAGACTGAGAGGCTGTTCCAGATTAAAGGATACTAAAGAGCCACGATGACTAAATGCAACATGTGATCCTAGATTGTATCCTGGATTAGAAGATATATTTTATTCCCTTTTGCTACGAAGGATGTTATTGAGATAATGGTAAAATGTTTATGTCTGTGGGTTAAATAATGGTATCATATCATAATTAATTTCCTGATTTTGATTATTGTTATGTAAAAAAGTTCTTGTTTTTAGAAAAAACACATTGAAGTATTTAGTGCTACACAAACCAAAGTGTGTGTGTGCGCGCACACACACACACACACACACACATATTTTTGTCCTCTTCTATAAACATCCATTGTAAAGTCTGCATGATACTCCATTGGCTGGGTACATTGTAAATTACTGAATCACAACTTTCATGTTTGACATTTCCATTATTTCTAATTTTTCTCTATGATAAATAATACTGAAATGAACAGTCTTAGGCCGGGCACAGTGGCTCACGCCTGTAATCCTAGCACTCTGGGAGGCCGAGGGGGTTGGATTATTTGAGCTCAGGAGTTCAAGACCAGCCTGAGCAAGAGCGAGACCCTGTCTCTACTAAAACTAGAAAGAGGCCGGGCGCGGTGGCTCACGCCTGTAATCCTAGCACTCTGGGAGGCCGAGGCGGGTGGATTGCTCAAGGTCAGGAGTTCGAGACCAGCCTGAGCGAGACCCCGTCTCTACTAAAAATAGAAAGACATTATATGGACACCTAAAAATCTATATAGAAAAAATTAGCCGGGCATAGTGGCGCATGCCTGTAGTCCCAGCTACTCGGGAGGCTGAGGCAGTAGGATCGCTTGAGCCCAGAGTTTGAGGTTGCTGTGAGCTAAGCTGACGCCACGGCACTCACTCTAGCCTGGGCAACAAAGTGAGACTCTGTCTCAACAAAAAAAAAAAAAATAAAAAAATAAAAAAAATAAAAATAAAAATAGAAAGAAATTATATGGACAACTAAAAATATATATAGAAAAAATTAGCCGGGCATGGTGGCGCATGCCTGTAATCCCAGCTACTTGGGAGGCCGAGGCAGGAGGATTGCTTGAGCCCAGGAGTTTGAGGTTGCTGTGAGCTAGGCTGATGCCACAGCACTCTATTCTGGGTGACAGAGCGAGAGTCTGACTTAAAAAAAAAAAAAAGAAAAAAAAAGAAAAAAAGGCCGGGCGTGGTGGCTCACGCCTGTAATCCTAGCACTCTGGGAGGCCGAGGTGGGCGATCGTTTGAGCTCAGGAGTTCGAGACCAGCCTGAGCAAGAGCGAGACCCCATCTCTACTAAAAATAGAAAGAAATTATATGGACAGCTAAAAATATATATAGAAAAAATTAGCCGGGCATGGTGGCGCATGCCTGTAGTCCCAGCTACTTGGGAGGCTGAGGCAGGAGGATCCCTTGAGCTCAGGAGTTTGAGGTTGCTGTGAGCTAGGCTGATGCCACGGCACTCACTCTAGCCTGGGCAACAGAGTGAGACTCTGTCTCAAAAAAAAAAGAAAAGAAAAAAAAGAACAGTCTTATATTTAATACTCTGTCTTTCAGATTCTTTTCCCCTTTGGAGAAATACATAGAAAATACATAGTTGATTACAGTCCAGGAGTATGCGCATTTTAAGATTATTTATTTATTTAACTAATTAATTTTTTTTTTTTTTTTTTTTTTTTGAGACACGGTCTTGCTCTGTCACTCTGACTGGAGTACAGTGGTGTAATCCATAGCTCACTGTAACCACCAACTCCTGGGCTCAAGTGATCCTCCCATATCGGCCTCCAGAGTAACTGGGACTGCAAGTGTGCATCACCATGCCTGGCTGATTTCTTTCTAAATTTTTTGTTAGAGACAGGGTCTTGCTATATTGCCCAGTCTAGTGTCAAACTCCTGACCTCAAGCAATCCTCCTGCCTCGGCCACCCAAATTGTTGGGATTACAGACATGAGCTATTGTACCTGGCCTAAGATTCTTAATACGTACTTGATTCTTGTGAATTGGAATAACCCAAACATTTTTATGAATATTTTCATTCATTTAAAAGTTTTACTAATTTGAGAGGGAAGAGAGGAATGCTATTTCATGTTGTTTTAATTGGTATTTTCTTATTCACTAGAGAAGATGAATTTTTTCCCTAAAAGTAGTAGATTTTGTAAGTGTTTGTTTCTGGTTCCCGAGGGGATTTGTGACAGTTACACATTCCTCTTAGGGGTGGGAATAGCAAAGCTGTTTGTAACTTCTGGGAAGTAATACGTGGTGATTACCATATTAGAACATGCAGTCAAATCACTTGTGACACAACCACGTTATGGCACAAGATTGAATTGACAATTTATTTAGACTCCTAGAATGAGAAAACGCAGTATCTCCAGGAAGGGTGAAGAGTAAGTGACAGGAGGAGGTAGTTTCTCTGCCTACTCGTTTATCTACTTCCCTCTTTTCCTCCTCTTATCCCCCTCCCTTCTCCCTCACACATATTATGTATGCACGTATAATATCATATATTGTATATATACACATACAATGTATGTGTTCGAGTATCATTTAATAGAAACAATATCATGTATTATAATATTATAATGTAATTATGAATAATCCATGCTAATATAGTGTATGCATGACGTTTCCAGACATCAGGAGGATTTGGAAATGCGAGGCCAGCTGTGTTTCTTCTGGGGTGTCCGCTCTAGCAAGGCAACAAGACACGTGCCTCGTGACTGTGGGGCAAGGATGGTTAAGCCTGGCCCCAGTGCCCTTTAAAAGCATCTTTACTTTGCCCACCAACCTGAGCGCTACCTTTTCTCTGGAAGTCTCCTTGCTCTTCCTTCTGGGTACCTTGCTATGCCTGGAATTCCCTTCCCTTATCTATTAGGGTAGAGGGGCTTCATCTACCCTAATCATCCTTCAAGTCCACTCACATACCACCTCCCCTCCAAGAAACCTTCTCTAACCCCTGCCACCCCCGCCCCCCAGCCTTAGATGCAATGCTGTCTGAGCTCTCCCATGGTACCCGGCACTTTACACTTGGCACTGCGGCTATTCTGTACTGTTCCTGTGTCCTCAATTAGTCTGTGCGCTCTAGAAGGCAGGACCTGGTATGACATATCTCTATATCCCCATGTCATCTATCACAGCTCCTGGCATAGAGAAGGCAGGCTGTGAACCTCTAGATAAGTGAGTGAATGAACACATCTCTACAACGTCCTGCAAGTTCAGTTTCCCTACATCATCTGCCATGCTCACCGTGTGTGTACAAGATCGGACTAAATGTTAAATTATCTGTCTGGCTGATCGCACACAGGTTGATCGTGGGCAGGTTCCCATACTGAAAGCAAGAAGTGGGCATGTGAGTGTAGAAACGGACACTGGGCTGGGACCCAGGAAGACTGCGTTCATACCCCGCCCTGCCTCTCCCCAGCTGGGTGACCTTGGATGTTCACGTCCTCCTCCATGGGTCTTGATCTACCCATCTGTAGGATGGGATGTGGGTGTGATCTCCAATCCAAGGACACTTCCTTCTTACACACTCGCCCTTCTGGCACAGAGTGTGTCCGCTGCCCTGGCAGCCCCTGAGAGCCTTCGCTGCTCAGAGATGAAATTGGAAAAGAGAAAGTAGCTGGGTCTGTCAGGGCTGACATGTGCTCTCTATCTTCTTCAAGGCTGTGGAGCTTCCATAAAGATATTTCCCATGTGATACCTTTTCCCTCTTAGGTTTCATAAATTATTTTATTTATAGACACTTACATACATGTGGCCTCTGTGAATATGAAGGGCAACCTCCAGGCATAGCCCAGAAGATTAACTGTCAAAATATAAGGATGAGTCCATTTTCTGTGGGAATATATGTATGCAAATGCATAGGAAAGGGCAGAGAAGTTTACACACCAACCTGATAACAACGATTTCCTCTGGGGAGTGGGGAAGAGACTAAGATCACAGGCTCCAAAAGGACTTTAGCCTTATTGGTGTTTTCAGTTTTTTCAAGGAGAATGCATCTATGTATTATTTTATAAATTAAAAATTAAATAATAATTAATACTAAGTTAAAAGGTCCAGGTGGTATTTAGTGCTGCACTGACATAATTTTGGGTCTTGATACCTATTGTGGGTATATATCTTTATTTTTATTTTCCCATCGCTGTCTCTCTCTCTCTCTCTCTCCTGTCTAAATGTGACGATAGGAAATCATTACATTTCTAGCAATAAGAGCCTTGATTAAATAAAGCTGCTTTGATTCTCAAGAATACTTTGCAAGAATTAGGACTTCTAAGGTAATATATTTTTATGGAAAAGAAGCAGGTTAAGTAAAAAAAAAAAAATCAAGAATCAAAACTTTGCAACAAAGGACAAACGTTAAGAGCGATAAAATGGAGAACGCAGCATGCAGTTCAGGAGGAGGAGGTGACAGCCATGCTCACCACACAGGCACTGTGCTTGCGGGGACTGGGCACCAAACATGGTTCTGAAATTCCTGGCAGCCAGGAAGGGAGAAAGGAAAATTCAATTCCTTCCAGGACACTTCCTATCAGAAAGAAGGATGCCTTACAATTACACAGAGGGGCAAAGCTTTCCATGAAATTCTAAAAGAATTGTATAGTATCCTTATTATTGTCCCATGAGGAAACTGAGGCTCAGAATTTATTTAGCATCTTGCCTAGTATCCCATAGCCAGCAAGTGGGATGGCAGGAAATTAACCTGGTGCCTTCCCATTCATTATCTTGTTCAATCCTAGCAACAGCAATAAGAAATAGGCATTATTGTCCCTGTTTTATAGATAAGGAAATGGTGGCTCACAAAGGTTGATGTACTCAAGGGCACATAAAGAAAAGGCCAAACTAGGATTCAGGCCACGTCCTGGGACTCCAGCTCCAGGCTGGAGTGCCCTCCACCCTTGCCCTGCCCGGAAAAGTCTTCTCATTCCTCAGCATCTAGATCCAATGTCATCCCTTCTTTGCTCTCCCTGGCATTCATGACCGTAACTTCACTTGGGCACTTAGTAGGTATTATAGTTTTATATTTAAAAACTATTGTCCTCTCCAGATTCTAAATTCTGTAAAGATCTGGATTTCACCTGAATCATCTTTACATGCCTAGAGCCGGGCATCATGCCTGGCACATAGTAGGTGTTCAATAAATGTCCAGTGAATAGATGTGTAAAATCTATGAACCTGCCCTTGTTCTGCAGGGTAAAGGGCACACAAGGACATAGTACAGTGTGTCAATTCCAGAATAATTTGCAACTTCATTGAAAATATAAGGAACAACACTCATGTAGCAATTCAATGCTAAATTGTATGGTTTTACTTCTGAGTATTGAGGGAGAAAAGAAGGATGACATCTTTCTGGCCAGGGGTGCCCAGACGAGGCTTTCGGGATATGAAGCAGACCTGGGTGAGGGATGAAGCGCCCCCGATAGTGGGTTTCACAGCAGCTGCTCTGCAACAGCATTAGTTGGATAAAAAGTTGAAGAATGGCTGAGCCTTTGATACACTGAGGGGCAGAGCGACTCTCCACGGGATCATAGAATCTTAGACTCTTTAAACCAGTAAGAACTAGTCAGAAGGATAAGAAAAACTGTTCTGCCAAACACAAGAGGAAAGGGAGGCCCAGAGAAATTAACTTCCATTCATCTCAATCAATGTTCTTTTTGAAAAATTTAATTTGTTTAAAATGTTTAAAGTACCTTAATGCATAGTTCAAATTTTAATAATTAATAACTTTAATAACCATGATTGAAAGTTAAAATTTGATAAGCTATTTAATTTCTAAACCTGATGCCTCCATTTTCTGAGACAGCCAAGTATGATGGGATCACTTGCAGGACAGGCACACCCTCCACAGTCGTGATGGAGAAGGTCACTGATGGTCATAGTGGCCTCCTTTATGTGCGGTTGCCCTGGTGAGACATTTCTTGAAACACTTTGTACTGTAGTTGCCCAGGGTGTCTAAACCTGCCAAAGTCGATTGCTTTTGTTCTTACCCTAACCCACGCTGTCACATGAGAAAACAACAACAACAAAAAAGCCCTTCTTGTGAAGATAAAGGAAATTATTATGGGTGGCTGTCAAGACTAGGAGAAGAAGGATGCTCTCTGTGCTAGTCAGGGTCGTGGCAAGAAGCAGAATCCACCCAGGTGGTTCCCATGAAGACACTTGAAAGAAAGAGATACTTACAGAGATATGAGCAGAGTGTAGGGCACCAGAAACAGATGTTGGGGCACCCAGAGGCTGGCAACCAGGGAGGGAGGGAAGCTGTTACCACTCTTAGGTCTGAAGGGACAGGGGAGTGGACATTGGAGCCTGGTATGAGCAGGACTGGGAAGAAAGAACCACAGTCAGGAGCTGTAGCTATGAAGGGAGGCAGCCACTGCCAAAGACAGCCCGTGACAGCAGGACAGCAGGCAGAAAGAGGGGAAGAAAAAGATCAGATATCTCTCTCTCTCTCTCTCTCTCTCTCTCTCTCTCCCTGTCCCCAGTCTCCTGCTGGTGTCTCCGTTGGCCAAACCCAACCAGAAGTGAACTGTCAAGGGAGGCTGAGAGGTGCATCCACAGAGGTCAGATTTGGGGGCTTGGGGTAGGGCAGAGACTGGATCTGGGTGGGGTATGTGTGTGTTGCCAGGGAGCAGGGGTGGCTAGGCAGTGCATTCTCTGAGAGCCAACTGGAAAAACCTACACGTGGTGGCTGCCATCAGATCCTCCAAGCAACCTTTGTCCAGTGACCAAAGGGTTGGGCAGACCCAGGACTCCAGCGACAGTGCCTTGGATCTTGGATGTCATTCCTAGAAAACAGAACTGGAATGTGGTTTCAGTTAAGGAATTTGATGAAAATTAATTGCATTTCACCCAATCTGGGAGTTGTAATAACTCTCAGTAGGAGTATGGACAGTTGGGGTGAGAAGACTCAGAGAGCAGGAATTTGGCCATGTGTCTCCAACACTATCTGAAGGACAAGGTAGGCTCACCATAAGTCCCTTTTGAGCCTGCCCCCAAAGGGGGTTGGGTGCATCAGACTGTCATAGCTCAGTGACACCTGCCAGGAAGACCATCCGCTCCCTCCCATGGCTCTGACTCCAGACTCCCCAAACCACCTTTCGTTTAGCATTTGACTCCCACACAGCTTGCTTGCAGAGAGAGAATGTGCTCATTACCCCACAAAGGGGTCTCATTCTCTGGACAGTTATCTCTCTTTGTAAATGAACAAATTGGCTTCTGGTGTATGTGATGAACTTGGGGATTCTGAACCAGGGCCTCGTCCACAGCTCCCCAATCACCTTCACCTTCATCTCCAGGGTCCAGGCACACCCAGATTCAATAACCCAGTTTCTGAAGCTCTGGTGAGGAGGACCAGATAGTGAAGCTGGGGCCTTGACTTTCTGGACAACCTCACAAGCTGGCCTCACCAAAACACATCTGTACCTCACTTCTCCAGCTGTAGTGGGCAGCTCATGAGCCACACTCCACCTGCCTTTTCAATCCTTGTTCCTATTAGAATTGGGAACCCAAGGCTGGCATGGGACTGTAAGACCAGCCATTCCACTCCCCTCTTTTTTTTTTTTTTTTTTTCATAATAGGAAGGAGCATGATGAAAGGACGGACGCATGTGCAAATGGGTGCATGGATGGGTGGGGTGCATGGATGGATGCATAGATGCCTAGACAGAGGCAGGGACGCACAGATGTCGCGTGGATGTACAAATGGTGCTATGGCCAGGACTGCTCTTCAACACACACCCTGTTCTGATTGTGGCAGAGGCTCTGGGTGCCCTGTGCTACCACCGCATCTATTTCCATGCATACTGACAGTGCCCCACCTCAGGGATCTCACCCCCTTTTCTGCCTCAACTCTTTCTCCAAAGCTGCAAAGCTCACCCAGCCTAAGTGAAGGGCAGGCTGGAAGTACAGAGGAGTCAGCATCCTCAGGGGTATTGCTCAAGCCATGGAGGATGAAAATCAGTGCTTAAATGCCCCAGCCTCCCGTCCTTCAAAGGAACACTTCAGAGATGCATTCTGTATGATTCCTCAGAGGTTCCCTGGCAGGGTTGAGGCGCACCTGCCCGCAACAGTAACCGACTCAGCATCACACCCTCTGCTGGCTTTGCCTCCTCCCTGTCTTACTCTCCCCATTTCCCTACTCACGCTTCCTGGGATCATCTCCCCCCCAGAACACTCAAGTGCTTGTCTACGGCCCTGCTTTAGGACACAAATTAACACACTGGTCAAACCGGTCTACTTCTCTGCCCCTAGAAGGAAGATGCTGCTATATTTATGCATGTATGCATTCCTCCTTTCCGGATGAGAAACTCGGGACGGAACCTTCCCAAATTCACAAGACAAGTGACATTGGTGAGCCGGGTGGATACCAACCCATAGGACAATCTTCAATCTTGGACCTACAGAATCTCACAGCTGGAAGGACTCTTACAATCATCTAGTGCAGTGTTTCTCAGCCATTATTGCCTTCTCAAAGAGCCTTTTTAGGCTTTTTTCCTTATTCCCCAACCCCCATGAAATTTTAATACTACAGCTATATTACGTATCTCTTTACGACTGTGTTTGTGTGTGTGTGCATGCGCGCTTGGCTAGATATTCTTTCTTATATTGTTGACTTTTTTTTTTTTTTAGCTCTTGACATAATTACTGATGGGTTGAGTCACTAGAATGAAATAGGAAAACATAAACTATTTTCATTTAATTCTCAGAGCTTAAGTCACACACAAAAGCACTGAAGAGCAAACATAAACAACGCCCACCAGGCAGCTCATGGCAGCCAGTAGGCACACACGGGCCAACTCTTGTGATAGGAATTTTTGATGGAGCAAGAAATAAAAAGAAAATCTGCCATGGTTGTCATCTGCTCACCATGGTTTTTAGCACTGATCTTGCATGCATTTTGAGTATCTTCCATAACCTCAATGTCAATGCTGTTATTTGATACCTAGGAAAGCCCAATGAGAGAAATAAATTAAATTCTAAGGAATAAGATTTTTGCCTCACAGGGTTGAGCTTTGGAGGGTCATGAGCCATTGTAATATCTAAGATTGTTCTGCCTTCCCAAGAATCACTTTTCACCTCCTTGGGGAAGGTAAGAATGAGAATGCACGATTTAGTCCAACATTTTACAGATTAGGAGGACACTGAGGGCTGGCGGTGCAGTCATACGATGGGATCAGGAAAAGCTGGAATGAAAACCAGATCTTCAGACTCTGGGTCCAGAACCCCCATTATGTCATCCAAGAACCTTGCTCACCAGCCAAGATGAACTGGGCTCTCTGGCCCTCAATATTTGTTGGAAAAAATAAAAATCTTCATTTCACTGAGCAATGTTGGTGAGTATTAAACTGTGTTACAGTAGCTCCCCAACCCAATTTCCTCCGGAGCATATAAAAGCAGAGAGCTAATTATATGATAGTAATTACCTGGAAATTATATGTTTATTGGTTTTCCACTGGTGGATACTACTATTTTTGCACTCTTCATTGCTATGCTCAGTGACAGGAGTCACACGGTCTCTATTCCAAATGTTCCCTCCAATCTCCTGATTAGCAGGCTTTTTAAATGGGGCCACTGCCGGCAGCATGGGAAGCCTTTCGGGGTAGGGAAGGGACGTTTGACTAAGTCTCCACGGGAGGCTCCCAGAAGTCCCCATTGCCTATGTTCACAGGCACCTCACATCTTGGCAAGAGCCTTTAATAATAAAGTGCTCAGCATCTTCTAGTCTAAATGAAGCACATGCCTATCTCTGCCCTTGGATACTGGGAATAGTATCCAATAGGAAGGGGCCTCATTTGCCACCGGATATATTTATATACCCTTCAATTATGTGCCTTGGTTAATTGTCCCTTTTCTACCAGCTCATCTTACGACAGAGAGATCCTGAGCCTCGCCTGTAATTATAGTGAGGAAATATTTCTAGGAGCTTCTAAAAGGGAAGCCTAAACTGGGTCAAAATATCGAAGGTGGCAGGTCAGGGAGCAAGAGGCAGTGTTGGCTTCAGCGTGAGAAGTTGGTTTCCAGGGCCTTGGCGTGTCTTCTGCCACTCGAAGGCCACGGCCTGAAATTTCCCCATCTGCACCTCCTCCTATTGTTAATATTGTTACAACTAAGATTGATATACAACATCTGGGGAGGATTTTACAGTTTACACAGCGCTTTTCCATGAAGTACCTCACTTATCTTCTCTGAAAATGCCGAGGGCAAGTTGGGTGACTTGGCCCCACTTCTTGCACAGTTAAAACGCATCTCCTTCCCCCTCCAGAAGGGCCACAGGGCATGCCGTTTCCAGGCATGGTTATGCTTTGGGCACATACAGGGCTGCTGGTTCCCAGGAGGATCTCAGCATCTAGCAAAATGCCAGGCACATAGTAGGACACAGGAAATGTTTGGTGAGAGAGTGTGTGCATCTAGCATGGGGATTTGAGTGATTATTGTTCATTTACGATCCCTCTTCCTGTTGAGTACATTCTTACTTCCATGCCCATGCTGATTCTGCCTGCTTGGAACACCTTCCCGCTGATAGAAAAGTGTCTATTAGCTTTGGCCATAAATTCTACTCATCTAGGGACCCTCCCAGGGCCACTGATTCACAGTGGTCCTTCCTTTTCTGAACGCCTCCTGTCCCCCTCACCCAAATCATCAGCGCTACTCAGCCTTGACAGGAGATTGGAAACCCATCATGATAATGCCTTAATAACCTTACTAACTAATACTTAATAACCTTAATAATTACCTGCTAAACTACCTCATGTAAGAAACAGGGCGAAAGAGGTAAAACAGCATTGCCCAGGCCCCACGTAGCCCACTGAGTCAATGGATTAGCTGTCCAGTGTTCCCAAGGATGGGAACCAGGTGTCACCACGTTACAGCTTTGATCAAGTTGCGGTGGCTGCCCAGAGTGGTGGACTGAGAAGGCTTGCCAGGGAAAAGCCCAGCTTGGTGGGAAAGAGTGCTGCAATCTTTGAATCATGTCTTCCAGGCAGTGGAACTGATTCGGCGGGGGCGGGGTGGGGGGCTCACATTGCAACACTTGGGACCTTCGATTAAACTGACCCGAATCCGCCACTGCAACTGATGTTGTTGGCTGCCCCTTCGCCCTCCCAACTCCTAGTAAATGGATTCAGGGCAACTCCCTTTTGCTCACACTGAGAAGAAAGCACAATCTGAAGGTCAGAACCTGCCCCCTGCTCAGCCTGGTGATAGGGACACCGTGTTGCCTACCCTCCCCCAAGTCTAGAGTTGGCTCAAAGCTTTGACCATGCATTTGTACAATTAGAAGCAATCTTTCAGAAACAAGCAGTTCAATAATGAAATTTTAAAATTGCCACAGGGCCAACGAAGCCTATTTTAAAGGCAGAAGGAGGGTTAAGAGAAGCACGGAGCACCACGCTGCTAATAAGGGCAGTACTAACTCTGCTGAGAGAGAAGCAGACTTGCAAACGAGGGGACAATTAGAAAATGTTTCTCTTCTACTCTGTGGATTTGGAAGAGTGGTTGCAAACACAGATGCCTCTAGGGGCAGCATGGTAATATAAATGAGCAAATTAGCCTGGGTGTAGGGCAGGAGGGAGCAGTGAGGACTGTGGCTAATTGAAAGTGAGTGCCCTACCTAAAGAAACTCAAATTCTCAAACAATTTTAAAAACACAGCACTGGCCAAATAGAAGATGTCTGCAGGCTTTAATTAGCTTTACAGCTTTATGGCTTTAGACTGAAAACTCGCTCATTAGAGATGGGTGTGTATCTGATCTAAAAGTTATCCACTGACTAATTAGAAAAATAAATAAGCATACTGGATACTCGCAGGATGGTGGCTCTGTTTGGTGGGACACAATCCCACTACTCATTGTGGTCTGTCCTGCTAACTCTCTAGATAGCGTTCCAAACTAAATAAATCAGATTTAAAGAACTATACTGCTGAGTAGGGGATCCTTTGGGGTGAGATCAAGCCCTGGAGTTTGAAGGTGGGGTTTCCTGAAAAATGGGGGCAGATTTGCAAGGCAGAGTAGAAAGATTTGCAAGTCAGATCTGTGAGGCAGAAAGGAGTAAGCTTTCTCAGGGAAGCATGAGGCCGGGACACACCCTTAGGGACTGGCAGGGTCCCAGGTAGGACTGAATTGTGCAACATGGCCACCCTGGGGAGGGTTTAACTTCTCGGTGTGCTCTTGCAAACTATGGGAAAAAAAATAATATTTAGCACACAAACTCAAAATCTTTTCCACTACTGCATTGAGATTCCCCCTAGCGGCCCTCCCCTTCTAGGTTAGCCTCATGTGGTGTTGCTGTGGAGTTAAAGGGATGGGGCAGGGTGGGGACAGTGGCCGGCCCCTGCTGTTCACAGAAAGCAGCCGTGCTCAAGGGCACACCAGCGAGGAGCCAGGTGGTCCTGGCAAGCTGTCAGCGGGGAGCGTGCGGTGCCGGGGGTCCCTGCCATGCAAGCCCCCTCCCTTCTAACACACGTGGCAGGACTGCAACCCAGACGGGGAAGCAGCTGAGGCTCGGGCCAGCTCCAATCCAGCAGCCTGTCTGACCCCTGCCCCAGTCCCCAGAAGGAGCTGGGGGTCCGACTGTCCAAGAGGGCCAAGTCACTCAGTTGGGGAACTGTAAAATACTTGGGAAAATAGAGAGCCCTACACATGCGAGACATTATCACGAGCCCTCCCTCCCCACACACTTTCATCTTCATAAAGTGTTGTCTTTAAGGCCCAGTCAGAATGATTTAAATGATGAAATGATTCAACTTATTTGATCTGACCAGCTAATGTTCAGCTCGGACCACAGACCCTTGGAAATAGCAGCCCTCACCTCTCCCTTTGCGGGAGGAGGGACCCGTGAGCCAGTGGCTAAAGGCATGGACTAGGCCTCTGGCAGGTCTGGGTTTGAGTCTCAGCTGCACGAATGGCGGGCCTTGTCCTCTCTGAGCCTCAGTTCCCTCATCTTCCTCACAGGGCTGTGGTGAGGCTAGGTGGCATGGTCCTCTGCAGGCTCCAAAGCTTTGAGAGCATGATAAAGCAGTGTTCCGGGTGACTTTATTTTTATTTATTTATTTATTTATTTTTGAGACAGAGTCTCACTCTGTTGCCTGGGCTAGAGTGCTGTGGCATCAGCCTAACTCACAGCAACCTCAAACTCCTGGGCTCAAGCGATCCTACTGCCTCAGCCTCCCGAGTAGCTGGGACTACAGGCATGCACCACCATGCCCAGCTAATTTTTTCTCTATGTATTTTTAGTTGTCCATATAATTTCTTTCTATTTTTAGTAGAGACAGGGTCTTGCTCTTGCTCAGGCTGGTCTCGAACTCCTGAGCTCAAAAGATCCGCCCGCCTCGGCCTCCCAGAGTGCTAGGATTACAGGCGTGAGCCACCGCACCCGGCCCCGAGGTGACTTTAGACAGAGATGGGAAGGAAGGATAGTCTATTGGATTTTCAGACTTTGCATATAATCAAGCTATTTCCCCAAGGGACAGACCGGGGATAAATGAGCTGTGTCCCTGTAAGATAACATTCTTTTAATATGAGGATACAGTATTTGCCGCAAGGGGCTTGTGAACACTACCTCTTGGTCAGTCGCAGACTCTGCAGTCCTCTTGAGAGCCTGAGAGGTCACAGGTCAAGGTCCTGTGTCCCAGGATCTGGGCAGTGGCCCTGCTTGCCCTCCTGAGGCCCCCGTGCTGAGGTCACCAGGCACTCTCTCAAGCACGGCTTCCCTGTGGCTGGGCACCTACAGCCCTACTCAGCGCAGAGGCAGTAAAAGAAACGGGGTCCAAGGGCAGTGAGGGGACTCACGTGACTGAAGCTATGTCCTCCCTTTTGTGATCAGTCTGGCTTTCCTGGTTCCCAGATTTGGGGCTCCAAGCTTCAGCAGTAGGAGTCGCCTCTGCACCCTTTGCCTTGTCCTCCCACCCTAGGACTTTCCTTCTGGCTCTGGACTGTGACTTTCTGCGTGGATTCCGGACTTGGTTCAAACTTCTAGTTTTGGTGGCTCAACTATGAGGAAGAATTCCCTGTCCTAGTCCCAGAATCTCAGGTCCTCACCCAGCTTTCCATCCTCAAGGGATGAGGCAGACTCCTCCTTCCTCTGTGCTTCCCATCTTTTTGTTCTGTAACTTATCATTTTGTCTTGTAACTATTTGTTTTCATGACAAAGCCCCTTCCTGGACTGTGAGCGATTTAAGGGCAGAGTGGGTGTCAAAACGTATTTCATAAATGGATGCATGAATAAGTTATGATCAGTCTCTGTAGCATCACAATCATGTCATGCTACAAATGATATTTTGGCCCTATAAATTACATACAGAATCATTTTTATTAACCACAATTTCCATTCAAGTCTCCCAAGAGAGAAGAAAAAGAATCTCTGCCTGTCTGGCCCCACCTGGAGCCAAAGAAATATTTTTGTTCTTTTCTTTCTATTTTTCTAAGGCCATTGCTCTCTTTGGGGCTTGTCCACTTTAGTACCTGCACTTTAAATTTGGATTAAATGTGTTGCTCATTTATACGTTTTGAACTTCATCTTAAATTGGTCATGGCCCATTGCTATTGCTTCACATTTCATCTGTTGTGTTGGCTCTTTTATTACTTCTATAGGTTGTGAGTTAGGATAATAAAGTCAAGATAAAAATTACTCCAAGCCATTTGCAGCTCTGGGGAGCTGGCACAGGGCCGTCAGAAGCTGGCTGGGTGCCACCGAGAGGAGGAAATATTCTTCCATGTTGCCAGCCTTACCAGGGCTCCTAACAGTTTCTTGCCAAAATTTTAGGAAAATGATGATCTACTCCGCTGGAGCTATTCTGTATGTTTCTATAGGTGGGGAATCTTTCAACAAGTATTTTCACTATAAATACCTCTCATATTTTTTCACTGGATTAAGTCTGTAACCTGAGCTCCATATTGTGAAATACTGACATGGAGATATTAATCACCGTGCATAGCTGGGGTATCATTGTCATCATCATCAGCTACTCACACCAACTGAAGGCTTATAGGATATGGAATCCCATTCAGAGTATATTTGTGAAATATAATTGGAGACTTTCTTTTTTTTTTTCTATTGTGAAAATGTTCTTTTGGAGGAATAAGGGGTAGGGAGAATGGAAACAGCTTATGTAAGGCCAGTAGGGAATCACAACTCTAGTCTCTTAAATATTTGTTCTATATCTCTTTGATGTCACTGCAATGACTCAATTCAGACAATTTAACTTATTTATAGGGATGTGGCTTTTTTTCTTATTTGGTGAAGGAGCCTGTCTATCTGGCATAGAAAAACAAGCCAAATTTCAGTTTCTTGTTTAAGTGTTGAGAAGATACGGCCACGAGCATGTCTTTACTCAGTCGATCAATTGATCATTAACCAACACTGTTTACTAAGCACTGCTGTGTTCATGCTCAGGCCTGTGTTTAGAAAGATACAGATGGGAATAAGGCCACATTTCTCCCTTCTCTTTATGAATTTATAGTCTAGTCAGAATTTATAGAGTAGGCAGATAGTCCTGGGCTCAAATCCTAGTCCTGTAATTTAGCATCAAAGTGGAACTTTGGCAAATGATGAAATATCTCTGAGGCCCTGTCTCCTCCTCTGTCAAGTGGGGTGATCATGACACCTCCGTCACTGGGCTGCTGTAGGAATTGAGGGAGATAGTGTGTATACTTTGCAAGGTGCATCTACAAATGTTGGCTTTCTTCCTCTTTCTTTAGTCTTTGGTCTGGAGAAGCCCCAGTGGAGAGGATAGTCCTAGCAGCCCTGTGTGAAGGGCTTATTCTCATGGCCAAGGGCCACTGCCTCCATGGCCACGTGAAAGCAGGCCCATGGTGGCTGGCTCTGAGCAGAGGCTGCAAACTGGCTGCCCAGTGGCCAAAGCCAACCTTATACACTTTCAATTTATCTGATGTGGTATTAAAAAAAATTTAATCTGTTGCCAATATCTAAATATTAGAAGCTATCCATAAAAACCTGAATTTGGGGATTCTCTTGAAAGTCAGAAGATTCTGGCCTTTGACACTTGGGTGAGGTTGACCAGAAGCCACCGTCTTTGGACAAATCAAGCACTCTCCTGATTGCTTGTGACATCCCACAGGCAGACCGGCTGCGGTGAAAGGGCACCATTTAGTTTAGATCCAGCCAAAGTTCAAGGCATAAGAAAAAGCACCAAGCCAAGAGTGACGAGCTAGGACAGCACCAGCGCTAAGAGGACCTGCCAGAAGAGCAAAGCCTCAGTTCATTCGTTTATTCATTCAACAAATACTATGGAGCACCTTAATGTGCAAGTCACTGTACTGGCTGCAAGGGGGAAGGAGAAAGAACATTTATTGAGAACCTGCTATATATCAGGCTCTAGTATGGGCTCATCTAATCTTGCCATCAACTTGGTGAGGTACGTATCAATATTTTTATTTGGCAAATGAGAAAATGGATTCACGTGGCTAAGTGGAACAGCTGCAGCGTGCTGGAGTCAGAATCCCTGCCGTGTTTGCCTCACTCTGCCGTCCCTGATCAGAGACTAGTTTTTAAGCTCTGTCAGGGCAGGCAAGGAATGTGTCAAATGTTCCTCTGCACTGTTCCATATGCGAGCTGGTACACAATAGCGGATTGTGTGGATTTTCTGGTGGATAACAAGATAACGTGCCCTCTGGCTCCTGCTCTCAAAAAGATTCTATAAGTAAGGGAGACAGTGACTGCCAGGCAGGGTGTTTTGAGGTAGAGACACCAGCCAAATATGGCAGGGGTTCAGGCTCTGGGAGGATTTAGCAGGTGAGCTGGACCTTGAAAGGTGAGGAGGCTTTTGATAGGCAGAGAAGCAGGACAGGGTATTCTAGGCAAGGGGACAGCTTCATCAGAGACATGAGGAGTAACTGGGGGTGAGCAGAGCATAAGGTATAAGGAGAGTTAGAGTGGGGCAGGGATGGGGCCCAAAAGGCAGAATGCAGTCAGGTCCTGCATGGCTTAGATGCAGCTGAAGAATGCAGACTTCCTCTGTTTCCCTCCTATCAGCATCCCTGGGACCTACACTGTTCTTTGTCACTGTTGCCCACTGGGTCCTTCTGCTCTCTGCCTTGGCCTCTGGAGCACAAGAGAGATGAGGGAATTCAGGCAAATTTATAGATGATTGAAGGCATTGGGATCTCATGATATTTGGTATGAATCTGTTTTAAAGAACTAAATGAGTGTCATCACATAAAGCTAAACATTTCAGATTATGTGACTCAGAAATTTTACCCCTGGATGAATACTGTAGTCTAGAGAAACTCATGCACAGGATGGATTATGGCAGTGCCATTTCTAATAGCCCAAAAGTATGAACAACCCAAATGTCTGACAAGAGGAGACTGGATAAATAAATGGAGGTTGCGTTATAGAACCAAATGCTTAACAGCAGTGAAAATGTATGGATTCCAGTTACAGCAGTGATTCTCAAACAGAGGTGATTTTTCCCTCCCCAGGGGGCATTTGGCAATGCCTGGAGACATTTTCAGTTGTCACAACTATAGTGGTGTTACTGGCACCCAGTGGGTGGAGGCTAGGGATGCCCCAAACATCCTAAAATGCACTGCACAGCCCCCTCACACCAATTATCCAGCCCAAAATGTCATAGTGGCAAGGTTGAGAAATTTGAGAGTTATAGGCATTAATATGGATGAATCTCATAATGTTGAGTATAGAAAGGAAGTTGCAGAAGAATATGTACAGTATAATACTATTTTTTGTTTATTTGTTTTAGAGACAGGGTCTCGCTCTGTCACCCAGGCTGGAGCGCAGTGGAATGACCATAGCTCACTGCAGCCTGGAACTCCTGGGCTCAAATGATCCTCCTTCCTCAGCCTCCCAAGTAGCTGGGACTACAGGTGTGCACCTCCACACTAGGCTAATTTTTTCTATTTTTTGTGGAGATGGTGTCTTGCTATGTTGCCCAGGCTGGGCTTGAACACCTGGCCTCAAGCAATCCTCCTGGTCTCAGTTTCCCAAAGTGCTGGCCTTATGGGCATGAGCCACCGCACCTGGCCAGCAGAATATTAATACTATTTTTTTAAATTCAAAAGTAAGCAAAACAACAAGAATACATTGTTTAGGAATTTACATATATAGTAAAATGATACTGTGTTTTCTGGGTTCACATTGTAACTAACCTTTAAGAAACTATCACTTAATGAATTTTAGAGTGGTATCAAAGAGGAATATCCAAAATTGTCTAAAAAAGCTATTAAAATACTCCTCCCTTGTTCCTCCACAGGTATGTGTGAGGCTGGGTTTTCTTCATGTACTTCAACCAAAACAACAGATCACAATAGATTGAATGTGGAAGCAGGTATGAGGAACCAGCTATCCTCTATTAGCCAGACACTGAAAACATTTGCAAAATCTAATACAATGCCACTCTTCTCACTGATTTTTTGTAGAAAATATAGTTATTTTTCATAAAATATTTATTTTAAGATGGAATGAGTTTATTATTTTTTACAGAATAATTAATACATATTTTTAAGGTTCTAAGTTTCAATTTCTAATACTGTAAATATCAAAGAGATGAAGCTCACATAAACAAAGTTCCTAGGATCCTCAATAATTTTTAAGAGTTTAAAAGGATCCTTAGTCTAAGATGGATCTGTTTCCTTTATCTCCACTCCTGTTTCGGTCTCTGGAAGAGTTCCACTTCCTGAGTACCATTTATTGAGCTCACTTTTGACCTCATCTTGTTCTCATTTTTTAAGTAAGATGAAACAGTTATGAAATTCACATGGCTTGGCATCTCAGCCTTTGACTCCTGGTCGCTACCGTCAGCAAATGTCTAAATAGGTTTTTTCAAAAATTATTTTCTTCTTCTTCCTTTGTTTGTATTTACTTGTCATTTCATAAACATTGTAGAACACCCTTTAATAATAGATAAAATTAGTTCATTTTTATCAAATACCTACCTGACCAAGATGCTGCACTTTATGAGTTACCGCATTGAATCCCTCAAAAACCTCACAAGGCAGGTGTTATTCCCACTTCACAAGTGAAAAACTGGAAGTCAAATAAGTGAAGTGATTTGCTCAGGGTTGGGCAGGAAGTAGTGAGGGGATCCGGATGTGCCCCCAGGCCTGGCTGGTAGTAGCCCCTGTCCTGCACTGACAAGCTGCTTGTGAGGATGTGAATTAATTGATAAGGTATATTTTCTGTTGTCGAGGAGCTGATAGTGGAAAGGGTTAAACAATTTTGCAAACATTTGGTTTTTTAAAACTCTTTATCCTGTCTCAGTCAAGAAAAAAACAATTTTTTAAAGAACATTAGTGGTTCGTGTGCATTTACTGCCTAATTCTCCCAAGGATTTAAAAACATTAATAATCATTCATGAGGGTAGAGCAGAGCATTGGGGGTGGGGGAGTGGAAGCGAAAGTGAGCCTTGTGCTCCAAGAGCTTGTCGATTAGTGCGTGTGGGTGGGAGGTGGAGAGACTCATGGTACTGGGGAGAATGAAGCTAGTTCAGTAACAGAGGTACAACCGTCTTTACCAGGTGGAGAGAGCACATGTGATTGGTGCAACTGGGAAAGGCTTCTTAGAAGAGGTGGTGTCTGAAGGGAGGGTCAGGAAGAGATGGTGGGAGGTGGGCAGAAGGACATGTTCAATGGCTGGAGCTTGGTTCTCTGTAAGCAGCCCCTGAGACAGAGTTTAGGGATCAACAACTATGAGGGGAAGGGCAGGGCAGCAGAAGGATGGAGAAGAATTGCAGCGCAGGCTTGACAGTCTCTGCCAACTTGGACAGGGACCTCCGCAGGCACGATACCTGGCAGAGCTGTTCCAGGTCAGGTTGAAATGGTCAAGCCTTACAGCCCCATCTCATTCAGTCTCAGCCATAGGCTACCCTGGGGCATCACCACAGGTGAGGTGACTCTCCGCAGCTGATGTAAGAGCTCTGCTTTGGGAAGAATAACCCTGTGGCAGCTTGTAGAGCAGATTCAAGATTCAACTGGGTTGTTTGCCCAGTTCCTTTTCTCTAAAAATGACCCTGCCCCTTCCACTTGGCAATGGTGCTGAGTTAGGGGTGGGGACCTGACCCAACTGGGCCACTCAGAGTCCCTTGCGTGGGAATTTGGAATTGAGCCAATGAGATCCCAGTCCTTGTCAAGTCTGGTCTCTTACATGCAGATATAAAACGTCAACTATGGGGGGCTAGGTGTGGAGGCTCACGCCTATAGCTCCAGCACTTTGAGAGGCTGAGGGGAGAGGATTACTTAAGGCCAGGAGTTTGAGACCAGTCTGGGCAACATAGCGAGGCTCTGTCTCTACAAAAAAATTTTTTTAAAATTAGCCAGAGTGGTGGTGTGTGCCTGTAGTCCCAGCTACTCGGGAGGCTGAGGCAGGAGGATCACTTGAGCCCAGGAGTTCAAGGCTGCAGTGCACTCCAGCCTGGGCAACAGAGCAAGACCCTGTGGGTCAATGGCCACCTTTTCTACCATGGGGCCTGAGAAAGAAGTACAGACTAAAATCACCAAGAAGTTCACAGAAAGAGGCACCAAAAGAGCTGTGGTGACTCTTCTTGTCCATGACTCTAGCATTTTTCTTGAGGTTTTATAGGTCATCCCTGCAGTCTGTCAACAAATCTTCCCTGCTAGCCTTTTGTTTTCTTTTTGGTTTTGGTTCTTATTAAACCTCTGATTTTTTTTTTTTAATTTCAATAGATTTAGGGGATATGAGCATTTTTTGTTATATGGATGACTTGTATTAATACAACGCTGAAGTCGAGGCTTTCAACATACCCATCACCAAAACAGTGTACATTGTACCCCCCGCCCCGACTTCTCCCTTCTTAGTTCCAATGTCCATTACCCCACTTTTTTTTTTTTTTTTTTTTTTTTTTTGAGACAGAGTCTCTCTCTGTTGCCCGGGCTAGAGTGCCATGGCATCAGCCTAGCTCACAGCAACCTCAACCTCCTGGGCTCAAGCGATCCTTCTGCCTCAGCCTCCCGAGTAGCTGGGATTACAGGCATGTGCCACCATGCCCGGCTAATTTTTCTATATATATTTTTAGCTGTCCAGATCATTTCTTTCTATTTTTAGTAGAGACAGGGTCTCGCTCTTGCTAGGCTGGTCTCGAACTCCTGAGCTCAAACAATCCGCCTGCCTCAGCCTCCCAGAGTGCTAGGATTACAGGCGTGAGCCACTGCGCCCGGCCCATTACCCCACTTTATGAACATATACATCCCTCATTCAGCTCCTGCTTATAAGTGAGAATATGTGGTATTTGTTTTTCCATTCCTTAGATACTTCACATAGGATAATGGTCTCCAGTTCTATCCCAGTTGCTGCAAAAGATACTATTTCATTCCTTTTTATGGCTGAGTAGTACTCCATGGTATGTATAAACACCACATTCTCTTTGTACACTCATCAGATGATGAGCACTTAGGTTGATTCCACATCTATACAATTGTGAATTGTGCTGCAATAAACATACAGGTCTTGCCAGCTCTTTTTTTCTTTTTAAAAATCAGTCCATTTCCATTACCAGCTTCTGTTTCCCAAAAGCCCTAATGGGGAGAGCAGTTAGGAGTTATTAGTGTAATAAGCTTGATGAATTTTCACAAAGTGAATGCATCCATGATCCCAGAACTCAAATCAAGAAACAGAACAAGACCAGCACCTAAGGAGCCCCTTTTGGTCACCACCCCTTCCCACGGACACAGATGTGTTTGCAAAAGCCCTAACAGCAGCACCAAAGACGGGTTGGAGGAGCTGAAATAAAGACAGAGAAATATTTCATGAGGTGACAGCAATGGCCCGTGTAAGAAGTGGTGAGGCCTGCTCCGAGGCAGTGATGGCAGAAGAGGAATCAGTTTGGAAGAGCTGTGAATGTGACAGAATTGGCAATATTCCTTCTGTGGAATGCACAATTTGTATTTACTCATCCAGGCAATTGGGATCTGACCCTGAGAATTCCCAGTGGCTTGCCTTGTAATTTGAAAGTACCCAAGACTTGAATACACATTATTCAATCCTTTGGACGAATCCACTGATGCTGAACAATGGCGATACATTCTGAGAAATGTGCCTGGCCTACTCCACACTAAGGGTATAGAGTACAAGGGTATGTGGTGTAGCCTGTTGGCAGAGGCTACAAATCTGTGCAACATGTTACTGTACTAAATACTGCAGGCAATTATAACACAGTAACACAATGGTAAGCATTTGTGTATCTAAACATATCTAAGCATGGTACTGTAAAAATGGGGTATTACAATCTCATGGAACTACCATGATATATGCAGTGAGTCTGTCATTGACCGAAATGTTGTTATGCAGCGTGTGACTGTATAAGCAAATGCTCCCACCCTCAAAGGGAGTTGCAAATCAATGTGCTGCTGCTTTTAAAGGGAGTACTTTGGGCAGCTTCCTGGCGTTGTTTAAAAACAAAAACCAAAACCAAACTGGACCTTCATGATAGGAGACTACAAATCCTTCCTGAGAATCTTCAGCCTGGAAGAATCTCTTGCAGGTCAGAACTGTGCACTGAGGCACACTGGCAGCGCTATGTGGCACTGACTCAAGCTGCTTAATTTCGCAAACACCCACACAATATTATAGGGAAAGAAATTTTAAAAGCAATAAAAAAAATCCGGATAATTGCCATACATGTTTCTGCAATCCTGACACAGTAATAACTTGCCTGTAAACACCTTCCTTGAAGAATTGGTTAATAGGATGTACAATACATAGCAAAGGAAATTGTTTATTTCACAAAGCCTTTGAAAATGGGCTGTTGATTCTTCCTGAGAACCTGTGATGATTTTATAAGATTGGAGAGGATAATGCAATAACTTTCTAAAGGTGTAGGGTGGAGTAGATTTATGTGAAATAGAAATGTCCCTTGGCCTTGGTTGTCTTATCTGTAAAATGGGCACTGGGCTACCCTGTGGTTTTTGATTTTTGTCCTGTGGAGGTGAGTCTCTGAACCTCCCTTGCTTTAACGAGAGCATCTCTGCCCTCATCTATTTAAATGTTGGGTCGCATGTAAGATGTTTGAAAAAAGGGATTGCAAAACTAAAACAGACTTGGAAAACCGCTGGATTAGATGACTTCTAAGGTCCTTTATAGCTCTAAAATTCTAGGACTCTGTCTAACATATGCTTGACTTGTGGAAGGTGCTGAAGACTTAAAAAAAAAAAAACAAACACAAACCCATGACAAATTCACCAGTGTAAGTTATGCATGTTATGTGTGTTTGGTGGGTTGGGGTTGAAACAGCATCTTTAATATCAGTGATGATGGTAACATGGTAAGGCTTAAAATGGAAGTGTTAGTCAAGCATTTGGGGACATGACTTTGGAAGTTTTTTTGAGAAAATGACATTTAAGTGTGTGTTAAATGAAGACTAGGAGCTCACCAGGTATAGAAAGGGGGAGGGGATGGGAAAATATTGGAGGTAGAGAGGTCAGTGTGAGCAAAGTCATGGAGGCTGTAAGAGGATGGTAGTTGGGGAACTGATTACATTAATTATGCTCATTATGTTCCCTACATACCCAGGGAGAGTAGCTAGAAGTAGCCAAGAGGGATGCTGAGGACAGTTGGATAGACTTCAGGAGCCCCTATGATCTCTTCTGGGGTTGATGCAGGATCCTGCAAGTATGTGACCAACTAACAATAAGGTTGTTTAATCATTGACTGCACTACACCTTCCTTCTATTATTTTGTAACTCCACTGGGTTAAGTAAGCAAGGAATGTGTTGATAAGATGGTGGGTGGGGCCCCAACGAAAGCCTAGGAAAGGGGGAGTCACAGCTACCTGCACTGGTAACACTCACCCCACATCTATCCAGAGAAGAGGAAGCCCTAGCCCAGGGATATGATCTGCTTAGACCAGGCCAGGGCCAAGACTGTCTAGGTCAAGAGGATTACTTCTGGCCACGTGCCCTTCATCCAGTGGGACTTTATGGTTAGTCCTGAAGCTGGTTCCTCTGGGAGAAGAAAGCCTTTCAGGGTTAAAGAAGCAGAGTTAGTTTCCCCAAGACCAGGAAAGGACTGGGCATTTGGGGGCAGTGGGCCCATGGGTGGTGGACTCGTGGCCACCCCTTGGCACACAGTGCCCCAGATCGAGGGTCGCCATGTGCGACCAGGGAAGCTGGACCTCAGACATTGTGGTACAGAAGTCTGAGTGAAAGACTCTTATGTCCCGCTCGAAACGAAGGGAATGGAGCTGTCTCACAGGTTGGATAAAGAACGTCTCGGCAGTGACCAAGATGAACCCAGAGGGGCATTCCCCAAACTTTCTAGCTTTTTTAGCCTCTTGGGATTCCTGTACAATTCTAGGAAGGAAAACCCTCAGTTATAAGCTGCTCTCCTAGGAACTGGATGCTCAAAGTCAATTTAATTTAATTTAGAAAGAGAATGAGATGCGATGTTTCTTGCATGCAAATATTGTGGAGCAAATGCTTGCTACTATAATGGCTTTTCAGTGGGTGTGCGACGTGACCAGACCTGTATTTTGGAAACATCACTCTGGCAATCGAAGGAGGATGTACTACAGAGGGAGAGACTGACTGTGGGGTGAGTAGTCAGGGTGCCTAGTCCAGGTGAGGGGGCACAGGGCAAGGAGAGTGGAAATGGAGATTTGTGGGAGGTTTGGGAGTCATTTCGAAGGCGGAATTGACTGGTCAGCCAATTAACAGTAATAAATGCTAAGGGGGAGCAGGTCAGGATGACACTAAAACAGTGGTTTGCAATGCAACTGTACATTGGAATCACCTGGGACTCTTTTAAAGCTTCCCTTCCTCCAATGCCCAGGCCACACCTCAGACCAATTAAGTCTGAATGGCTGCCGGTGGTACCAGCTGCAGGTATTTTTGAACATACCCACGGTTGAGAACCACCGCACACTAAGCGTTCAAACTTGGTAAACAGAGTGAATTGGGATGGCATTAAATGAGATAGGGAACAAACAGTTCTTTGTGGTTAGGGTGTAAAATAGGTGGAGAAGGGGGAGGTAGGGCAAGTTCAGGCAGGAAATAGCTCAGTTTGGGATGTCCTGACTGCAATTAAAGTCTGAAGTCCTGGAAGGGATGGCCAAGAGCCACCGTGCAGCATAAGGTGGGGGCCTGTGGGGGGCCTGGAGCGGGGTGGGGCATCACTTCCTCTGAAGGGAGGATGGGTAAAGATTTGGAACAGCTGCCACGGGGGATGAATTGGTTCCAAGTTAAGAACAATTAACGCTAAAGAATTTATGCGTCAAGGACTAGCAATTCGGGGTTAGGTGAGATTGCTCTGTATTAACTATAATATTAACCCTGTATTTGGATTTGACCAACACACATTCATCTCTGTCACTGGTGTGCTGGGACTGGCTCGTACTAGTTAGGAAAGCAGACGGTGAAATATACAGGAATTTTGCCAGTTATTCAATGCAGCCATTATTAAAATGAAATTACATAAATGTAAATATATTAAGTACATTGTATTAACGATAAAGGTAATAAATACTCATTTTTCATCCCATCCTTCTGTCTTTTCTTCTAACTGCATTCTGGCTTTCTTTGCTCCCCACACCGCATGGCAGAAGTCACAGCTCCCAGATCCTGAGTTTGTAAGTCCTAACTATAAACCAGTCGCTGTGAAACTGGGCTCTCTCAGGCTAGATTCCAGATTCCCAGGGAAGAAGCTTATTGGCTCAGCTCGGTCCAGATACCAGCTCTGGATTTATCAGCCAAAGTTTCTCCTTCTGTAAAATAAGGATGAGGGAGCTATGAAAGCCAGACCTCCAAAAAGCCTACATCTTTAGGTCTATTTTTTTCCCTAGGAGAAAATGCATCATTTGTCCCCAGAGTCCACTGGATGTTGTAAAAGATGACAGCTGTCTCCTGAGACCAGCCATCTAAACCTCTCTAGGATCCCTTCTAGAGACCCACTTGGCAAAAAAAAAAAAAAAAAAAAGAGTAAAAGAAAAAAAAAAAGAAAAAAAAAAAAACCTTTATAGGAGACCTCATTGTTCTTACTTCAGCCCAAGACAAAACCAAGATATCAAACACCAGTGTCACCTCTGGCAGGAAGATGAACAGCTCCAGAGGGTCAGCCAAACAAAATATATCAGCCTAATTGGCCATTTGTATTTTCACCAGCCCAGCTGCTTGTCAAGGAGGGTGGTAGACATTCTAGTTTAGTACTGTTTGCTGTGAATAAGACTGAATCTCTCCCATTGTTCATTGTGAAATATCTGTGGCCAGCAGTCTTGTGAATGTTTAGGGCCGTTGTTGGTTTAGGGCTTGGCTGACTTCTTAGTTCATTAACTTCTCATTGACCAGCTCGAGGTAACGAGCAGAGCACAGCCCAAATCCGTGGACTTAAGCACCAGCCAGGGTCACGACTGGGATGGGCACCGTGCTCGTGATTCCCGTTATTAGACTTGGGAGCACTTGAAGGCAGAGCTGTCTAGAATCCAGACTCCAGATTGTCTCAGCCACCCCATAACTCCTGGCATCAGCTCTCGCATAGACTGGTCTTGATATTTTTCTTAAGAAGAAAAGACTTGTTCCCAATTCCTATAATTTATGAAACATAGAACACCCCTCAACTCTGAGTCACAGTAACAGTAAGACTTTACGCAGTTAATTCTGTCCCCTTGCTGGTCAGGGAAGGGTCTATTTTGTTTACCAGTTACTCAGCGAATGCTTCTCAAGAACTGTCCTAGGCACATTGAAGCGAGCCAAAGCGGAGGAACTGGTGATCTACTTGCAGGTTGTGGTGACAAGCTGTGTTATATTTAAGCGGTATTTGGATGACCAATTTTTAGGAAACGAAATTATAATAAAACATAGTTGGCCCTGAAACTATTAGGGCCATAAATGAATCTGTATTTGATGACTCAGAGGTCATATTTGTATCTTTCTTCATTTAGCAGATACTCAAATATTGAGTGTTTATCATGTGTGAAGCCCTGGTCCAGATCTTAGAAATGCCATGATAAGCAAGACATAGCCTCCACCCTCAGTGAGCTCGCTAGTGTAGTTGGGGGGAGCCCACAGGGGAAGAGGAGCAGGCTGATGGGCTGGTGAGTGGGGGGTTTCAGAGTGGGGCATGTCAGACTGCCTGGAGAAGGAGTGTGTCACCCAGATGTTTGGGTGGGCTGTGGCTCAGGAAGGTCCTCCAGGGGAGGCGACATCTTCCTTTGAGACGATAAAATCAGTGAGTTTGCAAAGGGAAAGTGAGGGGTGGGGAGGGAAGAGCAAGATGTTCCGGGAAAGGGGAGCAGGCTGTGTGCCACCGCAGGCAGGAACGAACTGCCCTTAAAGGTCCAGCAGGGCCTCAGGGGTGTGTGGTTAAAGTACTAGTTGTTATTGTTCTTCTTAATCTTATTTCTGAACTGGGACGTTTGTACAGTACAGTTTATTTCATCTTCATTATCTTATCTCATGCTCACCGGGAGCCCCATGTGGTAGGCAGGTGCTGTCCCTCCATTTCACAGATGAGAAGCCAGAGGCCTGCCATTGTCACATGGCTCTGTGAGTCTGGGGGAGTCTTGGCGGGTCAGGGCTGTGCCAGCCTGCACTGGGCTCCTTCACTCCCCACAGCTGACTCAGGCGAGGGCTCAGCCGAAGGGGCGTCTGATATACCTTCATACCTCTGAGTATCATTTGCTCCTCAGGGAGCTGACGGAGGTCCTAAGGCACAGAATTTCTGCGATCACACATGGATGCTAACACAGACACACCTGGCCTAGCTCTGCCGCTTGTTCTCCTCGGCGTGACCTGGGGCAAGTTACTTAATTGACTCTGAGGCTCAGTGATGCCTCCACCCAGCTGAGACTTGACCTGCGGGAGAGGGACTAGTACTGGGGGAAGAGTGTGGCATTGTGCTCCTCATCAGACATGTGGTACCACGGAGACAACCATTGGGCCTGCCCACATGGTCCCTTGGGGCCCAGCAATGCTCTGTTACCTTTGTGTCATGTTTGGGATTCAGGCATCTTTTATCTGCTTATGGTCACCTAGCCTGGACACGTCAGCAGCCTTTCCTCCTGGGGACTTGCTGCCTCCCAGGAAGCAGAACCAGGCTCCTTGCTGGTCAGACACCCTCAAGCTTCTCTTTTCTTCTTTCCCTCCACCAAGGAGTTCTGTTTTTTTGTCCCTAAATACTATCAATACCTGCAAACAGGCTTCTTCCCTTTTTCCCTTTGCAAACCCTCTAATTTTCTCTCTGGTTCCTTGGGGTTTTGGAAAACAAAAGCCAGAAAGCTTCGCCTGCTTCAGCTTCTGCTCTGCCTCAGACCTTTGTCTAGGTGTCATAGTTCAGAGCTAACTCTCTGCTTGAATGAGAGGAACAGAGAGGAGCATTTGTGGTGGGGGCAACCTATTAAAATTTCAAAACATAAAATCTAGTTACACAGGCAAGAGACAACTGAGGTCCCTGAACTATAGAAGCAGGGTGGACACAGAAAGGGATAGATCCAAGACATGTGTAGAAGAAAGAATCATTGACACTCCCAATCCAATGTGGGAGTCACAGAATGCACGCCTGAGGAGCACTATGCCCCAGGTCAATCAAACCAAGTAATCAGTAGTTGTCATTTAAATTGACCTTCAGTTACCTGCAAATAAATTAGTTGATTCATCATCTATTGACTGTCCTCAGTCAACTGAACACAGTAGAAATAAATATGTACCTTTTAGGTCGATTAGGCTGGATGAAAGGTACGAGAGGGTTCATTTGATTTTGTGTGTGTGTGTGCTTAAAATTTTGCATAATAAAAAATTTTTAAATAAGTAAATAAATTGATTTCAAAGCCACTTTTTTATGATCCGTCAACATTTACATCATGACAAGAAATATTTGAACTAATATTTCGGGCTCAATGTGAATACTTCATTCTACTATTTAGATGTTCTCCATAACCCTTAGTTCAGATCTAAATGAATTTTCAAAACTTAAGAATGTCTCTTGCTGGGAACAAAAGAAACATCCAAACCAAGAAAGCAAGAAATGAGAGGAAAAACTCTAAAACGATAAGGAGCCGTGTCTGTATTTTCTTAGAAGTGAACCTAAAGCCAAACAGCAAAAGGCGAGTATCCCAACATGAGCGTCCTTGGCTGCACCCTCAGCATCCCGGGTTAACTGCAAGAGCAGGGGAACCGGGGGCCTGCGGGAGTGGAGCAGGAGCGAATGACCCCGCCATCAGACTGGCCCCCAGGGCGGCGGCAGCAGTCCAAGACACAGTGTTCCAAGGACATTCAGTGCTCAGAGTCAGACAGGCAGAAGCACCTTTGTTCTGGGTCATCAGTTTATTCAGAACAAGACTGTAGCCAGAAGTTGGGGGTTTAGAGAACCCTGGCTGGTTCCTCTGAGGGAGAGGCTGACGAAGGCAGGCAGAGTGTCTCAGTCAGGTGGCCCAGGGGTCAAGGCAGGAAGTGGAAGGACAAAGAGAACACAAGGCAGATGCCCAGCCCTGACACCTGGCTGGGTGTGGTCCTGAGCCTCTTTCAGGTTGGAAGGAAGGGAAACAACTCCAGGTTACTTCAACTGATGTTAAGGGTACATAGAGAAAGTGACTTGACCTCTCTCTACTTTTTTCCTCATTTTTAACTGTAACTCTTGACTTCTGAACAGCTTCCGTGAGAGCCATAGTGCCTGCTACGTCACGGCTTTTCATCACCCTCTTCTCTGATGGTCTCCAGGCTTCAACTCTACTGTCTGCTCCCCACTCAGTCTTAGGATGGGCTCCCTAGGAAAAAGCATCTGGGGCAGATATTTGTGCAGGAAGTTTATTAGGGAGAATTTTCCAATAAGCACCACAGCATCCCCTACATCTTCTATCTGACTCCCAGAAAGAGTGGTTCTGGTAGGGTCCTCTGGTCACTCTGCAGTAGAGAAGGCACCCACTCATTTGTCCATGTTGTCACATCATGGCACCCCACAGACTTCCCTCATTTCCGTCCTGTACAGATGGCCGCCGTTGACTTGGGCCTGATCCCCCGTCTAATCAGTTGGAGGATAGATTGCAGGACCACTTGACTTGGAGCAAGACAGCTTTCTCAGACGGGCCTGTAAGAATGGTGTCACATGTCAGGTGTTGGAGAAATATGTAACTGGTACCCAGAGGCCCCAACAAGATTGCAGAAGCTCACTTAATCCCAAACCCAACTTGAAGAATCTGTGGCTGCTAATACTTTCTCTACCATGGTCAATATTGGTCTGAAACCTGTGTGGAGTTGAGTCTGTCCATGGTGGGCTGGATGGTCTCTAGTTGAAAGGGTCTAAGGGAGAGGTAGGTGCTGACAGAGACAAGGTGGTCTGTGGCACATAAAATCTTCCTTCTAGGGGAGATAGAACAACCCCAGGAGTGAGGAAGAACTTAGGGAACATGGAACTCAGGGACAAGAGACTCAAATTTGAGTTCTAACTCTGCAATTTACTAATTATAAGCAAGTTATTGGCCCAAGCTTAGTCAGTCAATAAATATTTAGTGACCGCCTATGGCCAGGAACTGTGTCTATCACCAGGGAGCTTCTCTCCCGGCTTCCTGTTCTTCTTTGTAAAATAAGGGTGCTGGATTAGATGATCTCAATGGATTAAAATGGTGGCCATACTTTCAGAAGCAGAAATCCAAGGTATGTAGCATGACACTGCCAGAATATTTGATATTGAAGGTGCCCCCAGAAAATCCAGGATGTAGGATCTCATCGTTCACTTACAGATAGACTATCTCCCCCACCCCGCACTTTTGTTTCCCCCAAATGTACCACATAGAATGAATCCTCAGAACGCGGTAAGAAGAAAGAGGTAGAGGCTATATAAGTTATACCGTCTCCTGTCTTTCTAATCTTTAAAATCATTTAAGTGTTTACCCTTATTTTTTGAATTCTTTAGAATTTAAATGGTCTGAGTTTAAATAGTCCTGAACACATTCCTCAAACACTCTTATTTAAACAAAGCTCAGCCGTAGTGATTACATAGCCAGGTTTTTTCCAACCCCTGGAGACTTTAATCACAATTTTATCTTAGGGTCAAGCATCCATACCTCCAAAGTGGTTTGCATTTGAATAGTCTTTCAGAAGTTGGTGCCAGATCCAGAATTCTCTGCACAGCAGATCTGGTAAGGTGGGGTCCCTGGCATCACCTTAATCGCATGTACACTCTCTCCCGGGTCACAGAGCCCCAGGAGCTGAATGCTGGTGTGCAGAGAGGAACAGGGATGGGGCATAGAATTTGGCTTGCCATTGTAGACAGTGATCCTATAGCAATAGGGATGGGCATGAGGGTGAGCGAAATGTCATCAGGGTAGTAAGTGCTTGGTACATATAAGGCACTGTCCTTAGTGCTGTAACGGACATAAAGGTAAAGTAAGGAAGATTAAAATTTATTAAGTGTTTTTTTGTTAGGTACTTTTCATACTGGCATTCAGTCAGTAACAATGAAAACAATAATAAGTGCTTTGAAGTACCTCTACTATGGGCTAGGCACTGTGCTTAATGCTTTATATTTTCTTTTATTTCATGCATGCATTCAACACATTTATTTTAGTATCTATGAGGTAGTAAGTGCAGGGGACATTGGTGAATAAAAACCCCTGCCCTGGAGGAGTTTTCGTTCTGGTGGGAGAGACAGGCCACAGATGTTGTAAATAAGTAAGTGGAGTGTTAGAAGATGACAATTGCTATGGAAGAGAATGGAGCTGGGTTAGGTGGATGAGGAGTGCCTGCATCAGGGGAGCACAGAGGCAGTCTGCACTATTAAATAGGTGGTCCAGGTAGCCTTCCCTGGGAAGGTGACATTTAAGCCAACATTCAAGTGAAGGAGATGAAGAAGTGAGCTGTGCAGATACATGAGGAAGAGCATGCCAGGGTAAGGGAGCAGCCAGGGCAAAGGCCCCGAGGCTTGGTATGACTGGTATATGGACAGCAGCGAGGCCAGAGACCAAAGAGGAGAGGGCAAGATGATGAGGCGCCTTTGTCTTTTACTCTGAGAGATATAGGAAGTCACCAGAATGTTTATTGTTTGTTCTGCTTTGTTGATCTGTGTTCTAGAGCAGGGGTTGGCAAACTTTTTCTATAAAGGATCAGATAGTAAATCTTTAGGCTTTGCTGGCCATATGATCTCTGTTGCAGCTACTCAATCCTGCTATTGTAGCGTAAGAGTAGCCACAGACAATGCATAAACAAATGAGCGCGGCTGTGTTCCAATAAAACTTTATTTATGGACACTGTTTGAATTTCATGTAATTTTCATGGGTCACAAAATATTATTCCTCTTTTGATTTTTTTTAACCATGTGAAAATGGGAAAACCATTCTAAATGGGCTGTATTTAGCCTGCCAACCATAGTTTGCTGACCCCAGTTTTAAAGGAGTGACATGATCTGACTAAGCTTTAACCAGAGCACTCTGGCTGTTCTGTTGAGAAGAGACTGGGGGCAGAAGCAGGAAGCCCAGCAAGGAGGCCATGGCAGTGAGCCAGGTAAGAGATGATGGCAATCGCTCTGAGCAGTGAGGTCACTACTGTTACATTCTGATGGTATCCTCCACTCAACCTTTGAAATAGGTAACATAATGATCCTCCTACACAGAGGAGGACACTCAGGCTCAGAGAAGTACAGTGAATTGCACAAGGACAGAGAACACACAGGTGGTGAAGCTTGGATCTGAAGCCCAGTCCAACTCCAAAACCTTGTTCTTAACCATCGTAACTCCAAAGTCATGTCATGTCACATGGGCCCTATTATCCCAAATGACAGATGTGAACACCGGGGCTCTAAGAAGTCAAGAAACTTGCCCAAGATCAAATAGGTCTTGATGACTCCAAAGCAATGATTCTTCTTCTTCTTCTCCTTCTCCTCCTCCTTCTCCTTCTCCTTCTGCTTCTCCTTCTTCTTTTTTTTTTAAGAGATGCAGTGTCTCTATGTTGCCCAGGCTGGCCTCCAACTCCTGGGCTCAAGAGATCCCCCTACCTCAGCTGAGTAGCTGGGACCTAATCTAGGCTAATTCTCAACCTAAGATGAGATTCCTGCCCACAAGGTGCTTATATTGGAGGTGTCAGGATTCTTTTTTTTTTTTTTTCTTTTTTTTTGAGACAGAGTCTCACTCTGTTGCCTGGGCTAGAGTGCCGTGGCATCAGCCTAGCTCACAGCAACCTCAAACTCCTGGGCTCAAGCAATCCTTCTGCCTCAGCCTCCTGAGTAGCTTGGACTACAGGTATGCACCACCATACCTGGCTAATTTTTTCTATATATATTTTTAGCTGTCCAGATCATTTCTTTGTATTTTTAGTAGAGATGGGGTCTCACTCTTGCTCAGGCTGGTCTCGAACTCCTGACCTTGAGCGATCCTCCCACCTCGGCCTCCCAGAGTGCTAGGATTACAGGCGTGAGCCACCATGCCTGGCCAGGATTCTTTATATAATCAGTGCCTCTGAGGTGCCAATAAAGTGTCTAGGGCATGCAGAGGTGGTGGGGTGGCATTCACCCAGAGTGACAAGAAGAAACTGACTGCTGTTTGCAACAGGCCTTGCAGAATAGCCAGCTGCCTCTACCCATGCTGATTCTTACTGAGATAAGACTGCTTAGTTCTTCTTCCAGCTATTTTGTTTGTTTTGTTCTTGTCTGGAGTGTGGGGAGGCAGTAATTTAGGAATTGTGTTATTTCTCTGTTGCTAAAGAGTCACATGGGAAAAAGTACTGAGGTCTCCCAAATCCTATCTCAGAAATAAATAAATAAGTACATAGATCTATAAATTTTTCTCTTAAAAGATACAAAGACATACAATTTAAAAATAATTACTCAAAATCCCATCACTCTGAGATAACTGCTGTTTCATATCTTAGAGTATGCTTTTCCAGATTTCTTGCTATTTATAAATATGCCTTTTAAAAATTGGATTATAGGGGATATATATATATATATATATAAAATTGCATAATGGGATTTTCCCACTTAATATATTTTGAACACTTTCCCCATGTGATTAAATGTGGAAATTTAATTTCTATCAAATCATTTTTAATGGTTACAAAATATTCCATCATTCGTTTACTCAATAAATATTCATTGAGCACCTACTATGTGAGAAGTACTATTCTGGGCTCTTGGGATGATACATCAATTAACAGAGGTGAAAAAAATCCCCATCCTCATGTAACTTACATTCTAGCAGGAGGAAATAGACAATTAAAAAAAAGAAACATAATAAATAAATGTAGGGCATTTTTGGCTATTGTAAGGATTTTTATTTTTACTCTTAGTGAAATAAGGAACCATTGCACTGTCTGTTGTGTGAATATGTACCTTATCTAACCAATCTAGGCATTGGCTGAACATTTAGGTTATTCCTAATATTTTGCTATTATAAAGAACATATTTTTATACATAGATAAGATCATACTATAGACACATTTTATTGGGTATTTAATATTATTGCCAAAGTAATAGATTCTAATTGTGACAAGCCAAACAATATAGAGATATATACATAAAATTTAATAATCTCCTCATTAGCCTCCTCCAATTTCACTCTTCTGTGGTAATTAGGGCAAATCAATCACGAAAACAGAAATTCCATCAGCATGTTACGGAAATCATTTTATTTAGAAGGAGGTGATCACACTAAGGCCAGCTGGCCAAATTCCACCCATTGCCTGTTTTTGTACATAAAGTGTTGTAACATAGCCATACTTGTTCATTTCTATATTGTCTATGGCTTCTTATATGTTACAAAAGCAATTTTTACTGAGGAGAAATGAGGCAAGTGGAGTAGTTGTGACAGGTAACCGTGGTCCACAAAGCCTAAAATATTTGCTGTCTGGCTTGTACAGTAAAAGGTTCCCAAACTCCAATCCAGGGGGTTGGGGCTGTAGGCAGAATAATAGTCCCCCAAAGATGTCTACACCCTAAGCCCAGGAACCTGTGAACATGTTACCTTACAGGGCTAAAGGGACTTTGCAGATGTGATTAAGTCAAAGATCTTCTTTTCTTTTCTTTCTTTATTTTTTTCCCTTTTTTTTTTTTTGAGTCAGAGTCTTGCTCTGTTGACCAGGCTAGAGTGCCATGGCATCAGCCTAGCTCACAGCAACCTCAAACTCCTGGGCTCAAGTAATCCTTCTGCCTCAGCCTCCCGAGTAGCTGGGACTACAGGTATGCACCACCATGCCCGGCTAATTTTTCTATATATATTTTTAGCTGTCCAGATCATTTCTTTCTATTTTTAGTAGAGGTGGGGTCTCGCTCTTGCTCAGGCTGGTCTCGAACTCCTGAACTCAAACAATCCGCCTGCCTCAGCCTCCCAGAGTGCTAGGATTACAGGTGTGAGCCACCGCGCCCGGCCACATCAAAGATCTTGAGATGGGAGGTTATCCTGGATTATCCAGGAGGGTCCAATGTCATCACAAAGATCCTTAGAAATGACAGAGGGAGGCAAGAGAGTCAGGGAGTTTTGGCAAGCAGTGGAGGAAAGGGGCCACAAACCAAAGAATGCAGGCAGTGCCCAGAAGCTAGAAAAGGGAAGGAAAAATCTTCTCTCCAGAGTCTCCAAAAGAAACAAAACTCTGCTAACACCTTAATTCAGACCCAGTAGAACCCGTTTTGGACTTCTGACTCCAGAACTGTGAGAATAAATTTGTGTTATTTTGAGCCACTAAATTGTGGCAATCTGTTAACAGCAGCGACAGCAAACTAATACAACTGGCTTAACAGACACTGGAGGACTGAGAAGGCAAAAGGGGACACTGAGAAAACAGGGGAGCTTCCAGAATTGGCTCCCACGCCTAGAGCTGAGGAACAAAGGGAACTAGCCAGGGTCATCTGAACCCAGACACTTGGAGAACAGGCCCTGTGGAGCAGGGACTCAGACCTCTGAGGATGGACTCTGGCATACTGGTGCTCTGGAGGGGGCTGAAGCTGATTCTGAAAATGTGGAAAGTGCTGGAAACTGGGACCAGCTGCTGCTGCCAGGGTGAGAACTTACTGGAGCTACTCTGACAAGAGTAGGAAGCCTTTAGGGATCAAACAGGAGGTTTCTCCTACAACTTCCCACTCTGCCTCCAGTTCCCCTATCAACAGAGTGTAACAGGACAGCCGACAAAGCAGAAGTGAGCTTTGCAGTGTCTCAGCCCCGGCACCATGAAGCAAAATATTAAGGGGTGGTTTGGAGCTGAGGCTAATTATGAGGACACAATGTTAACTGTGTGGTCTGTGTCGTTGTACTCTTTCTCTGTGCTCATACAAAAATATGTCCACATTTATTATAGCTTTTCTCCTGTGTCCTATTTAATAGTAAAAATGTGGTTGTATCATACACATTAGTCTGAAACTCACTTGTTTCATTAAATAATATATCATGCATATATTTCTATGGAGGTATATTAGAGCAGTCTCATTTATTAAAAATTGCTCAGTAATATCCCATGAAAACTCCATCCAATCATGGGAACGTGTATTCATTCATTCATTCCCAGTGACAAAAATTCTTTGCTTGGCCAAACTTGAGTCAGACTCCTGAACCTTCTCCTTGTCCCATCTGTGCACTTCTTTGTACAATCCAGTTTTAGGAAAGAACCCTGCTAAATCAATTTAGCAGGAACCCCCCCACCCTGTCTGATCGCCCTTGGTATCTGATCAGGTTTATCATCTTCTACCATCCCCCACGTGATGTCTGGTCACCCTGGCCTGTCTTTAGATAGAATCCTGTTAGGTCGGTTTAGCCGGAATCCCCCTCACTCCTGATGTTTCCTCTTAGTAATTTTCCACGCACTTACTTCCACCCTGCTCCTTGGCTATAAATTCCCACTGTCCCATGCTATGTTCATCACAGCAGGGAGACGGGGGACATGGCACCCGTTCATGGCCCTGCCTGGAAGTGACGCATCTTCCGTCATGCAGGAATGCTGAATTTCAGAAGAGACGGGAAAGTGTCATCCTATCAGATTCACAGAAAAGAGAACCTGTGTATTTGTGAACAAACTTAGTGCCTATCCCAGGCATTTTTGTTTTGAGGGTTTAGTTGCAGTAAAATAGACTAGGTAACAGCAACAGCACAAACACTGAGCATATTTGAGAAGTAGCAACATGAGGCAGGTTTCTCATCTTTCATCCTGAAATTCGGTCCTATCTTGAAGCTAGGTTTACTAAACACTGGCTTCTTAATCATTGTTTTAAAATGCCTTGACAAGGAAATACATCTAATTAAACAATAAAGTGAAGATGGCAGGAGGGGCTTCAAGACGGCTGACTAAAGCATCTCATACTTGCCTCTTCCACCAAAAAGAACCAAACTAGTGAGTAGACAATTGAACTTTGAATAGATCTTCTAAGGGAGAACACTGGAATTCAACAGACGTGAAACATCTAAAGCAAGGAAAAAGAGGGAAGCAAGACAGCCTGCTTGGCCAGGATCTGCTGGGAGGTGGGAGAGTCTCCCCAGAGCAGGGAAAGGGTAAGTGAGAGACCCCAGCAGACCACATTCCTGCAGTGGACTCCTACAGTCCTAGCCACAGGAGAGCCCGTAGACCCTCACAGGCCCTGAAACTAACATAGGGAGTTTCCTGGAGACCATGTGACAGCATTGCTCCAGAGAGGAAGCTTGCCCTGGGTCTCACACTCCACCCCAGTCCTAAGCAGCTACAATAAGGCACTATTTTGAGAGATCAGCTTGCAACAGATTGCACATTGTCCTGGGACCCAGCAGTACCTACACTGAGAAGCAACCAAAGTGCAGGCTGATGCCACTGGGGCCGAAGCACAAGCAGGGTGCATATTTCCCAACTGCCAGCCTGGGCTGCCACCACTGAAGGTGGTCCCACCCTCCCCAGTGGCAGGGCTGCCACACAGCCACTGTCACTCCCCACTTGAGTATTCTGCCAGGAGTCTGGGGATCACCCTTCCCCACCTACCACAGCAGGCACCTGCACATACCATCAAGGGACTGAGGACAAGACTATCTGGGTCAAGCTTTGCTCTCCCCACCCCATGCCAGAGCACATACTTCAAGGCCCTGGAGATTGTCCAGTCCATTCCAACACTGTTGGCACCTGAGCAAGCACTCCTTCTGGGGGCCTGAGGTCAGGCTTAACCACCCTGCCACTATCACCACAGCTGGCACCTACATGCACATGCCACTGCAGGCCTGGAGACTGACCCACCCAGCCCATCACAGCCACTGCCAACACCAGTGTACAGCAAAAGGTAGTCCCACCACTGCTACTGCCATCACCCATGCCATTCCAGCTGCCCAGGGGCCTAAGAACCTGGCCACCCACCCAGCCAACCACTGCCCCTACCAGCATCTGAGAAAGGCACCTGGAGGCCCAAGAATTAGCCCAGCTGGACCAACTGACAACAGTGCCAGTGTATGCTGCCCTGGGGCCTAAGGACAGGCACACTCAGCCCACTGCTGCCATAACTGGGACCTGAAGACTGACCCACCTGGCATACCAGTCCCCAGGAAAACATCACCCAGCCTCCACTAACAACTGTACCCTAAGCCACTGAGGAAATCACAGATTCCACTGAAACAGCCAAAGATACCATACAGAGACTGCACTACTGCATGCACTCAGAATCAAAGCCAAAGTGCCATACCCAGATGACACCATGATACATCTTCAGGAAAAATTCCTCCCCTACAAAAGCAAATTCAAAAAATTGGAAGAAGCAACTGTTGCACCAGATGTTCAGATATGAATGTAAGGACACAGTACACATAAAAAAGCATAAAAAACATAAAAAAGAAATATGACACCTCCAAAGGAACACAATAATTTTCCAGCAACAAATCCCAATCAAGAGCAAATTTATAAAATCCTAAAAAAAGAATTACAAATATTGACTTTAAAGAAGCTCAGTGAGATACAAGAGAATACTGAAAAACAATGCAAAGAAATCAGGAAAACAATTCAGGATATGAATGAGAAATTTATCAAAGGGATAGATATCATTAAAAAAAAAAACAGAAACTCTGGAGCTGAAGAATTCATTGAAAGAAATGCAAAATACATTTAAAAATTTCAACTATAGATTTATCAAGCAGAAGAAAGAATCTCAGAACTTGAAGACGGGGCTTTTGAAATAACTGAGTCAGACAAAAATAAAAAAAAAAGAATTTTAAAAAGTGAGTAAAGCCTACATGCCACATGAGACATCATAAAGTGACCAAATATTCAAATTTTTGGACCTCCATAAGGTGAAGAGAAAACAAAATGCTGAGGAAACCTACATAACAAAATAATAGATGAAAAATTCCCAAGTCTAGCAATAGATTTAGGCATCCAGATACAGGAGGCTCAGAGATCCCCAAACAGATACAATGCAAAAAGGTCTTTTTCATAGTACATTATAGTCAAGCTGTCAAAAGTCAAAGACACTGGGAGAATTCTAAAAACAGCAAGAGAAAAGTATCTAGTCACCTATAAAGGAACCTTATCAGATTAACAGTGGACTTCTCAACAGAAATCTTACAGGCCAGGAAAGCATGGGATGATATATTGAAAGTGCTAAAAGAAAAAAAAAAAAGTTAGTCAAGGATACTATACCCAGCAAAATCATCCTTCATAAATGAAAGAGAAACAAAACCTTTCCCAGACAAGCAAAAGCTGAAGGAATTCATCACCACTAGACCAGCCCTACAAGAAATACTTCAGGGAGTCCTCCACCCAGAAGTGTAAGAATGTTATCTACCATCACAAAAATATAGAAACCGTTGGTAGAGTAAACATACAAACAAGGAAAAGACTCCAATGTTACCACTACAGAGAACCCTAAACCACAATTACAAACAAAAATAGAAAGAAAAGAACAAATGATACACAAGACAACCAGAAATAATTCAATAAAATGACAGTAAGAAGACCTCATATATCAATAATAACCTTGAATGTAAACAGATTAAACTTCCACTTAAAAGATATAGACTGGCTAAATGAATTTTTTAAATGACCCTACTATATGCTGCCTACAAGAAACTCAGTTCACCTGTAAAGACATATATTGACTGAAAGTAAAGGGATGGAAAAAGATATTCCATGCAAATGGAAACCAAAAGTGAACAGGAATAGCTATACTTACATCAGATAAAACAGACTTTCAGTCAAAAACAGTAAAAAAGAGGCAAAGAAGATCATTATATAATATGATGATAAAGGGATCAATTCATCAAGAGGATATAACAATTATAAACAGAAGAAAACAGGGAAAACACTTCAGGTCATTGATTTAGGCAAAGATCTTATGGCTAAGACCTCAAAAGCATGGATAACAAAACCAAAAATAGAGAAATGGGACTATATTAAACTAACAAGCTTATGTACAGCAAAGGAAACAATCAACAGAGTGAAGAGACAATCTGTTGAATGGGAAAAAAATATTTGCAAACTATTCATTCAACAAGGAACTAATATCCAGAGTATACAAGGAACTCAAATAACTCAACAATTCGAAAAATCCCATTAAAAATTGGGCTAAGGACATGAATAGATGTTTCTCAAAAGAAGACACATAAATGGCCAACAGATATATGAAAAAATGCTCAATATCACTAATCATCAGGAAAATGCAAATTGAACACACAGTGAGATACTAATATCATCTTTCCCCAGTTAGAATGGTTGTTATTAGAAAGACAAAAAATGGCCAGGTGTGGTGGCTCATGCCTGTAATCCAAGCATTTTAGGAGGTTGAGGGAGAGGATTGATTGAGGACAGGAATATGAGGCTGCAGTGAGCTATGATCATGCCACTACACTCCAGCCTGGGTGATGGAAAAAAATAATAAAATAAAATAACAGATGTTAGCAATGATGCAAAGAAACAAGAACTCTTATACACTATTGGTGGGAATGTAAATTAGTACAACCACTATGGAAAACAGTATGGAGATTTCTTAAAAAACTAAAATAGAACTGCCATGTGATTCAGCAATCCCACTACTGGATATTTATCCAAAGGAAAAGGAATCAGTATATCAAAGGATACTATACTCACATTTATCCTAGAACTATTCAAAATAGCAAAGATATGGAATCAACCTATCAACAGATAAAGGGATAAAGAAAATGTGGTATATATACATGATGGACTATGATTTGGCCATAAAAATGAATGAAATTGTGTCATTTACAGCAACATGGATTGAACTGGAGGTCATTATGTTAAGTGATATAAGCCAGGCACAGAAAGACAGATACCACATGTTCTCACTCCTATGTGGAAGCTGAAAAAAGTAGATCTCATAAAAGTAGGGAATAGAATAACAGATACTAGAGGCTGGGAAGGGTGTGTGTATAAGAGAGAAGGATGAAGAGAGGTTGGCTAACGAGTGCAACTGTGCAGTTCTAATGTTCAATAGCATAGTAGGGTGACTCTAGTTAGCAACACTGTAGTGCATATTTCAAACTAGCTAGAAGAGAGGAGTTGAAATGTTCCCAACACATAGAAATGATAGAGTCAAGGTGATGGGTACCCCAAACATCCTGACTTGATCATTATATGTTCTTTGCATGTAACACGTATCCCATAAATATGTAAAATAAAAAGTAGTAGTAAAGTGAAGATGGCAGATGAAAACTCCTTGAATGGTGTGAAGAAACAGACAAGACAGCAGGGTAGTAAGCAAAGGAGGCATTCATTCATTCATTCATTCATTCATTCAACTAGCATTTGCTAGTTCCTATTACGTGTCAGGCGTTCTTCTGAGTGCTGGAGATACAATGGAAAACAAGACAGATATGAGCCCTGACCTCATGAAGTTTACTCTTAGGTAGGTGTCAGTACCAAGTAGACAAACAAATGAATAAAATAATTATAAACTGTGATATGTGCAATAAAAAATGAACAAGAGAATGATGCATCAGTCAGGATTCTTTTTTTTTTTTTTTTGAGACAGAGTCTAACTCTGTTGCCTGGGTTAGAGTGTTAGCAACTGCAAACTCCTGGGCTCAAGCGATCCTTCTGCCTCAGCCTCCCAAGTAGCTGGGACTACAGGGATGCGCCACCATGCCCGGCTAATTTTTTCTATATATTTTTAGTTGTCCAGCTAATTTCTTTCTATTTTTAGTAGAGATGGGGTCTCGCTCTTGCTCAGGCTGGTCTCTAACTCCTGTGCTCAAAACGATCCTCCTGCCTTGGCCTCCCAGAGTGCTAGGATTACAGGCATCAGCCAGGATTCTTGATTGCAAGCAAGAAAACCATTTAAATTTTAAAGAAGAGAACTGATTAGAAGATAATTGAGAGTTCTTGGGACCAAAGTGAGCCTGGAGGTTCAGACTTGGAAAGTGAACTAGAATCCTGAGAGATCCAGAAATCTGAGTACCAGGAACCACTGAGTACATAGTGCTGCAGGAAGTTGTGTTTGCCAGATCTCTGCTCTTGTATTCCTGTGTCCAACAGAGAAGTTGGGACTAGCAGTGAGGTTTTTTTTTTCTCGACTGAGCTTAGTTCACATACCTATCCCCTTAGGTAAAGCAGGAAGCTGTTCTCCCTCATCTTCTGGCCTCCATGCTGGGTGGCTGGCTCTGGGCACTCCCTTCCCACCAAAACTCCCACAGTGGGAGTTCCCTCAGTGAAGGATACTATAATGGAGGTAAATTACATGTGGGTCAGCCAAAAATAGTGCTACTGTTGACTATAGATGAAACAAACTCTACCAGGTACTGTCTTTGGGTAAGAGAAAGTAACATTTAAGTGAGCCAAGCCTGTTTCTTTCTTCTTCCCAAATTTGCCACACTATGATTTTAGTGTCTCCTTGATGACTAATGAAATTGAACATCTTTTTGTATATTTACTGGTGATTTGGAATATACTCTTCAATGATATGCTAATTCAAGTCTCTTGTCCATTTTTCTGTTGGATTGTCTGTTTTTTATTTTGTTAAATTGATTTGAAGGAGTTTTATGAAATTCTAATACAATTCTCTGGATGAGCCCTTTTGTTGAATATATGTATTGCCAGTACTTTCTCCCACTTTTTGCATGCCTTCTCTCTCTCTTAGTAGTGTCCTATGATGAAGAGAAGCTTACAGTGTTAATGTACACAAACTCATCAATGTTTTCCTTTATGGTTGGCACAATTTGTATCCTATTTAAGAAACATCTGTCTACCTCAAGGTTATACTCTTCTGTGTTAACTTGAACAGATCATTTATTTATTTCATATTTTAGATTTAGATTTATTATCCATCTGGAATTGCTCTCTCTATATGACTTGAGGTGGGTTCATTTTTTTGCTAAATGATTTTCAAATGACCTATGTATTTTATTGAAAAGATCATCCTTTCCCCAAAAGTCTCTGGACTCTATCCTCCATTCACTGGTTTGTTTATCTTTGATAACAATATCATGATGATTTAATTACTCTAGATTTATAATAGGTTTTGCTAACTGATAGTGTAGGGCCTCTGGTTAGGTTGTTTCCTTTGAGATTGCATCTGCTTTTCTTAAATCATTGTATCTCTACAAATGGTGGAATCAGTTTATTAGTTCCTACAACAAATCTACTGAGATTTTTATTTTTATTTTTATTTTTTTGAGACAGAGTCTCACTCTGTTGCCCAGGCTAGAGTGCCATGGTGTCAGCCTAGCTCGCAGCAACCTCAAACTCCTGGGCTCAAGCAATCCTCCTGCCTCAGGCTCCCGAGTAGCTGGGATTACAGGCATGCGCCACAATGCCTGGTTCATTTTTCTATATACATTTTTAGCTGTCCATATAATTTCTTTCTATTTTTAGTAGAGACAGGGTCTCGCTCTTGCTCAGGCTGGTCTCGAACTCCTGAGCTCAAAGGATCCGCCCACCTCGGCCTCCCAGAGTGCTAGGATTACAGGTGTGAGCCACCTTGCCTGGCCTCTACTGAGATTTTGATTGAAGTTACATTACATACATAGATCAATTTAAGGAGAACGGACATCTTTACAATATTGGGTATTTGAATCTATGAAAAGAGTACAATCCTTCTATTATCTAGGTCTTCTTTAATCTGAGTAAAAATTTAATAGTTTTTGGTGTAGAGGACGTTTTTGTTAGATTTGTTTCAAGATACTTTTTGTTATTTTAAAATTTAATTATAATTGGCATCTTTTTCTGAATCACATTACATTTTCTATTTGTTTATTGCTAATATATAGAAATATAATCTATTTTTGTTATCTCACCTTGTATCCAGTGAACTTGATAAATTTCACTTATTAATTCTATAATCTAATAGTTTTTGTGAGAATTCTTTTAAATTTTCTCCATGCACAATCATGTTGCTTGTAAATGATAGTTTTATTTCCTTCTTTTAATCCTGATATTTTCTTCTTCTTGCCTTATTATGCTGGCTAAGAGTTGCAGTACACAGCTAAATATTTTAGAAGCAGTGATAGTAGGCCTCTTTGTCTCATTCCAATGATCAAAAGGTATATTTTCAATATTTTACCATTGACTATAATGTTTTCTGTAGGATTTGGTAGATATTTGTCATCATATGAAGAAGTTCCTTTCTTTTCCTATTTTTTAAGAATTGGTATCATGAATAGATATTAAATTTTTAATAAATGCTTTTTCTACATATATCAACATGGTCATATGATTTTTCTCTTCCGTTAATGTGGTGAATGAAAATGGTTGCTTTTCAAATGTTAGACAAACTGTTGTGTTCCTAGAATAAATCCCTCTTCGTTGTATCATATTATGCTTTTATATATTGCTGTTTTCAATTTGCTAATATTTTGCTTAAGATTTTTGCCTCTACAGGAATGAGAAAGAATTGTCTACATTTTTCCTTCCTTATAATATCCTTGTCTGTTTTTTTTTTTTTTTTCAAATCCTAGTCTCATAAAGAGCAGCTATGTTATCTCTTTCCCTATTCTTGGGAAGAGTTTGTGTAAGCATGGTAGTATTTATTCCTTAATTGTCTGGAAAATTTACTGGTGAAATCATCTGAGGTTTTTTGTGAGAAAGTTTTAAATGCAGTCACATGCCACATAATGACATTTCAGTCAACAAAAGATGGAGTAAGAATATAATATGGTATTTTTTACTGTACCTTTTCTCTGTTTAGATACGGAACTACTTACCATTGTGTTACAATTGTCTACACTTCATTCACGGTAATACGTTTTACAGGTTTGTAGCCTAGAAGCCATGTGCCATATATCCTTGGTGTGTAGTAGGCTACACCATCTAGGTTTGTGTAAGTACACTCTATGATGTTCACATAATGACAAAGTCACCTAATGATGCATTTCTCAGAACATATCCCCATCATTAAGCAAAGCATGACTGTAATGGATTCAATTTCTTTAGTAGGTGTAGGACTACTCATATTTTCTATCTCTACTTTGGGAAGTTATATGTTTTATGGAATTAGTTCATTTCATCAAAGTCAGCAGCTGTATTGAATTAAACAGTTCATAGTATCCTTTTATTATCTTTTTTAGTGTCTATAGGATCTGTAGTGATGTTCCATTGCTCATACCTGATAATGGTTATTTCTCTCTCTATCTTTTATTGATTAGTCTTATTTAAGATTTATCAATTTTGTTAAAATTTTCAAATAGCCAACTTTTAGCTTTATTGATTTTCTCTATTTTATACTGGCTTTAAATTGTATTTCTACTCTCCTTTATTTCCTTACTGAAGTTTCTTTGAGTTTGATTTCCTGTTCTCCTAAAAGCTTCCTGAGACAGAGACCTAGATAATTGATTTTAAATCTTTTTTTTTTCTAATATAGGCATTATATGGCTACACATTTCCCTGTAAGTGCTGTTTTAGTGGCATCCCACAAGTTTGTTTTACTGTTTTTTTTATTCTGGTAAATTATATAATACAAAAGTGGCACTTAGAGTTAATAAACAAATTCAGGAAAGTTGTAGCATGCAAAATCAACATGCAAATATCTGTTGTGTTTCCGTATGCTAGCAATGAACAATCTGAAAAGAAAATTAAGAAAATAATTTCTTTTAAAATAACATCAAAAAGAATAAAAATCATGGGAATAAATTTAACTGAGAGATTCATAATAGATATTGGTCTGTAGTTTTGTTTTTTTGTGGCATTTTCATCTGGCTTCATCTGACTTTAGGCTAATTCTGGTCTCATAGAATGAATTAGAAAGTGTTACTCCCACTTCAATTTTGGGGAAGAATTTGAAAAGGATTAGTGTTAATTCTTCTTTAAATGTTTGGTAGAATTCACCATTGAAGCCATATGGTCCTGAGATTTCTCTATTGGGAAGTTTTGATTAGTGATTCAAGATTTCCTATTTCTACATGAGTCCGTTTGGTAGATTGTGTGTTTCTAAAAATTTGTTCACTTCATGTAGGTTACCCAATTTGTTGGAGTATAGATGGTCATAGTATTCTCTTATAATTCTTTTTATTTCTGCGAGGTTGGTAGTAATATCCACTTTTATTTCTGATTATAGTAATTTGAGTCTTCTTTTTCTTAGTCAATTTTGCTAAATATTTGTCAATTTTGTTGATCTTTTCAAAGAGCCAACTTTTGTTTTCATTGGTTTTCTCTATTTTTTTTTTTTTTTACTATTTCTTATTTCCACTTTGGTTTTTATTGTTTCCTTCCTTTTGCTGCCTTTTGATTTAGTTTGCTCTTCTTTTACTAGTTCCTCAGGTGTACAAATAGGTTATTGATTTTAGATTTTTCTTTTTTAAAATGTAGGCCTTTACAATTATAAGTTTCCCTTTGAGCATTGCTTTTACTGCACCCCTAATGGGCAGTATTGGTGTTTGGTGTATTGTGGGGTTTTTTTGATTTGTTTGCTTGTTTGGTTAAAGATAGGGTCTTGCTCTGTCATCCAGGCTGGAATGCAGTGGTGCCATCACAGCTCACTGCAGCTTTGAACTTCTCAGCTCAAGCAATCCTCCTGCCTCAGACTCTCAAGTAACTGGGACTACAGGTGAGTGCCACCATGACTGGCTAATTAAAAAAAAATTTTTTTTTAGAAACAGGGTCTCGCTATGTTGCCCAGGCTGATCTCCAACTCCTGGCTTCAAGTAATGCTCCTGCCCCAGCCATCCAAAGCGGTGGCATTACAGGAATGAGCCACTGTGCCCAGCTGTGTTTTTATTTACATTCATCACAAGGTATTTTCTAATTTATCTTCTGGTTTCTTCTTTGATCCATTGGTTGTTTAAGAGTATGGTGTTTAATTTCCACATATTTGTGAATTTTCTAGTTTCTTTTCTGTTAGGAAACGAAAACTGAGTTTCATTCCATTGTGAATTCATTCCATTGTGGTTGGAAAATATACTTGGTATGATTGCAATATTTAAAAATGTATTAAGATTTGCTTTATGGTCTAATATGATAGAATAGTCCATGTTTCATACATTTTAGGGCCTTGTCATTAGGTACATGTGTGCTTATATTTATAATATCTTCCTGATGGATTGTCATGGACTGAATGTTTGTATTCTCTCAAAATTCATATGTTGAAATCCTAACCCCCAGGGTAATGGTGTTAGGAGGTGAGGCCTTTGGGAGGTGAATGGGATTAGTGTCTTTATAAAAGAGACTCCAGAGAGCTTTCTCACCCTTTCGGTCATGTGAGGACACAATGAGAAGACAGCAATATATGAACCAGGAAGTGAGCCCTCACCAGACACCAAACCTCCCAGTGCCTTGATCTTAGACATTTAGCCTCCAAAATTGTGGGAAATAAATTTCTGTTGTTTATAAGCCACCCAGTCTATGGTAATTTGTTTTAGCAGCCTAGACTGAGACATGAATGGAACTTTTTTTTTTTTTTAATTTCATCTTATTGTTATGGGGGATACAGAATTGCAGGTTACATACGTTGCCCATGTACCGCCTTTCCCCCCAAGTCAGAGCTCCAGGCATGTCTGTTCCCCAGGTAGTGCGCGTTGCACCATCATGTAGGTATCTATCCCTCTCTTTCCCACTCCCCCTTCCCGAGTCAGCACCTTCAAGCCTTACCATTCCTCACACGGTGCGCAATGCACTCATTGTGTAGGCATACCCCCATCCCCTCCCCCACCCCCCATGTCAGTCTGATATCCAATTGGTGTCGGAATGGAACTTTTTATCAATATATTATATAATGTTCTTTTTTTTTTTTTTTTTTTTTTGAGACAGAGTCTCACTCTGTTGCCCAGGCTAGAGTGAGTGCTGTGGCATCAGCCTAGCTCACAGCAACCTCAAACTCCTGGGCTCAAGCGATCCTCCTGCCTCAGCCTCCCGAGTAGCTGGGACTACAGGCATGCACCACCATGCCCGGCTAATTTTTTCTATATATATTTTTAGCTGTCCATATAATTTCTTTGTATTTTTAGTAGAGATGGGGTCTCGCTCTTGCTCAGGCTGGTCTCGAACTCCTGAGCTCAAATGATCCGCCCACCTCGGCCTCCCAGAGAGCTAGGATTACAGGCGTGAGCCACCGCGCCCGGCCTTATAATGTTCTTTTTTGCCTCATATACTTCTTTGATTTAAAATCTATTTTGTCTGAAAATAATATAGCCACTCCAGCCCTCTTTTTGTTATTGTTTGCATATAATATCTTTTTCCATTTTTTTTTTTTACTTTCCTCTTTGTGTCTTTGTATCTAAAGAGTCTTCTCTTGCAGACAGCATATAGATGGGTGATTTTTTTTTAACCACTCTGGCAATGTTTGCCTTTTAATTGAAGAGTTTATTTACTAGTAATTTAAATTAATTACTGATAAGGAAAGACTTCCTTCTGCCATTTAACTATTTTTTCTATATATTTTACATGTTTTTCATTCCTCAATTTTTCCATTGCTGCCTTTTTTGTATTTGGTTGATTTTATTTTATTTTATTTTATTTATTTATTTATTTTTTTTGGTGGTGTTCCATTTGATTCCCTTCTCCTTTCCTTTTATATGCACGTATTTTAGTGATTTTTATCTTGGGAATTGCAACTAACACTTCAAAATTATAACATCTTAGTTTGAATGGTATTAACTAAATTTTAATAATATAAAATACTCTGCTCTTACACATCTCTGTCCTTCCTCCTTTGTGTTGTTATTCTCACAGAATGCATCTTTATATGTCATGTGCCCATTAACATAAATGTATTAATATTTTATCCATTTTCTTTTTAAATCATATAGGAAAAAATAGAGATGTTACAAACCAAAAGTAAAATTATAATGACTTTTATGTTTACCTAGGTAGTTACCTTTATCATTGTTCTTTATTTCTTCTCATGGGTTTGACTCACTGCCTGGTTTTCTTTTATTTTAGCCCAAAGGAATCCTTTTAGCATTTCTTATAGGGCAGGTTTATTAGTAACAAACTCTCTTAGTTTTTGTTTACCTTGAAATGTTTTAATTTCTCCTTCATTCTTAAAAGATAGTTTTGCTGGATATATAATTCTTGTTTGGCAGAGTATTTTTCTTTCAGCACTTGTATTATCCCACTGCTTTCTAGCCTTTATGATTTTTGATGAGAAATCAGCTCTTAATCTTATTGATGGTACTTGTACATGATACATTGTGTCTCTCTAGCTACTTTCAGGATTCACTCTTTGTCTTTGACTTTTGATAGTTTGACTACACTGCATCTTGTGGATCTCTTTGAGTTCATTCTTATCTGGAGTTTATTGCACTCCTTGGATGTATAGATTCAGATATTTTATCAAATTTGGAAAGTCCCTGGCCATTATTCCTTCAAATGTTCTTTGTGATCCTTTCTCTGTCTTTTCATTCCACAACTCCAATAATGCATTATTGGTCCCCTTGATCATCTCCCATGGGTCCCTTTGACTCTGTTTACTTTTCTTCATTATTTTTTCTTTCTGCTGCTTAGGCTGGATAATTTCTTTCTTTCCTTTTTTTTTTTTTTGAGACAGAGTGTCTCTTTGTTGCCCGGGCTAGAGTGAGTGCCGTGGCGTCAGCCTAGCTCACAGCAACCTCAAACTCCTGGGCTTAAGCGATCCTACTGCCTCAGCCTCCCGAGTAGCTGGGACTACAGGCATGCGCCACCATGCCCGGCTAATTTTTTTCTATATATATTTTAGTTGGCCAGATAATTTCTTTCTATTTTTAGTAGAGACGGGGTCTCGCTCTTGCTCAGGCTGGTCTCGAACTCCTTACCTTGAGCGATCCTCCTGCCTCGGCCTCCCAGAGTGCTAGGATTACAGGCGTGAGCCACCGCGCCCGGCTTAGACTGGATAATTTCAATTGTCCAATATTCATGTTGACTATTTTTTTTCCTTCTATCTGCTCAAGAGATCTGCTCTTGAGCCTCTCTAGTGAATTTTCTATTCCAGTTATTGTACACGTCAGCTCCAGAGGTTTGATTGGGTTCCTTTTAATACTTTCTATTTCTTTATTGATATTCTCATTTTGTACATACATAGTTTTTCTGGTTTATTTTAGTGCTTTATCCATGCCTTCCATTAGTTCTTTGAACATATTTAAGACAGTTATTAATACTTTAAACTCCTTATCTAGTAAGTCTAATGTCTGAGCTTTCTCAGGGATGGTTTCTATAAATCTATTTTTGTCCATTGGGCTATACTTTCCTATTTCTTTGTATGCTTTGTGATTTTTGTCATTGTCAAAAACTGGATATTTGAATATTATAAAACGTTATCTCTGGAAAACAAATTTTTTCTTTTCCACAGATTTTGCTGTTCTTGATTGTTGAAGGCTTATCTTGTTCAGCCAGGGTTTTTATTGAGATTTCCTTGAACACTGGGTACTTTAAGTTTAAAAAGAAAAAAAACAAAAACCTTTCCCAATCTTTGTGATCTGACTCTTTGCAGGAGCACTCCTTTAATACTTATCCAAGCCGACTGAGATTCTTCCTCAACCTTCATTTCCTGGTTGCACTGAGCCTGTCTATCAGCCAAAGGTGGAATCTTAGGGTTTTCTCAGTTCTTCTCTGAACATGCATGATGTCCTAGACATGTGTGTGGCTTTCTAAATCCCTCTGTATACAAGAGCACTTCTGAATTTGAATGCCCTAATTTCCTAACAAATCTCTCTCCCTGGCTTTTACCCAGACTTTTTAGATGGGCTATTTTATGTATCAACTGCATTCTTTAGCCCCAGGCAGTTGCAGTTTGTTTGTCTGCCTTACAATATTTTGAACAGTGCCCACTGCTTTTCTGCAGTGGATTCCAGGTTAAGCAAAATAGAGATGATTGCCTTCTGTCAGTTTTTCAGGTAACTCTCAGGTAGGTTAGAATAGACAAACACGATAATTGTTAATGAAGTTGGCTCTGCTCTCTTATAAACAGGGAGCAAGGTCCCACCCTAATGAGGTGGACTGTTGTCGTTAAGACTGATGTTAAGTCAGGGAGGGGTTCACAAAGTTTTCCTGACATTTTTAAGTTGCCTTTTTTTAAAATTCAGCAGGTACTTTGTTGCTGTAAATATTTGACTGTTTTCCAAAGTTCTGAAAAAGTTGCCTACTAAATGTATATTGCTTTTGCACCATTGTAAAGTCAAAAAGTTGTAAGTTATATCATTATAAGTTGAGGGTCATCTGTATATATCTACTTTTTATTTTTAAATAACTGTATAGTCACTTGCAAAACAAATGTACAGGAAAGTTACATGCACCCTCCTCCCCGCGCCCCGTCTCTCCCAGTTTTAACTTCCTATGCAACTATAATAAAAATCAAAGCCAAAACCAAAAATTGACATTGGTAACACCCATCCTCTCTATCCATCCCTAATCCCTGGACAACTACTAGTCTGTTCTCTGTCTCTGTAATTATGTTATTATATGAATGTTACATAAATGGAATCATGTAGTATGTATCCTTTTGAGATTTTTTTTTTTTTTTACTCAGCATAATTTCCTTAGATTTATCCAAGTTGCTGTGTGTATTCTTTTTTATTGCCGAGTAGTATTCCATGGTATGGTTGTATCACAGCTTTACTACTTACTCATTGAAGGAGATTTTGGTAGTTTCTAGTTTGGGGCTCTTACAAACAAAGCTGCTGCAAACATTCTCACACAATCTCCTGTGTGAAAATGTCTTTACTTCTCTGCTCAAGAGTGCAATTGCCAAGTTGTATGGTATGTACATTTGTTTTCAAAGGTGATGCCAAACTATTTTTCATAGTTGCTGTACCATTTCTACCAACAATATAAGTGTAATCCATATCTAAGAAGGCTATGCCTAACCCAGAGTCATATTTACTTTTAAATTTTCTTGTAGGAATTGTGTGATTTTAATTTTTAAAATTTAGGTCTGTGATTAATTTTCAATTATTTATCGTGTGTTGGGTGAAGACCACAATAGTTTTCGGGTCTCATGAAAATGCTTTGACTCTTTTTTTTTTTGTTTTTGAGACAGAGTCTCACTCTGTTGCCCTGGGTAGACGGCAGTGGCATCATTGTAACTCAATGCAACCTCGAACTCCTGGGCTTCAGCAATCCTCCTGCTTCAGCCTCCCAAGTAGCTGGGACTGCAGGTACACACCACTACACCTGGATAATTTTTTTTTTTCTATTTTTACTAGAGTCAGGGTCTTGCTCTTGTTTAGGCTGATCTTGAACTCCTGAGCTCAAGCAATCCTCCCCTCTCGGCCTCCAAGAATGCTAGGATTATAGGCATAAGCCACCTTACCTGGCCTGCTTTGACTCTTTTAAAATAAGAAGAAAAAATTAAGTATAATCAACTCAGATTATATTTGTATTTAAAGCAACACAGTTTTAAAATATAATTTTTTTTTTTTTTTTTTTTGAGACAGAGTCTCGCTTTGTTGCCCGGGCTACAGTGAGTGCCGTGGCATCAGCCTAGCTCACAGCAACCTCAAACTCCTGGGCTTAAGCAATCCTACTGCCTCAGCCTCCCGGGTAGCTGGGACTACAGGCATGTGCCACCATGCCCGGCTAATTTTTTCTATATATATTTTAGTTGGCCAGATAATTTCTTTCTATTTTTAGTAGAGACGGGGTCTCGCTGTTGGTCAGGCTGGTCTCGAACTTCTGACCTTGAGCAATCCACCCGCCTCGGCCTCCCAGAGTGCTAGGATTACAGGCGTGAGCCACCACGCCCGGCCAAAATATAATTTTTAATTGCTTTTATAGAGGAAGGTGCCTCTGATATTCTTTCTCACACCAAATATATGGTGGCTTTCCACACCAATTCTCCAATTCTCTGACAGCAATTGGGTATCCTACAATTCAGTTAAATTCTGACACTAAATCCAGGAGTTAGTGCAAATCCCACAAGTTAAAGGCTCAGTCCCACAAGATTACTCCAACTTCAGACACCAGTTGTAAGATCCTCAGGCCATTTGTACTTTTAACTGACCAATTATAAATTCAAGGGTTCCTAGGATTCCTTCCTCAGGTTTCATAGTTCACTAGAAAGACTTGTAGAACTCAGGACAACATTTTACTTACATTTGTCAGTTTATTATAAAGGATACAACTCAGGAACAGCCAAACGGAAGAGATGCATAGGGCAAAGTATGGAGAGAGGTTGTGCAGAGCTCCCACGCCCTCTTGCCCATCCCTCCAGCACTCCCATGTGCTCACCAACCCAGAACCTCTTCATCTCTAGTTGAAGAGTTTTTATAACTCAATCTCCAGCCCTCCTCCTCTCCCTGGAAGTGAGGGTGAGGTGAGTGATGCTGGAAGTTCTCACCCTCTAATTTTTGTGATGACCAGCATCCATTCTGAAGCTATCTAGAGGCCCCACTCTGAGTCACCTCATTAGAATAAACACATGTATGATTGAAAGGGACTTGTTATGAATAACAAATGACACTCTTATTAGGAGATTCCAAGTGTTTTAGAACTCTGTGCCAGAAATAAGGGACAAAACCCAAATACAATTCACCTTTGCACAATGCAGGGCTTAGAGGTGCCAACCCCCCATGCGGTAGAAAATCCTTGTGTAACTTTTGACTCCCCCAAAACTTAACTACTAATAGCCTCTTGTTGACCACACACCTCATCAATAACCTAAACAGTCCATAAATACATATTTTGTATGTATATATATCATATATATAGAATATATTGTATTATTACACTAAAATAAGCTACAGAAAAGAAAATGTTATTGCGAAAATCATAAAAAAAAGAACATATCTTTACTGTTCATTAAGTGGAAGTGAATCATCATAATGGTCTTCATCCCCATTGTCTTCACATTGAGTAGGCTGAGGAGGAGGAGGAAGAGGAGGCTTTGGTCTTGCTTTCAGAGGTGGTAGAGGTAGAAGAAAATTCACATATAAGTGAATCCACAGTGTTGTTCAAGGGTCAACTGTATATATTTTTATTACACCAAAAGGTCCAAGAAGGGTAAAGTGCCTAGGGCCACAGAAGTCATAATGTGGCCCTTTCAGTTGAGTAGCTTTCCCCCAGTCCAGGTGCCAGGCTGTGGCAGATTGGAATGGGTGGCAAAGTGAGCAGCACTGGGTGATGGTAGTGGAGACAGAGTGGAAGGGACTGGCTGGGTATGTGTTAGAGTAGAGTCAGCTGGACTGGCTGATGGATTGGATGTGGGAGGTGAACGAAAGAGAGAAATCAAGGATGTTTTTACAGCTTTTTTATTTGAAACATTGTTGGCTTTTTAAATTTTTTTCAAGATTTAAGGAACCTTTTTTAAAAATTTTAAGCTACTGATAGCGTATAGCAATTTGGTAAAGCATATGTTTGTCAACAAAAATTGAAACATTTGTTTTTCCTCCCTACTTGATCCCTCGAAATTTTGGCAACTATCATGAGTATTCTTATTTTTATGACAATATCATTATTTGCATAAGTTCAATAAGAATCTGTTCTCTTTAACAAGATTTAATTGGAAACATTAGTTATATTACCAAGGCTTTGAATGAAATGTCATATTTTAAAATGTGTATAGAATGCCTATTTTCAAGGATTCCCAGCTTTACAGTCAGTGAATAAAAAGTTGTCACTTCCTTGCAGGCTCAGAAACCTCCAGATATTTGATATTGCAGGCAAAGTCTGATGTCTGCCTTGGTTTGACATCCTAGCATCAAAAAGGTTTTTTTTTTTTGTTGTTGTTGTTGAGACAGAGTCTCACTTTGTTGCCCAGGCTAGAGTGAGTGCCGTGGCGTCAGCTTAGCTCACAGCAACCTCAGACTCCTCGGCTTAAGCGATCCTACTGCCTCAGCCTCCCAAGTAGCTGGGACTACAGGCATGCGCCACTATGCCCGGCTAATTTTTTTATATAGATTTTTAGTTTTCCATATAATGTCTTTCTATTTTTAGTAGAGACGGGGTCTCGCTCAGGCTGGTCTCGAACTCCTGACCTTGAGCGATCCACCCGCCTCGGCCTCCCAGAATGCTAGGATTACAGGCGTGAGCCACCGCGCCCGGCCTCAAAAAGGTTTTTTAAAGTCCAAAATGAGATTCCTTGTTTAAAATTTCCAGCAAAGAAAATTTGAAAGGAGCCTATGTGGTTATTCTTGCTGCACTTACGTAAATAATCAGGCCAAGTTTCAGACTAAACTTATTTTACAAACAAATTTGTTTCACCATGATTATTTTTGATCAAATGGGAGTGACTGTAGACAGAAAAATTTCAGAAGGAAACTATAGTACATTTGTTATTAGATTATAGCCCTGTTAGTTGTTTTTGAGTTTTTATTATATACCTATAGATCAGATTCGATCCTAAATTCTTCTACTTTCCATTAATATCTGGCCACACTCTCCACTAAGAACAAAAACTACCAAGCAATATAAACTTCAAGGGACAAGTTTCATGCCTGATATAGAAGCCACACAGAGATTTTACCAGAACACCTGAGTCCACAACCAGAGACATTGAAATTGCAAACCAGGATGAGAAGTGGCTGTCTTCACACTGTGGAAGGCTCTTCCCAGGACTGCCCGAATAAGTCCATAATAATATTCTTACCCTTCTTAATTTTTCCTTGCTCACCTCTTTCACTTGGTAGAATAATGTTGTAGTTAGAATTTCACAATCAGTAGTTTTTGTGGGTAACTTTATAAAGTGTAGCATGTCGAACTCCATTTTTTTTTTTTTTTTTTGAGACAGAGTCTTGCTCTGTCTCTAGAGCTAGAGTGCCGTGGCATCAGCCTAGCTCATAGCAACCTCAAACTCCTGGGCTCAGGTGATCTTCCTGCCTCAGCCTCCCGAGTAGCTAGGACTACAGACACACACCATCATGCCTGGCTAATTTTTCTATTTTTTAGTAGAGACCAGGTCTTGCTATGCTGCTCAGGCTGGTCTCAAACTCCTGAGCTGAAACCATCCTCCCACCTTGGCCTCCAGGAGTGCTAGGATTACAGGTGTGAGCCACTGTGCCCAGCCCAAATCCAAATCTTTTTTTTTTTTTTTTTTTTTTTTTTTTTGTTGAGACAGAGTCTCACTTTGTTGCCCAGGCTAGAGTGAGTGCCGTGGCGTCAGCTTAGCTCACAGCAACCTCAGACTCCTCGGCTTAAGCGATCCTACTGCCTCAGCCTCCCGAGTAGCTGGGACTACAGGCATGCGCCACCATGCCCGGCTAATTTTTTCTATATAGATTTTTAGTTGTCCATATAATGTCTTTCTATTTTTAGTAGAGACGGGGTCTCGCTCAGGCTGGTCTCGAACTCCTGACCTTGAGCGATCCACCCGCCTCGGCCTCCCAGAGTGCTAGGATTACAGGCGTGAGCCACCGCGCCCGGCCCCAAATCCAAATCTTTACAGGACCTAAGAGAGGCCTTTTTTTTTTTTGTCTGAGGATAGGGGACTTTATTGATGGTATATGTCAAGGCGGGGCTCCCTAGGCTACTCCCATTCTTCAAGAGGTCTGGCATGGAAACTGTGTCAAGGGGAGATTCTCAGTGTGGTCAGGGACTGAGTGGGGCAGGGACTTCCCAGAAGCTGAGGGCGTGTCCATGCTCTCACTAGGGCTGGTGGTCCAGGACAGTGGTCCCCAACCTTTTTGGCACCAGGGACCGGTTTCATGGAAGACAATTTTTCCATGGACCAGGGGGTTGGGAGGGGGGTGCCCTGGGTGGCAGGGAGGTGTGGTGCAGAGCTCAGGTGGTGATGTGTGGCCTGTTAGGAAACAGGCTGGTTAGGAAACACAGACTGGTACTGGGCCATGGCCTGGGGGATGAGGACCACAGGTCCAAGAACTCTTACCTTTTGGTCCACATTGGAGGCCATGTGGACCATAAAGTCTACCACCCTATTGCTATGGCCAAATTCATTGTCATACCAGAAAATGAGCTTGACAACGTGGTCATTGAGGGCAATGCATTGAAGGTAGAAGAGTGGGTGTCACTGTTAAGGTTGGAGGAGACAAGCTGGTACCCAGTGAAGCCCAGGATGTCCTTGAAGGGGCTCTCTGATACCTGATTTACCACCTTCTTGATGTCATATTTGGCAGATGTCTCCAGACGGCAGGTCTACAGCTGACACATTGGTGGTGGGTCATAGAAGGCCATGCCAGTGACCATTCTGTTCAGCTTAGATATGACCTTGTCCACAGCCCTGGAAGTGCCAGTTGAAAAAGGGATGAGGTTCTGGAGAGGCCTGTGGCCATGATGCCACAGCTTCCCAGAGGGGCCATCCCTGGTCTTCTGGGTGGCAGTGACGGCATGGACTGCTGTCATGAGTCCCTCCATGATGCCAAAGTTATCATGGATGGATGACCTTGGCCAAGGCTAAGCAGTTGGTGTTGCAGGAGGCATTGCTGACAATTGTGAGGTTGTTTTTGTACTTCTCATGACTCACACCCATTGCAAACCTGGGTCATCAGCAGACGGGGCAGAGATTATGACCCCACTGGCTTTCCCTCTTAGTGAGCTCCAATGTTCTCCAAAGTAATGAAGACACTGGTGGACTCCACAACATACATAATCATTGCCGGCATTACTCCATTTGATTTTGGTGGGATCATACTCCTGGAAGATAGTTCTGAGATCTCCATTGATGACAAGCTTCCTGTTCTCAGCCTTGACCATGCTATGGAACTTGCCATAGGTGGAATCATACTGGAACATGTAGACCATGTAGTTGAGGTCAATGAAGGAATCTTTGATGGTGACAATATTTACTTTGCCAGAGTTAAAAGCAGCTCTGGTGATCAGGTTTACTGGTCAAATATGGCCAAATCTGTTTACTCCAGCCTTCACTTTCACTGTGGTGTCTCAGGGACAAGAATGGCGCTGCATGAGAAGATGGCAGTCTGTCAAGTGGGAGGAGCAGAGACCTAAGACAGTTTTAGTCCACCTAGTGGGTAACTTTAGCAACATCTCTAATGCAACTATTTGTTCAAATTGTAATAGCGGTCTCTTTTACAGAGTTAGCACCCTGCTTTAATTTAACCCATTCTTGGGATGCTAGATGACAAGATTGCTACCTACTAACTGAAAAGGGAGAAATCTGTGCAGTTGCTCGCACTTCTTGTTGCATATAGATAAATACATCAGATATTGTAAAGACTCCATTGCAAAAAGTTAACAAACAGGCTACTTGGTTAAAACAGGCAGATTTTTCATCTGGCTTATTCTTTGATCTATTTAATTTTAGTTGGTTCAGTTCAGCTAGGCAAACCTAGCTAAGCAGCATACTCAAAACTCTTGGTATTATCATCCTGATAGTCATAATAGTAGTTTCTGTCTAGGCACAATGGCTCATGCCTGTAATCCTAGCACTTTTGGGAGGATTCCTTGAGGCCAGGAGATTGACACCAGCCTGGGCAATGCAGCTAGACCCTGTTTCTACAAAAAATAGAAAAATTGTTCAGATATGATGGCATGCCTGTAGTCCTAGCTACTTAGGAGGCAGAGGCAGGAGGATTGCTTGAGCCCAGGAGTTGGAGGTTGCAGTGAGCTATGATGACACTACTTCACCCTAGCCCAGGTGACAAAGCGAGAGCCTGTCTCCAAACAAAAACAAACAAAATAGTAGTTTCCCTGGTGTGCTATATCCTCTCAAAACGTTTTAAATGTTTGCATACAGCCATCTATAGAATATCAAATGGTCTGTTTTCAGCTAGAAGGACAAAAACAATGAAATGCATGATCATAAGGACGCTGTAACCCATGAATGATGTGTTCAGCCTGGAAACGCAGAATCATGGTAACTGAGAGTAGCACCAATGCTCTTTGTTTTGGTCACACTCTCACCTAGGTTGAGAATAGAGCAAGAAGAGAAGATATAATGAACTGAGCCCTAGGGTCATCCAACATTTAAAGATTAAGCCAAAGAGGAGAAATCAGCAAAGAATATTGAATAAGAGGCCCAATGAGGGAACAGGGATATCAGGACAATGTGATGTGAGGGAAGTTGGGGGCGGGGGAAGTGTTTCAAGAGGAAGAAAGAATGTCAATTGTTTGAAATTCTGCTCCGAGGTCAATTTAGATATGAATAGAGAATTGACAATTGGTTTTGGAAACAAGATTATTAATAATCTTGATAATTGATTATGATGATGGAAGCCAAAGCTGGATCAGGGTAAGTTGAGAAGTGAATGCGAAGTGACTAAGTGGGAACAAGCACTGCAGAGAGATCATGAAAAGCCTCTCTCTGAGAATGTATGCGGAGAAGATAGCAGAGAAATTAGGACAGTTGCTGGAAGTGATTTTGGAGCTGAGGGAGGTTTATTTTAAATGGGAGGAATTTCAGTATGTTCATATGCTGATAAGAGTAATTCAATTGAGAGGGAAAAAACAAGATGCTGGACGGGGAGGTACTTGTATTAATAGCAGTAAAATCCTTAGAAATGTGAGAGTGAAAGGAATCCAGATCACCAGTGGAGGGACTGGCCTTCATAGGCACAGGGACATCTCATTCACAGTAACTCAAATGTTGCTATACAGGTAAAAGTAATTTTGATGGTGAGAAGATAAGGGAATTCATGCCTGATATCTTTAATTTTTCCATGAGCTCTGGAGGCAAAGTTGATCAGCAAAACGTGGGGTTTGGGGAGCAGGTATAGGAGGCTTTTAATAGATAGGAAAAGGAATGAAATAATCCTTCCATCAAGTCTACTTAACATGAATTTAGTGGAGAAAACCCCCCTAGGATTAAGTACATCTCTCAAACCCTTTTCCTCTCTCACCAGACCTTTTGCTCCTTTCTGATACCCATTACCATATTACTGTATCTTTTTTAGTTCACTTGTCTGTTCCCCCATTAGAGAATGACAGGAGGGCAGGGACCTTGTCTAATTTCCCAATTTATATCTAGCCCATACATAGTGCAGAGCCCGCACATAGTCACTAAATAAATACTTGTTGAAACAAAACTGTTAATAGATGTCTTCAGAATTTTGTCTTAGGCCACCCTGTTAAGTACTTGTTTGGGCAAGTTACTTTTCCCGTCTGAGATTTCATTTCTGAATCTATACCATGGGAATTATAGTCTCTCTCTTGCCTACCTCACTGCGTTATCGTGAGGAGTATCTGAGCCAATAAACCTAGAAATGCTTCATCAAGTGCTCCTTAAATGTAACGGGTTGTTATTTTTAGCCCGCCCGTAGCATCGCACGTAGCAGGTGCTGAAAAAGTTGCTGACTGGGGGAGGGGACATATTGTTCCTGAGACTGTAAGCACCGAAGCTCGGCAGAAGTGTTCCGAGGACCGCGGAGGGGCGGGGCTCGGGCCAGCATCCTTCTTGCTCCGGCCCTTCGCTGGAGGCGCTAGCCGGGCGAGAATGGGGGGCAGGGAAGCCAAGGGGGGAGTAACTGTCAAAACTCGCCGCTTGGCGCCATTATTTAAATGGTACGTGCTTGTCTCGCTGCTGTGCGTGCCCGGGGCGGGGCTCCGAGCGGCTGGAGCGGGGCGGAGGCCGGGGCGGGCCGGGAAGGTGGAGGGGCGGGGCGGGGCGGAGCCAGGCCGGCCAGAGGGGAGGGTCTAGCGGCGGCCCCCGGCAAGGTTCAGTGCGCTTGCGCTGACAGACGCAAGATGGCGGACAGTGCGGAACTAAAGGTAAAGCGCAGCTCGAATTCACTTCTAATATTCGGCCGCGGAGACGGCGCCACTGGTGCCGGGGGGGATGGGTCCGACTCTGGGGGGCCGCTCGGGTCTGACTGCACCCGGGCCTGGAGTTGTAGGGAGAGAGGCCCGGCTGGCCTCAGCATAGGGGGCCCGGCTGCGGCGGGCCGCGGGCCCCGGGTGCCTCGGGGGCGCTGACGGGTCGTCCCCGGCGTGTTATTGTTGTGGGCGCCTCTGGCGGGGGTGGCGGGGGAAGAGATAGGGAGTCGGGAGGTAGGGGCTGCGGCTGTCCCCGGGGCTCGGCTGCCTCACCTTCCAGTCAGCCTCCCCGCCCCCCATGGGGAGCTGGGGCTGGGGGCAGGGTGTTCTTGTAGGGGGGATTGGGAAAGCTCCCCGTCGCTGCTTCCTCTTCCTCCTTTGCAGTCCCGGGCTCCTGTCAGGCGCTCTCCTCAGACCCCCGGGAACTTGGCTCCGGCCGCCCCGCCCCTCCGTGGATCCTTACCGCCCCCGCCCCGGACTCGGCTTTCCCCGGTTGCCCGCCTGTCAGGAGGCGCCCGGGGTACCCCGCTTGTGGGAGGCGCGATCCTGGGGCGATGGGGTGGGGATGTGGGGGAAAAGCTCCGGTAAAGTTTAGCAAGCCCCAGGCCGGCGTCGGGGTTCGGCCGAGGGGTAGCGGGAGAGGCTGTCTAGGCGGGACGTTACTCTTCCTCTCAGATTCCGGGGAGCCAGGGGGAGAAACCCCCTCGAAGAGTGTGTATTTGGAAGCAGTGGTGGGTGGTGAGATGCAGCTACCTCTCTCCCTTCTCTTGCTTTGGCTGGTGTGGAGGGTGAGAGGAGCCTTTGGGGGTCTCTGCACACACCATGATGGCGATGCTATAGCTGATGGAGGTGAATGGTTCGTGTTTATATCCCCCTGTTGCCTTTTGTTTGTAGGGACATCTTGCTGGCCATGTTGATTTGAACGAAATTCTCCCCTCATCCTACTCCAACCCCCAATAAATAGAACGTTCCTCCGTTCCTCTCAACTGTACCAATTACTCACGCCTCGCGAAATTAGATGAAAGGGTGCCTCCTTTTCCCCGCTTTTTCTCCCACCCCAATCTTTACCTGATGATGGCTTCTTTACCGAAGCAGATATACCACTACACAAGCAGTCGGGGGAGGGGGGGTGGAACCCTTGTGATTGGATTGTGACAAATGGGGCTCCGCTTGAATAATTTTGGTTTAGTAGCAAGCAGTTCTTAACTAACGCGTATTATTTCGAGCCTCTGAACGCGATATTCCCTTCTCTGGCTTCCTCTGTGTGTGAACCAAGCAGCTGGTTATATCTCGACCCAGAGAACTGACATCTCTATCAGAGTGGAGATTGGGATATACAATTGTAAATCGTTTGTGACAGTCTTTTTATAATTAGTAAAAATTTAAATTTTTTCCCCCATTATAATGGAACCACAACTTCTAGCAACCAAGCGCCAGATTTGTTTCTGGAGAGTTTTTCCTATAGAAAAGCCTCACTGAAAGATCGTTTCTCCTAATAACTTCACAATGTTAACATTCCAAGATTTGTATGTTAAGGTATTGGTGTTGAGTGTTATTCTTTTTCGATTAACTTATAATTACAGATTTATTTAAGGGAAAGCAGATTTAGAATAGTGGTTTTTTTTTTTTTCCAGTTTCAAACTATTGACTGAAATGAGAAAGCCTCAGGAATATTTGAATATTTGGAGATAATTAGCCCTTGAAATAAAAAAGTACACAACTTTAAGATACATGTTTTCTATAATTTTTCTCTTAAAGTGTAGTCGCTATGTTGCTCTGATCTTTGCTTTTTAATATTTAATTTATCAGGAGTGCTTGTGAATGATAGCTAATCAGTTCTGTTATACATGCACCGTAGAGAGTAAAGCTGAAAAGCTTGTATGGACTATATTGTCACTCTTGATGCTGTCCGAAGAAACTAGTATGGAAAGCACATGCTGGGAGATTTCCTTCTTTGTTCTTTCCCATTTTAAGAAAATGCCTTTGGGGATAGATCAGATCCCTGGTGTGAGTCTTGTTGGATAAAGTTTCTCTTTACAAAAATGAGCAAATATCAGATAAACACCAAACACTAGGAAGAAATGTTATTTTTCTAAAATTGTTCTGCTTTTTTGCTTTTGCTAAAATCTACTTGACTTTTCCCAGAGGAGTTGTTTTCTACTTTTATGTTCCTGTTGTATAATTTTTCAAATTATAATAACTGTTTTGACATGTTGGTATGTCATGTGTGTGCCCGAGACTTTGAGGAGCTGTGATAAATTGCTTAGCTGGTGATAGCTGTGTTAAAAATTTTGTTAATACTTCATTGTGGTTAGATTTGCTGTTCTTTTTTGGGGGGTGGAGGAGGTGATTTCCGGAACGCCTACCATGGATATTTGAGAATGTGTATATATAATTTTCTATGCAGTAGGTTTGGAAGATTTTGGAAATGATGTTTTCTGAAGTTTTTTTTGTTTGTGATTTTTGGAGGTAAATATCATACATTCCTAATAAGATAGGAAAAATCAGAGTAAGAATTTAAAAAACCCTAGATTTCTTTGAAATTTTAAATGAAAATGTAATTCTTCCAACTATGAAGCTTTGAGTAAACAGTGACTTTTCCATTATCTTAGTTCACAGCCCACACTTCATTTTGCTGTGGATGGTATTCGTAGTTATTTTCCTCATAGCCCTTTTAGTGAGTCCTTTTAAATCTATAAGGAATCTACAAAGATCAGATGGGAAGAGCACATAGATCTGTATCCCCTCTAAGAATAGTGCAAACTGCAACACTTCAAGATATTGCCAATAAAAATTAGATTGTGAGTCATACATATCAAAATGAGTTCTCTGTGCATGTTTATGAAAAGTTTAATTTTTCATTAGAATACTCATAAATGATATTTTAAGAATGTGGAGAGAGAATATTTTATCATCTTTAGGAGCTTAAAAGCAGGAGGGTGTGATGGCCAGATGATCTTGGTAGTTAATAATCTGACAGCATCATGCAGCTCCTCTTAAAGTACTTTTTTTTTAAACAAATGTTTTTTGCATTAAAACTCAAACCAAGTTATATTGCCATTTTAACTTACTGGAGGAACAGTGGGAGGGAAGAAGTTCATCATCATTTTAGTGGAGTAAATAATGGAATTCAGTGGAAAGAGAAACTGTACTTTTAAAAGTATAAGTCTGTCAATAAATTCTGTTGTCATTTTCTGCTTATTTATTTTCAAGAAATAGTCACTCAATTTTGATCTTTGTGGTGTAATTTGCTTGCTATTATTTCAGATAAAGGCAAGTAAATCTGACAGTTTATTCATGGATTTGGTTTGAACTTGCTTTTGTCAAGTGCCACATTTAGATGGCTTTTGTTTTATGTCACCATTTTTATGAACAGTATTTAAAAACATTGTATAAAACACTACAGTATAGTTTTTAAGTATTTCATATAGTTGTTTTGAAATACTGCCTTCTTTTCTTCTGCTGTTTTCTCCTGGGTGATTTCATTGTCTTTCTCTTCAAAGAGTCTCTTGTAATCCCTGTTGATTGCAGTAGTGCTTAGTGGCTGGTCCGTAGCTGATTAACCTTGGGTTTCTCCTGTTGAACTCCATCAACATGCTGCTCCAGGGTTCTTGCTGAGGCTTTTGAGTTCTGTGTGATTTGTACTCTTTCTTGCTGGTAACTAGGGATAAGAAAACAAAATAGCTCATGGTTGTAGTGGGAACTGGGAAGAAGTATCTAAGTTTCAGAGAAACTGCTTATGATGAGATGTGGCCTTTAAAAACAACAAAACTGATTCATTACTTCATAGAATTGATTGTAGTGTTTTCTAAAGTATTTGGTTCTAGCATTAAGCGTCTTTTTTTTTTAAATGTTTAAGTAATAATATCTTACTGATATAGTACTTTGCAGTTCACAATGTATCACATTATCTCATTTCATCTTTTTAGTAGTTCTTTGATTTAGAAAAGGCAAGTAATAACTCCCTTTTATAGTTAGAGAAAGTGAGCCCCGAAAATGATAAGTGACTAGCTCAAGGTCATACAAATAAAAGTGGCAGGGCTTGAGTCTCCTTGAAGGTGCTATGACAGTTCTGGAGTCTTGTAGGGTACTCAGCTCACAAAAAATTCTAGTTATGTTGCTAATACTTTCCCTTTTGCTGTATGCCAGAGTATTTTTGGATATTCCTTGGGCATTTTGCAAGCTTCCTTACAAAAAGTTTGGAGTTTGTTAGTTGGAATTATACATGTTAATTTTTGCAAATAGCACTTTGCTTGGGAAATTTCAGAGAATACAGAAAAGTAAGCAGAAAAATAAACAGCACCTGTAATCTCAACACTCAGAAATATCATGGTTAACATCTGGGTATCTATCCATTTATACTTTCTCTTTGTGAGCATAAGTATATGTATATTCTTCACAAAAGAGATCATACTAGTTTTTTTTTGTTTATAATCTATTTTCATGGCTAGGTATCTTTCTAGGTTAGTAAATATAGGTTTGTATGACCATTTGAAAGGTTGCATTGTATTTTATTCAACTAATTCCTATCATTAGACAATTAGATTATTTCTGCCTCTTTGCTGTTTTAAACAATGCCGTGGCAAACAGCCTTATATAGAAGTTTATTTTATTTTAACTAAATATATTGATATGACAGACCTTTTTGGTGTTGTAGAGAGCACTGCAGATGGTTTTTTGATTAAACTGTTGCGAGTGAAAAAACTAATAGTTCTTGGTTTGTTCATTGTTACACCTTTATTGTTTCTGTTTCTATAAACATGTCAGATAAGATCATTAAATGATGGCAGATTGATTTTACAAAATGTAAGCAAACATTGCTTCTGAATCTGAGTGTTTGATACAGTATGAAATTGATTATGAAATAGTATGTATAATTTATTTCAAGAATGTTTAATTTTAGAAATTATATCACAATCAAATATTGCAAGTTTTTGTACTTATTTAGATGCTTATCAGTTTTTAACTGGCATTTTAAAACTCCTGAACATTAATATAGAGAGAGTAGAAATGAGAATTTGCTTTACTCATATTTTTAATCTTAAGGCAAAGTGTTGCTATAGTATTAAATTGATAGGCAACACTGTTTCGAGGAGCTGGTTATAGAAAGGTTACATAGGCAAAGAAAACAGTTTTCTATTTTAAGAAGGAAACTTTATGAGTTACATCAGTTAAATGTGTATGTGAATTAAGATAAGAATGCTTTGTGCAACATTTGAAAAGTACTGCACTGTAGAAGGAAAAGTTGATGAAATTAAGGGTATGAAATTGATCCTACTCTAAATTTGTCAGAATTTGGTCTTCACCTAAATCTACATTTATGTAGCAAATTTTATCATTAAGGTTTTTAAAAAAATAGGCAGTAGAGAAATTTTAAAGTATGTAGTTCTTGTTTATCAATTTCAGAAGTAGTGCTAATTGCCATTGTACTTTTTGCTGCTCTTACTGCTAGATGTTTGTGACTGTACCTCCTCTTACATGTTAAAAATTGTGGCACTCCCATTGCTTTGATTCCCTCTACTCTTGGTTTCAGTGGTGTCACATGAAAAGATAATTCCCCAGAATTGTCACCCCTTAGGACCCTCCCTTCAGAATTTTCTGATAAGCCTTCATTCTTTGCTGTAAACTTTTAAAGTTCATCACAACGAAGAAACCACCTTTTTCCCTCTTCTGCTTTTCCTCAGATCAAGCAAATAAAACAAACATAAACCCTTTGAACATTAACCAGCAACTGAAATATCAGTAACTCTCATAAGACTGTTGTAAACCTTCCTGTTATTGAAAACTTCATCTCTTTTACCTTTCCTGCTATTCTCTGCTTTCAATGCCCACCCCCTCTTTTGGTTACCAGGTTAGTTTCACCAAAACACTACTTTCATCCTGTCACTCCTGTCTATACAAACTTTGAACGGCTTTCCATCAAAAACTGGGTAAAGTTTTAGCTCTCAGTCTGGTATTCAAGATTTTCTATTGTCTGACCCATTCCGCTTTCTGTATGTGTTTTGTCTCCTTACTGTATAGCAAAAGTCCTTAACTTAAAGCTAGAGCTGTTAGTTTACTTTTTTTGCTGGCTAGTATTCTGTTTGTACACCACTCCATTCTCCTATGCCTACTCCTGTGGACACAGTAGGTGCTTTTAATATATATTTGTCAAATGAATAAATTATGTTCAAGATTTGTTTCTACAGGGATGGGGGCTGATGCTCTTGTCTATATGAGAGTCTAAATTGAAAATATTCTTAGGGTCATATCTTCACTCTTTTTTTCATGCTGGTTATTAAATGAACTTGAATAACATTAAATCCAGAAAAATTTATGAAGGACCGTTTTACATTTTACATTAAGTTACATAGATACTAAATGAATACATTTCTCATTGTAAGGATATGGCAGTAAATAGAGCAAAATTTGAAAGGCCTCAACATCTTCATTTTTCCCTAGAGTCAACTACGTTGGTAGGTATCTGTTCTTTTTTGGGTGGACAGGGGGAACATAACAGTTTTATTGAGATATAATTCATATACCCCATACAGTTCACCCATTTAAAGTGCACAATTAAATGGTTTTTGGTATATTCACAAAGTTGTGCAACCATTACCGTAATCAGTTCTAGAATTTTTTTTTTTTTTTACCTCAAAAAGAAACCTTGCATCCTTTAGCTATTACCGCCTCTCATAGCCCTAAGCAACCAATAATCTATTTTCTGTCCTGTAGATTTGCCTATTTTAGACATTTCGTATAAATGGAATCAAAATGTTAGGACATTAAATATGAAATGTCCAATTTCTAATCAAAAGTGTAGTTTATTACATCTTAAACAAGAAGCTGTACAGTTAATCAAATTATGTGCCTAAACTGTCAATATACTTTTGCCATCTTAATGGTGACTTGTTTATGCCAGCAGCAAAGAAGCCTGGAGAGTGAGTGATAATGAAATTGTAAAAGGCGTTTTCCACAGCTTGTTGAGAATTGAGTATTTTTCCTTGCAAGAAGTGGTCCAAAGCATGGAAGAAATGTAGTCAGTTGGTGCAAGGTCAGGTGAATACAGTGGATGACAGAGAGTTTCCAAGTCCAGCCTCTGTAGTTTGAGCTGTGTTTGTGTAACATGTGGTTGAGCATTGTCTTGCAAGAGGATTGGCCTGTCTCTGTTGACCAATCTTGGCTGCTTAATCGCGAACATCCTCATCATTTCGTACAGTTAGTTGCACTAAACATCCACTGTAATCAACTGACCAGGTTTCATGAAGCTGTAGTGAATAATACCAGTGCTGGACCACCAGATATCATTAGCTTTTTTTGATGAATATTCAGTTTTGGACTGTGCTTTGGCACTTCATCTTTATCTAACCATTGTGCTGAATGCTTGTGATTGTCAAAAAGAATCCATTTTTCATCGCATGTAACAATACAATGTAGAAATGGTTTGCCTTTATGTCATCATGACAACAAAGAAAGGCAAGCTTCGAGATGATTTCTCTTCTGATGCTTGTTTTTAATTCATGTGGTACCCATCTATCCAGTTTCTTTACCTTGCCGATTTGTTTCAAGTGGTCCAATATTGTTGGAATAGTAACATCAAACCTTGCTGCTAATTCACATGTAGGTTGAGATGGATTCGCTTCCACTACAGCTTTCAGCTCATCACTATCCGCCTCGGTCTCAGGTTACCCGTGTGGCTCATTTTCAAGTTAAAGTCACCAGAATGGAACTTCTCAAACCATCGACATACTGTGCATTCGTTAAACCACGTCCTTCCCAAACACTTCATTGATATTTCAAGCTGTCTGCGCTGCATTGTTTCCACAACAGAACTCACATTTGGAAATAACATGAATTTTTTACCTATCCATGGTTTCACAAAAATTGCTCTAAAAAAAATTTGAAAGATAATCACAAGCCAAACCATGCATTGAAAGAAGGAGCATGTACCTTCACAATAAAAATAAAACAAGAAGTGTCAAAGTTCTTCTTAGACATCAACTGTCAAACTTAGTACTTAAGGAAATCAACTGTCAAACTTAGTACTTAAGGAAATCAGAGGTTTCATACTTAATCACCTAATATGTAGCTTTTGGTGTCTGGCTTTCTATTCATTTTTTTTCAGCATGGGCATTTAAATATGTATGTCTGCATAATATTTGTAATTTATTGTGTGTATGTCTAGATTAGAACAAACCTAGGCACATAGAAGGAACTCAATAAATGCTAAGTTAATGTACATGTACATAAATATCTTTTCTAAAAACATAAATGGGATCATACTATACACATAATATCCTACAACTTGCTTTTTTTCAATTACAATATATATTGAAGATCTTTCCATGACATGTCCAAAAATGAGATGGTCTCATTCTTTTTAACAGTGCATAATATTTCATATGTATGTTTACAGAGATTTACCTTTTGAATTTCTCAGGGTATAGGTTAAAAGTTCTTAAGAACTTGTTTTGATGGTTTTGCTATTATATAGCACTTTTAAAAAAAAATTACCACATTTAATTTAACTTCTACAGTATTAATGTTGGAATTTCACTTAAAAATAGCCATGAAAAACATAACAGGGAGCCGGGCGTGGTGGCTTATGCCTGTAATCCTAGCACTCTTGGAGGCCGAGGCTGGAGGATCACTTCAATCCAGGAGTTTGAGACCAGTCTGAGCAAGAGTGAAACCCCATCTCTACTAAAAAAATAGAAACATTAGCCAAGCATGGTGGGGGTGCCTGTAGTCCTAGCTACTTGGGAGGCTGAGGCAGGAGGTTTGAGGTTACAGTGAGCTATGATAATGCTATTGCACTCTACCCAGGGCACACCACACTCTACCCAGGGCGACAGAGCAAGACTCTGTCTCGGGCGAAAAAAACAAAACAAAACACATAAACGTTGTTTGGCTTGAGGAGAAATGGAATGCAGGGTCTTTATGGGGTTCTGGCAGTGCACAGCCAAAGCAATTCATTTTGTATTTGGGTTTCTGAATGTGAGCAAGCCTGTTTTTTAAAAAGCTTCTTGGCATAGTGCTTAAAATAGAATTTAACATGCTATCTTGTGCTTTATGATGAATTTTAGGACTTTTTCTTGTAGTCATGCAAGTCTAATCTTAAAGATTGGAAGGATTTTAGAGTAAATATTTTTTCTCATATGTTAAAATCATTATTTTGGTCTATGGGCTTCTATAAGTTACCTAAGAAAGGGAATGTAGAGACACCTAGCTCGGTACCTGACTTATAGTAGGTACTTGGTAATTCAAAAATTATCTATCATTTCTGTCATTTATTATATGTTTGAGTGTCTATTGTGTGTGAAAAGTACCAGGCTATTGGTGGTTTTAGTATATTATCACTGTGTGTGTATTTATTTAAACACATATGTTATAATGGAATGTTTACAAAAAATCTGTTTTTTAATTGCACAAGTAATACGTCAGTTGTTACAGTGGTTCACCTCAAAGTCTGTTTCTCAGACCCCTGTTGGTTCCCTAGAATTTTTCTAGGGGTCCTCCAGGTCAAAACTATTTTCCTAATAATGGTAAGGCATTATTTGCTGTATTGACATTTGCAAAATCAATGGTGGCTAAAACTGCTGGCACTTTGGCACAAATTAAGGCAGTGACACTACAGTGTGCTAGTAGTTGTATTCTTCATTGCTATGCACTTAGAATTAAAAAATAACTGCCAGTTACACTTAATGTCCTTGACGAAGTAATACAACTTATTAATCTTATTATATCTCAATCCTTGAATACATTTTAAAATGTATTTTGTATGATGAAATTAAAAGTACCTGTAAAACACTTTTATTGACTGTCAAATCTGGTGGTTAATTAAGGGAATTGTTTGACTTGCAAGCTTTTTAGACAGAATACCACTTTTACTTGAAAAAGTGGTTGGCAAAGTATGGTTATACAGTCTTGGGTACTTGGCATACATTTTCACAAAAATAAACAAAGTGAGCCTGTCACACTGCAAGGAAAACAACTAACAATATTTGTTACTAATGATAAAATTTAAGCTTTCAAATGAAAATAGAATTTCGGAGACGTGTATTTGCCACTGTGAACTCGACAGTTTCCCAATACTTGACTTTTTTGATAAAATCAGTGTGATATTAATGTATGTACTATGTTGAAGTTGCATAGTGAAATGTGTCAGCATTTGGAAGAAGAACTGCATAACTCAGTGAACTAATATTTCCCAAGTAACCAATGCATGATGTTACATGATTATGCATGGGTAAAAAGATCCATTGGAAATGAAAGAGAGACCAGTGAATTTCAATATATGAGTAGGAAATACTCATTGATAGGGTTTCAGATTCTGTATTGCAGCAGCCTTTAAGAAATTGCCATTTGTTGAGTTTTGGTGAAGGAGCAAAGAATATCCAAAGTATTCTGAAAAGGCTAAATAGAGTATTTTAATAAAAATACTCCATCTGTTTCCAACTATATTTGATAGCTGTGTGAGGCTGGATTTTCTTTATATTCAACCAAAAGAACCTAATACAGCAGATTGAATGGGGAAGTGGATGTGAGAATCAGGCTGTCTTTATAAAGCTAGACATTAAAGAGATTTGCAAAAATGTAAAACAATGGCAGTCTCCTCACTACTTTTTTTGAAAATAGCTTTTTAAATAAAATGTGTGATTTATATTAGGTGATGGATTTATTATGATTTTTAAATGACAGTGAATCTTTTTAAAAAATTTTAAATTTCTAATACAGTAAATATTGATAGGTTTAATCAACATAAAGTTTTTTTATTGGTGGGGGAATCCTTCATTTTCAAGAGTATAAATAAGAGTCCTTAGAGCAAAAACTTTGAAAACTTGAACTTTGTTTTAATTTAAAATTCACAGTATAGGAGTTTATAATTTAAAATGGGAATATTCCTTTTACCTCTCACCCGTGGTATTCAGTTCGCTTATAGATATAGTGATTCGTTAACAAGGCAGGTTTGCTAAGCAGAAGCTGCTTGATTAAATCCTACATCTTTGTAGTAAATGCTAAGGAGTAATAGCTTGTATTGTACCAAATGAATGTGCTTGAGGTACTTTTAATCAGTAATGGTGTGGGAACTATATAGCTTTTTATTTTTTTAAGGCTATATGTTCACTTGATTGCTTTTTTTCTGTAGTGAGGGATGGGAATCACATGAATAAATGAAAAATCCATGCAGATGCCCCTTAACTTAATTTTAGCCAATAATTTCCTCTCCAGCAGAGCTTTGCTCTTACCAGATATCTATGATTGATTTGCATTCTACCTATTTTGTTTTCTTCCTTTCCCTCTTATGGCATAAACGTGAAACAGGACCTAGAGGTTATAAGACTGAATTGTTTTCAGTTTCTTTCCACATTTCTTTAGAGTGGTGTGTGGAAAATCTCCAGCCTCTCTATTCCTTAAGCTTTTTTCCCCAGGGTGTCAAAGTAAGACTGGAAAAGGAACATTTTTGTGCCAGAAGTTATTCTTATATGTGATTTCAAAATCAAGTAGCATCTTAAAGGTGAAAGATGTTCAAAAAATAGTATTTTATGTTTAATTAAATCATGATTAGGGAAAAGAACATGGATTTTAGGATGCCATTAATCTTCATTCCTGAATTTAGATAGTCCCAGCAAAATAGTTCAGATTAATGCTTTTCCAAGCATGAGTAGGTCTTGGGCTGTCCATTTTTCCAGAGAGAAATTCTCTAATCTCTAGTTGAGGGTGCTTACCTGGCTGCTAATGTTTGGGGAACAAGGCTGGATAAAGGTGTCCCACTTATGGGTATGGAGACTTTGCTTAATTTCCACGTTTAGATTTGTGCCTCACCCTTGACTGTAGCCTTGTACAGGGTTCCTAAGCCTGGAGTCTCTCTGGTTCAATTGTTCCTGTAAACCTCTGGCCTCTTGTGTTAGCAGAGGATAAAGGGCATGTGGTTAGGGAAGTTGTCCACTGGGTGTTTAGATAGAGGAGACCTGACGGTCTAACCACCCTGTATGCAGATTTTCAAACAGCCCTCTAATTTTCAGCCTGGCACATTGCCCCTTTCTTCTTTAGGGGTGAATTTGCTTGCCTTTCTTTAGTAGTCCCCTCTCTAGATATTTGTAGGTTATAGTTTCCTCTGCTGATTTAATTATCACTTCATTGTCTGTTTTTCATCTTCAAAAAGTTTGTTGAAAGTGCTAGTTGGTTATTTTCTTCTTTTTGTCCTTGTTGATTAATTTTTCTTCTTTTATTCTTTTACTATCATTTTGTTTCCCTTCATGGAGGGAATATGATAGATGTTTGTGTGTGATAAATTCGTATTTAATTGGAGGTCATTGTGAATTTTCTGAAGTTCATAATACAAACTAATATTAATATATGATAATCATTCCTAAATAGTTGCCAATGGTGAATTAAGATATTATATTTATATTGAGTAGTAATAGAAATTCTGTTATTTTCTCAGAGAAAGCTAGGTTGCTTTTTAAAAAAAAATTAAAAGTATATATAGAATAGTATGTATAACCTTATAGGAGAATGTATAGCTTACAGACAAGTATAAAGCAAGTGTCAATGATAGAGCGTTCTAAAATTTTACGGCCTTCTTGTGTGCACCCTCATCCTGTCTCTTCCCCACTTCTTCCTCGGTAACTTGTATCGATAGGTTATTTTTAAAATAAAAACTTGTGGTGAAATGGTAGTTTTGTATATTTCTTATTTATAAAGTTGTTTTTAAGCCATTTCTTCTAATTAACCATTTAATTATATCATAGTCTTGTAAATTTCCAAATTGACTCTAGCATTCTTTGAAGAGGATTCCATAGGTGCAGGTGGAGAGGAAAGTTTTGGAGACTTCATTTTGAAAACATGCATAACTGTGGCAAATATACATGCCCATAGAATCCAGTAATTATGTCTGATGATGTTTGGGGAAGACGAAGGGACTTAACTTAATTGCCACAGCGATCTACACTTAGTTAAGTCTTGAAAAGTACTCAGATTTATATTTATCTGTGCTGTAATCCGTGAAGAAGTTGAATCATCAGAGTTATGAGAATAGTCTAGCTTTTTGGCAGACGCATAAACTATTAAATAAATGTCTGTGTTACATTTTATGTATTTTTGTCCATTACTTTGCTACATTTAAAAAACTTTTAGTAAAGTAAAAATAATTATTTCTTTACTGGGCTATAATCTTGCAAACAAATAACCATTCTCCCCTTCCTTCTCTCCCCTTCTCTCACTTTTTCTCCCCTTTCCTCCCCTCTCTTCTCTTTCCTTTTGCCTGTTTGCAAATTTGGCCTTTCATACCACATTTGCTTAAAGCAAGGTTCTTATTCATTCATTCCATCAATAAAAATGAGTGCTGATTTATATGCCAGATACCATGTTAGATGCTCAGTGGTTGGGATGAAATACAGTCTTTGCCCTTGTGAAACTTACACTCTAGTACTCCTATAAGTATATGAAAAATAGCTTGGTTCTCTTGTACTTTTCCATATTTCAATTTTTATAAAGAACACTTATTTTTATAATTAGCAAAAACTTTGTTTTATTTTGGACAAGTTGTTTTTGAATATCAAATAACAATGTTAAATGCATCATTAAAGAAAGTTGAATAGTCATTTGTTTTATATATGCTTCCTAAAGGTAGTTTTTGGAGGAAGGAGATGTGGGAAGAGTGAGGAAAAGATATGAAATAGTTATTGTGGGAAGTTTGATTGCTGGTTCACTGGAAAATTTAGTCAGATGCTCATGCCCGTTGAGATTGGTGATTATGGACACCAGATAACATCTGTCCACCCGAGTGCATGCATTCTTTTCTCCTTCAAAGTGGGAGCCCATTGAATGTGCCAGGCTTAGAGGACCAAGGGAATTTTGCAAAGGAATGTTTAGTGCTGGACTTTGGAATCTTACTAAACTTAGACCTAAAGGGGGCTGATGGCTAGAGAATGATAGATAGCATGAATGAATTAGATCTTTATGAGGTTGAGTTATTACAGTGAAGCAGGTAAGAAAAAGAGGTTGTAGTTAGAAAATGGAGTATTTGAATTAGTGATTTTGAAGGTGTGCAGGTTCTGGAGGGGGGAAAGGTCTAGGATGTGGCCATAGGGCGTGGGTGGCTGAGTGGAGACCAATGACGAAAAGTTAAGTTGGAGCCTGGATGACCAAGGCGGGTGCTAAAACTTACTTCAGTGAATGACAGGAATGTTCTAGAGCTGCACTGTCCAGTAGTCATATGTGGCTAGTCCTAATTGAGATTTGTTGTAAGTGTAAAATATACACTAGATTTCGAAGACATAGTACAAAAGAAAGAATGGAAAGGATCTCGTTAATAATTATTTTATATTGATTACATGTTGAAATAATATTTTGGGTTTATTGCATTGAGTAAAATATATCATTGAAATTAACTTCACGTGTTTCTTTTTACTTTTTAAAATGTGGCTAGTGGAAAATTTAAAATTACATATTTGGCCCACATTTGCAGCTTACATTATATTTCCTTTGGACAGCACTTTTTCTAGAGATACTACTATCCATAAGTAGCATGGGGATTAGAAGGACAACAACATCTGTAGGGGTCTGTAGAACCCAGTATAAGAATCCTTTGGGAGAGGGAGTGGACATTTCTTAGACGATTTTCATTGAGTTCTCTGGTGCTTTCTCTTCTGCTGTTCTTTGTGCTTAGAATTAATTCTCTTCTCTTCAGCTTCTCCATACCTTTCTCTCTTCCCTCTGCCCTGTGGCTAACCTTAAGGGGTTTGCTTTGTTATTGTGGAGGAGAGAAATGTGTAAACAACTGTAATAGAAAGCAATAAAAAGAATAATCATGTAAATGGTTACCAATGTATTCTTAAGAGGAAGAGGTCACTTCTGGCTAAGCTTATTTCACACTGGGCCCTACTAAAGAGAAGACTTTTGAAAGTGATTATGGGGAGGTTCTTTCAAGCAGAGGGAACAGCATGAACAAAGGTATTGAAGAGAGAAAACACTGAGGTATGTTTATGGAACACCTATTAGATGCATGTTCAGAAATCTATGTAAGAGAATAATGAGAGTTCTGGGAAGTTGGGGCCAGATTGTAATCAGAACTTTCCACATTGAAACTATGAGAGTCTGAAACTATGCTAAGTGCTATAAAGGAAAAGAACAGAATTCTGTAATAACATTCATAAGGAAACCTAACTTTGTGTGCTTGAGGAAGTCTTCTGAACCATCTGAACTACAGACTTCCTCTACATCCGAGTCTTGTCACATCTTTATGCTTTCCTTTCCTTCTCAACCACCACCCTCACTATTTCAAACTCTCATAGTTTCATATTGGTATTAATGCAAGAACCTCTAAATTGATCTCATAAATCTTAATTTCCCTTTTTAATTTATTTACTCTTTAGTCAGATTGATTTTTTTGGTTATATGTCAGTCTCCTCCCCACCCTTCATTTCCTGCTATTGAAAATGTTTTTGTAACTTCTCATTCTTTGTAGGATTAAGTATAAACTTCTTTAATTTAGCCCTCCAAACTAAGAAAATTATTGTTTGGATACCAGTTACTGAGTTTGGATGCTAGTACGCCAAGTAAGCACTGGGCACGTTTACAGTATATAATGTCCTTATTTGTGGGAGGTAATATACATTATTTCTAATAAGTTTGCGCTACCAGTGTGGTTCATAATAATTGGGACAGATGCCAGCCCATTGTTACTCACACTTATTGATGATAAATAAGACAATCTCTATAGACAGAGCATATAATTTGGTAGAGAATGGGTAAGTAAACAGGACCTCTCCACATACAGCATAGGAGCTATATTCGGTTAAACAGGGGAGCACATAGGAAGGTTTACAAATCTTGGGGGTGGTGTAAGTCACATATTCCAAAGATGATGACATCTGTTTTGAGAATGGAATGAGTTGGGGTTAGCTAGAGAAAGATTGGGATGGAAGAAGGAGAAGAGTTTCTCCTTGAAAGAACAGCATGTATATATGAAAGTCCTGGAGAATAGAGAGTTGGTTAAGGGGTTGGTTGCAATGGCCGAGACTGGATCATGAAGTATATCTTAGGCCAGCCTAAGAGGTTTAGGCCTTTATCCTGAGCACAGTGAGTGATCATTGGAAAGTTTAAGCACAAGTGTGACATGAACTGACTTGTATTTTAGAAAAATCAGTGACAACAGTGAGAAGAATGACTTGGAGAGGAGAGTATTAGAGGCAGGGAGGAGAGTCTCTTGCAGACATGTAGGGAAGAGATCACGGTAGTCTGAATTAAAGTGGTAATAGGGACAGACTAACACATTTTAAGGTGTTAGAATTGATAGGACTTGGTAAATAGTTAGATGTGGGAGTGAAGGAGAAGGTGGTATAGAAACTTCTGGCTTGGACAGCTAGTGGTGGATGGGATGTTTGGAGAAAGTTGATATGTTAGGTTTGAACACGTTGAGTTGAGTACTTCTGGCACATAAAGGAGAGAGAACTGTTAAGCAGATATGGATTTAGAGTTTAGGAGATAATGGCTGGAAATAAAGATTTCAAAATTATTAACTTGGAGATGGCATTTTGAAGTCATGAGATGGATGAGGTCACCCAGGAAGACTGGGCCGAGTGAAAGTAGGGTCAAAAATTCTGAGGCACTCTTACAGATAAGGCCTGGAATGATATTTAAAAATATCTTTTAAAACTTTAAACATCTTCTTTTATGGGCTACTTTAGTTTTTTCAAGAGTTTTCCTTTTCTTACAACTAGATATAACAGACTATTTTTAATTAAGCAATTATAGTTTTTCTTCACTGTCTAAAGCTGTTTGGTTCATGAGTTCAAATAGTGAGAGTTCAGTAGTCCAATGTTTTGAAAATACATATACAAGTGCCAGTGGAGAATTCTTTCAGAAATTTGAGAAAAGGGATTGAGATTAATCATACACCTAACATTTTAACTGAATGCAGTAACATAGGCATGTTAACTTGATGTTTGGTAAAGGTAGTTCACACATTTGATAATATGTTTTTCACCCTTGTATTAATTCTAGGGTGATCATAATTGATTATCCAAACAGGAACACTTTTAAGAGTAGAAGGGGGTGCTTTAAATAATTTTGCTAGAATAACAGGCATAAAGTGGAACTCTTGGAAAACTTGAAGTTCTCATAATTTTTTCAAGAATTCTTCTGTGAAGTGCTAAGAAATGAGATGATAATAGATTAAACAATGATAATAATAATGAGTTTTGTGGCTAAATAGATTTAAATGATGTTGGATTAACATATTTCTTTCTACTGGATTTCTTGGGACCTTTAATGTATTAATATGATTTGAGAAGGGAAGACATGATTAGGAACTATAGATAAGTTTTATTTTGGGGTTGTTGTTGATGGTATCTAGGTAGCTAACTATTAAAGTAAGTAAATTTTGAAGTTTAAAAATATAACTGCAGTTACATTGTCTTGAAAAATACTGCAGTTTTGTTTCTAGGAGAATTTGAGGATTAAATATTAATTTATTGAGCAGAATTGGAAAAGGCTTACTAAGGATTATTTCTTTGAAGAAACATATGCCTCCATTTGTTTCTTCCTTTTTAATCATTAAAAATTTTCTTTTCCTTTTTAATCATTTTAGATTTAGGATTCAATGATAAGTATTGTTTTTCTTCTGTCACAGAGTTTCTTTCTTATGTTTTTGATCTTCAAATAGAAAATTATGCTTTCTAGATTATGAAATAAAGGAAGTTTTGAACTTTTAAGAACATTGGCTACATTGACTATTTGGAGAAATGCTCTGGAATTTGCTTAGTTGTATGTATGAGGAATGGCATTAAGAATGAGTTTCCACTAATTGTTCTTTTTGATTGACTATGATAAACTCATATTTTATTTCACTTTCTAATGACTACAAAAGATAAAAGGCTTTTTCTTTTCTTTTCTTTCTTTCTTTTTTTTTTTACCATAACTGTAGATCATTTCTTTCTTTTGTTGGATAGTTTATGAATTGTCCTTTAGACACAACAGTTAATCATTTCTTTTCCTATTTTTGTGTTTTACTTTTTTTTTAATTACTCTTTCCTTATCTGTAAATTTAACATTGCTTGGTTTTTTTTGCTTTTGGTTTTGGGTTTTTTTCCTTCTTTTTTTTGGTTAATTTTCTGGATGTGTTCAAATGGATGCTAAAAAGTATAGTCTGTTAGGGCTTTTGGCCTCAGAATGAGTAGCTTATCTTCCTTCTCTTCCATAAATTTTTGAGAAGAGTGTGTAATATGTTTTCATGATCCTCACCTTGAAATGTATTTTTATGTACATGAATGAAATTTCTGAAAAGAAAATATGAATATTTTCTTAAACTTGCTTTCACTACTTTCAGTAACTTTGCACGTAAATTTTAGTTGTAATAATCTGTTCTGAAGATAATCTGTAAGTTTTGCAGTCGGTTAGCAGTTTTACTTTATGTAGAATAAAGGATGTTTTTGTTGTGAAATTGTTTCTCGTACCTGTAACTAGTAGAATAACCAAATGAAAGTGTTCCATTCAGTGTAGAAAAGGAAGGGATATTATCATTAATAGGTTTCTGATGGGACTTAAAAAAATACATAGTCAAGTTGTCTAAAAAAATACTTGGGCAATGCCATCTCTAAGTTAATAATTCCCAAATCTTTAGGCGAACTGTCATTGTAAGATTTGAATAATTTTTCCTGTAGCCTATTTTGTTTTCTTTTTAATATTTTTCTGTCTAGTTTGTGAGGAATCATTCCTAGGGCCTTTAGGACATTTGAGTATATCTTTTTTAAAGCTTGCATTTCTCTAAAACTTAGAAATCAAGACTGAAATATGATAACCTTAATTATTTTTCTTGAGCACTGTGGGCGATGTTTATTGAATGATTCCCTTAAGATTGGTGAATCCTGGGGGAAAATAGTCATCTGAATCACAAGTAGTTGAATAATCTTATTTTTACCCTGAGGAGAATCTCTTGTGATATGCCACAGGGCTCTATAGAGTTGATCCTGTCATATCCCAAGTTCTAAAGGATAACCTGGGTGAATATTTAAGAGGCAAAATGCTCAGATTTTGTAGATGGCACAGACTGGGAAAAGTGTGTTAGATAACAGAATCAAGAGGAATTAGTTCATCATCACCATCATCTCTTGGGCACTTGCTCACTAGGTGTCATGAACTATACTTAGCATAGGGGATATGGAGATTAGTGCTTGTCCTTGAAAAGTTCAAAGTCTAGGGGAGAACATAAACTAGAAAATCAACAGTTTACCACACTGTGTGATAAGTGCACAATAGGTGTAGGGTACAATTTTTCAAAAGGATTTTGAAAGGCCAGAATGATGCACTGAAAAAAATGAAGTTTAATAGCACTAAATATTAAGTTCTCCTTTTAAATAAAAAAATATTGTATTAGAGGCTGAGGTGGCTTAACTTAATACTGTAGCAATTCATGTGAAGAAGATTGAATACAGGTTTTGGTTAACTTGAAGCTTAATATAAGCAACAGGATGATGTTGATGCAACCCCCCTCTGTGCTGAAACAAAAGAATAATACATACCATACACACACCCCTTTTGCCCAAATAAAACAATTCTACAAACCTAAAATGTGAATGCCTTATTAGGTTACATTGTTAGAAAATATCATGTTCATAATAAGAGGGATAGTAATGCTGTTGTATTTGAGACTAGTCAGACCATATCTGGATTATTTCATACACTCCTGAGTACTATGGAATGCAGAATGGTCAGAGAACGATGATCAGGAGTGGGAAGAGCCTACCAAGTTGAAGGAAAAGAGCCTTCTTAACACATTTTAAGAATAGACTAGGTGGGGCGCAGTGGCTGTTGTTTGTAATCAATCCTAGCACTTTGGGAAGCTGAGGCAGGAGGATTGCTTGAGGCTGGGAGTTCAAGATCAGCCTGAGCAACACAAACCCCTTCTCTACAAAAAATAAAAAATTAGCTTGGTATGCATCTGTTGTGTCAGCTACTTGGGGGGCTGAGTCAAGAGGATCACTCCTTGAGCCTAGGAGTGTTTGAGGTAGCAGTGAGCTATGATGAGGCCACTGTACTCTAGCCTGGGCAACAGAGCAAGACCCTGTCGGGGGGGGGGGGGGGAAGAATAGACTCTGGTATACTAAGAGGATGAAATTTTAGCACCATTGGGTGGAAGTTGAAGGAAAATTTCATTTCATAGAGCTTTTCAATAATGTGGGCTACTTTGAAAGTTTATGAACTCTTAAAAAGTGTTTTAGCAGAGGCTGAGAAATCATCAGCCAAGGTTACATTAAAATGTCATATATTAGGTGGAGGTTTGGACAAGAAGATCTTTAAAGTTCTATTTTATGTTATGATCCTATGTTGCTACTATATCCAAAAACATTATTTCAAATTACCTAATAGTATCTGTAGTTGTCAGTACTCTGCAACATTGTGTGGACTTTGGCATCTGACTTTTGGGTCTGAGCTCCACTACTTGCTACCTCTGTAACCTTGAGTAGGTTACACCTGTTACTTTGAAATATTTCTCTTGATACCATCTCTCTAGGACTTTACCTTAGTCTCTATTTTGGGACCGAGACCAAAAGCTATAGTTGAAAGCCTGTTTAGTTATAGAATGCATTCTTGTTCTCCCTTTTGTTTTGTTAATACTTGTCTCTTCCTCCTTTTAGGCTTTTCAACTTTCTCTCAGGGTATACTGTTTCTTTTGTTTCTTCTTTTCTGAAACTTAGATGAGATGATATCTCCAATTGCAAATGCAATGTTTAATTTGTTTTTGGTTGGCAGTAGTTAGGAAAGAATAGTCAATCTTTAAGAATTTGATAGGCTTAAAACCTCTTAAAATTTTGCTTGTTATTATTATGAGACAGGGGTCTTGGGGGGTCTTGCTATATTACCCAGGCTGGTTATGAACTCCTAGGCTCAAGCAATCCTCCCACCTCAGCCTTCTGAATAGCTGGGCAACAAGCATGTACCACCCACCCCACCGGCTAATTTTAAAAATTATTTTAGAGATGGGTCTCACTATGTTTCCTAGGCTGGTCTCAAACTCCTGGCCTCAGGCAATCCTCTTGTCTCAGCCACCTGAATAGCTGGGATTATAGGCACAAACCACCATGCTCAGCTTTATTATTTTTAAATTTTAGATTTTATTTGAAAATTGAATGATGGTTGTTCTCATGATGAGTACAGCACTAATTTTTAAAAGACCCACCTGTTCCTAGAATGTTGAACATGACCTGCAGTTTTTCTTTGCTATTTCTCATGGTCCTATCTCCTCTATTTCCACTGTCACAATTCTTTCTTACTTTACATGTAGATAAATAGTTCCTGTTTAATTGCTGTTTCTTGTCATGTCTTCTAGCTAGAAGTCTTATTTCTTAGCTTTTTTTTTGTTTCATCCATCCTGTTGGTAGTTACTTCAATAACTTCCTCAAGATTTTTGTCATATTTTTATTATCTCACAAATAGGCACTTATTTCACTGCCTGCTCACACTGTACAGTCTAAATTCCTTAACTGTCATTTAGTGTCCCCTGTTACCCATTTTCTACCTCTGTCTGAGTGTAACACACTCTCTGCCCTGGCTGAACTTTGTGATAAGACACTTATATTGGCTAGTAGTTATGAGCTCTGGAGTCAGGTCAGGTTTGCACCCTGCCCCCATCACTTATTTACTGTTTAACTTCAGCTTTAGCATCAGTTTTCTTATTTATACAGTAGGAATAATGATACTCTGTTTTATGGGTCCATGTGAGAGTTAAATAAGATAATCATATTAAGTATAATTAGTATGGAACTGGTACATTATAATCATTTAACATGTGTTAGGTTTTTATCATTTTTTACTCTTATCAACCCATATAAATGACACTTAAAATTATGATTGAAAAAAATGCTAATATAGAAAGATTTTACCAGCTATATTGAGTGTATTTCCTTAAGTATAGAAGAATGAGAAGAAAGATTTCATTTAATAGAGTTGTAGCATTATAGAATTTTGAAATTTTAAGGGGACCTCTAGTTAATCCCTCATTTTTTGAAGTGAGAAAACAGACCCTGTAAGATTGTAATTTGGGGCCGGGTGCGGTGGCTCACGCCTGTAATCCTAGCACTCTGGGAGGCCAAGGCGGGAGGATCGCAGGAGGTCAGGAGTTCAAGACCAGCCTGAGCAAGAGCAAGACCCCCGTCTCTACTAAAAATGGAAACAAATTATCTGGACAGCTAAAGATATATATTTAGAAAAAAAAAATTAGCTGGGCATGGTGGCACATGCCTGTAGTCCCAGCTACTCAGGAGGCTGAGGCAGAAGGATCGCTTGAGCCAGGGAGTTTGAGGTTGCTGTGAGCTAGGCTGATGCCACGGCACTCTAGCCTGGGCAACAGAGTGAGACTCTGTCTCAAAAAAAAAAAAAAAAAAGATTGTAATTTGGTAAATTAATGGCCAAGTCAGTACCAGAGTCAAAATTCTGTATATGCTGGTGCCATTATATTGCACATGTACCTAGCACGTAGTAGGTGTTCAGTAACTTTTGAAAATTGAGTTAGTATGATGATTATGTATGTCTCTGAAGACTAGCTTATCTCTATGTCATCATTGGTCCTATATTCTCTTGCTCTGTATACTCATTTAGGGCCTGTGCGTTGATCCAAAAAGCTTTTATTGAACATCTGTGTGCAGAGCAGCCTTTTACTTAAATAAGAGCCTGTTTTCTTGCCTCTGCATAAAAAGTTTGTCAATGTGTTAGAATTTTAAACTCCAAATTTTAAAATTAAACTAAACTTTTTCTTATTAGGAAAAATATTCAGATTTTAAAACATTCTAAATTGGATTTGTTATTTTTGGTATTCAAGTTATCATCTAGAAGGAGCTTTTTGAAGAACATACCTATATATTTCATGAAATGTGATAGCACATAAACGTGATGATGTTTAAATTATCTATCAAAAATTGAAGCATGGTACACCATTTCAACAGAATGTTAAGTTTATACTTTGTTTAAAGGAGAGTGGAATCTCCATTTATGTGTAATCGCAATATTTTGTCATTTTGTGGGAGCTCAGTGCAATCAATATAATGAAGTAGATAATCAGCAACAGGAGAAGTCAGTTTCCAGTTATCTTATATGTTGAGAAATAAAAGATGAGAAATTGGGTGGAACAAGATTATGGAGAAATATATAACCAACCTGATTTGCTGCTTTAAGTAGAAACTGTCTAACTAGGTTTTCTGGTTGAACTAGGTATTGCTGACAAATTGCTAGCAGCTGCTTATTAACTATTTCTAATGGGAAGGATTAGAAATTATCCAAAAGTCAGCCCTGTTGAATGAATCTGACTTCGAAAATAATGACTGAAATATTTTTGTTATACTGTGCAGGCTTTAATATATGCAACTATAGAGTTTTTTATTATTCATTTGCTTTTGTGGATAGGAAGCAAAAGTGTAATTGAAATACTATGACATTATTAAATGCCTATTTTATCTGTCTTCAGAATTCATTCTGGTTTACAATTGGTTATAAATCGATACCAGATAAAGACTCATAATTATATAGGGTAGGCTTTATGACTAATCCTGTAAACCACTGCAGTGGGATGTGTGAACAAGAGTAATTATGTTGTTCAACAGGAAGTACCTAATTCTTATCCACAATTTAGATATGACCTTTAATAATGTAAGGTCATGGCTAATGAGACAATAAAACTGGTGCTTTCTGTTTAATTGAAAAAAGCACTGTATGCTTACCGATGTTGCTTGAATATTGTCTGTATTTATCTTTCTCAGAATATGGTCCCTGCTTCTGTGTGATTGTGGTACTGTTCACATACATATATATGTATGTTTTTATAGAGTTTTACATATCTGAAAAGGAGATTGAGTGAAATGTCTTGTTACTGAATGGTGAGGACCTCCCCTTCCTCTCTCCCTATTCCCCCCTACTCTGCCTCGAAAATAGTGGAAGCCAACGTTATACCACCAAAGCAGATTGGAGTATTCCTCTCTGTCAAAAGTGATCTGATAAAAGGAAAAAAAGGGAATCCAAACAAAACAGCTAGGTTCCTGCCTGATCATTTGAGAATGAAGTACTCTGATCTATTCATTCATACAGATCTTCTAATTGTCTTTTTAATATCTTAAATATGAATGCGCAGCCAAGGATTCCCTCTGATTTAAGGAAAGCCTCAAGCATGAAAGGCAGAGACCAAAGCAAACAGCACAAAAGAACTCAGAGGTTAACAGAGACAATGAAGGGAGCGGAAGAAAACTTCACCACCCAGTTTATATTCTCAAAGAGAGAAGATACCGCATTCATGAAAAATAAGAGCAAAATGTAGGAGAAAGAGAAAAAAATATGCAGCAAATAGAAAAGAGCTCATGGAAATTAAATTTTTTAGTGGAAGAGTTAGAAGATAAAATTGAGGAAAATCACAGAAAATAGAGCTAAGAGACAAGAGATGTAAAAATGCAAGAAGAAAAAATAAAGGAAAATTAGGGAATCAGTCTGGAATGACCAGTATCTAAATAATAGGCATACAAGAAAGAACAGAAAGACATGACAGGAATATTATTGTAAGAAAACTAACTGTAGCTGAAGGATATGCATCTCTAAATTTAAAAGGCTCAGCAATTATCAGTTCATGTAATTAAAAACAAAGCAAAACAAAAAAAACCAAAAGACCATTCCCAAGGCACAACACTGTAAAATTTCAAAACACATAAAGAGAAGCTTCTGTAAGATTCCAGAAGGGTATATACATGTGGCTATGAATGATTAAGGGTCAGAATGATGCCAGGATTCTTAACACCAACACTGGAAGCCAGAAGACAATGAGGAATGACCTTCAAAGTCTTGACGTAACATGATTTCCTGCCTAGAATTCTATACTGAGCCAAACTCAGTAGTGTGGGTAAATGAAGATTTTAAAAGACAATGCAAGGAATAATAATAAAAAAAGTACCTTCTATATCTCCTTTCTCAGAAATCTACTGAAGGAAATACCCCACTAAAAAGAAAAAACCAAGAAAGAAGAAGTAGTAAGATAAGGAAACAGGGGATCCAATATAGAAGAGAGACAAGGGAATTCCCAGGATAAGTTAAAGGGAAATTCCATGACCATAATTGTGCACCATGTGTACGTAGAGAGCCTACAGTCCAAATTGGAACATGATGGACCACTACAGGAAGTATGTCCTTTAAGAAAGCAATTAAAGCAGATTTGCCTGATGTATTTGAATATATATCGAGAAGAAAATTAGACTTTTAGCAGAATTCACAGATGAGTTAGCAATAGGTACATAGAAAACGAAGCAAATGGAAAAATGGCACAGTTATTAACTATAAGGAAAGCAAAGTTATATATAAATAAAGAAGAGTAATCCTGATGTGCTTTTGGCTCAGCTATATTATTTACAGCCATAGTAATAATGTAAGTACTGACAATTGATTCACTAAAAATTATGATAGATGGGACAGAAGAGATATAACAGAGCTAAACCATTATCTTTTATAATGGGAAGTTAGTAGATTCCTAAAAGGAAAAAATAAGAAACAGCTGTATAGACCTACTATATGGAATATTGTGAAAAAAGCCAGAAGAAATAGCTAAAAAGACTTGAGGGTGATAAAAATTGGGTATGGACAAGGGACTGCTGTTTTTCTTGTAAAACTATTTGGCTTTTTAAATTGTGTGCATGTGTGTCAGATTAAAACATTAATTTTAAGAAGATGCCTTTCACAGAATGCTCTTTTATACAGAATATATACACTTCTCAGACATTCTAAATCCCCTAGGATTCTGAGAACTATGTCATTTGAGGTTGTAGAGTCAGCAGAATTGTATGAAAATATGCAGAAAGTAATGATTTCTGGTAGTAGTGGCTGATGTCATCCTTAGTTGTAAATATTAATTTTGTTTTAGTGCTAACAATTGGAGATTTTTAAACATACGACAGATTAAAATATATTTCATTTCACCATCAGTGTTTAGTTTTTGTTGATGTTGTCGGCACTTTTCATTGTGAATTGACTGCTCTATGTTTCTCTGCAGCTTTTCTGTTGATTGATGCTTCAGATGTTTCAGTGTTTCCCACCCCATTCTTACATTTCATTTTTTTAAATAATTGCATGCCTACTATGCAACAGCTGCTCCAATAATAGCAATAGATACCACCGGATCTTTCATTGTACCTGATTATGAGGTGCAATGGTTACTATGAATCTACATACATTCTTTTCTTATCTTAACCACCAGCTTTTTAAAAGCCAAAATGTTGAAGCTTGAAATAGATATCAGATGTTAAATACATTAATCTCCTAATAGATTTTTCTGTTTCCCAATTAAAAGGCATGTGGTTTGTTATTATACTGTGAAAGAAAGTACATTTGGAGTAGACATTCAACAAGTTTATTAACCTTACTAAGTTTGTTTCCCCATCCGAAAAATGAGGACAATATCTTCCTCCTATTTGTGGTAATTAATGATGAATCTTGTAAAAAAAAAAAAAAAACCAAAAAATTAAAAACTTTGGCTTGCTAATAGCAGCTACCATTTGAGTATCTACTATGTACCAAGTATTGTTATTGCTGCTGCTATTGCTTGTTTCAGAGACAGTCAAAAATATAATTGAGAGCTGTCAAATTTATTGTTGTGTCACTGACTTTCTTTGGACCATCAAACAAGATATTTTATTTTTTATGAATTGTCAATGTGTTCTTCCACAAAAATAGAATAATAATACATCTATGTTTTGTTTAAATCCTTGTACCTATAGAGTAAGGACAAAAGCTGTCATCGATGAAGAGTTATGGTAATCACTGAATTTTTATTGTTTTTGATTTAGGAGAATGGAGTTGAATTGAAATGGAAAAACAGTTTTCGCT